>NC_053394.1:221693829-222893829 GCF_905171765.1 Bufo bufo
AGGTACTAATGTTTTCTTATTTTTGTGCATTTTTAATCACAAGTGTGTTCCCCATTTAAAGTAAAATGAACATTAAAGAGATTGTCTCACATTGTGTCCTTGTTCATAGACCCAATGAGCCAGATCACAATGTAAACAACAAATAGCTGTCCTAATTCAAGCGGACTAGAGCAAGCCTTGTATTACATGGACCGGCAATTATCTGAACGGTCGCTCAGTCATACTACATGGTGGCTTCAATCAGAAGAGGCTATTTTTATGCAACACTTATGATGCATTTACAATACATGCACCGGCCGAGCGGGCAGTTATCAGGAAGGGGTTGTTCTTTTTTTATAGCAACCTGATCCTCAGTGACGGAAAGAACTGCATTTACATGCAACAATATACTCCATTGCATGGGGACGAGGAAGGGCTACTGCCATCACTCGTACTCATAGAGATTTACTGTTTCTGGGCAGCAGATCCCTGTTTATACAGCACAATCTGCTGGCCAGAAACAATGATTTAATGGGTTCCAAAAAATGATTACATGAACCTTGAAATGGTTAACTTTGTGTAGATATTACTCCTGAACTGCCCTGGAGGTACTGTGTTGGGTAAGGGCATCTGTGCGACAGACACCTATTGAACAGTCCAATCAACAATACTCGCTCCACCTGTATTTCCACCTACGATCTGATTCAGAGCCTCACTTTGGCTCCACTCATATAAACTCTGTTCGGTCATGTCAGTCTTATTCAAATTTATACGTGAGATATAAATAATACTCACTCTTTAGAAGCGTGACTTGCACTTTTCCATTTCTTTATTCTTTATATACAATCATAGCTACAATGCTTCATAATTCTGAGACCTCTGAACTGATTGCTATCTCAAGCTGCGCAATGATTCGGGGGTCACGCCCCCTTACTCACATGAAAAACGCATGTATTCTGCACAGAAAAACCACATGTATTCCGTAACATGTGCAGGTGGCCTTAAGGTTGTCCAATCTCTAGTAGTATTGAGCAAATCAAAGTTCACAAAGTGGCCTTCGCTCCGAATTTCAGGTAAAAATTCAATTTGCAGTTAAGCAGAATATCCTCGTGCTTCATGGTAACAAATAAATTTTCCCTAAAATGGCGGTAAAAAAAAATTCATTTGTGTGTGAAGAGGCTGCGGTGGCCATCTTGATTGAAGATCCTGTGTGAAATCTTGTATTGTGGTGACTTATGACTGTCACCATGCTGGCCAGCGTGATGACGTCATCATGCACCCCACATTTCACGCTGGATCTTCAATAAGATGGCCACGGCGGACTGGGTAAGGTGAGTATTTTTCATTTTTTTATAGATTAACCCCTGACAGCCCTCAATGGTCATCTCAGATGCCACGATGAACGTGTCATCTGAGGGGTTCAATTACGGGGAGTGCCACAATAGTCATTACTTGTCATTGCACCCACAACTCACAAAAAATGTGCCTTGTTATGAAGTAATTCGTCACAAGGTGAATTTCTTTGTGAAATTCAGCAAAGCACTCAAAACAAAGTTTTGAGAACTTCGCTCATCTCTAGTAACCAGCAAAGGTGATTTGTTGTCTGAATACCTGTGCACCGAACCTTGACTGTCTACCGATTCTGCTCCTTGCTGCCTGCCCTGACCTTGGAACTGTGACCTGGACTATGCACATACTCTGCCTGCCCCGACCTTGGAATTGCAATTTGGAATATGCAAGTACTCAGCCTACACTGACTTTGGACTGTGTTCAGACTAAGTTTTTGCCTGAGTCCTTGGTGTTTCACACCAGTGACCCCCCCGAGTCAGCAGCCAACTACACCAGAACTACTCCAGAAGGTAGTGGCCTGGGTGGTTCCCTGTGGAAAAGACAAGATCTCTGTACAGGGGTTAAACGGTGGATACCAGGGAACCACTAAGACAATGCCCTTAGGTTTAGCCCAAAGTAAAACTGGCGATGATCTGACAGTGTAATACTGCTGCAGATTACCCGATGAATGAGCAAATGAGCTTGTTCATCGGGAAATCCAGATTTATAAACTGGCTTAAAAATCATTGCTTGCCTGCGGCAGATTCCACGATCTACTGCTGGAAAACAACTAGTTAGCATGGAGACCAGCGATGGCATAGCCATCGCTCCGCCCCAAACTGTAGAAGAGATCGCTCCATGTAATAGCAGTGGTCTCCTCCACTAACTAGCAGGTGATTGCCAGGAAGGAACCCTTCCCTCCTGACCATCGCTCTATGTAATACAGCCTTTATTTTCTTGACATGCGTATATGTTGCTGATTTAATATTGCAATATAATAAACTATACCGTTTTTTTTACTATCACCTTTTTGAAAAGTGGTGAGGGCAACGTCTAATTTTTGCCCAAAATCAGTGTGCACAAAATGCTGTGACTTTATGTCAGAAAACTGGCAAAAGTGGCATAATAATTTGCAGTTAGAGGTCCTCTATCCAGCAGATGGTATGCATAATTGTATCTATGTCTGTTCATTGTACTCTGCAGAAACGCTTTTATGGACCCCAGAAAAGGAAAATGATGTACCTGGGATTCATACGATTGGGAGTATGGCAGAATTTCCGCCGAGCCTGGAAAGCAGGCTATGATGGAAACCTTGAAGGAGAAGGCTTTATTCTCGGTGGGGTATTTGTGATTGGCTCTGGAAACCAGGTAATTCTTTTTTTTACAACTGTTATGGCGGATTTACACTGTATAATTGCACAAGATTCTCAGGAAGGAACGTTACTATGAATGCTCCTTCCCGATAATATGCCTATGTAAATGTGCTGCCGCTCACCTTATAAATGAGCAATACACTTGTTCATATGGTGAAATAACCTGTCATGTGGACACCTCAGTCAATGTCTTGTGGCAGCAAATTGTGCTGTGTCAAAATCTGCTGCCGAGAAACAATTAGGGTCATTTATCAAACTGTTTCAAAGTAGAACTGGCCTAGTTGCCCATAGCAACCAATCAGATTCCACCTTTCATTTTTGACAGCTCTTTTGGAAAATGAAAGGTGGAATCTGATTGGTTGCTATGGGCAAGTTTGATATATGACCCCAAATAAATTTATATGAGGACAAGCGATAGCAGTAGCCATCACTCGTCACCAAACAGTGGAGGTGATCACTGCATGTACAGTAAAGGCAGCTCTTCACCTCCACTGATGAACAAGGAAGGGTCCCTTCCTGATAACTGTCTGCTTGCTCTGCACGCCTATATGTGCCTTTATGCATTTGGTATTCTAGTTACATATATATTGATACAATGTCATTTGACACAAAAGGTAACATGGTTATTCACATCTGAGGTTGTTGTAGGACTGTGCAGTTCTCTCCACTTCTTCACACTGTTTTTCAGTCTGTAGTATTTTGTGCAAGCTCCTGAAACATTCACAGCCTTTTACAAATCTTGCAAAGAACACAGTTACATTTTTTCTGGACCCCTCCTGGCAGACTGATGAGGGTGGTGAGGGGTAAAAGGGTTAAGTGATGTATCACACCTGCAATAAAATATTCTTAGGATTTTTATGTACATTTTCTTCTCTGGTATTGCCCTCGGCTGCTTCTCATGTCATTGAAGATCTGGTCCTCCTCCTGCTTTCAGTGGTGAAATATGCTCAGCAGCTTCCCTGCTCCCTCCTTCCTCTCCGTACCAGAGTAGTGAGAAGCAGCCCAGATATCTTTCACTCAATTTTCCCCACTTCATGGGTTAAACACCACTCAGAAACAGATTCTCAGGTGGCCCATACCATTCATCACTTCCAAATAAGTGCCTGCCTGTTATCTACAATGTGATCTCCAAGTTGGAGGCTCGCCAAATTGTTTCCATTTCACAAGAAAACCTTACTTCTATCTTCCTACCGCAAAGAACCTTGTAGAAGGGGTGGGAAAAGAGGTTTCCCTTTACTACTCTAAAGCTGCTATTGTGGTCCGAAGTACCCCTAAACAGATTCTCAGAAACCTGATGGTTCCAGGGATTTCACTGGTCTAGGTTTTTTATGAACAGTACCTTTCTATCCAGCTTATGGCAGAAGGAATGGTAAATATCCATCAAGAGCCAGTTAAAACAAACAAAAAGACTTAGATAAGTAAGTAAATCATATATAGTATTAAAGTTATAATGCAGCCACTTGAAGTATTACGATGGGACAACATGGGCATAGTTCTGGAAAGGCTGTGCATATCTGCTCTTGATGGGTGGTAATCTCTATGGGAGTTACAGTGCAGGTCATATTGGTTGTTTCCAGGTTTTCCCAAAACAAATATAATTATCAGAAGAGCATTTTACAGCTTGAAGAAGTCAACAATTAACATTTAACAGTGATTTTTATTTTATTTTACAAGGCTATGCCCTTTTTTGTTCTTCTATTACTTCCTGTTCTATAGTACCATAGGTCTAATGTGCAAATGTAGCAGCTACTTGAGGGTGCTCGAGTGAAATTCTAGAAAACCAAAATTTGCATTTACTGTTAAGCTCATGGATTTTAAAAGGTATCAGTGAGTATTACAGAATGTTCAGAATGAGTACCAGTAATTACTGTATAAAGGCATTTCAGTTGGGTGATTGGGGGGGGGGGGGTTGAAAGCTCATTAACAAGTTTACATACTCACTATTCCAAATACACTTAAGCCACAATTACATGGGTCTACGGAGCAGGCAATTATTTGTAATGAACTCTTTGCTCCCGATAATTGCCTGCTTATCAGGAGGCGAGAGCTACATTTACATTTATCTTTACTGTATGGGGACACGTGATCAGTACTCCGATTGCTCTTCCCCATACAGATTCATTGTTTCTGGGCAGCAGATTCCTGTTTACACAGCACAATCAGCTGCCAGAATTAATGATGTAGGTGTCCGCATCAATGATGCTTGCACTAGATAAATGAGTGCATCAGTTGATCTGCATTACCTCCTATGATTAGCAAAAATAGTCAGCCTATGAAAAGGGATCTTAAAGGAGTTGTCCATTTTCTATTTCATGATAGCCTAACCTTAGAATAAGCCAACACTAGCTGATCAGTGGAGGTCTTATTCCGAGCACCCCCACCAATCAGCTGTTTCAGTGAAGCATCGGAGGATAGGCCATCACTTAGTACAAACTGGACAACCCATTTAAAGGGGGTTTCCCACAAAAAATATTCTACAGTTTTTAAACCAGTACCCAGATCTGAATACTTTTTAAATTGCATGTACCATATTTTTCGCCCTATAGGACGCACCTGCACATAAGATCCACCTAGGTTTTAGAGGAGGAAAATAAGAAAAATAAATATATTTTTCATCAGACCCCCAATCAGATCTCCAAATGTTAATCAGACCTCAGATCAGCCCCTCAATGTTAATCAGAACTCAGGTCAGACCAGCAGACTTCTGATCAGACCCTCAATGTTAATCAGACCCCCGAACAGACCTCAGTTCAGACCTGCATTGTTAATCAAACCCCAAAACAGATCTCAGATTAGACCCCCAGTGTTAATTAGACCCCAGCTCAGACCCCCAATCCTCCATAATGGAAGCGCTGAGTAGTATTCGCTCCATAAGATGCACTGACATTTTCCCCTTCACCTTTTATAGGACACTAACTACAGTAATTTTGTATAACCGCTGAGTTATTCAATGAGATCTATCTATATGGTGCCACCTGCTGTTTGCTCTTTCTCCAATTTCTCTGTCCTCCTTACTGAGGTGGACATGCATGCTTAGTTCCATCCTTCAAATGGCAATAGTTGCAACAGACAGGGCACACCCCTTGAGCTACCAGATTGAAATAAATCTAACAGATCAATTGGAGCAAAGAATGGGGAGATCCCTGGATCCAGGTGAAGCATGTTAGAAATTGGCTGCAGCAACACAAGACTTCTTGAGACAACTTCTTCTTGAGAAGATTCTTTCATTTATTCAGAGATAAGAGCAGCAAGACAGCAATTAAATAAATATAAAAGTCAGGCAGAATATGCATGATGTAGATGGAGGTGTGAAGCAGTAGTAGAAAAAAGGCAGCGCTGTATGTGTATATGTCCCCAAATACACTTTTTTAAACAAAGGAATAATTAGTATATAATATAGGTTTGCTGCAGGAGTTAATGGTGACACCTAAATTACATCATTGCATCGTTATTATACATAACATGTGACCTCACAGACACTTTACTATTCATAACCATTGACGCACCTAAGTTGCACCTCCAACATCAATATGCGTAATGAAGACTTACGCCTCTTTATACTTCATGGTAGTTAATTGGCTTTTTCTAACACGTATAAGAATGAATATCTAATGTATATTTTACCTTTGATCCATCGTCCTCTGATTCTATTATCCTTGAAAGTGTTTGTTTGCTATAAACTAAAAGAAGCTCTGGAGAACATAAATATGTCACTAAGACTCCATGATCTCATAACTAGCTAGTCCTGAACAGAAAACATAGGTTTTAATTGATCACCTAAGGACCTCTATGTTCTTAGCAACAGTACATCAGTATTCAAGGTGACTCTTTAGCTAAGCTTTAAGTTAGAAATATAAGATGTCTGACCAAGACAACATGGCTGACCATCAGATCTAATCCTGATTCTCCAACAAAGCACAGGGCTGTTTCTAGCTCTGTTAGAAAGAGATTATCATGTCCTTTATGATATTTGATTTTATTTTACCTTAATTATGGGATAGCCCTTTTAAGTTTAAGGTTTGTTTGTTGTTTGTTCTGTTTTCTTTGACTTTATATGGTTTAAACATTGTTTTATTTGCTATCTGATCGAACTGGTGAAAATAATGTAAGTGCAATATTTATAACAAAAAATGTAGCTGTATAGGTTTATATACCTAGAGTGTTTACTGATTTCTGTATTGCTTCTTTTATTTTCAAGACTCTTGTGGCTCACAAGCTCTGTGCTCAGTGGACCTTCTTTGTGAAGCATGATCTATGTGTTTGTGTCAACTGTCCTCCCTCTCACACTGACATTACTGCCATAACCATGTGAAGCTTTTTAGCCTTTCAGATTTAATTAAAAATCCTACTAATTATTTAATGAACAGCAGGAAAAAATTGGGGGCTCCAATTTCTCCTAATAGACAATTTATTAAATTGTTTTTCCTGCCTTAGTCATGGTAATGAACTTGAGCCACAAACATGGGCAACAAGGTCTTCATATACTTTTTAGCCTGTAGAAGCCAAAGATTTATTTGGCTTTTATGTCAGGAGTCAGAGGAACCCTATAATCCAAAACTTGTAGCAAAGATCGATAAGTAAAAAATCCTCTACAAAGTTTATTTGCAACCAGGGGCGTAGCTATAGGGGGTGCAGAGGTTGCAGTCGCTACCGGGCCCAGGAGCCTGAAGAGGCCCAAAGACCCTTGTGCCACATAAAAAAACACTGGCATTATAGAAAGTGCATGCTGGTCAAGTTACCCTTCTGGCTGGAGGGAAGGGGTTAGGCCAAGAATTTGGCATGTCAGGAGTGAGGGTGAGGTTTTTGTCTCCGGCAGTACGAAGGCTATGTGCTTCCCTGCCCCTGGCCAACAAGCACTGAGGGAAGGGGGGGCCCAAGCTGAACTTTAGCACCAGGGCCCATGAGCCCATAGATACGCCCCTGCTTGCAACCATTAATTATCTATACATAATATTAACATATAATCATGGTCTAGAGGTTGCCAAAATCCTTTAAAGAGGACCTTTCATACCTCTCCTGATAGGTCTATTTACTGAATTGTATACCCTTTGAAATAACAATCCTGGAGCATCTTTCTTGTAACTTTACATGGTGTTGTCTTCTGTTTTTCCTCCTAGACATTTTTTTTATAAATTGACAACTGGATGTCACCATTTCTCTTTTCAATGGGGTGCATCCCTCCATCAGTACTGAACAGTATCAGAATGTGTAGGGACAAACCCCTAACTAGTAACACAGTTATCAGCTTATTCATAAATTTGTAAGGGCAACAGCATGACTGAGAGTTATAAGTAAATATGCTCCAGAACTGTTCTTGGGGAATGAAGTCATTTAGTGAAACACACATATCAAGGGAGGTGGCAGGTCCTCTTTAAGGGCATCTGCTGGGAAATTGGTTTCTTCATTATTGTTCTTTGGTACTTTAGGGTACTTTCACACTAGCTGCAGGACGGATCCGACAGGCTGTTCACCCTGTCGGCTTCGTCCTGCCGCTATTTCGCCGTGCCGCCGGACCGCCGCTCCGTCCCCATTGACTATAATGGGGACGGGGGCGGAGCTCCGGCGCAGCACGGAAGTTCGCTGTGAGAGGCCGCCGGACTAAAAAGTCGGACATACAGTACTTTTAGTCCGGCGGCCTTTCGCCGTGCACTGCCGTGCTGCGCCGGAGCTCCGCCCCCGTCCCCATTATAGTCAATGGGGATGGAGCGGCGGTCCAACGGCACGGTGAAATAGCGGCAGGACGGATCCTACAGGGTGAACGCTAGTGTGAAAATAGCCTTACACAGTTTTACAGTAAGGAGATATTTGACATTAAGCAATTTCAAATAAATTTCTCCAAACTGGAGGAAGCTATAAAACCTGCATATTTAAATGATTAACTTCTATAAAAGCAAAAAAATTGCCTTAGTGCAACAGTTAAAATGTCTGATGTAATTAGACACGCCTGTTTCATTCCACTACCTTTTTCCTATATTCTACATTTGCTTGAGGCTTATTTGTTTAGTATAGATCTAAAAGGTAATGAATGGGAAAATGGTTGCTACTTAATTGTTCCTCTCGTGGTCTCTAACACTAAAATAAAGCCACTATCCAAAGTGGTTACATACAAATATCAGAATGGCAAATCCTTCAAAAGTTCACTTTTTTATTCAATACAAGTTAAAACCATAATACTTGATTAATAATGGTTAACACAAAACCAAATGTCAGACTGGGAGTTAAATTCATGGGGATTGAGTTAGTGCGTCCATCGGTCAGACGTGGGGATTGGGACAGAGACATACTGATAGGGAATTTAGATTGTGATCCCTATTAGGGACAGCTTGATGCGGAAAGTGTAAAGTGCTGCGGAATATAGAAGCGCTATATAAGTGCATAAAATAAATAATAAATAAATACATTCGGACAGGAGAGTGTTAGAAAGGGATACGTGGTGGATCTTTAATCTGAACACATCTAATCTGAATGGCCTTAACCTCTTCTGGACACATGACGTACCGGTACGCCATGTATAGTTACGATCACCGCCGGGCGGTGATCGGAATCCGGTTGCCTGCTCAAATAATTGAGCAGGCACCTTGGCTAAATGCGCGGGTGAATCCCGTGACCCCACGTGTCGGCGATCACCGCAAACCGCAGGTCAATTCAGACCTGCGGTTTGCGGCTTTTACCTGTGGTTGCGGCGGTAATCGGGCGTGCCATCGGGTCCCCATGCGGCTGTAGGGGGGACCCGATGGCATGGAAGGCAGCGCGATGCCTTCCTTAGGCATCTGTTCTGCCTTCCGGTGACGAGCCTGTGAGATCCAGCCCCCTGGATCTCACAGGCAGGAAGCTGTATGAGTAATACACACTGTATTACTCATACAGCCAATGCATTCCAATACAGAAGTATTGGAATGCATTGTAAAGGTATTAGACCCCCAAAAGTTGAAGTCCCAAAGTGGGACAAAAAATAAAGTGAAAATAAATTGAAAAAATAAAGTTTTCCCCCCCAAAAATTTAAAGTTTCAAGTAAAAATAAACAAAACCATAATTTCCCCCAAATAGAGTAAAAAAAAACATAGGGGGGGGGGGGGGAGTATACATATTAGGTATGGCCGCGTCCATATCGACCGGCTCTATAAACATATCACATGAACTAACCCCTCAGATTAACACCGTAATAAATAAAAACTGTGCTAAATTAACAATTTTTTTGTCACCTTACTTACTTTACAAAAAGTACAACAAGCGATCAAAAAGGCGTTTGCTCACCAAAATATTACCAATCTAACCGTCACCTCATCCCGCAAAAATGAGCCCCTACCTGAGACAATCAACCCAAAAAAAAAAATATGGCTCAGAATACGGAGACGCTAAAACATCATTTTTTTTGTTTTAAAAAAGCTGTTATTGTGTAAAACTTACCTAATATCTATACTTTTTTTATATTTATGTATCGCCGCGTCCGTTTCGACCGGCTCTATAAAAGTATCATAAAAGTATCACATGACCTAACCCCTCACATGAACACCGTAAAAAATGTAAAATAAAAACTGTGCTAAATAAACCATTTTTTGTCACCTTACATCACAAAAAGTGTAATAGCAAGCGATCAAAAAGTCACACGCACCCCAAAATAGTGCCAATCAAACAGTCATCTCATTCTGCAAAAATCATACCCTACCCAAGATAATCGCCCAAAAACTAAAAACATTATGGCTCTCAGACTATGGAAAAACTAAAACAATTTTTTTTGCTTCAAAAAAGAAATTATTGTGTAAAACTTACATAAATAAAAAAAAGTATACATATTAGGTATCACCGCGTCCATGACAACCTGGTCTATAAAAATACCACATGATCTAACCTGTCAGATGAATGTTGTAAATAACAAAAAATAAAAACTGTGCCAAAACAGCTATTTCTTGTTAGCTTGTCTCACAAAAAGTGTACCCTAAACTAGTACCAACAAAACTTCCACCCTATCCCGTAGTTTCTAAAACAGGGTCACTTTTTTGGAGTTTCTACTCTAGGGGTGCATCAGGGGGGCTTCAAATGGGACATGGTGTCAAAAAACCAGTCCAGCAAAATCAGCCTTTCAAAATCCATATGGCATTCCTTTCCTTCTGCGCCCTGCCATGTGCCCGTACAGCATTTTTCAACCACATATGAGGTGTTTCTGTAAACTATAGAATCCGGGCAATAAATATTGAGTTTTGTTTGGCTGTTAATCCTTGCTTTGTTATGGGAAAAAATTGATTAAAATGGAAAATTTTCCAAAAAATTTAAATTCTGAAATTTCATCTCCATTTGCTAATAACTCTTGTGGAATACCTAAAGGGTTAACAACGTTTGTAAAATCAGTTTTGAATACCTTGAGGGGTGTAGCTTCTTAGATAGGGTCACTTTTATGGAGTTTCTACTCTAGGTTTGCATCAGGGGGCTTCAAATGGGACATGGTGTCAAAAAACCAGTCCAGCAAAACCAGCCTTCCAAAAACCGTATGGCATTCCTTACCTTCTGCGTCCTGCCGTGTGCCCGTACAGCAGTTTATGACCACATATGGTGTGTTTCTGTAAACTACAGAATCAGGGCCATAAATATTGAGTTTTGTTTGGCTGTTAACCCTTGCTTTGTAACTGGAAAAAAAATATTAAAATGGAAAATCTGCCAAAAAAGTGAAATTCTGAAATTATATCTCTATTTTCCATTAATTCTTGTGGAACACCTAAAGGGTTAACAAAGTTTTAAAAAAATAAAATATCATTTTCAAAATGATCCAAACATGAATTAGACATATGGGGAATGTAAAGTAATAACTATTTTTGGAGGTATTACTATGTATGATAGAAGTAGAGAAATTGAAACTTGGAAATTTGCAATTTTTTACAAACTTTTGGTAAATTTGGTATTTTTATATAAATAAAAATAAAAAATCTTGACTTCATTTTACCAATGTCATGAAGTACAATATGTGGCAAAAAAACTATCTCAGAATGGCCTGGATAAGTCAAAGCGTTTTAAAGTTATCACCACTTAAAATGACGCTGGTCAGATTTTCAAAAAATTGCCTGGTCCTTTAGGTGAAATAAGGCTGTGTCCTTAAGGAGTTAAAAGGGTTGTCTCACTTCAGCAAGTGGTATTTATTATGTAGAGACAGTTAATACAAGGCACTTACTAATGTATTGTTATTACCCATATTGCTTCCTTTGCTGGCTGGCATTTTTTCCATTGCATTATACACTGCTCAATCCCATGGTTATGACCACCCTGCAATCCAGCAGCGGTGGTCATGCTTGCATACCATAGAGGCGCCTGCCTCTCTGGTGGCTGGAACCATGGGAGTGCGCATAGGTTGGTGCCTTTTTCTATAGTGTTCATGCTCATCCACCGCTGCTGAACTGCAGGGTGGTCGTAACCATGAAAATGAGCGGTGTATAATGTGATGGAAAAATGAATCCAGACACCAAATAAAGCAACAGAATCATTCATAATACATTGGTTAGTGACTTTTATTAACTTTCTCTACAAAATAAATGAGCTATTTGCTGAAGTGAGACAACCCCTTTAAATGAACAACTACATTACGGTTGCTTTCTGTAATATTGATATGCTATGCTTCTAATGATACAGGGATATATGTGATCTTTCTCCTGTGAATAAAATGTGGCGTTATTCTATTTAACACCCCTTATAGCCCATTCTGCTCTTTTCTCTTCCAATGGTTCTTACACTACATGCCTGGCATTTTGGATCAATGTGTCAGCCTACCCCTCCTTGTCTTAGATATTGTACATCTCACTTTCCTCCTCGTTTGCTGTCACTTCATCTTCGTACTTGGGGATATGGTCTATCATATACCTTTTCCCCACTTCTAGTATCCACCTTTTCTCCCTAGTAACAGTACTCACTCTACTTGGAATACTGCTAAAAGAGGCCATTGTTTTCTTTAGCACCTGTAGTACACATAAAAAAGTCACATTGTTATTCAATACTAAAATAAGTTCAGATGTAAGGTATGGCCGCTAAGATCGAGTGCAAATGCCACAGCCTTGATTTTTAACTTCTTGCATTTTACCATTTTCAGGGAATTCTCCTTGAGCATCGTGAGAAGGAATTTGGAGATAAAGCAAATTTGACGGCTGTCCTTGAAGCTGCTAAAAAGATAAAGAGGAAGAATGAAGTCCATTAAAGTTGCAGATAGTTTTCCACATAAAGTAGTGTGTAGCATATTACAATTAATATGAGATTCTATGGGTGATATTCATTTTTAGCTGTTAAATGGAACTTATTTATTGTTCTGATGATGGAAGCAATGTTGGGTTTTTAGCCATGATTGTGCATAAGACAAACTGAGGGATGCAAAGTGCAAAGGAAAAGAAGAGGAGTTGATGGTAACAATCAATTTGATTGCCTCTTTCATTTTCAGAAGGAGCACTGAAGTTGGAATCTGGCTTCTATAGGCAGCTGCTCTACTTTTCCATTGCACAGGATTTTTAAGGGGTATTCCCATCACAGACAATGGGGACATATCGCTAGGATATGCCTCCTTTGTCTGATAGGTGTGGGTCCCACCTCTAGGACCCACACCTATCTCGTAAACGCAGCCGGTAAAGTGAAGGAGGGTGCACCGCGCATGCGCAGCTGCCCTCCATTCATTTCTATGGGGCCGCCGAAAATAGACGAGCGCTGGCTCGGCTATTTCAGTCGACCCCATAGAAGTGAATGGAAGCGGTAGCCACACAAGAGCAGTGCACTCCCATTCATTTCTATGGGAATTCCAAAAGAAGCCAAGCATGCTGCTCGGCTATTTTCAGCAGGCCAATAGGAACTCTTGGTGGTGGCCAGACCCAGCACTGCCAGCCACCACTTTGCCGGCTTCGTTTTCAGCTCATTTACAAGATAGGTGCGGTTCCCAGCGGTGGGACCCACACCTATCAGACAATGGGGGAATATTCTGGCGATATGTCCCCATTGTCTGAGATGGGAATACCCCTTTAATAAACCTGTCTAGAAATACTTCCAGCTTATATCTTTCTTTTCCCTGTCCCTACAGTGTTGTCTTAGTTTTGAACACAATATGTGGTTCAATTTTTTTTGTTTACTAATTCTACTTAATTTTGAACAGTTTGGTTAATATTTTTATGCAATTATTTGTTTCTAATATCACTTCAGATACAATAAAGATTTTTACCTCTTTTTAGTTAGTGTACCTTCCTCTGCGATGATGCAAATAAAATCTTAACCAAGTCTACACGTAGGCTGTGGCTAACTAAACACTGAGTCAGGCATAGTACTTAGCTCTACAGCGCTTAATGTGTACATTTGGAGATATGATATGATGCCATTGTCTGACCATCATTTTGAAAAATCAACATGAGCAATCAACTGTTAGCGGTAACTGATCACTCCTCCTCATACTATGGAGGAGAGGGATGCATGTAATATCAGCAGTGTCCTCCGCTGACGAGCAGGTGATTGCCGTGGCGGAACGCTTCCTTCCCAACAATCGCCTGCTACATCGCTAGATGTAATACAGCTCTTAGCTAGTTTAAGATTAGTCTTAAATGGTCACTGCCTTCTCACACAACTTTGTGTAAATCAAAGTGCAATGGGGGGCGTTAGAAGCTGAGAGGCGATCGGCGGGAGGCCCGTGTGTGGAGCAGAGCGGCCATCTTGCGACAGGACGGAGCACGCCCGCAGGCGCAGTCAGTGTGCTACAGAAGTCCCCGGATAGCAGCCGCATGGTGCGCTTGGTGGAGGACCAGTGCCACGCATAGAAGGACTGACTGAACGGCCATCCCGCTCTCTGGTAAGCGTGGCAAGTGCACAGGAGCGGGGCTCCCGGCAATGGGCCTAAGTGGGAGTGAAGCAGGGCGGCTGGATAAACAACAGAGACGGGCCCTTATCATACTCTGAGGGGCTGTGCAGGATTCATAAATAGAACTTAATACCAGCAACACGCATTAGGTGGCTCAGAGATCCCCACCGTGACATAGGCCAGCCAATAATCCACCAGAGGCCTTGGCTTAAAGGGCTCCTTACACCTATTGACCCTATCCGCATGCTCATTGTGTAAGGACTCTCTCTAGACCTTCCTCCTGGCTAAGGACTGTGTCTTCGGCAGTTATATACAAAAACAGATTTTCTCCTATAAGTACTTATGGGCTGCAAAACTGCATCATCGGCAGGTCTTACTCCAGTGAAGGAGTTAGTAGATAACACGAGCCAGACCAACATGGAGGCAGAGCAGTGTACGTCTGCAGGCTCTGAGGCACATGCTGATAAGATAATGACGGCCATTGCAGCGTGTCAGGCAGTCCTGACCACAAAGATTGACCATTTGCAGAGTGATATCAACTGTCTGCGGCATGACATGGACAAAATGAGAGATCGTACCAAAGAAGTAGAATGTCGCCTGGGCGATGTGGAGGATTCTGCAAATGTCACCTCCGCAGCCACTAGAACCTTGCAACAACAAGTTAAAATCCTAATGGCTCGTGTGGAAGACGCAGAGAATCGCAATAGGAGGAATAATGTCAGGATCTTGGGTCTGCCTGAGCACGTCTCCGGGAGCTCAGGATTAAATACGCCATGATATATCCGGCCAAGCTGAGGATCCAAGAGGGAGACAGATCCAGGTTTTTCCAAACTCCGGAGGAGGAGGCTGAGTGGATCGATAAACAGCATCCACGATGAAGTGTGGCGGCGTAAACTGCAGGGAACTCTCGCAAGTAACTGACGCCCTTGGTGGGCCACTGATTTAACAGTCCTGGCTGGTTGAGGACGTTTCCTCATTCTTTTTGTAGTTGCGTCTGTTAGTGTAACTGGCAGGACTGTTTTCAACATTGTGATATACAGTACAGACCAAAAGTTTGGACACACCTCATTCAAAGAGTTTTCTTTATTTTCATGACTATGAAGGCATCAAAACTATGAATTAACACATGTGGAATTATATATATAACAAACAAGTGTGAAACAACTGAAAAGATGTCATATTCTAGGTTCTTCAAAGTAGCCACCTTTTGCTTTGATTACTGCTTTGCACACTCTTGGCATTCTCTTGATGAGCTTCAAGAGGTAGTCCCCTGAAATTTTTTCACTTCACAGGTGTGCCCTGTCAGGTTTAATAAGTGGGATTTCTTGCCTTATAAATTGGGTTGGGACCATCAGTTGCGTTGAGGAGAAGTCAGGTGGATACACAGCTGATAGTCCTACTGAATAGACTGTTAGAATTTGTATTATGGCAAGAAAAAAGCAGCTAAGTAAAGAAAAACGAGTGGCCATCATTACTTTAAGAAATGAAGGTCAGTCAGTCAGCCGAAAAATTGGGAAAACTTTGAAAGTAAGGACTATTTGACCATGAAGGAGAGTGATGGGGTGCTGCGCCAGATGACCTGGCCTCCACAGTCACCGGACCTGAACCCAATCGAGATGGTTTGGGGTGAGCTGGACCGCAGAGTGAAGGCAAAAGGGCCAACAAGTGCTAAGCATCTCTGGGAACTCCTTCAAGACTGTTGAAAGACCATTTCAGGGGACTACCTCTTGAAGCTCATCAAGAGAATGCCAAGAGTGTGCAAAGCAGTAATCAAAGCAAAAGGTGGCTACTTTGAAGAACCTAGAATATGACATATTTTCAGTTGTTTCACACTTGTTTGTTATGTATATAATTCCACATGTGTTAATTCATAGTTTTGATGCCTTCATAGTCATGAAAATAAAGAAAACTCTTTGAATGAGAAGGTGTGTCCAAACTTTTGGTCTGTACTGTAGGTTATCCTTATTGACAAGGGTTAAGTTCTACTTAGAGTTAGATAGTTCATTTTCGTATTCAATACTACTGATGGACTCAAGTTCTATGCTAAGTTATGTTCTAGCTAGATAGACTGTATTTTTTAGTCTATAAAGCACACGTTTCTGGTTAGGGTATTGAAGCTTAGACAGGTTGGGGATGTCTGGGCAGGGTGGGTACGGGTTGGGAAGTTCTATTGGGGTTGATGTGATGTGTGTGTGCATGTGTGAATGGGGCAGTGACACTGGGGTACCAGGAGGGCAAAGGCATTTCTGGAATACGAAAACATGGCGGTATGCAAGCTGATCTCCTGGAATGTCCCGGGTTTGAATGACAAGGTTAAGAGAGCATTGGTGTTTAACTATGTTAAAAAATATAACCCTGATGTTCTTATTTTCCAGGAAACTCATCTCAAGGGCTCGAAAGCCCTAGCAGTGAAGCGACCATGGGTAGGATGCGGGTATCATGCCACATACTCCAACCGCACCAGGGGAGAGCCGTCCCCGAAACGCGTTTGGTTCGAAGATCTAACATGAGATCGTAATATGACCCTTTTGTAAGAAGAATTAATTCCATTATGCGAAATAACAGTGCACTGTAAAATCGATATAAGATTTTTTCTTCAAAATATTGGCTGTTGAAGCGAAAACTGAGATCGAAAAAAGATTGACAATTCCAGTCCTGTATGCTGGACACGTCATCTCCGGAGCGACGAGCACCTATCCAGACCCTTTGTTCTGCAGAGGGGCACCAGACAGGAGTGCCCACTGTCACCTCTCCTGTTTGAATTGGTGATTGAACCTCTCTCGATCAGCATTGGACACAGCCCTGTGATACGGGGGTGGGAGATTGCGGGTATCTCTGAAAGAATCTCATTATACGCGGACGATATGTTGATTTACTTGGGAGATGTGGGTCCTTCACTGGAAGCCCTTCTGCAGACGGTTGACTCCTATGGTTCGTATTCAGGACTCCGGGTCAACTGGTCGAAATCGGCATTGTACCTAGTGGATGACATTCCTCCCCAAAACATATCAACTAAGTCCTCTCTGCAGATAGTTAAAAAATTCACTTATCTGGGGATCGTGGTACATAAAGATGTCCCCCAATTCAATGTGCTAATTGTGCAGCCCGCAGTGCAGTATGTTACACATAAATTGAAGGCCTGGGAGTCGCTACCACTTTCTCTGATTGGACAGATTAATGTCTATAAAATGGTACTCCTACCCAAGCTGCTGTACTTGTATAGGGCAGCTCCACTAATGTTGCCTAAATCTCAGAGCCTGGAGCGTTTGATATTACCCTTCCTATGGAATAAGTCTGTGCCTCGCATAGCTAGGGATACTTTACGAGCCCCATATGAAAGAGGGGGGCTGGCACTGCCTGACATATACCTATATTATATAGCTACTCAACTAAACTATGCGACTTGGTGGATCAAGGCAGATTCGCACAATCCGGCGGTGGTGTTGGAGGTAGCCCTGATAGGCTCATATGAGGCCATGTCGAACCTGGTATATCGGGCAGGGAAGTTTCAGGTGAAGCATCTTACTACGCTCATGACAGGGGTGATCAAGGCTTGGAATATCTTCGCGGTAGGAAAGAGGAGAGCCGAACAGAGCACTGTTAAGTCTCCAGTGATGCCTCTATGGGGCAATCCTGAGCTAGTGGAGTTATCTGCTCTGCCCGACTGTATTCTGGCCAAAGGCAGGTATTAAATACCTCACCCAACTCTATGATGAGGGAGTCTTTAAAACGTTCTCGGCTTTACAGGCAGAGTATAGTCTGTCGCGAACTAACTTTTTCAGATATTTGCAGCTGCAGCATGCCTGTGAAGCACAATTTGGGAACGGCCCCCTGAGGTTAGAGTACGGTGAAGTGGAGAAGATAGCCAGAAGGGAGACCCATTACAAAATGGTCTTGTCTTTCTATGGTTTCCTTATCTCATCCCGACCTTCGCCGCTAGCGAAGGCTTTTCTCAAATGGCGGGGGGACATACCTATACTGGAGACCTCACACGAGAAAGAGCTGACTGCCTCCTGGAGAAGGTCAGTGATTGGTGCACGGGATCAGCTGATTCAGAATAAATGGTTACATAGAGTATACCTCACCCCTGTGCGCCTTGTGCGTATGTGCAGACTTGATTCAGATACTTGTACACTGTGCGGTGGGGGGAGGGGGACTCTGTTTCATATGATTTGGGAATGCTCAGTTATTAAGGCGTTCTGGATGGCGGTGCACAGGTATCTTAACGCTAGGTTGGGACTCCCAGCGGTGGTTGCACCAGAAGTTAGCTTGTTAGGTTTGGTTAATGACATTCTTCAAACCAAATATGATAGAATTTTTTATAGGCTATTAATGTTCTATGCAAGGAAGTCGATGCTACTCAACTGGAAGCCCCCCAAAAAGCCGAGTGTGTCGCACTGGATCCAAATTATTAACGAGGCCCTTCCCATGTATAAATTAACATATGAAGCTAGAGGGGTTCCGGAGAAATTCCAGAAAATTTGGGGCACCTGGTTAAGTGCAAATTCGGTTTCAGAATGTTGAACTAAATCAGCTAGGAATGGTCCAAGTCACTGCCCGGGTGAATGTGTGTGTGAATGGTGATTGTAGACGCAAGTTGGGGGAATACCACCAACGGACTTGCCAATCTAATGGGTGGGCAATGATTTTGATATGTATCCTACTTCTAATGACTGATACTGTTTTTCCTACTATGGTGGATATTCCCTGTGTCTAGGATTGGTTGTACCTTTGATTTTCAAAATAAAAATAAAGCCTATAAAAAAAAAATCTAAAGTGCAATAGTAAGAAACTTTGCAATATATCTTATCAGAGAAAAATGACTTTTATCTGATATCATCTTTTCCTCCTCCTGCTTCCCTTTCCTAAACTGAGCATCCAGTTACATTAGTCGATGCCCAGCGCAATATTGGGAGTAAACCATCTGTTGCGGATTATTGCCAGCTGTTTCTGCAGTATTCATATGCAGTAATCATTCCCTGCTTCACTTCTTATTAGTAAGTATTGGCGTCATGATTGACCCTGTTCACACATTCACCTGTTCACTCAGTCTTAGTGCATTTAGTAGTGTGCTGCTACTTAATTTTGTTTGCAGTAATCAATCCCTATATATAGGGATGGATTATTTACTCATTATCTAAACATTCACCCCACACAGATAGGCAACACCTCACTGTTTACACAGGGTAGTTTGTTATCCATTGGGTGATAGTCGTCACCTTTACATGGAGCAATTATCAGGAATGAGCATTTGTATGAACATTTGTCCCTGATTGTCCAGATCTTTGGCTTGTGTTAATAGGCCTTTGAACTCATAATTAATTATTAGCTGAATGTGTCTTGCAAAACAATCACTGACTGTCAGTAAAGGATCAAAATACAGTTGTCCATTGAAGTCTGTGGAGAGGGGAGGGGGAGAAAGATTAGGCACCAGTGATAGTGACACAGGTACAAGACTGTAATAATACGTTTTTACTTAAAGGGAATGTGTCACCTCATCAGAAAATGACCTGCTGTTTAAATCACTTTTTATGTTTAACATATATTTAAATAATGTTTGATTTTATTTTTAATTTTCCATGTCACTGTTTATACGTAAACTAAACCTAAAAATCCTGCAGTTTTTGCACTGGCCACTATGTCCAATGATTGGCGCTACTTCAAGGTTTGTACAGATTAATTTACTGCAGTTAACTCATTCTAATCCTGCCTGTAATGATATCACCTCTGTATAGATAAGACAGGATCCACTATTCACAATAGGTGATTGTCAGTAGTGATGGACGAACATCGGCCGGGACGTTTCACGAACGCGCGTTCGCGATCAAATGTTCACGAACCACATTCACTTTAATGGCAGGTGAACCTGAAAAACCTTCAGGTCATATTTGCGGCCAGCAAATACTTACTAGAAGTGCACAAATAGTCCCACAACATGGACAGTGACATACCAAAGGGGGATCAATGGCAAAAATTCCCACAAAAAAATATGTATTTTAATCAGGGGCCATTTTTATGCATCTTAAAGGGAAACTCAAAAATGTGCCCTGCTGGAGCCTAGAAAATTTATATTTTAGGCCACGGGAGTACAGGCCCCAAAAATTAGGCATTCACCTGACAGAAAAGAACAAGTGATTATGTGGCTGGAGGTACATTAGGCGGTCACTGAATAACAATTTTATTGTAGGCCAGTACAGGCCCCAAAAATTAGGCATTCACCTGACAGAAAAGAACAAGTGATTATGTGGCTGGAGATATATTAGACTGTCAGAGGATAAAATTTTTTACCTTAGGCCAGTACAGGCCCCAAAAATTAGACAATCATCCTGAAAGAAAAGAACTTGTGATTATGTGGCTGGAGGTACATTAGGCGGTCACTGACTAAAAATTTTACTGTAGGCCAGTACAGGCCCCAAAAATTAGGCATTCATCTGACAGAAATGAACTTGTGATGATGTGGCTGGAGGTACATTAGGCGGTCACTGGATAAAATTTTTACTGTAGGCCACTGGAGTAGAGGCCCCAAAAATTAGGCATTCACCTGACAGAAAATGCCTTTTATCCATAAGACAAGGACCATTCTTTGTTCTGTGTGGTGGCGGATATGTGTAGGCTAGCATGAGGAAATTTTATTACACATGGTCGTCACAGGTGTTGAATTCCTCCGAGATCCATACCTCATTCATTTTTAGAAATGTGAAGTAGTCCACACTGTCGTGAGCTAGGCGAGTGCGTTTATCGGTCACAATGCCCCCTGCTGCGCTGAACGTCCTTTCGGACAGGCCACTCGACGAGGGGCAAATCAAGAGTTTTTATGGCAAATTGTGCCAGCTCTGGCCACAGGTAAAGCCTGCACACCCAGTAGTCCACGGGGTCCTCTCTTCTCAGAGCATCCACATCGGCTGTTAACCTGACGTAGTCGGACACCTGTCGTTCTAGGCGTTCCCTGAGGATGGATCCGGAGGACGGCTGTCAATGGGTTGTTTGCAAGAATGATCTCATATCCGAAATGACCAACATATCTTCAAACCGCCCTCTTCATGCAGGCGCGGTAGGATTGGTACCCGCATCTGTTTTGCTGTGGGTGGAAATTCCTCTGCCAGCGCCCGCAACAGCAGAATACAGCGTCTCTCGCAGCAAGGCCTGGAAATGCTGCATTCTGCCAGCCCTCTGTGATGCTGGTAACATGTCCGTCATTTTGTGTTTGTACCGGGGGTCTAAGTACATTGCCACCCAGTACTGGTCCTTGCCCTTTATGCTTTTTATACAGGGGTCCCTCTTCAAACACTGGAGCATGATGGCCCCCATTTCGACTAAATTGGAAGCGGTGGAGGGACCTGGCTCCTGCTCATCGCCCAGGAGAATGTCATCCTCGGTCTCCTCCCCCCAGCCACAGACAACACCAGGGATCCCCGAAAAGTTTAAAGTCCCCCTCAAAGTCTGCTCTTATTGCTCCTCCTCCTCCCCCAGCCACCATCCTCCTCTGACTCCTCTTTACACTTCTGCTGATTTGTCTCAGATGGAGTAGCCCCCTGGGAATTCGTTTAGCATTGCGACTTCCTTATCTTCCAGCTCCTGCTACTGCTCCTTGACGGCTTGATCAATGACACGACACAATGCACGCTCCAGAAAGAAGGCGTAAGGTACGATGTCACTGATTGTGCCCTGCCTGCGACTGACCAGTTTGGTGATCTTATCAAATGGCCGCAGAAGTCTGCATGCGTTGCGCATGAGCAGTCACTGGCACGGTGAAAATAAACCAAGCTCCCCAGAACCTGTCCTGCTGCAGAGTTTGTACAGGCAGTCTTTATCGGCACGTTGCTGCTGGAGCAGCCTATCAAACATATACAAGGTGGAGCTCCAGCGCGTTGGGCTGTCACAAATCAGATGTCTGAAGGGCAGGTGGTGTCGCCGCTGAACGTCAGCAAGGCGAGCCATGGCCGTGTAAGAGTTTCTAAAATTTTCCTGGCCTGCTGCAAGATGTCCTGGACCCCGGGGAATTTGGCAACAAATCGCTGCACGACTAAGTTCAGGACAAGTTCCTGTTTCAGCGTGCTCAGCAGATTGGCACCGTTGTCGCACACCACTTTACCAACTGTCAAATTGAGCAGGGTTAGCCACTGATCGGCCTGTGACTGCAGAGCTGAAAGCAGTGCAGGTCCAGTGTGGCTCTTGGCTTCCAGGCACAACAGCCACAGCACAGCATGGCAACGTCTCACCTGGCATGTCGAATAGGTTCTGGTGAGCTTGGGGTGTGCAGTGGAAGAGGCAGTAGAAGTGGAAAAGGAGGAGTCAGCCAAGGAGGAGACGGAGGATGGAGTAGGAAGAGGAGAAGAAGAGGCAGGCCTGCATGCAATCCGTGGCGGTAACACCAAATCCACACGGGTGCCACGGGTTACATACTTGATGGCTGTCAGAAGGTTCACCCAGTGGGCAGTAAAAGTTATGTACCTTCCCTACCCATCTTTGCTAGACCATGTGTCTGTGGTCAGATGTATCTTGGCACCGACACTGTGTGCCAGAGATATATTCAAATAACCGCTGAACGTGGCCATATAGATCTGGGATGCCCTTCTGGGAGAAATATTTCCTTCCAGGGAACTTCCATTGCGGTGTGCCAGTGGCCACAAATTTTCGAGTCCACCAGTTTATATGGCAGTAGATGGCGGGCTCGCAGTTCTGACAAGCCAGCGGTCAGCTGTTGGGCAAGAGGGTTATCCGGCGTCATCAACTTTTTACGCTCAAACATTTGGGCCACGGAAGCCTGCCTTCTGCCAGATGAACGCGATGACGGCACAGTGTAAAGTTAAGTGGAGGACAAATGGGAGAAGAAGGAGAAAAAGCAGGACGTGGAGCACGAGGAGTGTGGCTTTGTGGGTTCTGACGGCGTTGCTCCCACTGGGCTCGGTGATGGGAGGCCAGGTGCCTTCTTAAGGCAGTCGTCCGTAGGTGAGTGTTGGGCTTACCGCGACACATGCGTTGACAGCACAGGCTGCAGATGGCAACACTATTGTCAGCAGCTGACACATTAAAAAAGGCCCACACTGCAGAGCCATGTGTCGGCGTCCTGGGAGCGCAAGATGTGACCGTGCATGGTGGATGGCTCGCTCCAGATACATTTGCAGTCTGCTTTTTGCCTCCGGTGCACTTTGAGTTCTGCCTGCTTCTCCTCCCAAACTGCTGCTCAGTCTCTCCCTCTGAACTCCCCACCTCTTCCTCTCTTGTGGGCACCCACGTGACGTCCATCGACACGTCATCATCGTCACCTTCGACACCACTGACAATAGAGATCTTGGAGTAGGTAGCAACAGCAGGGACCACCCTCCTTGGGGCGATCTGGGTACTGTCGTCAGACCGCTGAGTGGTGGCTGTTGCTACCTCCTCTTCCTCATCCGATGCCAAAAATAGCTGTGCATCAGTAAGGTCTGGGAATGGATGGGAAAATATTTCCTCTGACTCGAGTGGAGGGGCTATGGTGGTGGTGTCTTTGGGGTTGCACACAGCAGAGAGTAAGGAGGGTGCAGATATAGAGGATGAGGAGGGTACAGAAGCGGAAGGCTGAGTGAGCCTCTCAACCAACTCTGGTGTGTCCTTTGACGTAATCGCATGCACCTTCTTCAACTTCCCACTTAGGCTCTGGCCTGGTGCACCTGCCCGACCCCTACCACCCCTGCCTCTTCCTCTGCCTGTCATTTTCAAAATGACCCTGTGCCATGCCAAAGTCCCTAGAGAAGAGCAGTATTTGTGGAAGCAGGTATATTGCAGGCCTCAATCACT
Source organism: Bufo bufo (assembly GCF_905171765.1). Classification (NCBI taxonomy): domain Eukaryota; kingdom Metazoa; phylum Chordata; class Amphibia; order Anura; family Bufonidae; genus Bufo; species Bufo bufo. The sequence goes on from NC_053394.1 coordinate 221,718,091, forward strand.
ACTTGGTGGAAGCCGGTATATCAAACCCCTTAATCAGTATTTTGTGAAAGCAGGTGTATCGCAGGCCTCAATCAATATTTGGTGGAAGCAGGGATATCAATCCGTTTAATCAGTATTTTGTAGAAGCAGGTGTATCATAGGCCTCAATCAATATTTGGTGGAAGCAGGTATATAAATCCACATAGTCAGTATTTTGTGGAAGCAGGTGTATCGTAGACCTCAATCAATATTTGGTGGAAGCAGGTATATCACACCCCTCAATCAGTATTTTGTGGAAACATGTATATAGAACCCCTTAATCAATATTTGGTGAAAGCAGGTATATCACACCCCTCAATCAGTATTTTGCGGAAGCAGGTATATAGAACCCCTTAATCAATATTTCGTGGAAGCAGGTATATCGCACCCCTCAATCAGTATTTTGTGGAAGCAGGTTTATCGCAGGCCTCAATCAGTATTTGCTGGAAGCAGGTGTATTGCACCCCTCAATCAGTATTTTGTGGAAGTAGGTGTATCGCAGGCCTCAATCAATATTTGGTGGAAGCAGGTATATCGCACCCCTCAGTCTGTATTTTGTGGAAGCTGAAATATAGAACCCCTTAATCAATATTTGGTGGAAGCAGGTATATCGCACCCCTCAATCAGTATTTTGTGGAAGCAGGTATATAGAACCCCTTAATCAATATTTGGTGGAAGCAGGTATATCGCACACCTCAATCAGTATTTTGTGGAAGCAGGTGTATCACAGGCCTCAATCAATATTTTGTGGAAGCAGGTATATAAATCCCCTTAATCAGTATTTTGTTGAAGAAGGTATATTGCACCCCTCAATCTGTATTTTGTGGAAGCAGTTATAACAAACCACTTAATCAGTATTTTGCGGAAGCAGGTATATCGCACACCTCAATCAGTATTTTGTGAAAGCAGATGTATCGCAGGCCTCAATAAGTATTTTGTGGAAGCAGGTGTATCGCAGGCCTCAATCAATATTTGGTGGAAGCAGTAATATCAATCCCCTTAATCAGTATTTTGTTAAAGCAGGTATATTGCACTCCTCAATCTGTATTTTGTTGAAGCAGTTATATCAAACCCCTTAATCAGTATTTTGCGGCAGCAGGTATATCGCACATCTCAATCAGTATTTTGTGGAAGCAGGTGTATTGCAGGCCTCAATAAGTATTTTGCAGAAGCAGGTACATCGCAGACCTCAATCAATATTTGGTGGAAGCAGGTATATCAATCCCCTTAATCAGTATTTTGTGGAAGCAGGTGTATCGCAGGGCTTAATCAATATTTGGTGGAAACAGGTATATCGCAACCCTCAATCTGTATTTTGTGGGAGCAGGCATATCAAACCCTTTATTCAGTATTTTGTGGAAGAAGGTATATCGCACCCCTCAATCAGTATTTAGTAGAAGCAGGTATATTAATCCCCTTAATCAGTATTTTGCGGAAACAGGTATATAGAACCCGTTAATCAATATTTTGTGGAAGCAGGTATATCGCACCCTTCAATCAGTATTTTGTGGAAGCAGGTATATAAAAACACGTTAATCAGTATTTTGTGGAAGCAGGTATATCGCACGCCTCAATCAGTATTTTGTGGAAGCAGGTATATAGAATCCCTTAATCAATATTTGGTGGAAGCACGTATATCGCACCCATCAGTAAGTATTTTGTGGAAGCAGGCATATCGCAGGCTTCAATCAATATTTTGTGGAAGCAGGTATATCGCACCCCTCAATCAGTATTTTGTGGAAGCAGGTATATCAAACCCCTTAATCAATATTTTGTGGAAGCAGGTATATTGCACCCATCAATCAGGTTTTTTTTGGAGCAACAGGTATATCACACCCGTTGCAAATAGTTTTTCCAATAGCACTTGTCCCTCTATATAGCTGCTGTACACAGTCAACTTGGCTGCATTCCAAAGTTGTAGGTTGTTACAGGTGTGGCAATTGTGTAGCTTGGAAACATACACAGGCTACCAAATCTTTTACCAGCTATATTACCGGTAAGACCTACTCCATTTCACATTTCATCAACTGTAAATCCAAGGGAGTGATCTATCGTATCTCTTGTGAATGTGGCATGGAGTATATCGGTAAAACCATGCGTGAACTCCGGAGGAGGGTGGGCAAGCAACTGGGGGACATTTTACACAAAAGAGACACTCCTGTAGCTAAACATGTACATCTAATTCATGAAGGGAGAGTCCAAATACGATTCACAGGCATTGATCTGGTCAAACCCCCACCCAGAGGTGGCGACCGGGATAGGAACCTTCTCCTGCGTGAATCACTTTGGATTTTCTATCTAAAAACATCAGCACCTTTGGGTCTCAATGAGAGACTTAACTATGGTTGCTTCATAAATCACCATGCCCAGCTACAACCATGTGTGATTTATGATACTAAGTTTAACTTTTTGTTTGACATACTGTACTATTAACCAGGTTTTTGTTGAATTACTTTTCAATAAGTCCACACATTCATCTAATGGGCATATATTAGACGGCTCACTTTCATCCTTCTACGTCCTGTTGCCCGATAATTTTGCCAAATAATGTCAGTTACAATTTTCTCTGGTTGCTATTACCAGATTACTATGGACGCATATCACTTGCGCGTCCCCCTTGGTTTCCTGTTTACTTTTGTATCCAGGCAACTACTGAGCGCAACCTCTCCTTATCTTGCTATTGGCTGCCTCCACCCGGGGCGCTGGCTTCTGAGGTCACACGTGGGGAGGCGGTCCAAACAGAGAAGCACGCGCAAGTATACTTTAAAATCCACTGGCCAGGTGCATTACTGTTGCTGGTAGTTTCTTTTCTCCCCCAACCATAGGGGACCCGCACAGCATAGAATTTTCATATCCTCCTGACCTGATTAGTGTAGGATTATCATATCCCCTGGACTCATGCCACCTCCTACCTGATGGGCATTTATTCATTTTTGACCCATATGTCGCTGCAGGCTGTATACCTGCGGCGTCCTTTTTCTTTTTTGTACGAATTCCCCTGAAGAGTCGACACGGACAGAAACGTGGCACGTCAGGACGTCATCAGGAGCGCATACAGCTGGTCACATTAACCTTAAGATTTAGGGATCAGTCCCGAGTAGGGACAGGTATCCCGACGGAGTCACCCCTGTCGGGGCGGGTGCTCTGTATAGATAGGTAGAATGAAACTAGCCACCTTCCCCTTGAGTAGGGTATAGTAGGGTACAGAGCTCCTTCATCTATATCCCGTCGACTACCTTGGCTATCCATTGGACCTACATCTGATGTCCTCCGGATTCGCCTCCCTTGCAACCTCTCCTGGTCCCATCATACGTATTGGTCTGGTAAGACTGCTCGCACCTCTCTCTAGGTGGAGCAGGATTTTGCTTTATCTACCAGTGTTGGGGTACCATGCTTGGACCCCTTATTTATTTAGATTATTGCATCACAGTGGTGTGTTTTATCCTAATATCCAAGTAAAAGTTATGTTTTAAATACTGACACTCTCCCCTTGTGGGCTTTTCAATAGCTGCGGTATCGCAGCAGAACCGCACACAACTGCTGCACAAAACAAATGCACTATATTATACTATGTTAGAAAGTATATTATAAGTATATCACACCCCTCAGTATATCACACCTATCGATAGCACACCTAAAGGACTTTGTGGCCCTATTAGATAGCGTTTGGTATCCCTAACGGTCTGTCCCTGCTCCACAAAGCAACCTCTCCCTACACTGGCAAAATAGAGAATGTAAAATGGCTACCAGATCGGTTTCTGTTATAGGGTGGGGGTGCGAAATGTCTCAATTGCCTGTCCTGTCCCACCTGATGGATGTGTCATGGGTCAAAGTTCGGCGCAATGCAAAAGAATATGGCGCATGTGAACATCGCCATAATGTTCGCATGTTCGGCAATCACGAACGACCAAAGATCACCGCGAAACGACCGCCGGGGGCGAACCGCAATGTCATCTCTAATTGTCAGAGCTTATCTATTCTTTCTTTGTACAATGACCTCTGCCCAAGACACAGAGCATGCCTAGAACTCTCCCCCATAGAAGTCAATGAGTCCCCTCCTAGTGTCTACAGCCCATGTGGCTGCTGTTAAATGCTTTCTAAATACTGTTAAGAAACTTGCAGGCAAGATGGATGCTCCTATAATAATGTTCAGGAAATAAAATTAAAAAAATCTACAATCAGAAAATAAAAGCAGATTAGAAACAAGGAGATGTGCTACTATCTGGTTTCAACTGGCAGATAAAATGTTTGGTGACACATTTCCTTTAAATCACATCAATACTATTCTGTAGTCCTCTATAATCTCCTATGTGGTGCCTCTGAATGAGAGCATGAGTGATTGAGAGAGAGTTAGGCCCCTTTCACACGGGCGAGTATGCCGCGCGGATGCGATGCGTGAGTTGAACGCATTGCACCCGCACTGAATACCGACCTATTCATTTCTATGGAGCTGTTCACATGAGCGGTGATTTTCACGCATCACTTGTGCGTTGCGTGAAAATCGCAGCATGCTCTATATTCTGCGTAGAAGTGAATGGGGTTGCGTGAAAATCGCAAGCATCCGCAAGCAAGTGCGGATGCGGTGCGATTTTCGCGCACGGTTGCTAGGAGACGATCGGGATGGAGACCCGATCATTATTATTTTCCCTTATAACATGGTTATAAGGGAAAATAATAGCATACAGAATGCATAGTAAAATAGCGCTGGAGGGGTTAAATAAAATAAAAAATAATTTAACTCACCTTAATCCACTTGCTCGCGCTGCCGGCATCTCGTCTGTCTCCTTCTTTGCTGAACAGGACCTGTGGTGACGTCAGTCCGGTCATCACATGATCAATCACATGATCTTTTACCATGGTGATGGGTCGTGTGATGGATCATGTGATGACTGGAGTGACGTCACCACAGGTCCTGTTCCTGGAATGAATGCTCACCACAGGTCCTGTTCAGCAAAGAAGGAGACAGACGAGATGCCGGCAGCGCCAGCAAGTGGATTAAGGTGAGTTAAATAATTTTTTTATTTTTTTTTAACCCCTCCAGCGCTATTTTACTATGCATTCTGTATTCAGAATGCTATTATTTTCCCTTATAACCATGTTATTAGGAAAAATAATACAATCTACAGAACACCGATCCCAAGCCCGAACTTCTGTGAAGAAGTTCGGGTTTGGGTACCAAACATGCGTGATTTTTCTCACGCGAGTGCAAAACGCATTACAATGTTTTGCACTCGCGCGGAAAAATCGCGGGTGTTCGTTACGCACCCGCACATTTTCCCGCAACGCCCGTCTGAAAGAGGCCTTAGGGAGAAATCACAACTAGTCACCACCCACCAGCTCTGAGGAAACTGAGAAAAAGATATACACACAGCTTAATCAGAAAAGTCATCTGAAAATGTATAAATGCTTTAAACTTAACCCCTTTGCGACTGCCATACGGCTATATACGTGCTATCTGCACATACCCCATGCAGCTTGTACGTGTATAAACGGCATGGCAGCTCTTTACTTCAAGCGCTGCAAAACGCTTGGATTAAAGCTTCTGCCCCTGCACTGCTGCTGTCACCAACAGCATACAGTCCAGTAATGCCGGCAAGGGTCCAATCAGAGTGGTCCCTTGTCACCGATCGCTCCGATTGGTTAGTCTGTGCAGACTAACCAATCAGAGTAGGGCCGTGTTAAAATGCCAGTTTCAGGCTCTGATCTGCTGATCTGTGCCCCCATCTGTGTGCCCTAATATCTCCTGCCTCCACTGTCTGTACCCTATGCACAGTACCGTTAATGTTGCCGGCCGTGTTTTCAACTGTGTCCCTTACTGTGTCAGTCTGTGCCCCCTGCCCTCATATGAGCCCCCTGCCCCCACCCCTGTTGCGGTCCTCCTGAATTTGAAGGCGGCAGCTATATGCTGATACTCTGCTATAACCCCTTAGATGCCACAACAGCGGCATCCATGAGGTTAATAGAGGGAGGGGGCTCCCTCTCTCAACCATCAGGCTGCTGTGCCCTGATTGCAGCAGCCTGATGGTTGACATGGCAACCGAACGCCTTGCAAAGTCCTGTGTTGCCATCTACCAGGAAACCTGATAGTACTATACTTTGCAATGCAAGAGCATTGCAAAGTATAATACAGCCATCAGCTCCACTTGATATTCAAGATCCAAGTGGGACTTAATAAAAAAAAGTGTAAAAATAAAAAAAGTAACAAAATAAATGTAAAAAATAAAAATGAAAAAGAAAATAAATAGCCTTTTCACATATCCACTCATTTATAAGAGATTATTTACACATATTAGGTATCACCGCGTCCGTAACGACCGGCTCTATAAATATATCACATATCCACCTCGTCCGATGAACACCATAGAATAAAAAAAATATGCTAATATTGTGTTAAAGTGAAATAAATTTAAAGGGGTACTGCAGTTTTTTTAAACTGATGATCTATCCTCTGGATAGATAATCAGCATTTGATGGGCAGGGGTCCGACACCCGGGAACCCTGCTGATCAGCTGTTTGAGAAGACAGAGTCGCTGGCAGTAGTACCTTCTCGCTGTTTACCGCAAGCCCAGTGACGTCACGACTAGTATAAACGGAGTGGCGTCACTTTAAGACTTTGTTGGTTGCCCTTTTCCCCCCCCCCCCCCCCCCATTGACTTGCCCTGTGTGCTCCTATGTGTCCCCCTGTCCCAGGACCATGTCACTTGTCAACCTAAAGGGAAATGTGTTGTGTTTCTGTGTATTCCCCACCCCCCAGCGGCCTCACATATCTGAGAGATAGATAAGGAAGTCAGAAATCTAAAGCTTCCCTATCAAACTCAGAGGCACCTGGGAGTGGCTACAAGGTTCTATCTGTTTGTGCCCTGCTGTGTCCAGGGGTATATAAGATGTGTGTTTTTTAATAAAAGGAGTGCATTCTGTCTGATTCAAAGAACCAAGGAAGTCGTGTGCACTTATTTAAATCATTACAGCAGGGATCCAGACTGGCTCATTCTAAGAGAGCTATCCAAGGAAGAAGAAATACAGAGAGCCATCCAGGTTGGAGGATAATTTTTAAAGGCACAGTGCAAGAACTGTACCCAGACAAGTAAACCCGTTACATTGGTGGCAGCAGCGGGATTCTCCTCAAACAAAGGAACCTCAGCGCAGAGAGATGGCAGAAAGCTACAAACTGATGAACGTAGCAGCACTTCAAGATCTACTAACGCAGAGAGGGGAAGATGCAGCAGAACTCAAAAAAGCGGAGCTAATTGCCACCCTCATAGATCTTGATCAGCGAGAAGAAAGACAGCATGACACGGATGAAAGAGAAACAACTCTGAGCCAAAATGGCTATAAAGCCACTCCCCACATAGAAATGGATGTCGCCTCCCAGCGGGTAAGGAGGAGACTGGCAGTATATGGGCCAAATCCTCTCTTTGAAGTGATAGACCGGGTAACTCAAATGGCGGAGAGAGAAAGGGCTAACGAAATAGAAAGCAGCCGTAGCAGGAGCAGTTCTGGAGACACCACCTCCAACCTGAGCGCAACTTTCAACAATAGTCTAAAGGTGACCCATCAATCCTTCAAAGTGTTTAAGGACAACCCTGGGGACATTGATGGATTCCTCCAGGACTTTGAGTGGCAGTGTAAACTACACAACATTGCCGACTCTGAGTGGGTCCCCATCCTGGCCGGCAAACTAACAGGCCGAGTAGCGGAAGCATACCGGGCCATTCCAGATGAGCAAAGCAGAGACTATGCGGAGGTCAAAAAACGCCTCCTAGCCAGGAATGCCATTACCTCCAACACGTACCGGCGACGCTTCCGAGAGACACTCACATGGAATGGGCGCACAGGATGAATCGTGCCGCCCACAGCTGGTTACAAGGGTGTAAGGCCAACACCTTTGAAACCGCACTACAGCAAGTACTAATGGAGCAATTTTTTATCAACATTGCATTGACTGGGTCGGGGACCACAACCCAAAGACGCAGAAGCAGCAGAAATGGCTGACAAGTTTATGGACATCAGGAGGCCCCCCCACCAGGATCAGTAACACCTACCCCCCGCCTTCGGGACCTACTTTTCCTCGTTCCCGAGCACAGCCACTGGCACCCCAAAGACATGTTCCAGTCCCCTCACAATGCCAGTACCCGGCCCCAGCCCGTAACAATACCCCTGCAGATGGGTGCTTCCATTGCAACCAACCTGGACACTTAAAGAGGAACTGTCCCCACACCCAGCTAAGGCCATGTCACAACCCACACCAAGCTTCACCGGCACCCAGACAAGCTTATTGCCTCCTGGAATCAACTAGAGACCAGGACACCTACCCTGAGGAAACCTACGACACCTACCCCATGCATCAATATACATATGACAAATGGGGCTATCCGCATGAAGTCTCCCTTGTCCAACAACCAGCACTAGACAACAGGGGGCACCACTACCAGCCCATCTGGGCTAATGAGCAACAGAAGGAAGGACTCAGAGACTCTGGGGCTACCCTGACCCTGGTACAACCGAGCACACTGCTGCCAGCCCAGCCGCTAGGACACAAGGTGGATGTAAAGGTAGCTGGCAGACAGGTCCACCAAATTGATATGGCCCTGGTCTACCTAGACTGGGGTGCAGACAAAGGGTACAGAAAGGTGGGAGTCATGCCAGGTGTCACGGATGTAGTAGGGGAGAACACCAAAAGACAACAAGACGGAAGGGAAAAGACACTAGGCCTCACCGCTAGGGAAGGAAAAGGGTTACCACCTATGAAACCCTGCTCCTGGCCCTAACTCCTATCCGTATGGGCACCTCTCGATGGTAGAGATGCCAATACAAAGTAACCTAGAAAATCCTGGTGGCCCTCAGATACCCTAGACTTAATGACAGGGCAGAGACAACCCGCTCCTTCCCCGGTGAAGGAACCAGCGTCTCACTGAGGCCTAGTAAACAACAGAGGGGGGGGGGGGGGGAGGAATACAAAACACAACAAGCGGAACACTTAACTTCTAAGGATGATGGATGATCAGGACTTCAACTAGAACCACACTCCAGCTCTTCCAACACCAAATTAAGCTATCCAGAGCAAAGAGTGATGGGTGAAGTCAAACTAAATAAAGGGAGGTAAAGGTCACATGATCCACACCTGAACAGGAGGTGTGGACATACAAGCAACACACAGACAAAGTGAAACCAAAAGATGCTGTCAGATCACTAATGAGCAGATAATCTTTCAGACCTTCTCAAACCTGTCACCGGTGTGACAGTACCCCCCCCCCCCCTTCTATGGGTAACCTCCGGGCACCCAGGACCAACCTTATCAGGATGAGCTCTGTGGAATGCTCTCACCAGACGACTAGCATTAACATTGGTCGCTGGAACCCACATCCTCTCCTCTGGTCCGTACCCTCTCTAATGAATGAGATACTGGAGGGATCTCTGGAGAACTCGGGAGTCCACAATCCTGCTGATCTGAAATTCCAAATTGCCGTCCACCATGACAGGAGCGGGAGGCAAGGAGGACGACTCAACAGGTTCAACACATTTCTTTAACAACGATTTATGAAATACGTTATGGATTTTTAATGCCTGAGGAAGTTCAAGACGGAAGGCTACAGGGTTAACAATGGCAGTGATCTTATATGGACCAATAAATCTTGGTCCCAACTTCCAAGAAGGTACCTTAAGTTTAATGTTTCTTGTAGACAGCCACACAGAATCACCCACTCTCAGGTCCGGACCACTCATACGTCTCCTGTCAGCCGCACGCTTATACCTGTTGCCCATCTTTTCCAGGTTATTTTGGATTTTCCGCCAAATAGAAGACAAAGAAGAGGAAAATCGTTCCTCCTCAGGAATGCCGGAATTATGAGCACCACAAAATGTACCAAACTGTGGATGGAACCCATATGCCCCCAAAAATGGCGACTTATCAGTGGATTCCTGTCTACGGTTATTTATAGCAAACTCAGCTAACGACAAAAATGAAGACCACTCTTCCTGATTCTCTGAAACAAAACATCTCAAGTAAGTCTCCAGATTCTGATTAGTGCGCTCCGTCTGTCCGTTCGACTGAGGATGAAAAGCCGAGGGGAAGGACAATTGTACACCCAGACGAGTACAGAACGCTCTCCAGAATCTGGAAACAAACTGAGTCCCTCTATCGGACACCACATCAGAGAGAATGCAATGTAGTTTCACGATGTCGACAAACACCTGCGCAAGAGTTTTAGCATTGGGTAGACTAGGTAATGCAATAAAGTGTGCCATTTTACAAAAACGATCGACAACCACCAGAATCACGGTCTTTCCTGAAGAATTCGGTAAATCCGTGATAAAATCCATGGACAAATGGGTCCAAGGTCTGGATGGGATGGGCAATGGAAGCAGAGATCCGGAAGGCCGAGTATGAGTCACCTTAGCACGTGCACAGGTACTACGGGCTGACACATAGTCCTCAATACACTTATGCAACCCCGGCCACCAGAATCTGCGAGAGATGAGATCGATAGTCGATCTGCTCCCAGGGTGCCCAGCAATCACCGTACAGTGATGTTCCTCGAACACCTTGTGACGTAATTCGGGGGGAACAAACAATTTCCCCTGAGGACAAGAGTCCGGAGCATGCTCCTGTGCCTCCAACACCCTGGCCTCAAGATAAGGATAAAGAGCGGAAATAACTACCCCTTCAGATAAAATGGGACTAGGGTCATTAGACTCACCCCCCCCAGGAAAGCTACATGACAAAGCATCCGCCTTGACGTTCTTAACCCCAGGGCGGTAAGTGACGATGAAGTTAAATCTGGTGAAAAATAATGACCATCTGGCCTGCCTTGGGTTCAGTCGCTTAGCCGACTCCAAGTAGGCCAGATTCTTGTGATCCGTAATTACCGTAATAGGATGAATTGCTCCTTCCAACCAATGCCACCATTCCTCGAATGCCAACTTAATGGCCAGCAATTCCCTATTCCCCACATCATAATTCCTTTCAGCAGTCGAAAGTTTTTTAGAGAAAAATGCACATGCGCGCCATCTACTGGGTGAAGGACCCTGCGACAATATTGCTCCTACTCCAACCTCTGACGCGTCAACCTCAACAATAAATGGCTGAGACACGTCCGGTTGCACCAGAATAGGGGCCAAAGCAAAACATTCTTTCACAGCAGAAAAGTCCTGTAATGCCGCATCAGACCAGATAGAAATATCAGCACCCTTCCTAGTCATGTCTGTTAAAGGTTTAACCACCGATGAATAGTTCAAGATAAATTTACGGTAGTAGTTGGTAAACCCCAAAAACCGCATAAGAGCTTTCAGATTTTTGGGTCGATCCCAGTCCAACACGGCACGGACCTTCTCGGGATCCATACGAAAACCTGAGGATGATAGCAGGTAACCCAGAAATTGCACTTCCTGTACAGCAAATACACACTTTTCCATCTTAGCATACAACTTATTCTCTCTTAGGATCTGTAACACCTGTTTCACATGATCCTGATGAGTCTCCATATTAGGCAAATAAATTAGTATGTCATCAAGGTATACAACGACAAACCTCCCCACCAGATGATGAAAGATGTCATTGACAAAGTGTTGAAAAACCGCAGGAGCATTGGTTAACCCAAAGGGCATGACCAGGTTTTCAAAATGACCCTCAGGGGTATTAAAAGCGGTCTTCCACTCATCCCCCTCCTTGATCCTTACCAGATTATATGCCCCCCTCAGATCCAATTTAGAGAACACCTTAGCACCAACAATCTGACTAAACAAATCCGGAATCAAAGGAAGGGGGTAAGGATCACGGACGGTAATACGATTGAGCTCACGGAAGTCCAGACATGGTCTCAGGGTACCATCCTTTTTCTTTACAAAGAAAAATCCAGCAGCCACTGGGGACTTGGATGGTCTAATATGTCCCTTTGCCAAACTCTCGGTGATATACTCTCACATAGCCTTTCTTTCGGGTTCCGAAAGATTATACAACCGAGATTTGGGCAATTTAGCTCCGGGAATAAGATTGACGGGACAGTCATACTCCCGGTGCGGAGGCAACTCCTGATTACCATTCTCAGAAAACACATCAGAAAATTCAGAAATGAACGAGGGTACAGTTTTAGTGGTAACCATAGAGAACGATGCATTAAGACAGTTGTCCATGCAAAAATCACTCCACTCGAGAATCTGTCTCGCTTGCCAATCAATGTTAGGGTTATGTTTGCTTAACCATGGTAAGCCCAACACCAACGGAGCAGGCAGACCCTCCAACACATAACAGGAGATAGATTCCTGATGCAAATCACCCACTCTTAAATGAATGTCATTCACTACCACCACCCACACTTCCAATAGCAATTTGGGGATTAAACTTTTTTTTTTCTTTGGTTTACACCTTGATGCTGCAAGTACGGACAAATATTCACAAAATGTCCCTTCTTGCCACAACAAAAGCAGACTCCTTTCACATGACCCAAGCTTTTGCCAGGAGTAGCTCCTCCTAACCGCATAGGCTCATCACAAGGCACAACCACCCGAGTCTCTCCACCATAAGTACCCTTATTGGACAGTACGTTCTGAAGGTGAGGATCCCTAAATCTCTCCAACAGGCGTCTATCAAGACATACAGCAAGGGACATAGCTGCTTCCAATGATTTTCATGAAAATCCAATGCGTCCTGCAGTCTCTCAGAGAGACCCTAACAGAATTGGCTACGGAGAGCAGAATCGTTCCACTCTGTATCCGTAGCCCATCTCCTAAATTCAGAGTAAAAGGTCTCCGCAGAACGTTCTCCCTGCCGCAAACCCCGTAACTTGGTCTCGGCCTGAGAGATCCGATCCGGGTCATCATAGATAAGACACAAGGCTCTAAAGAATTCATCTACTGACCGGAGGGACGGTGATCCGGTCGGCAGAGAAAAAGCCCAAGCTTGGGCGTCCTCTTTAAGTAATGAAATAATCATACCCACACGTTGACACTCATCACCAGAAGAGTATGGACGAAGCCTAAAGTATAATTTACATGACTCCCTGAACCGGATGAAATTGTCACTACCCCCGGAAAACCTGTCCGGGAGAGCTACCTTCGGTTCAGGGCAGGCCTGGAACCCACTACCGGAACCAGCATCCTGTGGGCTCTGAATCTGCAAAACCATCGCACAGAGGTCTGCTACCTCCAAAGTCAGATTCTGCATCTGTTCGACCAGTGCAGTCATAGCATCCATAGCTGCACAGATCAGAACAAAAAATGGCGGTATTGGCTCTGGATAATGTCACGGATGTAGTAGGGGAGAACACCAAAAGACAACAAGACGGAAGGGAAAAGACACTAGGCCTCACCGCTAGGGAAAGAAAAGGGTCACCACCTATGAAACCCTGCTCCTGGCCCTAACTCCTATCCGTATGGGCACCTCTCGATGGTAGAGATGCCCATACACAGGAACCTAAAAAACCCTGGTGGCCCTCAGATGCCCTAGACTTAATGACAGGGCAGAGACAACCCGCTCCTTCCCTGGTGAAGGAACCAGCGTCTCACTGAGGCCTAGTAAACAACAGAGGGTGGGGGGAATACAAAACACAACAAGCGGAACACTTAACTTCTAAGGATGATGGATGATGGATGATCAGGACTTCAACTAGAACCACACTCCAGCTCTTCCAACACCAAATGAAGCTATCCAGAGCAAGGAGTGATGGGTGAAGTCAAACTAAATAAAGGGAGGTAAAGGTCACATGATCCACACCTGAACAGGAGGTGTGGACATACAAGCAGCACACAGACTAAGTGAAACCAAAAGATGCTGTCAGATCACTAATGAGCAGATAATCTTTCAGACCTACTCAAACCTGTCACCGGTGTGACACCAGGGCTCCCCACGGATGTATTATTGGGCAATGATCTGGAGTGCCTAGCAGCGACCCGGAGCCAAGCCCTCTGCACCAGGACCCAGGTATGCTCTGACCCAGACCCCCCTCAAATGACTGATCCCACACCATGGCCAGACCCCGACCTATTCCAAGACCAGACCCGTACTGACCAAACCTTGAAACGGTACAGCGAACCAGCAGAATCAGGAGGGGTAGGCCCGTATGCTGACCAGATAGTCTGGAAAGGGGGCCTACTCTGCTGATCCACCCCCGGTGATGCTAAGGGCCACACAGCTGTCCCTAAACGCCAACTAGTAGTCCCAGCCGCCCACCGTCCCGCACTTCTAGCCTTAGCCCACGAAGTTCCACTAGCCGGCCACCTAGGGATTGCTAAAACGACTGACAGCCTATCCAAGACATTTTTCTGGCCCGGGCTGTCCCAAGAAGTGGCCAAGTATTGCCGCTCGTGCGATCTGTGCCAGCGGGTAGGAAAGCGTAATGACTCCTCCAAGGTGCCCCTTCAAACCCGACCCCTCATAGGTGAACCCTTTCAGAGGGTAACAGTAGACATTATTGGCCCCCTCAAAAAACGCAGCAAGTCAGGGAAACAATACATCCTTACCGCGGTAGACTTTGCTACCCGATACTCCGAAGCCATTGCGCTCCCCAACATTACGGCCACCACTGTAGCAGATGCACTACTCAAGGTATTCTCCCGAGTAGGGTTCTCCCAAGAGGTCCTCTTCGACCGGGGCACTCAGTTTACGTTCAAAATACTCCAGCAGGTAAGGGCGCTCTGCGTGGTCAAAGCCCTCCATACAACCCCCTACAATCTATAGGCCAATGGACTCTGCGAAAGGTTCAATTGAACCTTGAAACAGATGCTCCGAATGTCTGTAGCCCAGCACACTGACTGGGACCGGTTCTTACCCCATTTCCTATTTGCGTACCCAGAGGTCCCACCAGGAATCGACCGGGTTCTCTCCATTTGAATTGTTATATGGCCGGCGGGTCCAAGGGCCCCTAGATATATTACGAGAGTTTGGGAGAAAAAGGGAAACCCTGAAGAAATGCCAACCATTACTTATGTAGTTGAACTCCGGGCGAAACTGGCCCGACTCATGAAACTAGCCCAAGGCAACCTGAAGGCCGCCCAAGCCAAACAGAAAAAGCAGTATGATGCCCACACCAGACCCCGGGAATTCATCCCGGGGCAGAGGGTACTGATGCTCAGACTCACGCGCCAAAATAAGCTACAAACGGCATGGGAGGGACCCTATGAGGTATTAGAAAGGAAGGGAGAGACTACCTACATTATTGCCAAGGGGGCGCAACAACAGGTCAAACGCATCACGTGAATGCGCTCAAGGCATATATAGATTGCTCTGCGGGCGTAGCGACAATTTGCACTCCTTCCAATAACGAAGCAGGCGATAGGACAATCCCAGATATGCTAGCCGAAACACGGAATGCTAGCAGCCTAGAGCAGATTAAACTGGGCGACCGTCTGAGCCCAAGAGAGCAGAACCAGTTACAAGCAATACTGCACGCCAGGGCCCCCCTCTTCTCAGCCCACCCCGGGGCCACAACCCTGACCAGTGACAAAGTAGAGACCCCAGGTCAAGCTGCCCTACGCCAACCCGCCTACCGAGTCCCCGAAGCCATGCAAAGGCACATTCGAGCTGAACTTGACGAGATGAGAGCCCTAGAAGTAATAGAGCCCTCCAAAAGTAGCTGGGCCTCCCTGGTAGTTTTAGTCCCCAAAAAAGATGGGACTACAAGATTCTGAGTAGACTACAGAAAACTCAATGATAGAACCACGACTGATGCCTACCCCATGCCCCGAGTAGATGAGCTCCTAGACCGATTAGCAGGTGCCACTTGGGTCACCACCCTTGGCTCCCAACGCCATCCCCAAATTGGCCTTCATCACCCCGTTCGGCTTATTTCAATTTAAAGTTATACCGTTCGGAATGAAGAATGCCCCAGCCACTTTCCAGCGGCTAGTAGATCAGCTGCTGGAAGGCCAACAGGAATTTTCCTGTGCTTACCTGGATGACATAGCCATCTTTAGTGGCTCTTGGGGAGAGCATCTGCAACACCTAGATGCAGTCCTGGGTAGGATACAGCAGGCAGGAATGACCATACGTCCTGACAAGTGTCAGATAGGGATGGCCGAGGTCCAGTATCTAGGCCATAGAGTGGGAGGGGGAACCCAACGACCCGAGCCAGCCAAGATAGAGGCCATTCTCAATTGGCCGATCTCCCAAACCAAGAAACAGGTGTTAGCTTTCCTCGGGACAGCTGGATACTATAGAAAATTTGTACCCCATTACAGCACGACGGCCAAGCCCCTGACTGACCTAACCAAAAAGTCCCTTCCCCGAGCTGTCGTGTGGTCCCCCGAGTGCAACGAGACTTTTGAAAAACTGAAGACTGCCCTAGGAGGCGGCCCTGTACTGGCTGCACCTGATTTTGTCACTACCAGAGCTTTGAGACGTTCTCACAGCTCTGTTTCTCCACCCCTGTGATGATGTCACTACCAGAGCTTGGAGGAGTTCTCACTGCTCTGTTTCTCCGCCCCTGTTTCCTTCCTTCCAGCTGTTCCTCCTATGTTTGATTTCTCTGTCTTTAAATCACCCCTCCTCCTTTTGTAGAGTGTGGATTATATTTCTCATTTGAGTTGTAGCTCTTGCTTGAGTATCTTCACTTGTAT
This sequence comes from Bufo bufo, assembly GCF_905171765.1. Classification (NCBI taxonomy): domain Eukaryota; kingdom Metazoa; phylum Chordata; class Amphibia; order Anura; family Bufonidae; genus Bufo; species Bufo bufo. The sequence continues at coordinate 221,734,657 of NC_053394.1, forward strand.
GCTATCTTTTCACTGGACCTTTGTTCTGCTGCAGCAAGTACTCCGGATATTGCCACCTGTCTTTGGATCCGTCTTCTCTGCTGCCGCAGCACCTTCAGCTAAGTGTGCAGACATTGTAGTGTTTCTGTTTGTTTTCTGACCGGATCCGAGGCGACCACGGTTCCCTCCATATACTGAGCAGGGCACCGGTGGCCGTGCCCCTTCCACTTCCACTATTGTAGGGGTTACAGTGGTCATCAGTCTTAGGTACACGGGCATGCCTCGTTCCACCATTAGGATCCGGGTATGTGCTTAGCAGCATAGGGAAAGCTTTGAGGGTCTGACAGGGGTCACCCTTTATCCTCCCTAGTTTGGGTCCGGTCAGTGGCTCTATTTTCTGTGTATGCTCTAGTTGCTCACTTACAGCCCTGACATTATAATCCACCAAAACCGTCTCTTTTGACATGGATCCGCTTTCTGGCCTGGTTGACCGCATGCAGGGTCTTTCTTTGGAGGTAGCGGATCTCCGTCAATCTATGACTCAGCTTCAAGCATTGGGCTCTGCTCCGGCCCATGGAGTCTGTTGCGAGCCAAAGGTCTCACTTCCGGAAACGTTCTCCGGGGGCAGTGAGAATTTTGTTCGCTTCAGAGAGGCATGCAAACTCCATTTTTGCTTGTGTCCCCATTCCTCTGGTAATGAAGAGCAGAGGGTGAGGATTGCCATCTCCCTGCTCAGGGGTAATGCTCAGACTTGGGCATTTTCGCTGCCATCAGGGGATCCCTCCCTTCGATCCGTGGAAAGATTTTTTGTGGCCCTGGGGCAGATATATGATGACCCGGATCGTGTTGCGCTGGCCGAATCTAACTTACGTTTTTTATGCCAGAACAAACTGTCTGCGGAGTTTTATTGTTCTGAATTTCGGAGATGGGCAGCTGATTCAGGTTGGAATGATGCTGCACTCCGGAGTCAGTTCTGTCATGGTCTCTCAGAGAGATTGAAAGATGCGTTTGCTTTCCATGAGAGACCAACGTCCTTAGAGTCTGCCATGTCATTGGCGGTACGCCTTGACAGGCGTCTAAGAGAAAGAAACGAGACCTCTCTGTCCAGCCATTGTCAGTCTAGGGGCAGTGGTGCGGACTCATTCAGTGTGCAAGTGCCTCATCCTGTCTCGGTCCCCTCTGAGGAGGAGCCCATGCAGCTAGGTCGACTTGCCCCTGATAAAAGAGGATTTAGTCCTCAGAGTATGGTGTGTTTTTGTTGTGGGGGCATAGGTCATTTGGCAAATGTTTGTCCGTCTAGGAGATTCTTGAACTGTACTAAGAGCGATAATAAGAGAAAAACCTCAAAAGGTAAATTATCAAACTCTGCTTCATCTGCTACTTTGGGCAAAGTTGATGTAGGAATTGATGCTTTTCCTCTGACCTGCAGTTCCCTGACAGATTTTAACCGCAAATTTCTGGTCCATACAGACGCCTCCCTGTACGGACTCGGGGCGGTGCTGAGCCAAGTCAACGACCAGGGGGAAGAACATCCCGTGGTCTACCAAAGTCGGAAGCTGCTGAACCAAGAGGTGGGGTATGCCGCCATAGAGAAAGAGTGCCTAGCCCTCGTATGGGCCCTCAAGAGCTTCCAGCCTTACCTCTATGGGCGAGAGTTTACTGTCCTAACAGACCACAACCCCCTGGTCTGGCTCAATCGGGTGGCTGGAGATAATAGACGTTTGCTACACTGGAGCCTTGCCCTCCAAACTTTTAACTTTCCAGTACAGTACCGGCCTGGGAGATATAAGAATGCCGATGGCCTGTCCCGGCAATTGGATGTATAAGTAACCCTGCACCCCTGACACAAGACCACCTAGCGACCAGTCACAAGGTTACCCATCAAGCCAACCACGGACTGGCACTCCAAGAAAGGGGGAGTTATGTCACAGAGCGCCGTGACTTTAAGACTTTGTTGGTTGCCCTTTGCTCCCCCATTGACTTGCCCTGTGTGCTCCTATGTGTCCCCCTGTCCCAAGACCATGTTACTTGTCTACCTAAAGGGACATGTGTTGTATTTCTGTGTATTCCCCACCCCCCAGCGGCCTCACATATCTGAGAGATAGGGTAGCTTTAGATTTCTGACTTCCTTATCTATCAGACTCAGAGGCACCTGGGAGTGGCTTCAAGGTTCTATCTGTTTGTGCCCTGCTGTGTCCAGGGGGGTATATAAGATGTGTGGTTTTTAATAAAATGAGAGCATTCTGTCTGATTCAAAGAACCAAGGAAGTCGTGTGCACTTATTTGAATCATTACAGCAGGGATCCAGACTGGCTCACCCTAAGAGAGCTAACCAAGGAAGAAGAAATACAGAGAGCCAACCAGGTTGGAGGAGAATTTTTAAAGGTAAGCACTGTACCCAGACAAGTAAACCCGTTACAAATGGTCTGGGCGGGGCTAAGCTCCATTCAAGTGAAAAGAGCTTATCCCCGCCCAGGCCATTGATACTAGTCGTAACGTCACTGGGCCTGCGGTAAACAGCTAGAAGGACACTGTATTCTCAAACAGCTGATCGGCAGGGATCCCGGGTGTCGGACCCCCGCCGATCAGATGCTGATAGATCATCAGTTTAAAAAAACTGCAGAACCCCATTAAAAGAGTAGACATATTAGGTATCGCCGCATCCGTAACAACCAGCTCTATCAAAATATCACATGACCTAACCCCTCAGGTGAACACCGTAAACAACAAAAAAAAAAAGTGCAGTTTTTGTCACATTATATCACAAAAATTGCAACACCAAGCGATCAGAAAGGCCTATGCCGCCCAAAATAGTACCAATCTAACCGTCACCTCATCCCGCAAAAAATGAGACCTAACTAAGACAATTGGTCAAAAAATAAAAAAGCTATGGCTCTCAGACTATGGAGACACTAAAACATAATTTATTTGGTTTCAAAAATGCTATTATTGTGTAAAACTTGCATAAATAATAAAAAGTATACATATTAGGTATTGCCACATCCGTAACGATCTGCTCTATAAAAATGTCACATGACCTAACCCCTCAGGTGAACGCTGTAAAAATAATTAAATAAAAACTGTTCCAAAACAACCAATGTTTGGTCACCTTGTCCCATAAAGTGTAATAATGAATGATCAAAAAATCATATGTACCCAAAAATGGTACCAATAAAAACGTCAACTCTTTCTGCAAAAAACGAGCCCCTGCACAAAACAATCGGCAGTAAAAAAAAAATTAAATGAGGCGTTCTGAAAATGGAGACACAAAATTTTTCCAAAAATGCTTTATTATGTAAAACTGAAGCAAACAAAGAAAGTGGACATATAAGGGTCCATTCACACGTCCGTAAGTGTTTTGCGGATCCGCAAAACACGGACACCTGCAATGTGCGATCCCCAATTTTCGGATCCGCACATCATAGACACTATAATAGAAAATGCCTTTCCTGGTCCGCAATTGCGGACAAGAATAGGACGTGTTCTATTTTTTTCATGAACTAAATTGCGGATCCCGAAAAAACGGATGCGGATCCCGAAAATGCAGATGCGGATCCAGGAAATGTGGATTTGCATTCGTTCCAGCCCCATTGAAAGTGAATGGGTCAGCAAATTGCAGAACGAATGTGGACCCAAATTACGGACGTGTGAATGGACCCTAACAACCTGATCTATAAAAATAGCACATGATCTACACTGTCAGATGAATCTTGTAAAAAATAAAAACGGTGCCAAAACAGCCATTTTTTGGTTACCTTGCCTCACAAAAAACATAATATAGAGCAATTAAAAATCATATGTACCCCGAAATAGTACCCATAAAACTAGCACCTTATCCCCCCGTTTCCAAAATGGGGTCACTTTTTGGGAGTTCCTACCGTAAGGGTGCATCAGGGAGGCTTCAAATAGGACATGGCATCTAAAAACCAGTCCAGTAAAATCTGCCTTCCAAAAACCATACGGCGCTCCTTTTATTTTGCGCCCTGCCATGTTCCCTTACATAAGTTTCCGACCACATGTGGGGTGTTTCTGTAAACCGCATAATCAGGGTAATAAATATTGAGTTTTGTTTGGCTGTTAACTCTCGATGTGTTAAAGAAAAAAATGGATTAAAATGGAAAATCGCCCAAAAAAGTGACATTTAGAAATTTCATCTTCATTTTCCTTTAATTATTGTGGAACACCTAGAGGGTTAACAAAGTTTGTAAAATGAAGGTTAGCATTTGGAGGACTAGCGAGGCTAACACAGGGTCAGCCCAGTAATTAGCTAATAGTGCTTAATGTTCCCAATACAATGCTCAATTGTACAATTGTCGGGAAGGAAGCATTCCATCCCGGCAACTTATAAGCAGTGATCTCCTCCACAGTATAGGGAGGATCAATCACTAATGCCATCACTCGTCGCTATACAGAATTATTGTTTGATGGCAGCAGAGTGTTGTTTAGATGGCGAGATCTGCTGCTGGTGTACGATGATTTAGGTGTCGACACAAACGTTCTTATTACCAGATGAACAAGAGTTTCGCTCATTGATTGGGTTATTGTCGACACCTTTACGGCAGATTATCACTAAGGAGCGTTCCTACAAATGCTTGTTAGTGATGATCTGCCTGATGTTCCACAGGCCTTAAGAAGGGAAATTCCCATGCATGAGGTCTTCACAGCTCCTCAGATTGAGAATTCATGTATACTGGGGAACCCCTCTTGTACATACACTCCAATATGGCATATGGATATCAGCTGTCCAAAAGAGTAAACCCTGAAAGGATACCCAGTGCATTCTTGCTTATATAATCCCACTGAATCACTTAAAGTACACATCTGTATAAGTTGGCTATAGTTTACCTAATATAAAACCGTATTGGTTAATTCCACATGGAATAAAATCATAGAGATACTTCTTTGCTAAATGGAAGCTATTCAAACAGATTATGTGACAGAGAAAGTTCCCTGATACTGGCTGAAGACTTTGAGAATTTGTGTTGAGTGGTTTGCTTTGGGCTATTTACGGTACTATGTTGAGGGTTCAACATGCCCAGAAAACAAAGCATTTCTTCAAATCTTTATCTTGGCGTAACAGGTATGCTTCATATTTTCCTTTTGAATTGCCAATCCTTTTGTGTTCATGTGGCTTTGGAATGAAATACAGTAACCAAATATAGTAACCTGAGGCTAATGTAAAAAATACTGAAGGTTGCTACCATTAATTACTCTTCTTAACGTTCCAAATTTGCCTTTTTGCTGGCACGGAAAACTGTTTTCCATTTGACATAAATTATATATGTATTGAAATCAAGATAACAATAGAAAGATTGATCCCTTTAATGTGAAAAAAAACTTGGCTTTGGTGATCCAGATAAAATGTACTGTACTTCAAATAAGAATGTACTATAAAAGATTATCTACACAAATAATTACAGCCTCAGCATCTGCTAACACTTCATAAATTTCAGAAGGAGGGACATTATAGAAAACAATTAGGCAGCTGCTGTAAAGGTTTTCTCATCAAAAAGAATAGATAGCATATTACTAGTATTGAATGGATGTGACCTGCAATATGCAGAGGGCATACTGAAGGGGTTGTGCAAAAAAGGGGTGTTGGCAAACCCTTCCCCCCTTTTTGGGTGGACCTGTAAAGGAAAGATTACTTACCTGGCTCCCTGCTCCTTCGCCTCCAGGCCTGCGATGCTCCATTGGGCTCCCTCGATATCAACATCTGGCTTGACATCGCTACAGACAATCACTGGCCAAATGGCCACCTGACGCAAGGAGATCTCAACAACTAACAACCATCGCAGCCAATACAGCGCTCCTGCAGGTAATCTCCTCTGCAGATTTTGGACCCAGATTGTCTTCTCCCCCACACAATGAAGTAGATCCAACTCTTCTTGACCTTTTTTTTGCTGAATATTTGAAAAACCAGGGCATGCCTCCTACGCAGCATCCTTGCTACTACGCCACCACCAAGGCTTCCTTACTCTGGGCCAGTATACAATCCAGTTTTGGCTTCGGAACTGGGCTGGAATAAAGAGGCACTGGTAGCAACTTTCTGGGAGGGGCAATCTGGAAAATTAAAGATGAATTGACTGCTCAGGACATACTTACCTCTAAGGATGCCTTGGTAACCCTGACCATCTAACCGACATGCAGTTTCAAGAACAAGCCAAGGAGATAGGGAGTGAAAAGTGACCTATTTGTCTGGTACTTAAATTTCAAAAATCTTTCTCTCCTTGGCCTCTGTAGTTTAAACCTGAACCGATGCAGGTGGATAGGTTAAGGCTGTCTGAGGAGAAATGTAATAAAACATAAAAACACAAGGTGCTCCATAGTGTAAACCATTCACAGACAGTGGATAGAAATACACTCTTCAATTACGGTATTGTAAAGAATGGCATGACTCAGTAATTAGACATGAGTTTATAACAGGAGACTGAAGATTCCATCTCGTTCCACACAGAAGCCATAAGATCAACCCAAAGAAAAAGAAGGAAAGGTCCAGAGCTCTGTCCAACCCAAAAATTTCCATGTATAACGCATTTCAGAGGCAGTCTGCCTCCTTCATCAGATACAATAAAAATGACATAATCAAAAGTTTAAATATCATCACACCAAGCAAAAAGTAAAACAAGGTAAAAGCATGGTATAAAACATGGCATGGATCCATAGATAAATATATATATATTGTGACACAGTAAAGGAAATTGTATGTGGAGACAGGTATTTTCTTGCCAGTGTGTGCTGCTGGACTAATTAGCAGTCAGGTAAGGTCAAACACCGGTCCGGCTTTTTGTTAACACCTAGTTGCCGTTAAAAGGGGCTCTCTGTATTGGGATCTGAGGCTTGTGGAGGGCTGAGACCCATGTGAGGGGAAGGCTGACTAAAGCCTGCTGATGAACCTTTGTTCTGTGAAATTTCTAACATGTGAACTTTTGGTTTACAAACTGGTTGGTGCCTCAATACTGCGCCGCTAACCTGCCTACCAGAGCAAATCCCCACATTTGGTGGCTTGGAGCGGGCAATCGCAGTGAGGCTGGCACAAAGCCAAAATATTTTTGTTGCATTTTTTTTCGGGCTGTATTGTATGTCCTGGATTAAGCCTGCTAAGTTGCAACCAGCATCACGGGACAAGATGGAGAAGATGATGAAGCAGCTGGTGCAGGCCAACCTAAGGCAACAACAGGCCATGGAGCAGTAGCAGGAGACTAACAGACAACTGCTAGAGGCTAATCAGTGACAGCATGAAATGAACCAGCGGCTGCTGGAGAAGACAGGAGTATCTCAGGGAGTCCACGATGCCCGGAAAGCTGTCTGCACGGCGATCCCCAAGATGGCACCGACGGATGATGTCGAAGCCTACCTGGCGGTGTTCGAGAAGGTGGCCGTGAGGGAGAGTCTACCCCAAGACCAGTGGGCTGAAGTCATAACTCCGTTCCTGGCATCAGGACCCCAACAGGTTTACTTTAATTTACCGGACGAGCAAGTGACAGACTACTATAAGGTCAAGGGTTAGATCCTGGTGAGACTGGGGGTGAATGTGTTGGTCTGGGCCCAGCCGCTGCATCAGTGGGAGTTTAACCCGGCTGAGCCAGCGAGACCCAGTATTATAATTTGCTGCATCTCTTGCAAAAATGGTTACCGCCTGACGTACTGAGTCCCACTGCTATGCTGGACCGTATTGTAGCTAAAAAATCCTGGAGTGCATTGCCACCACCCCTCCAGAGCTGGGTTGTCCAGATGTCTCCTACTACTGCCCTGGAGATGGTGGAACTGGTCGAACGGTATGGGGCTACTGAGGAACTCCAGTGGGTAAATCTGGGGAAGGGTGTAACAAAATCCAGAAAATCCCCGCCCCAGACCTGAGCTGAGAAAGACCACACGGGATGTGCCCTTTGGGGATCAGAACCCGATAATCTGCTGGCAGTGTCATGAGCCTGCCCATGTACAGGCCGACTGTCCCCACCTGGTCGAGCCCATGGACGTAAACTTTGGGTATCGAAAGTCATGGTATGCCAGAAGGGTCGGTGCATCAGACACTACAGAAACTCTCAATAATGAACCTGTCAGGTGGAGGTGGGAGTCACTCCCGTGGTGGCTCTGCTGGACTCAGGGAGTAGAGTGACCCTTGTGAGTGCTTCCCTGGTGCAACCCACCGCTCAGCATATATGGAGATTTAAAAGAGTACCCCACTGCTCTGGTGTCCCTAAGCACGTGTGCCAGCAGGCAGATCCATGAGGTGGCCGTAACCACCAGCATGGGCACTATGGGGAAGTGGGGGCTCTAAAGGGGCCTTTTTTATTAGCACATTATGGGGGCACTATGGCATTTGGTGGCACTAAGGGGGCATTTTTTACTGGCACATTATGGGAGGCACTATAGGGGAGAGCAGCACTATGGGGCATTATTTGGGGGCACTATGGGGGAGTGGAGCACTATTGGGGCATATGGTGGCACAAAGAAGGGGCATTTTTTACTGGCACATTGTGGGGGAGAGGAGCACTATAGGGGCATCTGCTGGGGGCACTAAGAAGGGGCATTTATTTACTGGCATATTATGGGGGACACTATGGGGAAGGGGGAGAGGAGCACTATGAGGGCATTTACTGGGGCACTATATAGGGGTATTTTATACTGGCATACATTATGGGGACATTAGCTTAACTGCGGGCACTAAGCGGGGGTATTTCATGTACTGTCATATTATAGGGATAATTATTACTACTAGGGGGTATTATGGGGAGCTTTACTACTACTGGGGGGCTATGAGGAACATGATTACTAGTATGGGCACTATAGGGGCATTATTACTACTAAGTGTGCTCTGGCAGAGAATTATTTCTATTGGTGGGATTTTGGGGAGCACTGTTACTTTGGGGGCACCCTGGCATAGTATCAGCTTAGCACAATTATTTTTGGGGGACATTATCTTTATACTATTAGTGTCTGGGCGCAGTTATTTTTTAGAGCACTGTGTCCCAAAAATTGTTGAAGGGGGCACTATCTGTGTGGTAGTAGCATTTCCAGGGGGACTGTATCTGCAGTATAGTATTGGGGGCACAGCGGGCACAGTATTGGGGCACTATCTGTGTGGTATTAGTATTTCCAGGGGGACTGTTTCTGCAGTATTGTATTGGGGGTGGCAGGAAAGGGTGTTCAGAAGATGTGAAGATGATGGAAATGTGGGAAACTAATGTCTGCTTGTCAATCTCTGCAGAGACGGGAGATGGCAGAAAAATCATCATGGCGGTCTGGTCTGAATGGAGATGAGGAAAGAGAACGTCTACAACAAAGGTGACATCACAGGATGTAAGAGGTATGTGGCGCTATGTAGGAGAGGAGATGCTCCGGCTCCTCCCCCTGCCATTTGCAGAAGGAGGATTCAGAGCTAGGTGAGGACGGCAAAGGGGGATAGCAGGCCACGGGTCGGTGGCAGATGGTGGGGGGAACCACAGCCAATGAGCAGGATCTGGGGAGGGAGGAGAGCGGAGGAGCTGCCTAGCTGTAGCCTGCTGTTTATTGTATAATGTGAAGCAGGCAGTGCAGCCAGGACAGGCCTCCCCTCTCCGTATGATGTGTAGAGACAGGCCTCAAATATAGAATGTCAGCTGTACAGTGTTTGTTGGGAGTGGCCTATTATATGTAGGAGGGGCTTTTAATAATGGGCGGGGCTAAAATGGGCCACTTGACTGGATTTGCCCTCCAGGACTAAGGCTGCCAGCCCTCCCCTGGGTTCCTGGCCCTGAAAGAACTTCTCGAAGGATTGTCTTATTGTCGCATCTTCCAGGAGAGATGAATTCAATCCACAAACCTCTGCCCATACAGGGGGTCTCTGCAACATTCAAAGAAAAACGAATTAAACAGTGATCGGAGAAAACCACTTCCTCAGTCTCCAAGACCAAGAAAACAGCTTCCCCCTTCAAATAAAACCTATCTATCCTAGACCTTTGGCTACCTCGATAAAAGGTGAAGTCCACGTGGTCTGGCTTATGCTTTAAGTGAGCATCCACCAGACTAGCTTCCTCAACTATCTTACTCAATACGACACTATCAGTATCCAGCCTGACTTTGGAGCCTCCCCTATCACAGACTCTTGTCACATTGTTGAAGTCTCCACCAAAGATCACCTGACGGCTGGAAAAAAGGTAAGGTTTAATCCTCATGAGAAGACATTTACGGCCTCACACAGTTTGTGGACCATAGATGTTAATGAGCATCAGCTCTTGTCCTCCCATGAGCACATCCAGGATCAGGCACCTTCCCATTTCTAGTTCAATTACTTTCCTGCATTCCACTCTTCCAGCGGTTTTAAAAAGTACCGTGGTTTGGCCGCAAGAGACCAGAAAGATGTACCATGCCTCCACTCTCTCTTTGCTTTCTCCATCAACTCCGTGGAAGTCAACCAGGTCTCTTGCAAAAATAAAATAGCATCAAAATGGCTGGAAAGAAAAGGCCGCATAACGAGCCACGTCTGACTTAATGCTAACAACGTTAATGCTTGCTAGCGTCAACGGGGTGAGTTCCGCCATCATAAGTGATTGAACTTGATAGCTTTCTTCTTAACCCCACCTCCACTCTCACCATCATAACCATACGACTCCTCACTTTCTTTCTGCCTTTTCAGGCATTTGGAGACAGCCATATCACATTTCTCTTTGCCCACAGGATCTGACTTGGCCCCCCCTCTAGAAGGTTTCCCCTCTGAAGGGCAGGGCCCGGCAACCCGCGAAGAGGCCTTCTCACCCTCGGGCACTGCATCCCCCACTTCCCCCTCGGCCAAGCCAGCCTCGGAGGTATCACTTAGGATGCCATACCGGTTGAAGACCTCCACAAGAGGGGCACCAGCTGAAACCTTCCTTGGTATCTGGTCAAGGGAGAGTGGGATGGACGGATCCCACTCAAGAGAGGCCTTCCTACCCTCTCTCTTGCTGTTTCTCTTCTTACCCTGCTTGTTCCTCCTCCTCACCAACCATTCACCGTCCTCCTCATCCACACTATCCCCACCTGATAAGACAGAGACAGTGGAGAGGTCGGCCTCTTCGGGAAGAACTCTGGGGTTCCCATCATCATCATTGTCATCTTGGCCACCATCGGCCGGATTCTCAACTAGGGTACCAGTTGAGGGATTAGCTGCCTCCTGCTCCCTCTGTTTGCGGCGTTGTTCCTGCCGCCTGGCCCTATCTGCCGTATTTTTTTTTACCTTATCAGAATCCTTTTTGCTTCCTTCAGTGCTGGGATTCCTAGCACTTGTCCCCTCACCAGCCTGCCCAGTCCCGGCAGCAGACTCTTCACCAACTGCAGGCCCAGCCTTGCGGCTAGTATCTGCTTGGTTCTGAGCCTGTCCCTGAGCCTGTTTGGCAAAGGCAAGCGGGCAGTGACTAAACGAGTGACCCAGGTCTCCACACAGGTTACACCTGATCTTCTGACAGGTTGCAGCAAGGTGGTCACTCCCTCCACACCTCACGCACCTCTGGGTCTTACACTGTGCACTGAAGTGTGTGGGGTCGCCGCACCTGTGGCAGACCTTTGGCTGCCCCTGGTAAAAAAACATTATCCGATCCCTCCCTATGAAGGCCGAGTAGGGGATATGGGTAACAGAATTTCCCTGGGCCCTCAACGTCACGTTAAAGGTCCAGGCCCCCGACCAAATACTGTGCTCGTCCAGGACCTTGGCTGGGTAGCCCACTTCACCATAGCGACTCAGCCAGGTCGCTATGTCTACACTAGAAAGAGACTCATTACAAGTTAACACAGTCACTTTCTTCACCTTGTTCTGGCGGGTGATGGCCTGGACGGCAAAACCCTGCTCAAGCCCCTCTGGCCGGACAAAGCTGACGTTAAAAAACTTGGTCCCGTAGGGATGGATGAGGGCATAGATGTCTTTCGCCTCAAAACCCATCTGCAGGAAAAGCTCCACAACAGTCTTCCTGGAAGGTGTTGCTTCCTTACCTTTCCAAAACAGACGGGCCACATTCCTACGGTCCCCCCCGGGTGTGGGCTGAGTCCAGACGGTCTCACCCCCCTTTTTCCTCTTGGAAGGTTCTCAGCCCGTGTCTCTCTGTCCAGAAAGACAGGTCAACCGATTCACCCTCTACTTGTATGGAGGTCACCTCACCTTCTTTCAAGGCCCCCAAGAGGCGCCGTTGCAAGTTACCCTTGCCAGATCCTGTGGGCAAAGAGTCCCTTGTTCCCTGATGAACGATATTTGAAAAAGTACGTTTTGCATTTTTTCCCCTGTCTCTCCTTTTCTTCCTCCTCCTCCTCTTTTCTCAATTTCTCCATATCCTCAGCAGTCAAAATCCTTTCATAATATTCTTCCATATCCACATTTTCACCACCTACAACATTCCCACTTACATCATTTCCACTCACTTCCATATTTTCACTTACTTTTGCATTCCCACTTGCATCCACACTTGCTCCTGCATTACTGACTCCATTCTCCCCTTTTTTCATACTACCTTTCATATCTCTTTTTGCATCGTTCACTCCACTTTTCACCACATGCTTAGCACTTTTTCCCCAGGAACCACCACTTACTCCCCCTAGACTGGCCGGGTTCTCCCCACTTCTACCCTTAATCACCACTGTATTCTGTACTGGCTCCATCACTTTTTTTTATCTTTCCTTGCTATTGTCTCTCCTGACCTCAGTGCAGGCACCACCACCCCCTCTACCGCAGAAGGAGCCACATTGTCCGCCCTTTTCGCGACCTTGTCCGCCCTCACCTCGTCCGTCTTATCCTTGTCTGCAGCCAAACTCTCCCGCTCTGTACAACCTAGCTCCACATCAGGAGCTAGGCCGGGCTCAGCAGCGGGTTTTGAAGTGTTTAAAGGGCCATACACCAACACCTCTCTCTCCATAACTTGGGTTATATTTCTTTTTCCTTTTACTTTCTCCTCTTCAGGTATCTCCTCATCTCCAAAATAGAGCCTACCTACCGGGGATTCCAGCTGCCTGATGCTTTGCAATATCAATCCACCACCACTTTCATCCCCGGAGGCTGCTCCCTGACTCCAAGAGGGTTCCCCCTGCCCTGCTGGCAAGGAGTCCTGCCCAGAATTTTCGGCCACTATTATTTTACTCGGGCTCCTGATCCGCAGCCCTGATGGATCAGGAGAGCCAGACTCAGCATCTGACATGTTTTAAAACCGTCTATCATTTTTGAATTTTTCCATAAATGGACCGCCATTTTTTTCTATGGCCAGTTTCTTCTCTTCTAGGATCATTATCTCCTCCTCTAGCTTATCCAGCTTAGAGGAGAGAAAAGTTTTTTTTACGCTTAGGCAATAAGCCCTCCTGTAGCTTCATATTTTTGTGTTCCAATTTAGCTTTTCTCAAGTCTTTTTTAATTTCATCATATAGCTTTAGATAAAAAAAAACACTCTGGAAGCAAAAATGTCTGTAGTATCTGTGGGGCCTTGCACACCCCAGTTGCGGATCACCTTGGACACATCCACACCAGCCCCGCCTAGGTGAGACAAACCAGACTCTCCAGGGAGAGATATACCGTATTTTTCGCTTTATAAGACGCACTTTTTCCCCCCCAATAGTAGGGGGAAAATGGCAGTGCGTCTTATAAAGCGAACACTGCCATGTTTACTTTGCTGACGCTGATACATCGCAAGCCGCAATGTATCAGAGGGGTGGGAGGAGGGGACGGAGGCTGGCAACACTCGCGGCGGGGCCCGATGCAGTCACTGTACTGTAATACATCGGACCCCGCTCACGGTAATTATCACATGTAAAGTCTATAATCTTCAAGCAGTGTCTCTGCTTTAAACTAGGGCAATCCTCTGTAGTGCAACTCACTATGAAAGCGGCAGGCAGAGCGGCAGCGTAACCTCGCGATTCTCACTCATTCATGGGAAGTGGGAGGAGCATTAATGAGTGAGAATCGCGAGGTTACGCTGCCGCTCTGCCTGCCGCTTTCATAGTGAGTTGCACTACAGAGGATTGCCCTAGTTTAAAGCAGAGACACTGCTTGAAGATTATAGACTTTACATATGAAAACGGCTTCATTACACTCTGCTTTCTTCTATACCAGTACTCACTATGAAAGCAGCGGTCCTGCCGGCGCGTGACGTCACTCACTCGGTCATGCTCCTCCCACTTCATTAATGAAGCTGGCAGGAGCGTGACTGACTGAGTGAGTGACGTCACGTGCTGGCCGGACTGCTGCTTTTATAGTGAGTACTGGTATAGAAGAAAGCAGAGCCATTAAAAGATTTTACATATAAAGTCTACTGTGTGCCCTGTGGTGTAATGGGGGTCACTATTCACACAGGGACAATATACTGTGACACATGATACTGTGACCAGCATAAGATCATCTTATGCTGGTCACAGTATCATATGTGTCACAGTATATTGTCCCTGTGTGAATAGTGACCCCCATTACATAAGATGCTATATATGATGCTACATCCCCCGTAGTAGTGCGTCACCCAAAGGTCCCCCATAACAGTGCGTCACCCAAAGGTCCCCCATAACAGTGCGTCACCCACAGGTCCCCCCATAACAGTGCGTCATCCACAGACCACCATTAGTTCAAAACCCCTCCAAAAGCACACCATTAGTTCAAAACCCCTCCAAAAGCACACCTTTTGGTTCAAATTTTTTTTTCTTATTTTCCTCCTCAAAAATCTAGGTGCGTCTTATCATCAGGTGCGTCTTATAAAGCGAAAAATACGGTACTTGCTTCACTGACCCCAGAAATCACATTCCTAGACACCTTTACTGGCATCTTTCCCATCTGTTTGTCCATTGATACTTTAGGGCCAACCACCATCCGCGCTGCTTGTTCAGCAGCAAAACCTTTTTTAACCGTGCCCACCACTTGTTCAGCAGTGGACATTTTTCTATTACAGGGCTTAAACACATGGACGCCGGCCTGGTCAAGGGTCGAGTCCAAGCTCCTGCCCTTTTTAATATTTCCCCGGGTCTTCCCCGAGAGTCGGGTCTCTGGGCCTCTCCTTCCCACTGCGCTCCTCTCTGGGGCGCTGGATTGCAAAACGTTCGCAAAGGTCCCATGTCGCTTACCTCCTCCTGGCTGCGACACTACCCCCGATCGTTGCATATCTACTGACACTGTGTCCAATGTCTCTGGACTGCATGGTCTCTCTGTGCCTTCAATTTCCACCTCAACTTCATACACCACAGGTGCAGGCGTATCCCATGCCACTGTTGCGGCCGAGCGATATAGAACGCCGGACGGGCACAGCCCGGGTGTCCATACCGGGAGAGAACGCCACCCCCTGGGGAAAGGGCAGAACAGTGCTCCCCCCGGCAAACACCGTTGGCCTCCCGGCCCTGTCTCCAAGTGCTGCAGTCCTCCTGTAGATTTTACCTTCCAGGACCTGCGATGATGTCACACTGGTCAGCTGACAGGAAGTGATGTAAACAGGATGCCAGAATACCCACACTTGGCACCGTAGGTCACTGGGGTTAAAATTTACAAAAAGTGGGCGGAGTCTACAACAACCAATCAAATTCCAGTCATTTGTTTAAATGGGACAATTTTAAACTACCGCTGCTCTTAGACTGTTAATGGCAGGGTCCTCAAACTTGGCACAGTTGGTCACTGGAGGACTGGGATTAAAATTCAGAAAAGTGGGCAGGGCCAAAACCAACCAGATTTATTTAAAATGGGAAAAAATTGATTTAAATGGGAAAAATGGGAAAATGCTGCCATTCTCACATTATTGATGTCATGGACACCAACAACCAATCAAATTTCACTCATTGATTTTCAATAGAAAACAATAAAACTGCTGCCATTTTTTACACGTTAAAAGCCATAATTCCCAAACCTTGAAAAGTGTTAGTCACTGGGTGACTGTGGTTCACAATTAGGAAAAAAAGGGGTGGGGCTACAACAGCCAATCAGATTTCAGCCTTTGACCTTAATGAAAAGCAGATAAACTGCTGCTATTATCACAGTTTAAATGCCAAGTGTCTCAAACTTAGCACAATTACTCACTGGGTGACTGTGGTCAAAATTTAGGAAAAGTGGATGGAGCCTAAAGCAGCCAATCAGATTTCACCTATTGACTTCAATGTAAAACTTTCAAATACTGCCATTCTCACAGTTTTTAAGCCAGAGGCCCCAATCTTGGCACAGACCATGACTGGGTGACTAGGCTTAAAATTCGGAAAACTGGGTGGCGCCTTAAACAGCCAAATGTTACCTAGTGCTATTCAATGGGAATATTTAAATTGCTGCCATTCTTACACTGTTATTGGCAGGGTCTTTAAACTTGGTACATTCGGTTACTGGGTGACGGGAATTTAAAAAGTGGGCGGAGCCACAACCAACCAACCAGATTTTCCCTATTGACTTAAATGAGAAAATGTAAAAAGCTGTTATTCTCACAGTATGAAAGCCAGAGTCCCCAAACTAGCACCATGGGTCACTGGGTGTGTGGTTAGAATTTAGGAAAAGTGGGTGGAGCCTTTAACAGCCCATCACATTTCAGCCATTCATTTTATATAGGAAAATTTTAATTACTGCCGCTCTTTGACTGTTAATGGCAGGGTCCTCAAATTTGGCACAGTCAGTCATTGGGTGACTTGGGTTCAAATTTAAAAAAGTGGGTTGAGCCACAAACAGCCAATCAGATTTCAAGCCAACATCCTGTGGTTTCTTCAGAAATGACAACATCTAATTAGTAATGAAATTATGTTTATATCTATGTTGGACCCTTGACGAAGCTGTACGACCGACGATACGCGCGGGGCTGTGATTCCCCCATAAAAATTGGACATTTGAGACTTTCAGTTCAATTTTATTATTTTGCTGAATATCTCATGATTTATTTATGTTTCACCAATTTCTGTGTATGTTTATATTTTTTTCTATAATTTGCATCTTCAATAGACATTAATTGATGTTATTTTCAGAGTGGTCACATTCACTTTTACCTTTATTTGCACTTTATATGCACTAAGCACTTTATCTCACATAGATATTGGACCTTAATAGGGGTAGATGTTGTGGGAGGGAGGTGTAGGTATATATATTTTTCATACACATCTAATTAAATATTGTTTTTATGTTTTTTGTGATCATGTTTTGGAAATTAATACATTTTGAGATTTAATCATGTGATACTTGGTGTGCGCCATCTTGCTTTTTTTTTTTTTCATGCATTCCTTGGAGTTCTTCACTCTGAGAAGGCATCTCCTTTGTTGCTTCCAGAATTATCTAGTTATCTCTTGTTGAGGATGCCATAGATTTGAAACATAACCTGGTTCTGGATAGGAAGTCCAGAGAAGTTCTTTGCTGGGGACAAGTCTGTCAAGAAAAGTGCGTTAACTTAGTTCCACCACCACCTGTGCCACAGAACTTAAAGGGCATAACACAAGTTTGAAGATGTACACTGCTCAAAAAAATAAAGGGAACACAAACAACACAATGTAACTCCAAGTCAATCACACTTCTGTGAAATCAAACTGTCCACTTAGGAAGCAACACTGAGTGACAATCAATTTCACATGCTGTTGTGCAAATGGGATAGACAACAGGTGGAAATTATAGGCAATTAGCAAGACACCCCCAATAAAGGAGTGGTTCTGCAGGTGGTAACCACAGACCACTTCTCAGTTCCTATGCTTCCTGGCTGATGTTTTGGTCACTTTTGAATGCTGGCGGTGCTTTCACTCTAGTGGTAGCATGAGACGGAGTCTACAACCCACACAAGTGGCTCAGGTAGTGCAGCTTATCCAGGATGGCACATCAATGCAAGCTGTGGCAAGAAGGTTTGCTGTGTCTGTCAGCGTAGTGTCCAGAGCATGGAGGCGCTACCAGGAGACAGGCCAGTACATCAGGAAACATGGAGGAGGCCGTAGGAGGGCAACAACCCAGCAGCAGGACCGCTACCTCTGCCTTTGTGCAAGGAGGAACAGGAGGAGCACTGCCAGAGCCCTGCAAAATGACCTCCAGCAGGCCACAAATGTGCATGTGTCTGCTCAAACGGTCAGAAACAGACTCCATGAGGGTGATATGAGGGCCCGACATCCACAGGTGGGGGTTGTGCTTACAGCCCAACACCGTGCAGGACGTTTGTCAAATTCGCCACTGGCGCCCTGTGCTCTTCACAGATGAAAGCAGGTTCACACTGAGCACATGTGACAGATGTGACAGAGTCTGGAGACGCTGTGGAGAACGTTCTGCTGCCTGCAACATCCTCCAGCATGACCGGTTTGGCATTGGGTCAGTAATGGTGTGGGGTGGCATTTCTTTGGAGGGCCGCACAGCCCTCCATGTGCTCGCCAGAGGTAGCCTGACTGCCATTAGGTACCGAGATGAGATCCTCAGACCCCTTGTGAGACCATATGCTGGTGCGGTTGGCCCTGGGTTCCTCCTAATGCAAGACAATGCTAGACCTCATGTGGCTGGAGTGTGTCAGCAGTTCCTGCAAGACGAAGGCATTGATGCTATGGACTGGCCCGCCCGTTCCCCAGACCTGAATCCAATTGAGCACATCTGGGACATCATGTCTCGCTCTATCCACCAACAGACTGTCCAGGAGTTGGCAGATGCTTTAGTCCAGGTCTGGGAGGAGATCCCTCAGGAGACCGTCCGCCACCTCATCAGGAGCATGCACAGGCGTTGTAGGGAGATCATACAGGCACGTGGAGGCCACACACACTACTGAGCCTCATTTTGACTTGTTTTAAGGACATTACATCAAAGTTGGATCAGCCTGTAGTGTGTTTTTCCACTTTACTTTTGAGTGTGACTCCAAATCCAGACCTCTATGGGTTAAAAAATTTGCTTTCCATTTTTTTATTTTTGGGGGATTTTGTTGTCAGCACATTCAACTATGTAAAGAACAAAGTACTTCAGAAAAATATTTAATTAATTCAGATCTAGGATGTGTTATTTTTGTGTTCCCTTTATTTTTTTGAGCAGTGTATTTGACAAAAAGGAGGCAGAGATCTTACTGCCACATAGACCATATGAATGTTCAATAAATTTGATTCCCGGATCTTCTCCTTCTGATTTTCAAGTGTATACCCTGTCTCCTGCTGAGGCACAAGCAATGTCGAAATATATTAAGGAAAATTTGGACACAGAGTTCATTAGAAAAACCATCTTATCCTGCTGGTGCCAGTTTCTTTTCTGTGAAAAAAGATGGATCTCTTTGTCTATGTATAGTTTACAGAGGCCTCAATAAAATTATCATAAAGAATATGTATCCTCTACTATTAATTTCTGAATTATTTGACTGACTGCATGGAACCAAAATCTTCACTAAAATGGACTTACGTGGGGCCTATAATTTGATTCGTATTCATCAAGGCAATTTATTGAAAACTGCCCGTGATGGGCACTCCGAATACCTGGTGATGCCCATTTGTTTAAGCAGCACTGTGGCATTTTTCCAAGAATTCATCAATGACGTGTTCAGAAACCTTGTGTATATCTGTGTATTAGTTTATCTGGACGATATTTACATTTTTTTCCAAAGACCTTGAGTCCCATCCCTAACAAGTCTGAATTGTGCCACAGAGGCTGAAGGAGAATTGTCTATATGCTAAACCTGAAAAAATATATCTTTGAAAAGTCTTCACTCCCATTTTTTTGGATCTATTATTTCAGATGAGGGTCTTCAGGAAGACCGTGAAAAATTAATTGCTGTATTGAACTGGCCTTGTCTATCTGGTCCTAAAGCAATACATTTTTTAAGTTTTGCAAATTATTGTAGACAATTCATCCCTAATTTTACTTATGTCATGGCTTCCATCTCAGTCTTGACCCGCAAGGGAACAAATGGTAAAGAGTGGACTCCTGAGGCTGAAACAGCTTTTGTGATTAAAAAAAGTCTTTCCTTCAGTGCCAACTTTGGAATGTCCAGATTCCAGTATGTAATTTTTTAGGGAGGTTGACACGTCTTCTTCAGGAGCTGCAGCCATCTTAACCCAAACATCTTCTTCTGGCAAAATGGTAACATGCATTTTTTTCTCCAAAGCCTTTACTGCTCAAGAACGCAATTATTCCATTGGCGATAGGGAACTACTGGCCATCAAGATGGCTCTGGAAGAATGGCAGTATCTTGTTGAGGATGGAAATCACCCTGTGGTAATTCAAATTGACTATAAAAAGCTTACATATCTCCAGTCGGCACAGAGTATTAACATCTGTAAAGCCATATGGTCGTATAAGGAGCCATATGACGTAAGGGGAGCAGGTCGACGCTGCAGCCAATCACTGGCTGCAGTGGCGACCTGCTCCCATTGCGTAATTACAATAGGTCATATGATGCAAGGGGAGCAGGTCACCATAATGGACAGCAATTGGTTGCAGACACGTCAAACCAGAAGTTTACATTCATGCACCTGAGTGGACCAGCGGAGGCAGGACAGCACAGGAGCCGGGAAGAACGTAAGTTTACTTCCCTTTGAAGTTGTAGCTAGGAGGGGGGTTGGCCAGTACACAAGCCCTTTTAAACCATCTCCAGGAGTAACAGATTATTTTCATGCATCTCTACTCAAATTGGTGGTTTTCAATCAATTCTGTAAAGGTTATGCTCAAAATTTCCTTATGAAGTCAAGAATATTGTTGGAATACAAGTCAGAGGCAAAACATACTTTCTGGTGGACTGGAAAGGCTATGGTCGAGAGTAGAGGTCTTGGGAACCAAAGGAGAATATTGATGTCCCTCATCTGTTAAATTTTTTTTTGCAAAAGACAGGCCTGAAGAAGGGGGGACATAATCGGGGGTAGTGTTAGGTCTGTGGTCCGTGCTTGCCACAATCCTGCTGTTCCATGTGAGCACCAAAGTCCTGATCCCAGTGGGTCACCTGTCAACTAAACCAGAATAGGGACTAGGCAAAGCCAATGAACAAGCATTTTAGCTGTGGACACTTAGAAGCCATAAGTGTTGGCATGGCTTTTTAGCTGTGGGAACTTAAAAGCCTAGTGTTAGCATGGCTATGATTGGCCGACACAGCACGTGACCCAGCCTGTAACAAAATGATGGATCACATGTGGTGCTGCCTACTAGTGTAGGGAGTGACAGGATGCAGCTCGAGTGAGGGACAGTGTTAGGCTGTTAATCTGTCTGTTAATTCTGTGACTGACATATAGCCATTTTTTGGGGTGCAATACACCGCCTTTGTACTCATGACACAAATACAATAATCTGTTAATTCTGTGGGTGACATACACTTTTTTTTTGGGGTGCAATACACCTCTTTTGCACCTGTGACACAGAAATACAATAGTTAATGGTGCTGGTAACGCAGTGCCAGCCACACAGCAAAAGATGGAGCAGGGTGCAAATGCTCAGAGGCTGGCCCCTAGCCAATACGCCTGCTACTGCATACCACCCTGGGGGACTGAGCACACCAAAGCCGGCTCAAAGGAGTTCCCTGGCATGGCAGTTCTTCAGGCAATGTGCTGACGACAAGACATGGGTGGTTAGCACCCTGTGCAGTCAGAGCCTGAAGCGAGGCATAAGTGTTCTAAACCTGAGCACCACCTGCATGACCAGGCATCTAAATGTAAAGCATGAGCTGCATTGCAGTAGACACCTGAAAAACCACAAAAGATCTCAGGCTCCTCCTGCTCTCTCTTCTGCTGCAGCCTCTTCCTCCCCCTCTCGAGCAACAGGGCCACCTGGCTCTCCACAAAGAGAGGATGTACCACCAGCAGTGTCACTGAGAATCCCCACACAGTCCCATGGGAGCATTCAACTGTCCATCCCCTAAACCCTGGAGAGAAAGAGTAAGTACCCCCCTAAACCCCTGTAAACCCTGGCCCTGAATTCCAACGTTTATAAATTCCTGGACTTTGAAATGCTGCCATGCTGTCTGGTGGAGTCGGACAGTTTAAAAAAACGTTATAGGGGTGGCTGTCCCACAGTACGTGGTTCCCAGCCGCCACTACTTTTCTAGGTGGGCCAGCCCTGCTGAGAAAATCAGGTGTGCGCAGCGTAATGCTATCAGTGGCAAGGTCCACATAACCACCGATTTGTTGACCAGTAAGCTGTAATGACCGACGTCACGCACAGGGAGGAAAACAGGGAAAGCCCTGCCCAAGGGAGAGGGAAAGGTGGTGACCCCTAACTCACCTTGCGGCTGGCACCTGACTGCCCTGACGTCCCTAGACGGGTTCCTCACCCGTGCGGCGATCACGTGCCTGACTTTCCCTAATATGAGCCCTAGATAGTGAACAGGCCGGTGGGATCGCTAGTCCGCACCACTATCACTAAGAGGGAAACACCAGGGAGAGGACAGACAAAACAGACAAACACATACACCCAGGTGGGCGACCACAATAGACCAAAAAGGTCCAACAGGGATCCGGAAGGTAGCGTTCTGGACCAACTACCAGCGAACGCAGCAACACAGCTCCAGAAGGTCAGAATAGATGTCCAGACAGGAAGCTCTATCTCTGGCAACCAGAGAAGTGTGAGAGAGGAATATAAGGAGGTCTGGGAGTGCTGGACAAGGAACAGCTGAGGAGAAGGAGCTACGGATCCCTGAGTGATCCAAAAGGGTTTGCAAAGCAAACCCAGAAAGCTACCATAAGGAAAACAGCCCTATCTTAAATAGAGCGTGCAGCCAACCGCTGCGACTTCCTGACCCCGGGTATAACGGAGTCAGGCGTGGTTCTCGATACCCTCGTGACATAAGCACATTATATCTCCCTAACTGCCCACTGGGTAAATGTAGTGGCGGCTAGACTTCAGGTTTAAAGCGTGTTTGTGCATGTCCTACCGCCACCGAAGATTGCTGGACATTTCTCTGTGCCTCCTCCTCTACCACTTCCTCATCCAGTCAGCGTAACACCTGCACCACCAACTTCAGCAGAGCCAGGGGGAAACGACAGAAGGCTGTTCTGGAACTCATCTGTTTTGGGGGAAAATTCCCACACCACACAGGAACTGTGGATTGGCATGTTAGAACAGACCGATGAGTGGTTGGTGCTGCTGAGCCTCAAGCCCAGCCTGGTGTTGTGTGATAATGGACTAAATCTCGTAGCAGCTCTGGGCCTAGCTGGTTTGAGGCACACCCCCTGCCTAGCACATGTGCTGAATTTGGTGGTGCAGAGGTTCAGAGAGTTGCTGCAGAAAGTGCGGGCCATCTGTGCGTGCTTTTGGCGTTCTCACCTTGCTACTGCTCGCCTGTCTGCGCTGCAGCATAATTTTTGCCTTTCCGCTCACTGCCTCATATGCGATGTACAGTCGTGGCCAAAAGTTTTGAGAATGACACAAATATTAGTTTTCACAAAGTTTGCTGCTAAACTGCTTTTAGATCTTTGTTTCAGTTGTTTCTGTGATGTAGTGAAATATAATTACACGCACTTCATACGTTTCAAAGTCTTTTATCGACAATTACATGACATTTATGCAAAGAGTCAGTATTTGCAGTGTTGGCCCTTCTTTTTCAGGACCTCTGCAATTCGACTGGGCATGCTCTCAATCAACTTCTGGGCCAATTCCTGACTGATAGCAACTTTTTGGAGTTTGTCAGAATTAGTGGGTTTTTGTTTGTCCACCCGCCTCTTAAGGATTGACCACAAGTTCTCAATGGGATTAAGATCTGGGGAGTTTCCAGGCCATGGACCCAAAATGTCAACGTTTTGGTCCCCGAGCCACTTAGTTATCACATTTGTCTTATGGCACGGTGCTCCATCGTGCTCGAAAATGCATTGTTCTTCACCAAACTGTTGTTGGATTGTTGGAAGAAGTTGTTGTTGGAGGGTGTTTTGGTACCATTCTTTATTCATGGCTGTGTTTTTGGGCAAAATTGCGAGTGAGCCCACTCCCTTGGATGAGAAGCAACCCCACACATGAATGGTCTCATTACTGTTGGCATGACACAGGACTGATGGTAGCGTTCACCTTTTCTTCTCCGGACAAGCCTTTTTCCAGATGCCCCAAACAATCGGAAAGAGGCTTCATCGGAGAATATGACTTTGCCCCAGTCCTCAGCAGTCCATTCACCATACTTTCTGCAGAAGATCAATCTGTCCCTGATGTTTTTTTGGGGAGAAGTGGCTTATTTGCTGCCCTTCTTGACACCAGGCCATCTTCCAAAAGTCTTCGCCTCACTGTGCGTGCAGATGCGCTCACACCTGCCTGCTGCCATTCCTGAGCAAGCTCTGCACTGGTGGCACTCCGTCCCGCAGCTGAATCCTCTTTAGGAGACGATCCTGGCGCTTGCTGGACTTTCTTGGACGCCCTCAAGCCTTCTTAACAAGAATTGAACCTCTTTCCTTGAAGTTCTTGATGATCCTATAAATTGTTGATTGAGGTGCAATCTTAGTAGCCACAATATCCTTGCCTGTGAAGCCATTTTTATGCAACGCAATGATGGCTGCACGCGTTTCTTTGCAGGTCACCATGGTTAACAATAGAAGAACAATGATTTCAAGCATCACCCTCCTTTTAACATGTCAAATCTGCCATTTAACCCAATCAGCCTGATATAATGATCTCCAGCCTTGTGCTCGTCAACATTCTCACCTGAGTTAACAAGACGATTACTGAAATGATCTCAGCAGGTCCTTTAATGACAGCAATGAAATGCAGTGGAAAGTTTTTTTTGGGATTAAGTTAATTTTCATGGCAAAGAAGGACTATGCAATTCATCTAATCACTCTTCATAACATTCTGGAGTATATGCAAATTGCTATTATAAAAACTTAAGCAGCAACTTTTTCAATATTTATGTAATTCTCAAAACTTTTGGCCACGACTGTACCCATAAGGTGGAACTCCACCTTGCACATACTGGACAGGCTGTGCGAGCAGCAGCAGATGATAGTGGAGTTTTAGCTGCAGCACGCACGGGTGGGTCGCTTTGTGGAACAGCACCACTTCACCACCAACGATTGGGCCTCCATGCGGGACGTGTGCAGTTTTGCGCTGTTTCAAGTACTCCATCAACATACCCAGTGCTGATGATGCAGTCATCAGCATTACTACCTCTCTTCTATGCCTCCTTGAAAAAACGCTTCAGGTGATGATGGATGAGGTGGTGGCACAGGAGGAAGAGGAGGAGGAACAGGGATCATTCACACGGTTATCAGGCCAGTTATCCACACGTGGCTTGGAGGGTGGGATCCTGCACCAACAGTGGCCAGGTATTCAACTGTCCAGCCAGAGAACAGTTTTGGAGGATGAGGAGGATTGTAAGGAAGAGGAACCGTGTTCACAGCAGGGTGCCACCCAAAGCAGCTCACGGGCATCACTGGAGCTTGGCTGGGGGGATGCAGAGGACACAAACAATACACCTCCCACCGAAGACAGCTTGTCGCTGCCTCTGGGCAGCCTGGCACACGAGAGAGTGCCTGCGCAATGACCGCCGGGTTTCCCTCATTCTTACCTGTGCTGATTACTGGGTGGCCACCCTTCTGGATCACCACTACAAGGACAACATGCCAAACATGTGTTTAGCATGGCATGGGGTTCTGATCACGTTCAGGCGCATTCCAACTGTCCACAGCCAACGTGGGCAAGCTCACATTCATCAAAATGAACCAGACATGGACCCCACCTAGCCATTGTTATACTCCAGCGCAGTTTGCCATTTCCCAATGTTTTGGGGCCTCCCCAAATAAAAAAACAAAACACAAAAACAGTGTTTGAGACCTCCTCCGCCTCCTTTTCCACCTATACAACCATGTCCACCTCCTCCTCCACTCGGATCTCCACCTCCTATTTGAAGATTATTATTTCTTACTTTGGCAGAGTAGAGAAGTATACAGGTTGCACCCAGCCATTGTTATACTCAGAGTGCAGTTTGATCGTTCTGTTTGCCATTTCCTAATGTTTTGGGGCCTCCGCCCCCAAAAAAACAACTGAAAAACAGTATTGGCTACCTTCTCCTCTTCCACGGCCATGTCCACAGCCTCCTCAACCCCCTACTCCACTTGGATATCTGCCTTTTGGTTCAAGATTATTATTTTTTATTCTTTTCTATTTGCAGCCCTCTATCACTACTACGACTACTTCGGGTCCCCATTAATTTGTATGGGGTTTGGGTACCCGAACCGAAATTTGAATTAAAGTTCATCCGAACCCGAACATCCACGGGTCCGCTCATCCCTGCACCAGAACTATCTTGGGAGGTAGCGGTTCGGTTGCTTCTCTGCAACGAAGTTTGGATCCCTGTAAAGGGGTTAAAAAGTGAATACCAGGGAAACGCCAATATAATTCCCTTAGGCTTTAGCCCAAAGCCAAACCTGAACAAGTGGTTTTACACTTGCTGATCCGTAACAGCAGGCTGATGGGCAAGTCTAAGTTTGGAAGATGCCTGGAAAATGCTACCAATTAGAATGCATAATGCCTACTGAAAGGGTGGTGGTGGTGGTGGAGGAGGTATAATGGCATAAGGCTGTCATTATGACCGCTCCTGGGCTGCACAAGACACTTGTGTAGGACAGTGCCATAAATAATTGGTGCTGTACAATAAGGCCCCTTGATGGCTGTTTTAAAACCACATGTTGGTGGACACTTTAAACAGCTAAACTATTGGTGATGGTGGTCAGAGGGACACCCTCTGCTAATGAGATGTGTTTTTATACGGCATATAGAAAATATTTGCATTACTCCATTAAGGACACTTTGTCATGGTCTTAAGGTGCTTCATAAAAATATTATTACTTGAATGGGGCTGAGTTGCAATACTAGACACACCTACTGGACAAGAGTAGCACAGTTCCTGCATAACCATTCTCTAAACTCAAACAGCCCGTTTACTCTCTTCAACGTACGAGTGAGGATATAAGACAACCAAAGACTGTCACACTGGCCAGGATTTGTATCGACAGACTGGTTAAAAACGCTTTCTAAATTATGCCTAGGGGTACTGGTTTACAAGCTGTAATAACATTTGAAATATTAAGTAATAAAATGTACATAATTTTATCAAAAGATTAAGCCTTTGCTCTAATTTCACTGGAATCTCACAATTTATACTTTGCCTTCTAGATATTGAGATAAAATGCTAATCTTTTTGTAGCCAACATGATAATATACTGTGAAGGTTTCTGGCAAGAGCTAGATGTTCCTTATAAAGGGCAAAAGGGCTGGAAAGACAAAGGCCTATAAAAGGGCAGCTTGACATAAATCTTTTATACAATCTCTAGTTTGTTTTGCATGTATCAATCTGCTCAACTCCTCCTGCTCTATAACACGCTGATTGTAAATTAAACAGCATTTTCATTGTGCCAAATTCACTTGAAATATTTATGCATGTAGTTTCTTTGTTGCGCCTACAACCTATCAATTTAAATGGACAGAAGATTCCTAATATGTTGATGTGTGTGTACCAGCTAGTGAAGGGTGTGGATCTACGAATTACTGTGCATAGCAGCAAACAGTAGTGCTGCTTGCAGAGACAGGCTTGTCCTACTTTTGCACTTCAGCTCAATTGTTCGACTGTCACATGGTTCATGGCTGCAGCTTCTTATTTGTCCTGCTGTCATTCCCTTAGATTTAAAGGGGCCATAGCATAGGATTTTCTGTGGTTATGTTGGCTCAGCTCACTGTTCCATTGGCTGTGGGTTATACTCATCATTTGTTGCTGAAGGAATCTACTCTGGGGACCACACATTAATCTGAATCCTGCTACAAAACACCTCTCCCATGGTGATCAGTTCCGGATTTACATCTATGAAACATGTAGGCACAAAATACCTAGCACATCAGCCACACCAATTATGCAAATAACCACCTAATAAATCATACCCATTAGTTCACATGACTGCTGCATGTTATACACAGTGTTCACTCCTCGTAAATGGCGTAAGACTCAGCTGGAATGTTTGCATGGAGGGAGAACAGAGAGACAGAAGGATGGATCAAAATGATAGTTAACTCACCTTGGACTATCCACACGTCACTGTGGTTTGCAGAGTGTTTAGAACTACCAGGTCTGCAGCCAATAATTCCTGCTATATACAAGAATATAGACTACAACTCGATCCAATTTTACTACTTGCTGGAATTCAACATTCAATATTGAGCGTCTGTATGAATAGCGGAAAGCCATGAACGGTTTTGTCATGTATCAGCAGGGAGCATATGTTGTTTCAAGATCAGACAGTGGCAGCCCATCCGAGATGCCTGTCGGAGGTTGAAGCCCTTCAAAGAGGCCACAAAGTAGGGACAACTGAGGCATGAACAATCTCATCCCCCTCATATTTATCTTAGAACAGAGGCTGACGCTCATGTAGCAGAGGATGATGGTAGGAGAATAACAGCTTCATCGTCGTCACTGGGCATGCGCCGAGCCCAGTGATGTCCGATGCTCGCTCTTCCCTCAGTCTCCAGCAAATCGCACTGGCGCAGCCCTCAGTGGGTACTGCGTCTGCGCGAGACTTCGCTCGGCCGTCAGGGAGGGGGAGGAGAGGGATGAGACGCTGTGGGCGGTTAGGGATTCTGGAGGAAGGCGTTTTGGGCACTGTAAGAGGGGCGTTACTGGGCACACAAAGGGGAACATAACGCCCCTCTGGGCACCTTCAGGGTTAATTTGCATAATTATAAAAGTCGTTTTTCTGCAAAACTACTGGACGGATTACAATATAGAACAGCACAGCCGATTCAAGGTAAGCTGTGGAGCATGACTGGTTTAAAATCTGAATTTGTTTTATACGAGGTGACAGAATCCCTTTAAGGAGTTAAACATGCTGTTCGTTAACGCCATTATACATGCATAAACTCATAGTGATGTTTGTCAGTGTCACTCATCCATGATTTACTATTGCGTTTATGAGCTAAGGGAGGGGACGGGAGAGAAAAAAAGCAAAAATTCATAAAAAATTTACAAAAAAGACATGTTTTCTTAAAAATTCTGAGACCTAGGAGACTAGAGAGTGTTATACAACAATGTCCAGGGCATATGGAACCAATTTGGTTCAATTGATTCCGCTCCAAACTGAACTTTTTCAAAATTTCATTGAATCATAACTGAACTGAATTATCGACAGGTTCGCTCATCTCTAATATATAGAGATTAGAGAATTGGGCCATATTCATTGGGGCTTGGGCCCCAGATCTTTTGAGACCCTAGCAACACCCCTACGGTCATCATTATGGAAAACCCCTTTAATTTCCAGCGAATATTCTAGTAACCATCCATGAAAACCAGGGACTAATGATGGCATTTGTGATGTGTCCATAAAACGTGCATGAGGGATCTGTAATCACAGACAAAATAGGACAACCCTCCATGGTGTCACCACGGTTCTTGGAAAACCACTGAACTATGAATACAAACATCAAAGTCAATGGATGCAGCACACACATCCGTGATTCACAATGTGTAAGGCTACTTTCACATCTGCGTTTTATGGCATGGCATCTCAAAACCACAGCCACAGCATGCTGCGGTATTTTCTCCGGCCAAAAAACGTTCCATTCCGGAACTGAAGACATCCTGAACGGATTTCTCTCTATTCAGAATGCATGGGGATAATCCTGATCAGGATTCTTCCGGCATAGAGCCCCGACGACGGAACTCTATGCCGGAACAGAACAACGCAAGTGTGAAAGAGCCCTTACATGGTTTTTGGTGCCTGATCCAGCGTCTTCAGTTTCCCATGCCACACACAAAAACGCTGCTTGCAGTGGTTTTGTGTCCGACATGGGAATGCTACAAACTGGAACGTAATGCATTCTGGTGCACTCCATTCCAGTTTGTACAGTTCTGTCCCTATTGACAATGAATAGAAACAAAACTGAAGCGTTGCGCCTGTGCCGGATCTGAAAACCGGACAGCAAAACGCAGATGAGAAAGTAGTTTAAAAGAGGCTTTAGATTGTTGGTTGAAAATGCCGGGTTTGGCTTCAATACACTAAAGTGTATGGGAGCTTTTTAGCATACTATGCTTTTTTAGTACAGTAGCAGTGTTCAGTCAGACAGCATTTGAAAATTACTGTCTGCTGTGGATGACTGAGGTCTGAGGACTTTCTCAGATCACCTATAATAAACTGCTTTTGAATAGAGAATACGCTATAGTTAAGATTCTTGTTCTGTTAGTATTACATATAAAAACTCCATGAAGTATTTCCAAATCTGAACGTTACTCTTTCCCATCTACTGGTTTAGTATCTATTTATGGATTTTTACGCCTGGCCTTTGATCACAACAAAACCAGCATGGATTGTGTATTGTTATACTGTATATAGAAGAAATATATGCTTAACATCCCCAAAATACCATAGCATCCGTGGGATTTGTGAAACTCTGTGTCAGAAATAAGTGGAGAACCTTGGATCCTTTGTGGCTTTTGGGCTACAACAACAAAATATAGATATCGTACAGCACATCCAAGTTCTATTTTGCATCCAGCGAATCTCTAAAATGTCATAAATCAAACAGAAGGGTCCAAAAGCTGATATTCTCTGAGGGAACAAAAGCCTCCTGATAAGCCACTGCTGAAGTTTTCTAAGAACCACATTTTCAAACCATTGTGGTTCGAACATTCCTCAAAGATAGGCTTTATGCACACGGCCGTTTCGTGCATTGGGGATAGCAAATTGCAGTCCTCAATGCACGGGCACTTTTCGTACGGTTGCCGCGACGGATCTAGACCCATTCAACTTTAATACGTCCGTGAGCCGCTCGCAACGCAAAAAAATAGAATGTGTTCTATCTTTCTGCGGTGCGGAGGCACGGAGAGGAACCCCACGGAAGCACTCCGCTGTGCATTAATCCAGACACAATAAGCAGCATGTGAACCTTCACTTCTTAGAGTTTAGAAGTAAACATTGCCATGTGTAAGCAGTGCCCCCTAGTGACATATTCAGGAATGGCAGAATAATTTGTCAGCAGGGTGATGAAATGCAATATACTGTACAGTATTTTGCTAGGTGTCATTTATTTTACTCACCCAGGAACAAGACTATATGGAGTACATATTTTTGGAGAATATATGGAGTGTGTATTTTTGCACTCCACCTGTTTCTTGGCATGAGAAATATATTTCTACATGACTGGGCAGCTGGGCTGAGGTATTGAGAATGACAGTGGGGCACATGCATGAAAAATAGAATTTTGACAAAAATGTGTTAATCTGTATTTGGGTGCACCAGTTTCACACATGTGCTGGCCAACAGTGCTTTCTGAATATGGAGTGTTTTTGCTACAAACTAGACCACAGGCCTACACTGTCAGTCACAAGGAAAACACACAAAGAAAAAGCAACTGTAGCGCTCACCTTCATTCGTAATGGGAGGCATGGATTAAAGCCCGGACTCGGCTTGACAATGTACAAAAAGGGGATGAAATCCAGCTTCCCATAAAAACGATGACTTTATTCTGGTAGCGGTAAAAAAACACACATGGACACCACAGTCTACGCGTTTCGGCCAGTAATATCTTAGTCCATATTCATGACAGAGCAAAAGGTGAAAGAAACCCACTTCCTTTTAAGACAAGTACAACCCCCGTGCTGATTATCTATTCCCAACACATGATTGCGAGGGGAGGAGAAAAAAAACAGCAAAGGAGACACCAAATGTGTGCATACATTAATTAAATCACATTTAAAAAACAATTTTTTTCCCCCTATTTATATTGTAAAACCAAATCATGTTTTTTATTTAAACCATTAGGTGCGCAGCTCCCCAAACTAAACATCCAAAACACTTCTCTACTCAAAAGCTTGGATTTGTGATTACCTCCCCTGATGGGGCGTGATACTTTTTCAATTCCCTGGACAGAAAAAGCCGCAGTGCTCTCCTTGTGAACTATCGCAAAATGCGAACTAGCGTCAGATATATTTTGTGTCCTAAAATAGGGAATATCAGATATATGCTTACGTATCCTTGCTTTGATCTGTTTTGTAGTACATCCTACATATTGTAGGTTACATTCTTTGCATGTTATAACAAACCACAAATTCAGTATTACAGTTTATAAGCCGTTTTATTTTGTGTACTTTACCATTGGCTGTTGATATCACGCTTTTACTGGTCTCCATATATCAGCAACAAATGCATCTATTGCTGCCACATCTGTAATTACCATTGTAAGATAGCCAGGTCTGCTGAGGTTTTGAATGATCAGAGAACAAACTCGGACTAATTTTTTGTCCCAGTGTGGGGGCTCTACGTGCCACACATTGTACTCCCGAGGACACTATTGCATCCTGTCCCTGATCTCCATTCAATACAGGAAAATGACTTCTAATGATTTTGCAGACTTCAAAATATTCTTTACTATAGTTTGTAACAAAAGTGGTAGGTTTGTCTTTTTTTCCTGCCATTACTGATTTTTTTTTTTATGGTTTTTCTTTTTTTTTCTATTATTGATGTTACCTATAAGCTGGCTATTAGGAAATACAAGGTTCTGTCTATCCAAAGACAATGCTGTTCTGGTTGCCTTCTTTATGTCCTTAGTGTTGTACTGTCTAGCTTGTAATCTCATGTAAATTTTTTGTGCCTCCTCCACAAATCCGGAATCGTCCGAACAGTTTTGTCTCGCCCTGATCATTTCTCCCCTTGGTATATTTTTTACCACATGGGGAGGGTGACAAGACGTTGCCAAAAGGGTGGTATTGCCCGCAGTGTCTTTCCTAAAGGTTGTGGTGGAGACAACCTGTTCGGCAGAATCACCCTGAAGGCAAAGGTCCAGGAAGGAAATGGACTGTGTGTTATATGACAGACACAACTTGAGGGAATCTAAACCCTGATTGAGAAAATCTCCAAAAAGTGGTATGTCCTCCACACCAACAACATATCGTCGATATAGCGTCCATACCACTTTATGGAGGTAAAAAATGGATTAAGGTTTGCAAACAAAAAATGTTTTTCCCACCATGCCATAAAAATGTTGGCAACCGATGGTGAGAATTTCGCACCCATTGAGACTCCAGAAATCTGAAGAAAATATTTTTCATTGAACATAAAGAAATTATGCTTCAACAGAAAATCTATGGCCACCTCCCTATCTCCCAAAAAATTGTATGTCCGCCACGTCGTCCCTCCACACCAACAACATATCATTGATATAGCGTCCATACCACTTTATGGAGGTAAAAAATTGATTGATGTCTGCAAACAAAAACCACCATGCCATAAAAATGTTGGCAACCGATGGTGGGAATTTCGCACCCATTGAGACTTCAGAAATCAGAAAAAAAAAAAAAATCTTGTTTTTTAAATGTGATTTAATTAATGTATGCACACATTTGGTGTCTCCTTTGCTGGGTTTTTTCTCCTCCCCTCACAATCATGTGTTGGGAATGGATAATCAGCACAGGGGTTGTACTGGTTTTAAAAGGAAGTGGATTTCTTTCACCTTTTGCTCTGTCATAAATAAGGACTAAGATATTACTGTCCGAAACGCGTAGACTGTGGTGTCCATGTGTGTTTTTTTACCGCTACAAGAATAAAGTCATCGTTTTTATGGGAAGCTGGATTTCATCCTCTTTTTTACATTGTCAAGCCGAGTCCGGGCTTTAAGCCGTGCCTCCCATTACGAATACAGGTGAGC
Organism: Bufo bufo; assembly: GCF_905171765.1. Lineage (NCBI taxonomy): Eukaryota > Metazoa > Chordata > Amphibia > Anura > Bufonidae > Bufo > Bufo bufo. The sequence continues at coordinate 221,768,087 of NC_053394.1, forward strand.
GCTACAGTTGCTTTTCTTCTCCACTAATTGTTTCTACGGACAGCATGCACTCCCTGTTCACATACAGCGTTTTTTTTTAACATACTAGTCGGTGAACATGGCACATACGGCCTTAAGGTATATGGAGGAATGCGAGGATCATTTTCAATGTTCCCGACCCCACAACACAAGACACCTTGGATTTAACAATCCAAATGACAGCCTTGGAAAAACTGCTCACCAAACAAATGCGCACATGGTGGGATCTCACGTCTCTCAAGAAATATTTGGATAAAACAATGATACTAAGAGGACTGAGATTAAAAAAGAAGCCCACCATGATCTACTCTGATTTGTTTTTGACACAGTGGCAAGAGACCTTGTCAACCTACTCCTTGAAACTTATGCAACTTATTGTTAAATATGAGGAGTCCGCTTTGAAAGAAATTAGAAGCGAAATAAAAATAATACAAGATAATCTGCTTTGTCATGTCAGCAAACCACTGTTTGAAGATCTTGATGATAAACTAAGATTAACCTCAATAAACTGGAGGAAAGTTTAATGCAGTTTTAACAGAACAAGTTCAACAGGGATCTGATGGACTACAAATCTAATGAAATATATACATGGTCTGAAGCAAGGGCCAACACTCCCCAATCTATACTAAAAAGGATGACCCGTGATAGAAGGAATCGACCATCCCGGGTCTCTTTTAGCTCTACGGAGGTGGCGTCTTCAGACTCAGCTGCGGAAACCCCTGATACTCATACCTCTTAATTCTGCCAACAATGATAATTCTATAAATAAGGATATACAGAAGAGATCATCAGCAAAAAACGACGGGCGGGGAGGAAACACTGCAAGAGGACGTCGGTATCCATCTCGCCGCAAAGCGGAGCAATAGAAGGTCTGCAAATTGTTAACCTCTCAAGAGTACCATTGTCATCTGCGCAGGAGACTCTCCTTAAGAAGGGACTTTCTTTTTCCCCTACATCACATTTTGACCTATATCGCACCATACTAGATGTTAATCGTCTGGCTCGTAATTTAACTTTAAGGAAACATTTCCAGGTGAATAAGGTTGATGGTGATGTCTCAGCACAGGGGGACACCGATGCTATTACAGCGGGGAGGGATTCCACCTGTGCTGATACTACAGATATTGCTGTAGAAACTTTTGATCTGTCTGTCACTGCGTCTTTTGATTTTGTAGAATTGGCCAGATAGCAGCTTTGCAGGAAGTGTCGGGAGCAGGCATCTTATACACAAAATACCTCTACTGTAGGTCTTTTAGAACCTCCAATAGAGATTTCTATCCCGTTCAATCAAGATCTATATGAAAAAATCAATTGTCACAATTATATTGTTGGTAATAATATGTCTGTTTTTTCCAAAAGGAAGAACAATATGACCAAGGATGAATCTATTGCATTACGTGATTTGACCAACAATCACAATATAGTGATCAAGGAGGCTGATAAAGGGGGGGTAGTGATTTTGCTGGATAGTGATGTCTAGAAGATAGAGGTGTTGAAGATGTTACAAGACACAACTACATATATTCCACTTAAAAGCAACCCACTCCCCCTCTATCAGCCTTTCCTAAAAGGGATTTTGCAGGAAGGCCTTTCATTGGGAATTTTGTATCAGAAGGCTATGGAATATATTTTTGTAGAACAGCCTATTATCTCCATATTCCATGCGCTACCGAAGGTACATAAAAGGAGGGTTTCCACCCCCCATGAGACCTATAGTAGCCGGCATTGGCTCATACTCCGGACGGCTATCGGAGTGGGTGGATTCCCTCCTTCAGCCTTTGGTATCCCAGATGCCTGTTTTTTTAACCCCTTAAGGACACAGCCTTTTTACACCTTAGGACCAGGCCATTTTTTGCAAATCTGACCAGAGTCCCTTTAAGTGCTGATAACTTTAAAACGCTTTGACTTATCCAGGCCGTTCTGAGAATGTTTTTTCGTCACATATTGTACTTCATGACACTGGTAAAATGAAGTAAAAAAAAATATTTTTTTTGCACCAAAAAGTACCTAATTTAACAAAAATTTTGAAAAATTTGCAAATTTCAAAGTTTCAGTTTCTATACTTCTGTAATACATAGTAATACCCCCAAAAATTGTGATGACTTTACATTCCCCATATGTCTACTTCCTGTTTGAATTGTTTTGGGAATGATATTTTATTTTTTGGGGATGTTATAAGGCTTAGAAGTTTAGAAGCAAATCTTGAAATTTTTCATAAATTTACAAAAACTCAATTTTTAGGGACCAGTTCAGGTCTCAAGTCACTTTGCGAGGCTTACATAATAGAAACCACCCAAAAATGACCCCATTATAGAAACTACACCCCTCAGGGTATTCAAAACTGATTTTGCATACGTTGTTAACCCTTTAGGTGTTGCACAAGAGTTATTGGCAAATGGGGAGGAAATTTGAGAATTTAATTTTTTTGTCTAATTTTTCATTTTAACCCATTTTTTCCACTAACAAAGCAAGGGTTAACAGCCAAACAAGACTGTATCTTTATTGCCCTGACTCTGCCGTTTACAGAAACACCCAATATGTGGCCGTAAACTACTGTACGGCCACACAGCGGGGCGTAGAGTGAAAGGTGCGCCGTTTGGTTTTTGGAGGGCTGATTTTGCTGGACTGTTTTTTTGACACCATGTCCCATTTGAAGCCCCCCTGATGCACCCCTAGATTATAAACTCCATAAAAGTGACCCCATCTAAGAAACTACACCCTTCAAGGTATTCAAAACTGATTTTACAAACTTTGTTAACCCTTTAGGTGTTGCACAAGATTTAATGGAAAATAGAGATACAATTTCAAAATTTCACTTTTTTGGCAGATTTTCCATTTTAATATTTTTTTTCCAGTTACAAAGCAAGGGTTAACAGCCAAACAAAACTCATTATTTATGGCCCTAATTCTGTAGTTTACAGAAACACCCCATATGTGGTCGTAAACAGCTGTACGGGCACACGGCAGGGCGCAGAAGGAAAGGAATGCCATACGGTTTTTGGAAGGCAGGTTTTGCTGGACTGGTTTTTTTGACACCATGTCCCATTTGAAGCCCCCCTGATGCACCCCTACAGTAGAAACTCCAAAAAAGTGACCCCATTTTAGAAACTACGGGATAGGTTGGCAGTTTTGTTGGTACTAGTTTAGGGTACATATGATTTTTGGTTGCTCTATATTACACTTTTTGTGCGGCAAGGTGACAAGAAATAGCTTTTTTGGCACTGTGTTTTTTTTTTTGTTATTTACAACATTCATCTGACAGGTTACATCATGTGGTAATTTTATAGAGCAGGTTGTCACGGACGCGGCGATACCTAATATGTATACAATTTTTTTTTATTTATGTAAGTTTTACACAATGATTTCATTTTTAAAACAAAAAAAATGTTTTAGTGTCTCCATAGTCTAAGAGCCATAGTTTTTTCAGTTTTTGGGCGATTATCTTAAGTAGGTTCTCATTTTTTGCGGGATGAGATGACGGTTTGATTGGCATCTATTTTGGGGTGCATATGACTTTTTGATTGCTTGCTATTACACTTTTTGTGACGTAAGATGACAAAAAATGGCTTTTTTTTACACAGTTTTTATTTTTTTACGGTGGTCATCTGAGTGGTTAGATCATGTGATATTTTTATAGAGCCGGTCGATACGGACGCGGCGATACCTAATATGTATACTTTTTTTTTTTATTTATGTAAGTTTTACACAATGATTTCATTTTTGAAACAAAAAAAATCATGTTTTAGTGTTTCCATAGTCTAAGAGCCATAGTTTTTTCAGTTTTTGGGCGATTATCTTGGGCAGGGTATTATTTTTGCGGGATGAGATGACGGTTTGATTGTTACAATTTTGGCGTACATGCGACTTTTTTGATCACTTTTATTACCTTTTTTGGGAAGTAAGGTGGGCAAAATTTTAATTTCATCATAGTTTTTTATTTTTATGGCGTTCACCGTTCGGTTAAAGTAACATGACCGTTTTATAGATCAGGTCGTTACGGACGCGGCGATACCAAACATGTGTAGGGAATTTTATTTTTTTCATTTTTAATCAGTGATAAATGTGTTTTTGGATTTTTACTTTTTTTTCCACTTTTATTCACTTTTTTTTTGACCCAGACCCACTTGGTTCTTGAAGATCCAGTGGGTCTGATGTCTGTATAATACAGTACAATATATATCGTACTGTACTGTATTTTACACTTTGTCTGAACAGATCTATGCCTTTTAGCACAGATCTGTTCAGCACCATGGACAGCAGGATGCCTGAGAGGCGTCCTGTTGCCATGGGAACCTTCCCCATCTGCTCAGAACTGCGCAGACGGGGAAGGGTAAGGACGGGGATCTGTCGGGGGCTCTCTCCCTCCCCATCGGGGGGCTGCAAAGGCACAGCAGCCCCCCGATGGGAGAGGGAGGGAGCTCCCTGCGCTGTTAACCTTTTCCATACAGCGGTCCGTACGGACCGCTGTATGGAAAGGGTTAAACGGCTGACATCGCATCGCAGATGTCAGCCGTTTATACCAGGGTGCCAGCAATGTGTTGGCACCCTGGTATACCCACTAGAAGCCAACGATTATACAAGGGGAGGCGGGCGGGGGATCGCGATCCCGCCTGCCGCACCCCTCCCCCTGCACCTCCCGCCACCATTAAATCATTCGGGGGTGCAGGGGGGTAAATAAAACGTTATTTTAGGCATATAAAGTTTCTGATCCCCGCGGTCAGGGACCGCGGGATCAAAAACTGCAGAAATCGCAGCAAACCGCAGGTCTGAATTGACCTGCGGTTTGCCGCGATCGCCGACATGGGGGGGGTCACGGGACCCCCCCGTGCATTTAGCCTAGGTGCCTGCTCAATGATTTGAGCAGGCACCGGGGTCCGATCACTGCCAGCCGCACGGCAGTGATCGAAAATACACAGGGCGTACATGTACGCCCTGTGTCCTTAAGTACCAGGGCACAAGGGCGTACCTGTACGCCCTATGTCCTTCAGAGGTTAAAGGACACACGTTCAGTATTGCAGTCCTTTGAAAAATTCACATGGATGAAAGATTATGTTTGGATTACGGCAGATGTAGTCTCACTGTACACCAACATACTTCACCATTTGGCTGTTGATTCTTTGCGCTGGTTTCCTATACTACACAATGGAGTTGCAGGATTTTCTCTGCATGGCCATAGATTTTCTGTTGAAGCATAATTTCTTTATGTTCAATGAAAAATATTTTCTTCAGATTTCTGGAGTCTCAATGGGTGCGAAATTCCCACCATCGGTTGCCAACATTTTTATGGCATGGTGGGAAAAACATTTTTTGTTTGCAAACAATCCATTTTTTACCTCCATAAAGTGGTATGGACGATATGTTGTTGGTGTGGAGGACATACCACTTTTTGGAGATTTTCTCAATCAGGGTTTAGATTCCCTCAAGTTGTGTCTGTCATATAACACACAGTCTATTTCCTTCCTGGACCTTTGCCTTCAGGGTGATTCTGCCAAACAGGTTGTCTCCACCACAACCTTTAGGAAAGACACTGCGGGCAATACCACCCTTTTGGCAACGTCTTGTCACCCTCCCCATGTGGTAAGAAATATACCAAGGGGAGAAATGATCAGGGCGAGACAAAACTGTTTGGACGATTCCGGATTCATGAGATTACAAGCTAGACAGTACAACACGAAGGACATAAAGAAGGCAAACAGAACAGCATTGTCTTTGGATAGACAGAACCTTGTATTTCCTAATAGCCAGTTTATAGGTAACATCAATAATAGAAAAACTAAAAAAAGAAAAGACCTAAAAAAATTCTCAGAAATGGCAGGAAAAAAAGACAAACCTACCACTTTTGTTACAAACTATAGTGAAGAATATTTTGAAGTCTGCAAAATCATTAGAAGTCATTTTCCTGTATTGAATGGTGATCAGGGACGGGATGCAATAGTGTCCTCGGGAGTACAATGTGTGGCACGTAGAGCCCCCACACTGGGACAAAAAATTAGTCCGAGTTTGTTCTCTGATCATTCAAAACCTCAGCAGACCTGGCTATCTTACAATGGTAATTACAGATGTGGCAGCAATAGATGCATTTGTTGCTGATATATGGAGACCAGTAAAAGCGTGATATCAACAGCCAATGGTAAAGTACACAAAATAAAACGGCTTATAAACTGTAATACTGAATTTGTGGTTTATGTTATAACATGCAAAGAATGTAACCTACAATATGTAGGATGTACTACAAAACAGATCAAAGCAAGGATACGTAAGCATATATCTGATATTCCCTATTTTAGGACACAAAATATATCTGACGCTAGTTCAAATTTTGCGATAGTTCACAAGGAGAGCACTGCGGCTTTTTCTGTCCAGGGAATTAAAAAAGTATCACGCCCCATCAGGGGAGGTAATCACAAATCCAAGCTTTTGAGTAGAGAAGCGTTTTGGATGTTTAGTTTGGGGAGCTGCGCACCTAATGGTTTAAATAAAAAAAATTATTTGGTTTCACAATATAAATAGGAAAAAAAAAAATCTTGTTTTTTAAATGTGATTTAATTAATATATGCACACATTTGGTGTCTCCTTTGCTGTTTTTTTCTCCTCCCCTCGCAATCATGTGTTGGGAATAGATAATCAGCACGGGGGTTGTACTTGTCTTAAAAGGAAGTGGATTTCTTTCACCTTTTGCTCTGTCATGAATATGGACTAAGATATTACTGTCCGAAACGCGTAGACTGTGGTGTCCATGTATGTTTTTTTTTACCGCTACAAGAATAAAGTTATCGTTTTTATGGGAAGCTGGATTTCATCCTCTTTTTTTACATTGTCAAGCCGAGTCCGGGCTTTAATCCGTGCCTCCCAGTACGAATACAGGTGAGCGCTGCAGTTTCTTTTCTTCTCCATTAAGAGCTATAATGGAGCACTCTTAAATTTCTGTTGGTCCCTACTCGATTTCTGAATGCCTTTAAATTAAGACAGGGATTTTTAGGTCAGATCAGAAAAAAAAAAGGATCCTTTAAAGGGGTTCTCCGAGAATAATAATTAAAAAAAAATTTAATATTACTTTATTATAAATATATCCCCAAATAACTTTCATTTGTTTCATTAGCATTCATTAGGAGAAATAAAATAGCCGCCGTCCTATTAATACACACAAAACCTGTCCTAATCACACAGCAGGACGTTACTTCACATCACTGAGCTAAAGAGCTGCCTCATCCTCCTCTCTGCTAGTCAGGGATTAAGATCCTGAATACAGATGATAAGATTGTCAGCTGAATTTATGTAGGAATTGAGTTCATGAGGAGACATGAAGTACAGAGAGGACACACAGGACAGACTGTGGTAATGGGGACTGCATACAAATGCTGCTCATTAGCCACATCCCTACCTCCTCTCTGTATTTCATGTCTACTCATGAACTTCATGTCTACTCTACTCATGAACTCCATTCCTTCAGAGATTCAGCTGAAGATCTTATCCGCTGTCCTCAGGATCATAATCCCTGACAAGTAGGAGAGGTGGATAAGGCAGCTCTTTACCTCAGTGTTGTGAAGTAACTTGTCTTCCTGTGTAATTTGGACAGGTTTTGTGTGTACCAATAGGACTGCAGCCATTTTTATTTCTCCTAATGATTGCTCCCCAGACAAAATGAGCCATTATAAAAAATGAAAGGTATTTGGAAATATATGTATAATAAAGTAATATTTAAAGGGAACCTGTCACTGGGATTTTGTGTATAGAGCTGAGGACATGGGTTGCTAGATGGCCACTAGCACATCCGCAATATCCAGTCCCCATAGCTTTGTGTGCTTTTATTGTGTAAAAAAAACGATTCGATACATATACAAATTAACCTGAGATGAGTTCTGTCCCTGACTCATCTCAGGGACAGGACTCATCTCATCAAAACGCATTGCACCCGCACAGAAAGAAAATGAAACACTGAACACAACTGCAGACAAAACTGACTGAACTTGCTTGCAAAATGGTGCGAGTTTCATTGAACACATCCGTATTGTTCATGGGAAAGAGGCTTTACTGATTAGAATGTGACTTAAATAAGTGTTTATCACCTCTTGTCAGTGACAGCAGGGCACTCCAGAGAGAAGGCAGGGACAGTTCCCATGTGTCTCTGCCTTCTAGATCGCTGTATACACAGCGCTCAACGAACTCTCTGTATACAGATGCGGCAATACCAAATATGTCTATTTTATTTTTAAGTAAGTAATTTGGTTTTTCCCTTTCATCCTCCATGACGGCATACCATGAGATATAACAGATTAATACTCCTATTCAGGGAGGGACTATGGCTTGAAGCACCTTTCTGCCAAAGGCGAGCTCCTGACTAGCTCTGGTATGCACTCTATAATGTTTAATAAACGTATGAGGACTTGACCATGTTGCTGCTTTGCATATCTGCTCTAATTAGGGGCTCGCCCTCTCAGCCCAGGATGCTGCAACAAATCTTGTAGAATGTGCCGTAAAGGATTTTGGTGGAGAAATACCTAACAATTTATACGATTCCAAGATCGCCATTTTTATCCATCTGGATAATGAGTATTTTGTGGCTTTCTGCCCTTTATGTGCTCCACTGAATTGGACGGATAGATAGTCTGTCTTTCTGAACGTTTTTGTAATCTCTAGGTAGAGTAACACGGCCCTACGTACATCCAACTTGCGGAAATTTTCTTACCCTTCTGTTTTTGGGTTCGAGCAAAACGATGGGGCAATAATTTCCTCTTGTCTGTGGAAGTTTGATATACCACTTTAGGGAGAAAGGAATTGTCTAATCTGAACACAATTCTGTCTGAGAACACGATGCAGAACGGTTCCATTATTTTTAGAGCTTGAATTTCACTTACTCTACGCGCTGAGGAAATTGCCACCAAAAATAGTCTTTAGTGACAAATATCTCAGAGAGGTCTCTGACAGAGGCTCAAAAGGAGCGCCCGTCAGACCTAATAGTACTAAATTAAGATACCAAGGGGAAACTGTAGGTCTTTGGAAAGGTCTTAACCTATCTACCCCTCTCAAAAAACAGATAACCCATGGATGCTCGGAAATTTTTTCACCAAATACGGCACTTAATGCTGATATGTGTACCCTTAAACTATTTGGGCGTGATCCCTTTTCGAAGTCTGACTGCAGGAAACCTAGAACTGCTTGGACCGAAAACTTCTGAGAAGTTTTTTCTTGAATACACCAACAGCAGAACTTACTCCAAACCTTGCGGTAAATTTTTGAAGTTACATCTTTTCTGCTGGCTGACATAGTGTCGATAATGGCTTCGGATAGGCCCTTTGATCTCAAAATCATCCTTTCAGGTTCCAGGCTGTTAGATGTAACCTTTCTATTTGGGGATGGTAGATCGGACCCTGGGACAGTAGATCCTGTTTTCATGGAAACTCTGGACTGAAAGGGTCTTCAACAATGGAAACCATGTTTTTTTCGGCCACAGAGGGGCTATTAGAATCACATGAGCCCTGTCTAGCCGAATCTTTTTTTAAAACCCTGGGAATTAATTGAAGGGGGGGGGGGGGGGGGGGGAGGCATAGGCCAGTTGAAAATTCCATTTTTGTGATAGGGCGTCTACCCCTATATTTTCGTCGAACGGATTTAGGGAAAAAAACTTTTTTAGTTTTGTATTTGTGGCTGAAGCAAAAAGATCCACTTGTGGCGTTCCCCACAATTGCATGATTTGGCGAAAAAAACTGTTTTTCTAGGCTCCGTTCTGTCGATTTTAAAAGGATCTTAAGTGGACCTCCTCCCAGAATATTTTTTTTTCCGTTAGCTTGCTCAGTGCTAAACTTCTTGTTCCGCCCTGATGGTTTAGGTAAGCAACTACTGTAGTATTGTCTGTTCTTACCTGAATGTTTTTGTTTTGTATGAGATGGGCAAACACCTTTATTGCTTCCCATACCGCCGTCAATTCTCTTTGATTTGAAGAAAGAGATTTTTGAGTGACGGACCATTTTCCTTGGGAATAAAGATGAGAACAATGCGCTCCCCCATCCCCAAAGGCTTGCGTCTGTTGTGATAACAATCAGACTTTCGGGGTTCCAAGGGACTCCTTTTAGCAGATGCTCTGACTGTTTCCACCACTGCAGGGACTGACACACTGGCGCAGAGATTTAAATTTTTACCTCTAGAGAATCCGGGCTTCTGTCCCAACACTCTAATATCCATTGTTGCAGGATCCGGGTGTGGAACTGTGCCCCTTTCACGGCCGGGATGCATGAGGTCAGGGAACCCAGTAGTTTCATTGCTTCTTTGATTGTACAAACAGGTTGATTTTGGAATCTTGTCACTTTTTCGTTTATTCCCGTTACTTTCTGGGTTGTAAATACTGTTTCTTGACGGATAGTATCTTGACGGACAAGTTAAATTCTGAGGTGCGCAAGGATTTGACTTTTCCCAGTTTATTAACCAACTTGTCCGATACAGTGTCTGGCAAGTCAGAAACAGATTGTTTTTGAGAGCTGTCTCCGAGTTGCCTTAGGATGTTTTGCCTTCTTAAATAAGCTACTACCTCCAGCATTACCTTGGTAAGCACCCTTGGGGTGGAGGCGATTCCTAATGGAAGCACTTGGAACTGAAAATGACAGTTTTTTTTGCCCAAAAAAAATGCTATGCGGAGAAATTTCTGAGATTTTTCGCATACGGGAATATGGAAATAAGCATCTTTTAGGTCAATTGATGCTAAGAAATCTCCATCTTTTAACAGATTTATTATAGATCTTATCGTCTCCATTTTGAATCTGACGTATTTTATGAATTTGTTTAATCTCTTTAAGTTTATTATTAGTCGAGATTTTCCGTCCGGTTTCTTTGCCAGGAAAATAATCAAGTAATAACCTTTTCTCTGTTGTGAGAGAGGAACCGGAATAATGGCTTTTTGAGCCAATAGATTCCGAATCCCCTTTTCCAATTTCTCCTGTAAGACGGACGATTTCTGGATAGGGGTTATTCTGAAGACGTTTGGGGGAGGAGGAAGGCGAAAGGTAATATTTTAACCCTCTCAAATAATATTTAATACCCAGGGATTTACTGTGATTTCTTCCCATTCTCTTACGAAAAACTTTAGTCTTCCTCCTACTTCCCTGGCGTCATTGTTTGGTAGAGTCTGTATTCCTTGGGGTAAACAGGAAACCTCTGTTTCCACCCTTCTGATTTTTTCCTTTTGACTAAGGTGTCTCCCTAGATGCTCTTTTCGCCTGAAATTAATCCCCTTTCTTAACTCTTCGAAAGGGAAATTTCCTTTTATTTGTATCCTTAGGGAAGGACTTTTTTGAGTCTGAGGCCTTCTCTAAAATAGACTAAGTCCTGGTCAAACACTAAGTTTCCATGAAAGGGTAAACTACATAGTCTCGTCTTGGAACTGGTATCACCAGACCAGGATTTCAGCCAGAGAGTTCTTCTAGCTACTACTGCTAGGCCCAAGGATTTTGCTGCCATTCTAACTGACTCTGCAGTAGAGTCTGACAGAAAATCGACAGCTTTCACGAGGAGAGTCTTTTAGCGTGTCATAAGAAGCTCCATCTTTTAGAAGAACTTCTAACTGTAACAACCACCTTTTTAATGTTCTGGACATGGATGTGGCCGCCAGATTAGGTTTAAATAGTGCAGCGCTAGGATCCCAGGTCTTTTTTAGAACCTGATCAGCCTTCTTGTCCATGGGGTCTTTTAGAGTCCCCATATCTTCGAATGGGAGAGCATTTGCCCCTTTAACTAGCTTAGATAGGGATACGTCAACTTTAGGGCAAGTTGCAAGCAGGGTCTCATCCTCTTCACAAAAGGGAAGGCGACGTTTCATCGTCTTTGGGATAAAATGTTTTTTATCTGGAGATTTCCATTCTCTTTTAATTAATTCCAGCATGTTTTTATGGACCGGAAATACTCTCTTTTTAATTTGTTCCTGTCCGCTATACATTTGGTCTTGGACGGACCGCTGCACTTTTTCGTCTGAAAGCCCCACAGTAGCCCTGATGGCTTTTACTAACTCTTTTGTGTCCTCCGATGAAAAAAGAAAGTTTTTGTATTCTGAATCAGACCCAGATGAGTCCCCAGAATCCGGATCCACAGAATCAGATTCTTGTTCAGTCAGAGGATGATGATTCGGAGATGCTCATTTTAGTATCTCTATGTTTTGAGCTAGAAGTCCCAGGAGTAACAACGGGATTCTCTGATATGGGAGATCTCATTTCCTCCCTTATTACATCTCTTAACTCTTCTCTAATAGACAGGACCAGGTCCTTTACCATATTAGAGGTACACTTCTTACAGAGCTTTTTTTTATATGCTTCAGGAAATCTAACTGATCCCATAATACACTTTTTTGTTTTTGAACAAGCTTTTTTTCTCTGAGCCACATCCCTCTCACTCTGCAAACATACAAGGAGAGGAGAGAAAAACATATGTGGGGGTTAGCAAAGGGTAAGATAACCAGCATCTCCCCCCCCCCCCAGGAGACCTTAACTTACAATAGAGTGTCCCTGAGAGGCTTCCATCTGACCAGCACCTTGTTCAGACATGTTTAGCACTATTCTCTCTAAAAAAAAACTCTTAAATACTCTCACCTGCAGACCTCAGATCAGTGGACGACTTCCATCATGGTCCAGTGCTCTGATTATAGCTCCGCCCCCTCAGTGTGCGTTCCACAGACCGGAAGTACCTTTTGGAACGCACGTGAGCCGCATGCGAGTTCCGGTGGAGTCATCGTGAGAGCTGAAACTATCGGATCACGATGAGGAGCTTGTGAATAGACCGGAGGGACTCCCTGAGTGTCCGGTCACACATGGACCTCAACACCTGACGCGCACTGCGGGAGGTAAGGAGCAGCGATCCTGGCAATCTTCGCAGCACCTAAATACCCAACTAGGGCACGAGTGCTGTTGCTTCCCTCATGTGCAGTTAAGGCATTCCTTCTTCTTACTGCTCCGCCTTCCTGTAACAGAACAGGCTCATAGCATATGCAATTAGGATGATCCTTCTCCTACCTGGAGGGACAGGAAGACACTGAGGAAGAGCCGATGGAGGGTCAAATTTATACTTCCTGTCCCTACCTGGTTGGAGACGGGTCATCTCTCATGGTATGCAGTCATGGAGGATGAAAGGGAAAAAATACAATATAAACAGTGCCAAAAAAAAGCCATTTTTTGTCACCTTATATAACAAAAATTGCGACACCAAATAGGTGTATGCCCCCCAAAATAGTACCAATCACCTCATTCCGCAAAAAATGAGACTATGTAAGACAATCAGTCAAAAAATAAAAAACCTTGACTCTCAGACAATAGAGACACTAAAATATGATTTTTTTTGCTTCAAAACTATTATTATGTTAAAGTGAAATAAAACAAAAGTAGACATATTAGGTATTGCCGCGTCTGTAACAACCTGCTCTATAAAAATATCACATGATCTAATCCCTCAGGTAAACACCTTAAAAAAAAATAAAAGCAGTGCCAAAAAAGCTATTTTTTGTCACCTAACATCAAATAAAGTGATCAAAAGGCGTATGCCCACCAAAATAGTACCAATCAAACAGTCACCTCATTCTGCAAAAAATGAGACCCTAACTAAGACAATCGGTCAAAAAATAAAAAAGCTATTGATACAATAAAACAATTTTTGGGGTTTCAAAAATGCTATTATTGTGTAAAACTTAAATAAGAAAAAGTATGCATATTAGATATTGCCACATCCGTAACGATCTGCTCTATAAAAGTGTCAGATGACCTAACCCCTCAGGTGAACGCTGTAAAAATAATTAATTAAAAACTGAAACAACCAATTGCACAAGACGATCGGCATAAAAATAAACAAAATATGGAGTTCAGAAAATGGAGGCACAAAAACATTAAAAATAAAATAAAAAAATGCTTTATTATGTAAAACTGAAACAAAGAAAGTAGACATAGTTGATATCATTGCGCCTGTAAAAACCTGCTCTATAAAAATAGCACATGATCTACCCTGTCAGATGAACCTACCTTGTCAGAAAGAAAAACAGTACCAAAACAGCCATTTTTTGGGTACCTTGCCTCACAAAAAACATAATATAGAGCAATTAAAAATCTTATGTACCCCAAAATAGTACAAATAAAACTGGCACCTTATCCCCTAGTTTCCAAAATGGGGTTACTTTTTGGGAGTTTCTACTGTAAGGGTGCATCAGGGGGGCTTCAAATGGGACATGGCATCTAAAAACCAGTTCAGCAAAACCTGCCAGTCTGCAACCATCAGTGAAAAACGCATTGCATCCAGATTACATTCTAAGGCCCCTTTCACACAAGAGAGTTTTTCCACTCAGGTGCAATCTTCAGTATTTTTTCACACATGTGAAAGATGCATCAAAACTGATTGCACCCATGCGGAAAAAACAAACACTGAATACAATTGCAGACAAAACTGACTGAACTTGCTTGTGAAATGGTGCGAGCTTCACTGAACACAACCTGAACAGAATCTAACGTAATTTGTGACGGAATAAAAATGGATCCATCATAATAGAAGTGCATGGCCAAGCATAACGGATCCGTCTGGTTTCCATTATGCAGGATGGAAAACAAAGTCAGAAGGTTCCGTTATGCTTGGTCATGCACTTCTATTATGATGGATCAAAACGGAATGCCTCTTAAAGTCATTCCGTCATGAATTCCGTTATAACGCAACCAATAACGGAATTCCTTCAGTACCCGAACCTGGTGAGGTTCGGGTTCGCTCATCCCTAATCCTGACACAATCCGTATCGTTTGTCTGAAAGAAGTCTAAGATGATTGAGCTATAATGAGCGTTTATGTCGGAAGAGAGAGAAAATTCTGATCCTGCTAATAGAGCATCTCAGCTCTGCACAGAGAAAATTACTCCATATTTTTTTTAACAAAGACCAATTGAAAAAATGATTTTTACCATATGAGTACAATGCAATAATAAAAAATCCCACCAAAGGTGTACATAGTCCTAAATAGCACTTGCAGAAGGTGACATATTCCCTGTGCTACCACTCATGTTATGTTCACTGGTTACAGGCTGCAATAGCCAATCACTAGCAATGACAAGCCTGCTGATTGGCTGTTATGGTCACTGGACCAATGAACGTTATGTCAGCAGTACAGGTCCAACAGGAATCAGAGTGGTGGTCACTGAAGCTGTGATGTGAGATATTTTAAGGTTGAATATTTTTTTTTTTTCATAGTTTTAATAAATCTTTGAGAATCACTCTAATATACGCCCAACCAAGTTAAAACGTCTTAGTAAACAGTGGGGATCTCACTCCCGCCAATCAGCTGTTTAACTGTGGCACTCCATGTGCAAAGCACTGACAGCATTATCGGTGTTATCTAATACATTCCAGAACTGTAGCGGTTACATAGCATCATAAATCAATATAATGCTACGTGACCCCAGCAGTGCTGGGAGTTCAGGCTGGGTGCCTCACTGCGAGTCCGCAGTGAGACACTCGCTCGTCTGAAAGGGGCCTTAAAGGGATGGTGGGCATTCCGATAGCATCCAGCAGTGCTGGATCTGGAGAACTCCAGCAGGCTGTTCCCTGCCGCAACACCCTCTGAATCTGTGCCTAATTCCAGCTTTATAAGGGCTCATGCACACGACCGTATGCCCTCTGAGACATATGGTCCGTGAGCGGGCCATATGTCCCAGAGCGGCATACATCGTACGCACGGGAGCACACAACATCATAGGTTACTATGATGCTGTGCGCATCAGGCCGCCCGCGGGACTATTGTCCCGCACTCATATGATATTATGAGTGCGGGACAATAGCCCCGTGGGCGGCCCAATGCGCACAGCATCATAGTAACCTATGATGCTGTGTGCTCCCGTGCGCAGCTCCGGGACATATGGCCCGCTCACGGACTGTGTGTCTCGGAGGGCATACGGTCGTGTGCATGAGTCCTAATAATAACACTTTCTCATCCAGCTGTTTTATTAAAACATATAACCACAAAATATGTTTAAATATAAAACGTAACAAGCATCTGTCACCATGATTATGTTATGGACTACTGAAACAGTATGAATATTTGCTTGTTCTATACAGGGAGTGCAGAATTATTAGGCAAGTTGTATTTTTGAGGATTAATTTTATTATTGAACAACAACCATGTTCTCAATGAACCCAAAAAACTCATTAATATCAAAGCTGAATATTTTTGGAAGTAGTTTTTAGTTTTAGCTATTTTAGGGGGATATCTGTGTGTGCAGGTGACTATTACTGTGCATAATTATTAGGCAACTTAACAAAAAACTAATATATACCCATTTCAATTATTTATTTTTACCAGTGAAACCAATATAACATCTCAACATTCACAAATATACATTTCTGACATTCAAAAACAAAACAAAAACAAATCAGTGACCAATATAGCCACCTTTCTTTGCAAGGACACTCAAAAGCCTGCCATCCATGGATTCTGTCAGTATTTTGATCTGTTCACCATCAACATTGCGTGCAGCAGCAACCACAGCCTCCCAGACACTGTTCAGAGAGGTGTACTGTTTTCCCTCCTTGTAAATCTCACATTTGATGATGGACCACAGGTTCTCAATGGGGTTCAGATCAGGTGAACAAGGAGGCCATGTCATTAGATTTTCTTCTTTTATACCCTTTCTTGCCAGCCACGCTGTGGAGTACTTGGACGCATGTGATGGAGCATTGTCCTGCATGAAAATCATGTTTTTCTTGAAGGATGCAGACTTCTTCCTGTACCACTGCTTGAAGAAGGTGTCTTCCAGAAACTGGCAGTAGGACTGGGAGTTGAGCTTGACTCCATCCTCAACCCGAAAAGGCCCCACAAGCTCATCTTTGATGATACCAGTCCAAACCAGTACTCCACCTTGCTGGCGTCTGAGTCGGAGTGGAGCTCTCTGCCCTTTACCAATCCAGCCACGGGCCCATCCATCTGGCCCATCAAGACTCACTCTCATTTCATCAGTCCATAAAACCTTAGAAAAATCAGTCTTGAGATATTTCTTGGCCCAGTCTTGACGTTTCAGCTTGTGTGTCTTATTCAGTGGTGGTCGTCTTTCAGCCTTTCTTACCTTGGCCATGTCTCTGAGTATTGCACACCTTGTGCTTTTGGGCACTCCAGTGATGTTGCAGCTCTGAAATATGGCCAAACTGGTGGCAAGTGGCATCTTGGCAGCTGCACGCTTGACTTTTCTCAGTTTATGGGCAGTTATTTTGCGCCTTGGTTTTTCCACACGCTTCTTGCGACCCTGTTGACTATTTTGAATGAAACGCTTGATTGTTCGATGATCACGCTTCAGAAGCTTTGCAATTTTAAGAGTGCTGCATCCCTCTGCAAGATATCTCACTATTTTTGACTTTTCTGAGCCTGTCAAGTCCTTCTTTTGACCCATTTTGCCAAAGGAAAGGAAGTTGCCTAATAATTATGCACACCTAATATAGGGTTTTGATGTCATTAGACCACACCCCTTCTCATTACAGAGATGCACATCACCTAATATGCTTACTTGGTAGTAGGTTTTCGAGCCTATACAGCTTGGAGTAAGACAACATGCATAAAGAGGATGATGTGGTCAAAATACTCATTTGCCTAATAATTCTGCACGCAGTGTATACACTGCTCAGCCACCGCTTAGTAGAAAAATCCTGCTTCCTGGATGTACAAGGTGCTCACAGCTTTTCCACTATCTTGAAGATGGGAAAGGGGTAGGAGCACATTCCAAGGTCCTAGGTACAGTGAGGGGGTAGCGGAGCTGCGCTGTGAAGCTGATATCTTAAAGAGGACCTTTCACCGATTCTTACCCTATGAACTAACTATACAGACATGTGGAGCGGCGCCCGGGGATCTCACTGCACTTACTATTATCCCCGGGCGCTGCTCCGTTCTCCTGCTATGCCCTCCGGTATCTCCGTTCCCTAAGTTATGGTAGGCGGAGTCTGCTCTAGCGCTGGCCAATCGCATTGCAGAGCTCACAGCTTGGGAGAAAATAACTTCCCAGGCTGTGAGCTCTGCGCTGCGATTGGCCAGCGCTAGAGCAGACTCTGCCTACCATAACTTAGTGACTGAAATCTCCACCTACTATAACTTAGTGAGCGGAGATACCGGAGGGCATAGCGGGAGAACGGAGCGGCGCCCGGGGATAATAGTAAGTGCAGTGAGATCCCCGGGCGCCGCTCCACATGTCTGTATAGTTAGTTCATAGGGTAAGAATCGGTGAAAGGTCCTCTTTAAGTCAGCCTGATGGAAAAGAAGTGTAAGATTAACCCATTAAATGCTCGCTATTATTTCTCAGTAAGGCTACTTTCACACTGGCGTTTTGGCTTTCCGTTTGTGAGATCCGTTCAGGGCTCTCACAAGCGGTCCAAAATGGACCAGTTTTGCCCTAATGTATTGTGAATAGAAAAGGATCCGCTCAGTATGCATCAGTTTGCCTCCGTTCCGCTTTGGTGTCCATCTCACGAAACTGAGCCAAACGGATCTGTTCTGACACACAATTTAAGTCAATGGGGACGGATCAGTTTTCTATGACACAATATAAAACGGATCAATCCTCCATTGACTTTCAATGGTGTACAAGACGGATCCGTCTTGCTATGTTAAAGATAATACAAACGGATCCGTTCTGAACGGATGCAGATGAATGTATTATCTAAGCGGATCCGTCTGTGCCGATCCATGACAGATCCGTACCAAACACGAGTGTGAAAGTAGCCTAACCAATAAAAATGCACCACATTAGGTCACCTCCCACCAGGGGGGTATATTCTGTGTGAACACTCACAATAAACTAGAGATTTTGCTTTGACCCCAGCGTGTGTGTCTTTGCTTAATTCCTCTGTGCACGTAAAGACAATATCTACTAATTTGGAGCAGTACATCAACCTACCTGGTTTCTTGACCAGATCCAAAACAATTACCGTACTAAAGCATTCATACTGCCGGATAGAATTGATCATGGTGAATTAAAGGGGTTATCCGGTAATTTACATTGATGACCTATCCTCTGGTTAGGTCATTAATATCAGAACGGTGGGGGTCCGACACCCGTGACTCTGCCAATCAGCCCTTAAGAGAGCTGGTGGTCCGTGAGCGCCGCAGCCTCTTCCTAGGCCAGTGACATCACTGTACATCGGTGACATGGCCAAGTTGCAGCTCAGCCTCATTCAAGTCAATAGGGCTGAGCTGCAATACCAAGAACAGCTGTTATACAATGTACAGTGCTGGGCTTTGAGAGCTGCCAGGGCGCCAGCAGAGCGGTGAGCGCAGCGGCTCCCTGAAACAACAGATCGGCGAGAGTGCTGAGACTCAGACTCCCTCCTAACCAATGTGATAATGAGCTATCCTGAGGATAGGAAGTCATTATCATTTCCTGGATAACCCCTTTAAATTAGCCTGTATTGCTGCAAACGATGTATGGTCGCAGCAAAATCTTTACTTTTATTCATATGCAAATTAAGTGACTGGAGCACTGGGGAGCTAGCCTAGTCTTGGAGCTCCTCTCGACCTCCTTTCCTCTCCCTCATTGCCATTACCCTCATGGTCTGATTTGACAGGGTCATGCATCCTCACTGTTCAGAAGCCCGGCCCTGAAATCTTGTGCTTGCACTGGTGAGACTTCATTGGCACATGTGCAGTTGATCTCACAAGGCTTTTCCCGCTGATATCTGCACTAGCTAAGCGTCTATGATGTCAGTCTCCTCTGAGAAGAGTCTTCTTCCTTTTGGAGTTCAGGAACATCAGCGCTTGCGCAGTGCAGATCTCAGTGTCGAGAGCCTTGTGAGATCAACCGTACATGCGCCAATGAATCTCACTGATGCAAGCACAAGATTTCAGGGCTGGGCTTCCAAACAATGAGAATGCATTAACCCTGTCAATCAGACCATGAGGGTAATGGCGACTGGGGGAGAGGAGAAGGTGAAGTAGTGCTCCGCGGGGATAGGCCTGCCTCCCAGCGCTCTGAGCACCTCATTTAAAAGATTTTGCTGCAACCATACATGAGATTGCAGTAACATAGGGTTCATTTAATTCACCTTGATCAACCCTACTAGGCAGTATGTAAGGTAAAGGAATCTGTCGGCAAGATCTTGGACTATGACGTGCAGTAATAAGTGAGTAGTACTGCAGATAAGGATTCCAGATTACCAGTTTTTTCTAATGCTCCCCATTATGCCACTGAAATGCACACCCTGGACTGCCATGCTGTACTAGTCGAGAGGACTCCTGTTAGACTCTGTATTTCAGTGCAGCTCTGAGCGCTGACAGTGGAGGAACCGAGTGTAGTAGGAAAATAACGACCTGGACTCATCTGCAGGACTACTCATATATTACAGTCTATTATGACTATAATAGTCCAAGACCGCGGTGACCGATTCCCTTTAGGGGGAGGCGCTCTTGGAAGAAGGACGTTTAAATTATGTTAGGTAACACTACACTGCATCCCCATGAGTTATATATAGTAAAATTAGTTAGGTGACATTCCCGAATGCTGGCCTTATAATACTGGGGGGGGCATCATAATAAAGGGGGGGGGGGGAAGCTGGGGCTGCTGCTCAGTGAATACACATGTCAGGCTCTCATCAGATTCACCGACCACTACTCCAAGCTCTTGAGCAATGGGGGGCGCTGTAACAATGCTGAGCGTTCATTGGCTGGGGAAAAAAAAAATGGATCTGCAAGAAATACGGATGAGGGACAATATACTGTATGGGGGGGCCCAAGGAGACAGTATACTGTATGGGGGGGCCCAAGGAGACAGTATACTGTATGGGGGGGGGCCCAAGGAGACAGTATACTGTATGGGGGGGCACAAGGAGACAGTATACTGTATGGGGGGGCACAAGGAGACAGTATACTGTATGGGGGGCACAAGGAGACAGTATACTGTATGGGGGGCACAAGGAGACAGTATACTGTATGGGGGGCACAAGGAGACAGTATACTGTATGGGGGGCACAAGGAGACAGTATACTGTATGGGGGGCACAAGGAGACAGTATACTGTATGGGGGGCACAAGGAGACAGTATACTGTATGGGGGGCACAAGGAGACAGTATACTGTATGGGGGGCACAAGGAGACAGTATACTGTATGGGGGGCACAAGGAGACAGTATACTGTATGGGGGGCACAAGGAGACAGTATACTGTATGGGGGGCACAAGGAGACAGTATACTGTATGGGGGGCACAAGGAGACAGTATACTGTATGGGGGGCACAAGGAGACAGTATACTGTATGGGGGGCCCAAGGAGACAGTATACTGTATGGGGGGCCCAAGGAGACAGTATACTGTATGGGGGGGCCACAAGGAGACAGTATACTGTATGGGGGGCCACAAGAAGACAGTATACTGTATGGGGGGCCACAAGAAGACAGTATACTGTATGGGGGGCCACAAGAAGACAGTATACTGTATGGGGGGCCACAAGAAGACAGTATACTGTATGGGGGGCCACAAGAAGACAGTATACTGTATAGGGCTTATACAATTACATGTCTGTGGCCTCCATACATTATAGCAATGTCTCCTTGTGGCCCCACTGTATGCGCCTACACTGCACCCATTTTAGAAGCGTTCAAAGCTGTCAAGTACGACCGTCATTATGACGTCACTCAGGGCCAATTCTAGCCTTTCTACTGCCCGAGGTAAAAATGTAACTGGTGCCCCCTAAATTCTCAATCCACCCCTCCTCACAGCCCTACCATTAGGCCTCCTGCACACAACCATATGCGTTTTGCTGTCTGCAAACCATGGACCTGCATGCGTCCGGAGCTAGAAATGCCTATTCTAGTCCGGATGCAGACAGCACACAGATTTAGAAATGAGTGGGCC
Organism: Bufo bufo; assembly: GCF_905171765.1. NCBI lineage: Eukaryota > Metazoa > Chordata > Amphibia > Anura > Bufonidae > Bufo > Bufo bufo. The sequence continues at coordinate 221,789,922 of NC_053394.1, forward strand.
CACATTCGATCTGCAAAATATATGGTCTAGAAATATGGCCTTAAAGGGGATGTGCAGCAATTTATACCATCAGCTGTTAGACGAGGAGGAGGTGCTCCATGCTTTACAATACGCGTGGTCTCCTCTGGAGCGGTGACAGAGTGTAATTACAAGTACTCACTCCATCACTTCCCCTGCCTTCAGCCCCCTTCAACGTACAGTCCCATGTAAGATACATCATTCCCCCTGCCTTCAGTGTACAGTCCCATGTAAGGCTACTTTCACACTAGCATTCGGGGCTCCGCTTGTGAGTTCCGTTTGAAGGCTCTCACAAGCGGCCCTGAACGGATCTGTCCAGCCCTAATGCATTCTGAGTGGATGCGGATCCGCTCAGAATGCATCAGTCTGGCACCGTTTGTCCTCCGCTCCGCAGGAGGACCCCCGAACGCAGCTTGCAGCGTTTTTGTGTCCGCCTGGCCGTGCGGAGGCAAACGGATCTGTCCAGACTTACAATGTAAGTCAATGGGGACGGATCCGTTTGAAGTTGACACAATATGGCTCAATTTTCAAACGGATCCGTCCCCCATTGACTTTCAATGTAAAGTCTGAACGGATCCGTCTGAACAACTTTCACACTTAGAATTTTTTGTGAAATATAATGTAGACGGATCCGTTCTGAACGCAAGTGTGAAAGTAGCCTAAAATACATCATTCTCCACTGCCTTCAGTCCCTTCAACATACAGTCCCATGTAAAATACATCACTCCCCCTGCCTTCAGCCCCTCCAGCCCCATGTAAAATACATCACTCCCCCTGCCTTCAGTCCCTTCAACATACAGTCCCATGTAACGTACATCACACCCCCTGCCTTCAGCCCCTCCAGCATACAGTCCCATGTAAAATACATTACTCCACCTGCCTTCAGCCCCTCCAGCATACAGTCCCATGTAAAATACATTACTCCACCTGCCTTCAGCCCCTCCAGCATACAGTCCCATGTAAAATACATTACTCCTCCTGCCTTCAGTCCCTTCAACATACAGTCCCATGTAAAATACATCACTTTCCCTGCCTTCAACCCCTCCAGCGTACAGTCCCATGTAAAATACATCACTCCCCCTGCCTTCAGTCCCTTCAACATACAGTCCCATGTAACGTACATCACACCCCCTGCCTTCAGTCCCTTCAACATACAGTCCCATGTAACGTACATTACACCCCCTGCCTTCAGCATACAGTCCCATGTAAAATACATCACCCCCCCTACCTTCAGCCCTTCCAGCATACAGTCCAAGGTAAATAATATCAACCCCCCGACCCCTCTAACATACAGTCTCCAGTACAAGGATCACTCCTCCTCCCTTCAGCCCCAAAGTAAAAAGAACAATGGTTGTTCCCATCCACACTGCATCATCTGCTCCTCTCTCCAACAACCTGCTCTGTGCCAGAGTCTAAACTAACGCCTGCTAATCCCGAGACCCCGCCCCCTGGATCACGAGACTCCGTCTCCTCCTATGGCATTCTACCTGCCGAAGCAACTCCATCCTAGTCACTACCTCGCCCAGTCCGGGCGCATCCTCCCCCCACCGCCCTAATCATAATGGGCTGCTCTCCAAGGATTTCCAGTATCAGTTTATGACACACACCAGTCAGGCACCACCCATTGACATGAATGGAGGGGGGAACGGGGTTTGTACTTCCTGTGTAACTGAGGGAGGAGCACGGTACGTACACTGCGTGACCACAACTTTACAGCCTGGTCTGCCCTAACTTCACACTGCTTCGCTGAGTGTTCTGGTTGGGGAGCTTGAGGTAAGTGCCCCTAGGCATGGTGGGGATGGCATTTCCTTTAGTAGGTTCTGGGTGTCGCTTGGGTGACGTGTGGCAAGGACCATAACATTCAGCTGGTGTTTATGGACTGGGTATTGTGACTGTAATGATATTGCCCTGCTTACTGCACATTCATATAGATGTGCTGTGTGTAAATCAGTGATAAGCCCTGCATGGGACCCCTGAGCAGTGTGATTGGCTGCAGCGGTCACATGCCGTACACGGTACGTCCCCGCTGCAGTATGTAAACAACCAGTACCACAGAGAAAGTATAACAACACTTGTTTTATTTTTTTATTTTATTTTAGGCTATTGCGGGGCTTGACAGAGATTTTTAATGATCTCAGACAACCCTCCAGTCATGAACTGATAGATCTGTGTGACGTTTCAGGTGACTACAGTCGGTGAGAGCGACCGCCATGTTTCTGCTATACAGAATAATGTAAAAGTCCCTTTACACGGGACAATTCAGCAGGCGGTCGTCGGGAGCAATCGCCTGCTCATCGGTATTTACATGCAGCGATCTCCTCCACAGTATGGAGAGGAGTGATCACTAATGCCATTGCTCATCCCCATACAGAATCATTGATTGCCTGCGGCAGAGGCTGTTTACACAGCGTCATCTACCGCCGGCAAACGCTGATTTAGGTGCCCGCACACACAAGCATATTACCAGATGAACGAGCGTTTCGGGTAATCGGTGGCACCTTTACACCAGCAGATAATCGGCGTTCCTATGAACACTCATTAGCGATTTATCTGGCGGATTCTCAGCCGGTGTAAATTGGCCTTTGTCCCTGTTCACACTGGCTGCACCGTTGGTTCAGTATACGTCTCCTGCAGGTGCACACCTCGCCCATAGACTCCCATTATTTAAACATACTTTTTTTGCAGGCTGCTTCTGTATTGAAAGTTTAGCTTTTCCTTACAGCTCAAAAGGGCGTAATGGTTATCCACAGGATGGGGTAACTATTAGATCGGTGGGGGTCTTACACCTGGGACACCCGCCGATCACGAAGACAGGGGGACCTGAACGAAGCAGCTGGTTGGGCACTGCCACTCCACTCATTTATGGGAATGTAGCACCACACCGTTCTCCTGATTGGTGGGGGTCCCAGTGATCTAATAATTATAATATTAAAGGGGTTATCCAATAAAACAAAAATATTTATGGGGGGGGTCAAAGAGAAAACTACTCGGACATTGGCTGGCTTCTCCCTTTTCACTACATCTGGCTCCTGCCTTTTCATGCAGGAATGGTCTCGAAATGACCCTTCAGGCAGCGGCAACTCACGTTGGTGGAAAAAATGGCCATTAAAACGCAAAACTGGTTAATGGCCGTTTTTTCTCCATGGATCCCTTCTTGAGAAAGTTCGCCTTCAATTGTATGGGCGCTTTCGGTCTGTGAAAACGGACTAAATAGGACGTGTCCTATTGTTCGGGCCATCAAAAAAATGACCATGTGAGTAACCCCATAAACTCTCATTAATCTTAAAACGGTTGTGTGATGGCTTGTAAAAAAAAAAAAAATCGGATGTCACACGGGCGTTTGTCACTGTTGTGTTAAATGTAACTTTAGGCGGTGATTAGCGGAATCGGCGTTTCCTGTGTTGACACGAGTCGCGAGAAGAGAGCAGCAGAGAATTGGTGAAGGTGAGTATCACTTTGGGCTGTTTCACACAGGAGTACATTGCGGGAATCGCACTCCGTGTGTCAGCATGATCCTCCGTTCTGGACATGCAGGGGCGCATATATACTGATTTATAATGCTGTGTGTCTCTGTATGACCTTACTTCTATAGGATCATTGTGCCAGCTTTATGTCAGTATAATTCTGTAGAAGTAAGGTCAAGCAGAGGCACACAGCATTATAAATCAGTATAATGCCATGCACCCCTGCATGTCCAGAACGGAGGATCACGATTCCCGCAATGTACTCGCCTGTGTGAAACAGCCCTTATACAGTCAGGTCCATAAATATTGGGACATCGACACAATTCTAACATTTTTGGCTCTATACACCACCACAATGGATTTGAAATGAAACAAACAAGATGTGCTTTAACTGCAGACTGTCAGCTTTCATTTGAGGGTATTTACATCCAAATCAGGTGAATGGTGTAGGAATTACAACAGTTTGCATATGTGCCTCCCACTTGTTAAGGGACCAAAAGTAATGGGACAGAATAATAATCATAAATCAAACTTTCACTTTTTAATCCTTTGCAGTCAATTACAGCCTGAAGTCTGGAACGCATAGACATCACCAGACTCTGGGTTTGATCCCTGGTGATGCTATGCCAGGCCTCTACTGCAACTGTCTTCAGTTCCTGCTTGTTCTTGGGGTATTTTCCCTTCAGTTTTGTCTTCAGCAAGTGAAATGCATGCTCAATCGGATTCAGGTCAGGTGATTGACTTGGCCATTGCATAACATTCCACTTCTTTCCCTTAAAAAACTCTTTGGTTGCTTTTGCAGTATGCTTTGGGTCATTGTCCATCTGCACTGTGAAGCGCCGTCCAATGAGTTCTGAAGCATTTGGTTGAATATGAGCAGATAATATTGCCCGAAACACTTCAGAATTCATCCTGCTGCTTTTGTCAGCAGTCACATCATCAATAAATACAAGAGAACCAGTTCCATTGGTAGCCATACATGCCCATGCCATGACACTACCACCACCATGCTTCACTGATGAGGTTGTATGCTTAGGATCATGAGCAGTTCCTTTCCTTCTCCATACTCTTCTCTTCCCATCACTCTGGTACAAGTTGATCTTGGTCTCATCTGTCCATAGGATGTTGTTCCAGAACTGTGAAGGCTTTTTTAGATGTCGTTTGGCAAACTCTAATCTGGCCTTCCTGTTTTTGAGGCTCACCAATGGTTTACATCTTGTGGTGAACCCTTTGTATTCACTATGGTGAAGTCTTCTCTTGATTGTTGGCTTTGATACACATACACCTACCTCCTGGAGAGTGTTCTTGATCTGGCCAACTGTTGTGAAGGGTGTTTTCTTCACCAGGGAATGAATTCTTCGGTCATCCACCACAGTTGTTTTCTGTGGTCTTCCGGGTCTTTTGGTGTTGCTGAGCTCACCGATGCGTTCCATCTTTTTAAGAATGTTCCAAACAGTTGTTTTGGCCACACCTAATGTTTTTGCTATCTCTCTGATGGGTTTGTTGTGTTTTTTCAGCCTAATGATGGCTTGCTTCACTGATAGTGACAGCTCTTTGGATCTCATCTTGAGAGTTGACAGCAACAGATTCCAAATGCAAATAGCACCCTTGAAATGAACTCTGGGCCTTTTATCTGCTCATCGTAATTGGGATAATGAGGGAATAACACACCTGGCCATGGAACAGCTGAGAAGCCAATTGTCCCATTACTTTTGGGTCCTTAACAAGTGGGAGGCACATATGCAAACTGTTGTAATTCCTACACCGTTCACCTGATTTGGATGTAAATACCCTCAAATTAAAGCTGATAGTCTGCAGTTAAAGCACATCTTGTTAGTTTCATTTCAAATCCATTGTGGTGGTGTATAGAGCCAAAAATGTTACAATTGTGTCGATGTCCCAATATTTATGGACCTGACTGTATTTATAAAGGGAGTCTGTCAGCAGTTTTAGCCATACTAAACTGATAATTGACTATCTAGGGGCCGAAGAGAGCAGTAGAAAAATACCTTTTGTGGCCTTTTTATCAGGCGTAGTGTGAAAATGCTCCTACGAGTGCTCTGGAGGTGCAGCAGAGTCCGGCAGAATTAAGGTACTTCCACATGGGAGGTAAAATACAGTGGAAAAATCGACTGTGCATTTTGGAATGAATCAACAGCAAAAATGGCATCAGTTTCATGGGCATGGCTCTGGATTCACCCTCTGCATTGAAAAAGGGTTAAATGCACAGTGGAGATCGCCAGCATAAAATGACATGCTGCAGGTTAATGCACGCTGTAAATGAGATTTCAGGTACTGTGCAGTGTCCATGATGGTACATGTGTGGTGTGTCAGCCGTGTCAATCTACATGTTCACGTCCCACAAAAGGTATTGTTCTCCTTCTCTCTATAGCCTAGTGCTGTCAGCAGTTCAGCATGGTTAATACTGCTGACAGACTCCCTTCAGGCCCCTGTGACCTTGCGTAGAAGACCCTTTTTATAATGACATGTTATCACTCAAACAGAAGAGCTTTTACTGCACGTCTGGCCACTTTAGGAGTTAATAGCGGTTGCATTTTCTGGGGCGTGAGCTTCATGTATCAGTCAGGGGAGGGCTCAGCAACAGTAGATGTTTGGTGATGCGCCCCATCCAAAGTCTGAAACCACAGCATGGCGGCTGATTTTATAGAACTGGTGTTGAGCCACGAAACATTGTGTTTTAGGGTAGGTTCACGTATGTGGCAGTGTATTCCAGTAGTTTGTTCTGGCAGTGGAGCGGACTACTGGAAATATAATATCTGGGCCCACCAGGTCCCAATTCACTAATGGGAGCCACCAGATTTCCAGCAGAAAGTCGTCATTCCTGCCAGGAACCTGATGGCTCCCATTATAATGACTAGGGATCCGTTGGGTCGCTAGTCACTGTAATGGGAGCTGTCGGAATACAACCTGTACCTGAACTTTATACAGATGCACCAGCCGAGCCCTCCATACCTGTGTGGATCAGAGGTTAGGTCAGTACTGACTGTGGCATCTGAGCGGATAGACAGAGGGATGTGTTCCTTCTGTCCTCCAATCGGCACATCTGCAACTCAATCGCTCATCGGTTGCTATCTCTCTGATGACTTTCAATGGGTCCGTTGAAAACTCGGCTAATGCACCGTTTGTCATCCGCGTCCGTGATCTGTGGTTCCAGTCCGTCCAAAAAATATAACCTGTCCTATTTTTTTCACGGAAAATGGTTCGCGGACCTATTCAAGTCAATGGGACCGTGAAAAAACTCAGAGGCACACAAGATTGTCGTCCGCGTCAGTTTTTTTCCTATCATTTGCATGGCAAACATGACTCAGACTTTTTTTTTTGCTTTCCTTCATGTCTGGTGATCCTCCAAAAATAAAGGAAGACACACGGAAACAAAAACTGAAACGGATCACGGCACAACGGAACCCCATTTTGCGGAGTCGAATAAAACAACGGTCGTGTGCATGAGGCCTAACAGAAAAAAAACTAAAACTGATCCCTTATTTTAAAGAGGACTTGTCACCGCTTCTGACATGTCTGTTTTAATAGCTACATGCATTCCCCATGTAATAACAATTCTGGAGCATCTAGTCTTATGACTCTATGTTGTGCCATTCCTTTATTATTCCTACCAGAAGTTATGAATGAATTGCTAGCAGTCTGCAGTAAGGGTACAGAGGGGAGGTAACCAGTTGGGGGTGTGTCTCTGCACAGACTCGCGCTATCCAATCAGTGCTGCCGCTTTCAGACTGTGCAGGTACACATCCCCAACTTGTTACCTCCCCTCTGTACCCTTACTGCAGACTGCTAGCAATTCATTCATAACTTCTGGTAGAAATAATACAGGGATGGCACAACATAGAGCCATAAGAATAGATGCTCCAGAATTATTATTACATGGGGGAATGCATGAAGCTATTATAACAGACAGGAGCGGTGAAAGGTCCGAATGATCAGTTATGCTTATTTTGTATCCGTTTTAGCCATTTCCATCTGAGATCCGTTATTTTAGACAGACACAACGGATCTCAGACCAAAATGAGCCTAATGGATGTTGTTTTCTGTTCTTCTGATGGATCATAAGAACGGAAAATGAAACGATGATGTGAACACAGCCTAAGAACTGACTACACTCAGACCTGCAAGCCACTGCTGCAGCCAGAAGAACAGAAAACGATACAATGACGTGAACCCGACTTTGCTCGGCTATTACCGTCGGCCCCATAGATGAATTGGAACGGTAGCTGTGCAAGCTCGGTGCGGCCAGACCGTGGGTTCCTTCGGCCACCACCTTCCCCTCTCAGTTCTCAGCCTAGATGTGGGACCCACACCTATCAGACAATGGGGGCATATCCTAGCGATATGCCCCCGTTGTCTGTGATGGGAATACCCCTTATGCACACGACTGTTGTTGGGTCCGCATCCGAGCTACAAAACATGTGGACAGCACTCCGTGTGCGGTCTGCATCCATTGCTCCGTTTTGTGGCCCCGCAAAAAAAAATAGAACATGTTGCGGACAAGAATAGGCATTTCTATTTATGGGCAGCCCGTTACGCATGGCGGCATCTGTGTTTTGCAGATCCACAATTTGAGGACTGCAAGACAAGCCGCGGTCTTGTGCATGAGGCCATAGGCTCCATTCACACGTCCGCAATTTTCCTTACGGTCCGTTTTTTTGCAGATCCGTGTTTCTTCAGTTTTTTACAAAAGTGCATCCACATCTGTTTCCGCAGAAATAAAAAAGGAAGGAGGAATACATGCTGCTAGGGTACCAGCAAAAAAAAAAATGATGTTAAGGGCTCTTTCACACTTGCGTTGTCCGGATCCGGCATGTACTCCACACTCATGAATTACACTCCGGATCCGGAAAAACGCAAGTGTACTGAAAGCATTTGAAGACGGAACCGTCTTCAAAATGCTTTCAGTGTTACTATGGCACCCAGGACGCTATTAAAGTCCTGGTTGCCATAGTAGGAGCGGGGAGCGGGGGAGCGGTATACTTACAGTCCGTGCGGCTCCCGGGGTGCTCCAGAATGACGTCAGAGCGCCCCATGCGCATGGATGACGTGATCCATGCGATCACATGATCCATGCGCTTGGGGCGCCGTGACGTCACTCTGGAGCGCCCGGGAGCCGCACGGACGGTAAGTATACTGCTCCCCCGCTCCCCACTACACTTTACCATGGCTGCCAGGACTTTAGCGTCCCGGCAGCCATGGTAACCATTCAGAAAAAGCTAAATGTTGGCTCCGGCAATGCGCCGAAACGACGTTTAGCTTAAGGCCGGATCCGGATTAATGCCTTTCAATGGGCATTAATTCCGGATCCGGCATTGCGGCAAGTGTTCCGGATTTTTGGCCGGAGCAAAAAGCGCAGCATGCTACGGTATTTTCTCCGGCCAAAAAATGTTCCGTTCCGGAACTGAAGACATCCTGATGCATCCTGAACGGATTTCTCTCCATTCAGAATGCATGGGGATAATCCTGATCAGGATTCTTCCGGCATAGAGCCCCGACGACGGAACTCTATGCCGGAAGAAAAGAACGCAGGTGTGAAAGAGCCCTAAGCCTCTTGCACATGGTCCACAATGCATGGGCACCGACCGTGGGAGAGTCGCATGCGGATTGTGAAACCATTCACTTGAATGGGATCCACGATCCGCATCCAACGGTCCAAAAAATAGTTAGTTTACATTAGGGACTCACAAGAGATTGAGGACCCTTGACGTGGGCTGAGCTATTGTGTAAAATCCAATAAAAAAAAAAAAATTGGTGTAAATACCTTTTATAATACATCATTTTTAATTACATCAATTAACATTTTTTATATATTGTGCGGCCGTTCCGTGTATTGAGGACCGCAAATTGTGGTCCCCCATGCACGGAACAGATTCACAATTTTCTTGTGCATGAGGCCTTATTTAATAATAATTACCTAATTACATAATATGTATTCAAAATTAAAAACAAACATAATTTAAAATTTAGAAATTAGAACTTTTTTTTATTAATAATTTGTAATAAAACATTAAAAGTATACTTTTTTTTTATTATTAACAATAATAAATTTTTTAAAGGTTGTACAATTCCCTCATAAAAGGGCCCGGTGCTTGCACAATTGGGGGATCAGGGCGATGACGGGAAGGAAGATTAAACTGTTCTCTTCTAGATGTGTTGAGATATTCTTCCAGGTGATGTGGCTCCTGGGGGGCAGCGAACCGATCAAGAACTTGAGTCATAGCAGAAATGCACCGTGCATGTCGTTCTTCTGGCACACGACGCAAGAGGTAACCTAGGCCTTTTAACAAAGTTTCCTCTTTTGCTTCAGAGCGATTCCGGGTTAGATATTCCATCACCATTGTATCCACCTGGGTTCGCAGATCTACACCGGGATCATTCTGTTGCTGTCGCTGTCGTCTGCCAGAAGAACGAGACACTGGAGCATTAGCTGCTACAGAAGTTACTTCTTCTGGACGAGGAATTTCTTCTGGTCTTTCCTCAATTCCTACAGAAGGCTGCAGTGGTGGATCTTGTTCTGTAGCCTCCTGGTTATCCGCTTGAATTATTACCTCCATCTCGGCAGACATTTGTTCGGATCCGTGTGCTTCTGACAGAGCTTGAGATTCTGCAAGAGCCTGTGATCCATGAGATTCTGACTGAGATTCAGATCCCGGAGCTTGATGAGATCTTGGAGCTTGGGAAAGATTGTCCACGGTTCTGTTGAGAAAATATTATAATTAATACACTTTATATTTCATTTTTTAGGACTCATGCACACGACCGTTGTTGTCCCATTCCCATATTGCAGATAGCATTTGCGGATCCGCAATACACGGGCACCGTTCCATTGTTGCTCCGCATCATGGATGTGGACCTATTAATTTCAATGGGTCTGCAAATCCAGAGATGTGGAATGGAAGCACGGAACGGAACCCTACGGAAGCGGTACAAAGTGCATTCTGGGGTTCCGTTCTGTGCCTCCGCACCGCAAAAAGATAGAGCATGCTCTATATTTGGGCTGAGTTGAGGGATAGGGAAGCTATTCAAGGGAATGGGTCTGCGATCCCCATGCGGCTGGGCAACGGAAGGTGCCCGTGCATTGTGGAACGCAATTTGCTGTCAACAGCACGGGCACGGGCTTCACACGGTCGTGTGGACAAGCCATTTTTATGTAATGTTTAAAATTCATAAATAAACTTTACTTACACTCTCATTTCCATTATTGGCTTTAAAAATCCAAGAAGTCTGGTATACATGTATGGTTTCTTTTTTTTTAAACCTTCTCCACTCTTTTGTTTCGCATTTATTTCTCGCCGGTATTGGTCCCGGCTGGTGTTCCACCGCTTTTTAAGTTGCTGTACTATAAAAAAAATATATAGATATATTATATGCATTATATTTATATTCTATAACGGAAAGCCATAACTGAATCCCTAACGCTAGTGTGAACCCACACTTACAAAACAACATATGTATTGAAAGTCCAAAGGCAATGATATTTATTAATTATTTTTTATTATACCTTGCCTCAAATACAGTGTAATATAGAGCAACCAAAAATAGTACCTACAAAATTGCAACCTCATTCCGTAAATTTCAAAATGGAGTCACTTTTTCCTGAAGTTTTTACTGTAGGGGTGCATCAGGGGGGCATAAAATGTGACAAGGTGTCATAAAACCAGTACAGCAAAATCTGAATTCCAAAAACAATATGGCGTTCATTTTTAGTGCCCTGCTGTTTGGCCACACAGCAGTTTACAACATCACATGGGGTACTTCTGTAAACTACAGATTCAGGGAAATTTATGGAGTTTTATTTGGCTGTTAACCCTTGCTTTGTTACAGTACAAAAAAAATGCCCAAAATTAGCTGTTTTCACACCGTTTATTTTATTTTTTTCACTTACAAGGCTCACCTGACAGGTTAGATTATATGTAATTTTTATATAGCCTTTTTTTATTTTATTTAAAATAAGAAAGCATCTTTGAAAAAATTTAATCCACTTTTTATGGATTTATTTTTTTTGGCAACTGTCTCATGTAGGAGCTCATTTTTAGGTGCACAAAAATGATGCATAGCAACCAATGACGCCGTGCAATCCTGCACTCAGCAGCATGGCAGGCCCTGTTTTCCTGACAGTGACATGGTGCAGCAGGTGACATTACACTGCATGAACCAGCAGAAGCACACGGTGTCATTGGTTGCTATGACGTCGTGCAATCCTGCACTCAGCAGCATGGCAGGCCCTGTTTTCCTGACAGTGACATGGTGCAGCAGGTGACATTACACTGCATGAACCAGCAGAAGCACACGGTGTCATTGGTTGCTATGACGCCGTGCAATCCTGCACTCAGCAGCATGGCAGGCCCTGTTTTCCTGACAGTGACATGGTGCAGCAGGTGACATTACACTGCATGAACCAGCAGAAGCACACGGTGTCATTGGTTGCTATGACACCGTGCAATCCTGCACTCAGCAGCATGGCAGGCCCTGTTTTCCTGACAGTGACATGGTGCAGCAGGTGACATTACACTGCATGAACCAGCAGAAGCACACGGTGTCATTGGTTGCTATGACGCCGTGCAATCCTGCACTCAGCAGCATGGCAGGCCCTGTTTTCCTGACAGTGACATGGTGCAGCAGGTGACATTACACTGCATGAACCAGCAGAAGCACACGGTGTCATTGGTTGCTATGACGTCGTGCAATCCTGCACTCAGCAGCATGGCAGGCCCTGTTTTCCTGACAGTGACATGGTGCAGCAGGTGACATTACACTGCATGAACCAGCAGAAGCACACGGTGTCATTGGTTGCTATGACGCCGTGCAATCCTGCATTCTGCAGCATGGCAGGCCCTGTTTTCCTGACCGTGACATGGTGCAGCAGGTGACATTACACTGCATGAACCAGCAGAAGCACACGGTGTCATTGGTTGCTATGACACCGTGCAATCCTGCACTCAGCAGCATGGCAGGCCCTGTTTTCCTGACAGTGACATGGTGCAGCAGGTGCCATTACACTGCATGAACCAGCAGAAGCACACGGTGTCATTGGTTGCTATGACGCCATGCAATCCTGCACTCAGCAGCATGGCAGGCCCTGTTTTCCTGACCGTGACATGGTGCAGCAGGTGCCAAGGTGACATTACTCTGCATAGGCCACATGCAGTGTAATGTAACCTTGGCACCTCTGCACCATGTCACGGTCACAGTGTAGGAAAACACGGCCTGCCATCCTGCTGAGTGCAGGAGAGCACGGTGTCATAGCAACCAATGACGCCGTGTGCTCCTGCACTTACCTCCACTGTTGGCCGGGTTTTCACAGACAATTAAAATACAGATACTATCAATTTTTAATACTCACTGATTTTCTCCTTTTTTGCTGTTGATGCAGCAGACCATGCTCTCGGCAGCAATCCCTTTGCTATTTCCTCCCAAGAGCGTTTTCTAGCCGTTCATGATACACCTCTGCACGTGTATCCCATAGTGCAGGGCGCTCTTGAATCAGAACAAGTAGTTTTTCAACATTGATTTCTGACATTTCAGACATTCTCCTCTTCTTGTCTTCTGCCACACAACTTTCTCTGGCTCAGAAAGTCTCGACAGGACAGGAGGATGTGCTAATTTTTTTCAACTTCCTGTGGATCTTCAATAACGGACGTGTGAATCACGGATGATATGCGGATGACATTTGGTGTCTTTCCGCATGTCATCCGTTTTTTTGCGGACCCATTGAGTACAATGGGGCTGCGGACGGCAATTTGCGGCCAAAAGTAGGACATGCTTCATTTTTTTGGCGGAACCGCATCACGGAAGTGATGATGCGGACAGCAATTACTCCCCCATTGAAATGAATGGATCCGCACCTGTTCCGCAAAATTGCGGAACAGATGCGGAAGGAAAATTGCGGACGTGTGAATGGAGCCTAACAGTAATAGTAATATTTTCACCCCTTGTCCTATTAACCCTTATAGAGATCTATTTGGGTGAATATGATTTTGACGTGATCCTTGCTGAGCTGTGCCTCGTGCGCAGCATGGAGGTTACCATGGCAGGCATGGGAGGCTTCAGAAGTGTCCACGCTGCCATGGTAACCAATCGGAGCCCTGCAATTTCACTGCAAGGCCTCCAATCGGAAGGCAGAGGGGGCCGCATCCCTCTGCTTTGCCTCACAGATGCCCCGAGCAGTGTTGGTTGCTGCATCGGAGGGGTCAAATGACGGGGTTGGGTGGGATCGCCGTTCCCCGTCATTGCGGCCTGCTGTCTACTGTATGATACAGCCGGCAACTGCCCCGTATGGAGGAGGCTCACTGTAGCAGCCCACTAAATACAAGCCCTCAACCACTGTACTGGTACCTCACAGTTGAAGGGGTTAAAGGGGTTCTGCACTTTCATTTAACTGATGATCTATCCTCTGGATAGATCATCAGCTTCTGATCGGCGGGGGTCCGACACCCGGGACCCCCGCCGATCAGCTGTTTGAGAAGGCAGCGGCGCTCCAGCAGCGCCGCGGCCTTTTCACTGTTTACCGGTGGGCCGCCGGCCCACTGACGTCACGACTAGTATCAACTAGCGTGGGCGCGGCTAAGCTCTGTTCACTTGAATGGAGCTTAGCCGCGCCCACGCTAGTTGATGCTAGTCGTGACGTCAGTGGGCCGGCGGCCCGCCGGTAAACAGTGAGAAGGCCGCGGCGCTGCTGGAGCGCCGCTGCCTTCTCAAAAAGCTGATCGGCGGGGGTCCCCGCCGATCCGAAGCTGATGATCTATCCAGAGGATAGATCATCAGTTAAATGAAAGTGCAGAACCCCTTTAAAGCAGTTGTCTATTCGGGGGCAACCTCTTTGAAAATGAGCGCAGTTGTGGCGATCAGCTGATTGATGCAGGTCTAACACCCGAGACCCCCATTAACAGCTGATATTCCCACGCAGCCATAAACTTATGAAATGTAGCGTTTAACCCTTTCACTGCCAGAGGTGTTTAGACATTTTGCACCTCTAGTATCCAGGACAGTTTTCACAGTTTTGACGTGTATAAGTGAAATCTAAATTACAAATTAGAAAAATCACTGATCTCCCATCCCCCATGGGCAGTGTGCAGGTGCCTCTCAGTGCTTTATACATTCAGACACCTTCATGCAATTTTGCGTCAACCTGTAATTTTTTCAAAACAGTTGCATAGAAGTTGTGACCAAACAGAGCGTTGTGCACCGCAGGGTTTATACTTGCCTCATGCACATATCTTCAGAAAATCACCAGAGTTAGCAAGAGCGGAAATCTGGCTGTAAGCTGGAAATGTAAAAAAAGTAACAACCAATAAAATCCACCCCCCCAAAACCTATACATTTCCTGAAAGCAGACAACTTTAGGATTGCAGTTGCCTTGATGGCCTGTTGACAACCATGTTCTCCTTAATCCCTTAAGTACTGAGCCACTTTTCACCTTAAAGGGACACTGTCAGGCCTTCTGAGCATAATTAGATCTTTATATGCCCTCCTAGGTCTTGTAATAAGTTTCCAATTCATATAAGTATTATCCCTGTGCGCATTGTAAACCGTGAAAAATAATCTTTATGATCACCTGTCAATTGTCCTTTATGCCCAAGGGGCGTTTTTTGCGCGGCATTTGTGCCCAGCCGCGCCCCAACTGCCGGATCCTTAGACACGCCCATCTCATTAGAATTCACTTCGCTGGGCGGTATTTTCCTGTCACCGACATTAGGAGATCCCGCGCATGCCCAATACTAAATTATGGTCATCGGCCTCAATAGGGGACGCAGGCGCGATGTGATCCCGGCGAGTGAGGGTGCCGGGCGAATGCGCAGGATCTCAGAATGTCGGGAACAGTGTCCCTTTAAATCCCAGGCAGATTTTTGCGAATCTGACATGCGTCACTTTATGTGGTAATAACTTTGGAACGCTTTTACTTATCCAGGCCATTCTGAGATTGTTTTCTTGTGACACATTTTACTTCATGTCAGTGGTAAATTTGAGTCACTATATTTCACCTTTATTTCTGAAAAAATCCCAAATTTACCAAAAATGTAGAAATTTTGAAAACTGCAAATTTTTCTATTTCCCTGCTTTTAAAACAGAAAGTGATACCTCATAAAATATTTATTACTTAAAGTTCCCCATATGTCTGCTTCATGTTGGCATCATTTTGTAAATGTAATTTTTTTTTTTTTTTTTAGGGCATTAGAAGGCTTAGAAGTTTAGAAGCAATTTTTCAAATTTTCAACAATTTCCTAAACCATTTTTTTTAAAGCACCAATTCAGTTATAAAGTGATTTTGAGGGGGCTTACATAATGGAAACCACACATAGATTACCCCATTTTAGAAACTACACCCCTAAAATTATTCAAAACTGTTGTTACAAACTTTGTTAACCCTTGAAGTGTTCCACAAGAATTAAAGGAAAAAGGAGGTGAAATTTCAAGATTTCACTTTTTGGGTAGTTT
Organism: Bufo bufo; assembly: GCF_905171765.1. NCBI lineage: Eukaryota > Metazoa > Chordata > Amphibia > Anura > Bufonidae > Bufo > Bufo bufo. The sequence continues at coordinate 221,805,860 of NC_053394.1, forward strand.
TTTTATGTTAATCAATTTTTTCTTACAACACAGCAAGGGTTAACAGCCAAATAAACCTCAATATACATTACTCTGATTCTGCAGTTTACAGAAATACCCCATATTTGGTGGTAAATTGCTCTATGGATTTTGGAGGCAGATTTTGCTAGAATTGTTTTTAGGCGCCATTTTGTATATGAAGAGACCCTGACATACCCCTCAAAAAGTGACCCCATTTTGGAAACTACATTCCTTAAAGAATTTATTAGGGTGGTACTGAACACTTTGACCCCCTAAGTGTTTTTACGGAATTTGGAAACACTTGGCTGTGAAAATGATGTTTCATTTCTTCCAACAAAATGTTGCTTTAGCCCCATATTTTTCATTTTCACAAGGGGTGACAGGAGAAAAAGCACCCAATAATCCGATTCAGAACGGAAGGAGCGCGATATGGCTTTTGCAGCGCAGATTTGGATGGATTGGTTTACGGGTGCCATTACACTTTTTGTGAGGCAAGGTGAAAAAAATGGCTGTTTTGGCATAGTTTTTTTGATTGTTTTTTTTTCACCTGAGGGGGCATCTCATGTGATATTTTTATAGAGCAAGTTGTTACATCCGCGGCGATACCTAATATGTCTGTCATTTTTTATTTTTTAAAGGGCTTCTGTCACCCCACTAAAGTCATAATTTTTTTCGGGCTAGTTAAATTCCTTATACTGCGATATATGAAAATATAATGGTCTTACTTACTTTCCTACAGCAGTTTCATATAAAAACAAACTTTTATAATATGTAAATTAGGTCTCTACCAGCAAGTAGGGCGTCTACTTGCTGGTAGCTGCCGCAAAAAAAACGCCCCCTCGTCGTGTTGATTAACAGGGCCAGCCGCGATCTCTTCCTCCGGCCGGCCCTGTCAGCATTTCAAAAATCGCGCGCCTGTGTTCATTCGGCGCAGGCGCTCTGAGATGAGGAGGCTCGCCTCTTCAGAACTCCCTCAGTGCGCCTGCGCCGATGACCTCACCGAAAGAGAAGACGTCATCGGCGCAGGCGCCTGCGCCGAATGAATACAGGCGCGCGATTTTTGAATTGCTGACAGGGACGGCCGGAGGAGGAGATCGCGGCTGGCCCTGTCAATCAACACGACGAGGGGGCGGTTTTTAGCGGCGGCTACCAGCAAGTAGACTCCCTACTTGCTGGTAGAGACCTAATTTACATATTATAAAAGTTTGTTTTTATATGAAACTGCTGTAGGAAAGTAAGTAAGACCATTATACACTGCTCAAAAAAATAAAGGGAACACAAAAATAACACATCCTAGATCTGAATTAATTAAATATTCTTCTGAAATACTTTGTTCTTTACATAGTTGAATGTGCTGACAACAAAATCACACAAAAATTAAAAAATGGAAATCTAATTTTTCAACCTATGGAGTCACACTCAAAATTAAAGTGGAAAAACACACTACAGGCTGATCCAACTTTGATGTAATGTCCTTAAAACAAGTCAAAATGAGGCTCAGTAGTGTGTGTGGCCTCCACGTGCCTGTATGACCTCCCTACACGCCTGTGCATGCTCCTGATGAGGTGGCGGACGGTCTCTGAGGGATCTCCTCCCAGACCTGGACTAAAGCATCTGCCAACTCCTGGACAGTCTGTGGTGCAACGTGACATTGGTGGATAGAGCGAGACATGATGTCTCAGATGTGCTCAATTGGATTCAGGTCTGGGGAACGGGCGGGCCAGTCCATAGCATCAATGCCTTCGTCTTGCAGGAACTGCTGACACACTTCAGCCACATGAGGTCTAGCATTGTCTTGCATTAGGAGGAACCCAGGGCCAACCGCACCAGCATATGGTCTCACAAGGGGTCTGAGGATCTCATCTCGGTACCTAATGGCAGTCAGGCTACCTCTGGCGAGCACATGGAGGGCTGTGCGGCCCTCCAAAGAAATGCCACCCCACACCATTACTGACCCAATGCCAAACCGTTCATGCTGGAGGATGTTGCAGGCAGCAGAAAGTTCTCCAGGGCGTCTCCAGACTCTGTCACGTCTGTCACATGTGCTCAGTGTGAACCTGCTTTCATCTGTAAAGAGCACAGGGCGCCAGTGGCGAATTTGCCAATCTTGGTGTTCTCTGGCAAATACCAAACGTCCTGCACGGTGTTGGGCTGTAAGCGCAACCCCCACCTGTGGACGTCGGGCCCTCATATCACCCTCATGGAGTCTGTTTCTGACCGTTTGAGCAGACACATGCACATTTGTGGCCTGCTGGAGGTCATTTTGCAGGGCTCTGGCAGTGCTCCTCCTGTTCCTCCTTGCACAAAGGCGGAGGTATCGGTCCTGCTGCTGGGTTGTTGCCCTCCTACGGCCTCCTCCACGTCTCCTGATGTACTGGTCTGTCTCCTGGTAGCGCCTCCATGCTCTGGACACTACGCTGACAGAGACAGCAAACCTTCTTGCCACAGCTCGCATTGATGTGCCATCCTCGATAAGCTGCACTACCTGAGCCACTTGTGTGGGTTGTAGACTCCGTCTCATGCTACCACTAAAGTGAAAGCACCGCCAGCATTCAAAAGTGACCAAAACATCAGCCAGGAAGCATAGGAACTGAGAAGTGGTCTGTGGTCACCACCTGCAGAACCACTCCTTTATTGGGGGTGTCTTGCTAATTGCCTATAATTTCCACTTGTTGTCTATCCCATTTGCACAACAGCATGTGAAATTGATTGTCACTCAGTGTTGCTTCCTAAGTGGACAGTTTGATTTCACAGAAGTGTGATTGACTTGGAGTTACATTGTGTTGTTTAAGTGTTCCCTTTATTTTTTTTGAGCAGTGTATTTTCATATATCGCAGTATAAGGAATTTAACTAGCCCAAAAAAAAAATGAGACTTTAGTGGGGTGACAGAAGCCCTCTAAGCTTTACACAGTGAAAGCCTTTTTGAACAGAATAAAATCTTGGTTTTTGTTGCCCTTTTCTGAGATCCATATTTTTATTTTATTTTTTTTACTTTTTGGGCAGTTGTCTTAGCTAGGGTCTCATTTTTTTGTGGGTTGAGATGACTGTTTGATTGGTACCATTTTGGGCTAAATACTTTTACGGCATTCACCTGACTGGGTGGTGATAGCTTTTACAGAGCCAGTCTATATGGACGAGGCGATACCTGATATGTCTACTTTACTCTCTTTCCCTATTTTCCTATTTAAAAAAATACTTAAATTAAGTTTATTTTGGGATTTTTTATTTTTTTTACATCAGTTTGCATACGTTTTGACGGATCTAGAAAATGCAAATGTGATCGCACACTACATCCAGCATTCTGCCCTGCCTCCATGCTGGATGAGACATTGGTGTACATTTTGGCCAAAGCGTAATAAGCCACTCACCGCGTCAAGGTCGTCTCATTTGAGTGGTCCCTAACACTTGTTCCTATCTGTTTATGGGCCATGACAGCCACACAAAGTCCAGGGAATGCAGGTCAGCATGCAAGCCAAGCACACTCTGCTTTTAACCCCGTCCGGTGCCACTACAGCTTTCATCGGATCCAGGGATGCAAGTACCAACATGCATGCTGAGCCCACCATATACTTCTCCTGGAGCCAAATGGCTACTGGTAGGTTCTATATAAGCAGACTCAGTTTTATACTGACTTTAAAACCAGCCTCCAGGACAGATTGACTGGTCAGGTGTGCAGGACTCAAAGGAGATCGCCACGCCTCCAATATAAGCTACAAAGAAAAAATGTGGGGGGTTGAGTCCGCACAACCCGCATGTAGGTGCATATCACTATGGCGAAATACATATACAAACCGAAAATGCAAATGTGATCGCACACTACATCCAGCATTCTGCCCTGCCTCCATGCTGGATGAGACATTGGTGTACATTTTGGCCAAAGCGTAATAAGCCACTCAAACAGGTAGGAACAAGTGTTAGGGACCACTCAAATGAGACGACCTTGACGCGGTGAGTGGCTTATTACGCTTTGGCCAAAATGTACACCAATGTCTCATCCAGCATGGAGGGCAGAATGCTGGATGTAGTGTGCGATCACATTTGCATTTTCTGTTTGTATATGTATTTCGCCATAGTGATATGCACCTACATGCGGGTTGTGCGGACTCAACCCCCCACGTTTTGACGGATCTGCCTGCCGGAATCCTCTGCCGCAAGTGTGAAAGTACCCTTACAGCCTGCTTCCTGTGAGATCCAGCTGGATATCACAGGCTAAGAGGGAAAGCAGCCACAATGCCTAAGGAAGGCATCGGGCTGCCGTTCAAGCCATCGGGTCCTGGTCACAGTAGCGTGGGGACCCGATGGCAGCTCCCTCCCCATACATTGCACGTCCCGCGGTCAGCGCAGAAGATTAATGCGCTGGCATCAGTGCTTTCACCGATGCCGGCGCCTACAGCAGGGGTCCGGCTATCGCTGACTACTGGACCCCTGCAACTGATCGGGCGGGCGCAGCTCCTGCGCTTGCCCGATCAGCGCGCCGTAGCTGTACTGTGCTGGGATTTCAGACCCAGTTCCCAGTGCTGTACATGTACGGCGCTGGTATCTTACGGGTTAAAGGGGTTGTCTCTTTTCAGCAAATGGTATTTATCATGTAGAGAAAGTTAATACAAGATACTTACTAATTTATTATTACCCATATTGCTTCCTTTGCTGGCAGGATTCATTTTTCCATCACATTATACACTGCTCACATCCTGGAGTTACGACCACCCTGCAGTCCATCCATGGTGTTCGTGCTTGTACACTATAGGAAAAAGCACCCGCCTATGTGCACTCCCACTGTCCCGGCCACCAGAGAGGCTGACGCTTTTTCCTATAGTGTGCAAGCATGACCACTGCTGATGGATTGCAGGATGGTCGTAGCCGTGGAAACTAGCAGTGTATAATGTGATGGAAAAATGAATCCAGCCAGCAAAGGAAGCAATATGGACAATCGCAATACACAGTACAAGTGCCTTGTATTAACGTTGTCTACATATTAAATGCCACTTTCTGAAGTGAGGCAACCCCTTTAATTTGGGACAGAAATTGGTTTAAAAAAAATGCATAAAAACAAACATTTACATCTAAACCCACATCCAAGCAGAGGTTTACATGTAAAACGATGTAAAAATAATAGGTGTGAAAAGCATATGTATACTGAAAGTGTACATCACCAATAGCTTGTGCTCCTAAACAGAGGCCATGCAGCATTGTCATCCACAAATACGTTAGAAATGCATAGTGTACACAGCAAACAGTGGTTATATCAAATGATATAACTGAAATTCTAATTTGTGACTAAATGAGTCATTACAAAAATAAAATGAATCTGATGACTAAGTTAATACCCAATACTCAGTGCCTCTATACTAAGTGCTGCATATGTTAAAGGATTTTTCCGGGTTCAGAGCTGAACTTGGACATATCCCTGTTTTCACCCCTCCGGGACCCCTGATATGAGCATTGGAGCATTTCATGCTCTCCCTTACCCTATATTGGGCAGGGCAAGGGCTTTTCTGTTTGTTTTTAACAGTGCCAGGCAAAGGCCAGGGCAGCACTAACTGCTGGGTGAAATGGGGTATGTCCACATTCAGCTCTGAACCCAAGAAATGCAGAACAAAACACAGGAGCGTACCAACCAACCTTTGCATGCAAGTATTGGGAATTATATAGCCAGTGCAAATTGTAATACTAATGTTATATACTGCATCACCTAAGGCTGTGATCAGACAGGTGTAATGGGTGCCTTATTGCTTCTGTGTTATAGACACAAAATCTGAACCTCGTGCAGTTTATTAGAAAATGAGTTAAAGCTCGGGTGCTGATGAGCATAACAATCCCATCCGAAAAGCAGCCGATTACCGTACTGTTTATTATTATTATTATTATTATTATTATTATTATTATTATATTTTTTTTTTGAACTACAGTAATTGAAAGCAATTATTTATGGTGACAGTCACTAAGCATAAGTGTCTTTTCTGACTGATTGGTCTACATCTTTTATTCTTATGATCAGGAACTGCCAGGATAGGGACAGTACATTGAAATACATTAATGCCGGCCCTAAGTGTTCCAGAAAAACGGATCTGGTTTTGCGGTCTGCGCGTGCGCAGACCTTTTAAAAATGTGAAGAAGATGAATACTGGATCAGTTTTTCCGGGTGACTACCGGAGAGACAGATCCGATATTGCAATACATTTGTAAGACGGATCTGCATCCAGATCAGTCTACAAATGGTATCTGTTTGCATACAGATTGCCGGATCCAACTACGCTAGTGTGAAATTACCATTACCCTTACCCTTCCTCTGAGGTCATATACAGTTAGGCATGGAAAAGGAAGGATCTGTCCCCTCCCCACTGCCCCCCCCATTTCCTCTTCCTGTAGCAGCTAAAGCCTTCTGCACATGACCGTAGGTGTCCCGTTGCCATATTGCAGACCGCATTTGCAGATCCGCAATACACGGGCACCATTTACTTCAATGGGTCCGCAAATCCAGAGATGTGGAAGGTAAGAACGGAAGCACTACGGTGTGCTTCCGTAGGGTTTCGTCCCGTACTTCCGTTCCACAAAAAGAACATGTCCTATCTTTTTGCGGAACGGCCGGATCGCGGGCCCATTAAAGTGAATGGGTCTGCGATTCACTGCGGCTGCCCCACGGATGGCGTTCGCGCATTGCGGGGCGCTTTTTCCGGGCCGCAGCACGGCCACGGGACGCACACGTTCATGTGCAGGACGCCTAAAGATGTAAACCAGGTCTTATTTTAAGATCTAAGCTTTAAAACAAGACCATGATCACTGTTCTAGCTGCTGTAAATCTGAAGATATAGGGGCACATTTATCAAGCTGGAGTAAAGTAGAACTGGCTTAGTTGCGCATAGGAACCAATCGGATTCCACCTTTCATTTTCCAAAGGGGCTGTCCACATTGAAAGGAGGAATCTGATTGGTTGCTATCGGCAATTAAGCCAGTTCTATTTTACACCAGTTTTATAAATGATTTCCATAGCCTTTATAAATTGGGTTGGGAGTGAGAGCTTCAGCAATATGTATTTTTCAGACCTTTTTTTAAGGGCAGTAACTGCCAATAGTGCTGCAATCTTGGTCTTCTTCTTTTTTAAAGAAGATATAAGAAAAGATGCTGAAGAATTGCTTTTTTATGGATAATTTAGTAAAACGGACATGTCAGAAGTAGGGATCGACCAATTATCGGTTTTACCGATATTATCGGCTGATATTCAGGATTTTGAACGTTATCGGCATCTATTTTGTCGATATTCCGATAACATATGGGGAACAAGGATCGCGCTGCTGACAGCGCTCTCAGTGTTCCCTCAGCAGCACAGGGGAGAAGGAAGCAGTGTCTCCCTCCCCCTGTGCTGCCGCTGCCGCCAATGAGAGGAAGGAGGACAAGCGGAGGGGAGGGGTTATGGCCACTGCGCCACCAATGAAGATGCCTCTCTCATTAATTCATATACAGGAGGCGGGTGCTGGCTGCAGAATCACATAGCCGACTCCCGACCTCCATGACAAGTAGCTGCGATCTGCGGTAGTTAAACCCTCAGGATCGCAGCTAATGCTCATAAAGGTCGGGAGCCGGCTATGTGATTCTGCAGCCAGCTCCCGCCTCCTGTATATGAATTAGGCCTCATGCACACGGACGGTTTTTTTTGCGGTCCGCAAAAACGGTTTCCGTTGTTCCGTGATCCGTGTCCGTTTTTTCATCCGTGGGTCTTCCTTGATTTTTGGAGGATCCACGGACATGAAAAGTGAAAAAAAAAAACTAAGTCAAGTTTGCATTGAAAATGATAGGAAAAACGGACACGGATCACGGACGCGGATGACTATCTTGTGTGCATCCGTGATTTTTCACGGACCCATTGACTTGAATGGGTCCGTGAACCGTTGTCCTTGAAAAAAATAGGACAGGTCATATTTTTTTCACAGACTGGAAAAACGGATCACGGACGCGGAAGCCAAACGTTGCATTTTCCGATTTTTCCACGGACCCATTGAAAGTCAATGGGTCCGCAAAAAAAACGGAAAACGGAACAACGGCCGCGGATGCACACAACAGTCGTGTGCATGAGGCCTTAATGAGAGAGGTATCTTCATTGGTGGCGCAGTGTGCCCTCCCAGTATTAATCATTGGTGGTGCAGTGTGCCCCACCCCACCCCCAGTATTATTCATTGGTGGTGCAGTGCGCCCCCCCCACCCAACCCCCCAGTATTAGTCATTGGTGGCAGTGGCCACAGGGTCCCCTCTCCCCTCCTCCTCAGTGGAAGTTCTGATCGGAGCCCCAGCAGTGTAAGTGTAGAATTATTACCCAGCACAATCTGCTGCCAAGAAACCATCATTTAGCTGTCTGCACAAATCATTTTACCCGATGAAGGAGCGTTTCATTCGTTTACTGGGAGATCTGCCGCACCTTTACATGGGCACATTGTCGGGAACGAGCGCTCACAGGAAATGATTGCAACATGGAAATCCACCTTTAGTGCTAAAACGTAAAAGATAAGGAAATGTTTTGGTGATTTGCCATAGGAGAAGTGTTGAAGTTTTAGTAATGGCACTGCCATGTGAAGATCCCATGTAATATAATAATAATAATCTGCGTAGTCTACATAGCAACAACAAATCAACAGTTAAGACGAGGAGTGAGGGCCCTGCTCGCAAGAGCTTACAATCTATGAGGAGAGGGTGATGCAGAAGGTAACAAGTGCTTGCTTTGTACGGTGGTCCTGCCATCTTACAATACGGGAGCCCATATCTGTGGTGCCCATGTGATTTGCTGTGTCCCTAAAAGCAGGGCGTCTAACGGAAACCATGCTGAGGGTCCTCACAATGATGAATTTGGCTCTGGCGGTTTTTTGGGCACATGCACATTTTGTAGCCACATGTTAGTGGTCACATGACCATGACGGCATCTTCGACATGAGAGAGAAAAAGCAGTGCTTTAGTAAGTAGCAGGTAGGAAAAGCACAGGGAGAAGGAAGAGGTTATTCCTGGATAGCCCCCTTTTAGGTTAAAGGGGTTGTCTCATCACAGACAATGGGGAACATCGCTAGGATATGCCTTCATTGTCTTATAATCGTAGGAAAGCAGAAGAAAATCGAAACCTCTATGTCAGCGCTGTCGCAAGAACATGATGCCAGGTCGGTATAGATGAGCAATATTTCTTTTATTAATACAAGTCTACGCGTTTCCTTCATCAGGACAGTATATTGTCTTATAGGTGCGGCTCACACCGCTGGGGCAGCACCTATATCGGGAACGGATCCCCGAATATGTTGGAGGGCACACTGCGCAAGTGCAGCCGCCCTCCATACGTTTTCCAAGGGGCCGCCGAAAAAATAGCCGAGTGCTAACTCTGCTACTTTCGTTGGGCTCATAGAAGTGAATGGGAGCGGTGGCCGGTCATCCTCCAGCCACCAGCTTGCAGGGCTCCGTTCCTGATATAGGTGCGGGCCCGAGTGGTGGGACCCACACCTATAAGACAATGGGGGCATATCCTAGTGATGAGACAGCCCCTTTAAGATCATCACACATTGTTTAGTTGGGGCAGGCTGCTGTTTTTTGAGTCAGTATCGATGAATCAGGATGTGGCGTCATGGCCGGAGATGAGACGTTACCGCAGCCCGCGGCTCACACTGTACACATTTCTACATTGCTGAATACATTCTTGAATGGTTTGTTGACATGAAGTCTAAGAGGAACTTTGTGGTATGTTTTATGTTACCTTTATACTGATATTTTCTGAACACACGAAAGCAGTGGCACAACTTACCCCTCGGTGGCATCCACCGTACATGTGCAGCTAATGTTGAAGCTTTAACCCCTTAAAGTTGTTGGCCACGTCGTCATAATTCTAGGTTGCTTACTGCTTCCTGGTAAATTTTTGCCAGTGTTTCTGCCCACTTGTTGTAGGAGGTGCTGCTGCTCCTGTACACTGTTTTGGCAGCGCTGGCCCCTCTAAATGACGTGGAAAAAAATGGCTCCAGTCCCAAAACTGCCCTGCTGACTGTGCGCGCTCCCCCGCATCGTGCGATCCGCCTCTAAGTAGAAATTCTTCACGGCTGCAGTATCGCATCCCTTTAGCTGCCACGAGACTCCAGCGTGCGCACTGGACTATAGAATGCTGGTACGCACACTCAAGTCTCATGGCTGCTATGAGGACGGGACATAGCAGACATTCTCCGGAAATGTCCGTAATTGGAGACCACTCCAATCACAAACATTTAACCCCACAGATGCCGTGTTCAGTTGCAACCATTTGGAGGGAGGCCGGCTCCCTCTGGTGATCAAACACCCCCCGCGATGAGATCAAAGGAGCTGTTTGGCTGCTGGTTGTCATTTTATTGCATACTGCAGTACTGTTTGATTACAGTCTATGGTAAAAGTTATCCAGTGATGGGGGCTAAAAATAAACGGAAAAAAAATAAAGTTTTTAAATATTGCTTTGGTCCCCAGTAGTTGCGCTGTCTAATACAGCTAAGCTCCCGTCATGATTTTGTGGGATCCTTGAGCAGTGTCCACAAGATTGTTAAAGGGAATCTGTCACCAGGCCCCATTCACAATACATTTCAACGGGTATGCAAAAAATGGTGTGCTGTCCGCGTCCGTATGTCCATTCCGTAGCCCCACAAAAACATGTCCTACTCTTGTCCGTTTTGCAGACAAGGATGGGCATTGTTACAATGGATCTGCAAAAAATAAATAAAATGGATGCAGCATGGACATCACACGGACGTCTTCCGTACTTTTTGTGGGCCACATAATACATATGGTCATGTGAATGCCCCTTCAAAGTGCTGTCAGGATTGACCATGGCCCCCAAAGTGTTAAATGTCCGGTCAAGGACATGAGCTGTGGGTGTCTGCTGTATTACGGGTGACATCTTTAAAGACTCAGCTGCCACTGGTCGGGAAGGGGTTAAAGGTTGATTACATTCTGAGGACCCAGTTGGATAGTATGGCTGGCCACGATTAGGAGGTCATCGGCAGCTGCTGGTGAGCCTGGCTTGGCCACATGCCGCCCTCTGCTCTGCCTGGCCGTGCCCTGAAGATTAGTATATAAGAGAACCAGGAAGACGCTCTCTGTGTGGGAGCGTGATCTCCAGTCCTGTACTCTTATAATGAGATTGCCCTACACAGTGCTGTCGGTACCGATGATGCAGTATGCTTTTTTCTTTTCTTTTTTTTTTATTAATTATTCATAAATTTTTATGAAACAGAAATACAGGGGCACATGTCTGAGCCTTTCGGTAGAGGTATACTTTAGGAAATTGTCCTAATGCTTCTAGCCTTACCCATTTCAAGGGCAGAATACTGGGCCTTCTTTAGTCTTCCATAAGGCTACATGCACACGACTGTTGTTTTGGTCCGCATCCAAGCTGCAGTATTTGCGGCTTGGATGTGGACCCATTCACTTCCAATTTGCGGAACGCACACAGACGCCATCTGTGTTTTGCGGACCACAAAACCCAACGTTCGTGTGCATGTGCAGATTCTCTGTTATTAATTCAAGCAGACGCGTTCTTCTAATATCCTCCTAGTTCTCTGCGGTCAGTCAGCACTTTCCATAGCCATTCCTAACAGACATCTGACCCGAGGGCAGTCAGGAACCCCTGGAGACGGCTTATCTCGCCACGATACTGGGCCATAAGTAGTACCGCAGATAGCCATATTTTATTGTCCTGCTGTGCCATGCCAACATGATGGTGAAGACCCCACAGCACTCCTGATGATGGATTTCAGGGCAGTAGGAAAATCAAAAGCAATCGGTACTTCTTATCTGCAGGGTGAAAGATTCTCTTAAAGAAAGAAGTACAGTGCAGTAAGCATCAGGTTGTGGGGAAGAAAACGCTCATTCAGTGAGGTGAAGCAATGCGTTTCCATGCAGTGATCTCCTCCACAGTAATGAGAACGAGGGATTACTATAGCTATCCCGTGTCCTCCTGCAGCTGCATTGGTGCTGGGCGGCAGATGGCTGTTTAGACCGCACAATCTGCTGCCCAGAAATGATCATTTAGGTGCCCGCACTAACGTCAGGATGAACGAGCTCATTCATCGGGTGATTGGAAGATTGTCGGGAACGAGAGTTCGCAGATCAGAGTATCTGCTCCTGTAAATCCACCTTCCTAGTCCTTTCTCCTTTGGTGGAGGATTTGTTACACACTAGGCCGCAGGGATAGGCAAAGTGCGGCCCTCCAGCTGTTGTAAAACTACAACTCCCAGTATGCCCAGTCTGCCTACAGCAGGGCATGATGGGATTTGTAGTTTTACAACCGCTGGAGAGCTGCAGTTTGCCCATCACTGCACTAGGGGGTGGGCTGGTCCCATGGAACGGGTTTGGCTGACCAGGATGAGATGCCAAGTTTTGGAGGACCTCTGTAATATGTATATTTCGCTGGTAATCATACCCGGGAAGTAGATTTCTATGTAAGGGTAGGTAGATCTGGGACCTTGCGGGATCCTGCATGCAGCCGCATTTTTCCAACAGAATGACTGCATTCATGCTGGACACCTGCTGGATACCGTTCTAGTGAATGGGAATCCGGCGCTGTCGGGCGATGCGGGACGCAGCAGCTCCAGTCGTCTTCTCCTCTGCCAGCCTACTGCATTTAGCTACAGCAGATGTGAAGAGCAGAGCCTTCAGGGTTATGTAGAGGCCTTGTTTCAAGAAGATAATGGAAACCATCCTGTCCTCTAAAACCTTTCCATGATCTTCACGTTTCCTGTCCTGAAAGACAAAACTAGGACTGCGAACAATTGTTATCTGCCATTGCAGCTCCTTTACATCCTTACTCCAAATTTATCTTTTTGTTTTCCATGTTGTCGGTCTGCGCAGTTTCCTATACTATTAATAGGGTCCTATTACAAGCAGCGATTGACAGTTGTTGTTTGCCTTCACTTTTGGCTGTTTGCCCGTTACTGCGATCCATGCTCGTTTTGCTCCTGAAGCATTTACACTTCTAACTGGCAGATTTCTGATTAGACGGTGGGGTGTGATGGCGACTATCAATCTAATGCCTCATGCACACGACCGTTGTGTGTTTTGCGGTCCGCAAATTGCATGGACAGCCATTGATATAGCTGCCTATTCGTGTCCACAAAACGGACAAGAATAGGACAGGTTATTTTTATTTATTTTTTGCGGACCACGGAACGGAGCAAAGGATGCGGACAGCACTCGGAATCCGCATCTTTTGTGGCCCCATTGAAGTGAATGGGTCCGCATCCAATCCGCAAAAACTGCGGCTTGGATGCAGACCAAAACAGCAGATTTGTCCAGTTTTTGGAAAATGAATGATTTATGATTTGATTGCTGCACGGTATTACTATATAATTTCTGAAATTCATGCTATAATGGCTCCATCTGACCCTAGCCTCAGTAAGGCTACTTTCACACTGGCGTTTTGGCTTTCCGTTTGTGAGATCCGTTAAGGGGTCTCGCAAGCTGTCCAAAACGGATCAGTTTTGCCCTAATGCATTCTGAAGGGAAAAGAATCTGCTCAGAATGCATCAGTTGAGCTCCATTTCGCCTCCATTCTGCTTGCAGCGTTTTGCTGTCCGCCTGACGATGCGGAGACAAACAGATCCGTTTTCACTGACACAATATGGCACAATAGAAAACGGATCCGTCCCCCATTTTGGCTATGTTAAAGATAATACAAACGGATCCGTTCTGAACGGATGCAAGCGGTTGTATTATCTGAACGGATGCGTTTGTGCAGATCCATGACGGATCCGCACCAAACGCGAGTCTGAAAGTAGCCTAACCTATAACACTGGAGGTAATGCTGCCAGTATCTCTTTTACTGACCACATAGATACATGTACATAAGCTACCGTTTTAAATGTTTCAACATTGATCATCTGAAGTGCCGGCAGAAGGGATATGTTGCCACTTCCTCTAGCTTGTGGTAAAATGGACGCCTTAGGGCCACAATACGGGCACGGCAAGGCCTTACTGTAACTTCTCAGCATACAACCTTCTCCTTGGTCCTCCTTCAGGCCCTCTTGGAATGCGTATTTCTTCTCTCTACATACTTCTGTCCTTTTTGGTTTTTGAAAGTATTAACCCTATTTAGAATACCAGCCTTCAGGTTGCATCTGCTGCTTTTAGGGGACATTCACGTGACTGTATTTTCTGTCCGCATCCGACCCATATTTTTTGCGTATTAAATACGCACTCGTTCATATCAACGGGATCCCAAAAGATGCAGTGTGTTGTCCGCATCTGTTTCGCATCCCTACAAAAAAATAGAAAAAAAAAATAGAATATGTCCTATTCTTGTCCGTTTTGCAGACAAGAATAGACATTTCTTACAAAGGCGCGGGACGTGCTGATATGCATAATGTGGAGCGCACATGGCCGGTATCCCTGTTTTTGTTGTGGACCGCAGAACGGATACATTGGTGTGAATGTGTCCTAAGGATGCTTGTACCTCAGGGCCCAGCTGACGAAATGAATCAAATAAAAAAGCTCATCCTGCAGTTAGTATACTCCCTACTTCTCACATACTTCCTCATCTTTACACCGCGGTCAGGCTTAATGCCAAATAGAAGGGTGGTGCAGTGTCAACGCTGGGTCAGTATTCCCCGGAGAGGGCCCCGCCAGTGCACATTTCATCTTGTTAGATAGTGACACGTGATCTTTTATATTGGCTAGAAGTGTCTGTACAAGTGATTATGTATTTTTTTATGCTGCTTTTTACATGATCTCTGTTTTTCTAGCTGCCAACATGCATTACTATCGCTACAGCACCGCGGAAGTTAGCTGCTGTTACAAGTACCTTCTCTTTAGCTACAACATCATATTTTGGGTGAGTTTACTCTGTCCTCATTATGATAGTATGTGGTAAGTGTGCAGGAATTGTGTCTAATCCCTGCTACTGTTCTCTCCTTAGCTGTCTGGTATGTTACTGCTGGGAATTGGCCTGTGGGCTTGGAGTGAAAAGGTAAGTACTTGCAGATCTTACTCTCATTTATTCTTAAAGGGAGTTTATCACCAACCGGACCCGTTTTGACCCATCACTTAGTTCCTTGGGACACAATGCGCCGGTTACTGCTATCTGCTTGGGCTGCTCCACCTCCGTCGCTCCAGTTTCGCACCAGTAACCGGCGCATGCGCACTGAATATCTCTGTGCCTCTGTCCACAGTGGGCAGAGCCCTGCTCATATCCAGGCCTGGCGATAATGCGTGAAGGGTCTACAGGGAAGTATGATGTTACACAGACACAGGGCTGGTCGGAGAACACGGAGGGCCGGAGTTAGGCGCGAATAAGGCAGGGAAGCCTGGGCACTTGCAGCAAACTCTCCGCCTCTGGGCGCTTGCGAAGGCTCATTAGTATATGATAACAACTACTTTTTTGGCGATTTGGAGGATCCGAAAAACTAAACAAAGGTAACAGCGGTGTCATGTCTTTGTGTTCGACTGAACTATGTGATCGGTTTAAAACTGGTCAGGTTGGTGACAGACCTCCTTTTAAAGGAAGAAACATGATGACTTTAAACACAACTTTGAAAAAAAATAGTTGCAAGGGGTATCAAGACTGGCACAGAAAGCGCCCCCAAAATGCCAGAAATATACCCTAATTAAACTTGTACAATGAATTCTCTCCTCTCCCATTTTCTACAGTGTATGTTGGGGAAATTATACCCTTACATGGATTTTGGAGACATTTAAGTAGTTGTCTAGCTTTTTTGTCTGTCCCCCAGATTGTGTTGAACCTGAAAATAAAATAAAAATAAAGCATTTTCCCCTGCTGCTGTGTTCTAGCTCCCTAGCCCCAATCAGTGGTAATCTGTTCCAGCCTGTAAACTTTGGGATGGACGGTCATGTGCACTGCTGCTGCCCGTAACTGGCCTCAGACAGCTGTATGGAACTAGGGAGCCAGAATATACTTGCGGCAAGTATGATTTTTTTGCTCAGTAGTGAAGACCAGAGGAGGAAATTCACTACTGGGCATGACTGCAGTCATCTCTGAACTGCCAGACAGAACAGGAAGACAGCATTAGGGTCCATTCACACGTTTCTGTAATTTGGGTCCGCATTTGTTCCGCAATTTGCGGACCCATTCACTTTCAATGGGGCTGGAACGGCTGCAAATCCACATTTCCTGGATCCGCATCCGCATTTTCGGGATCCACATCCGTTTTTTCGGGATCCGCAATTTTGTTCCTGAAAAAAATAGAACATGTCCTATTCTTGTCCGCAATTGCGGACCAGAAAAGGCATTTTCTTTTATAGTGTCTGTGATGTGCGGTCCGCAAATTGCGGATCGCACATTGCAGGTGTCCGTGTTTTGCGGATCCGCAAAACACTTACGGACATGTGAATGGACCCTTAAAGGGGTTGTCCAGGAATATGTATCTTTTCTTGGTAAAGAATCATACTTGCCTACTACCTGCATGTCCATCTTCTGGTCCGTGACACAGGCATGGTCATCTGTGATGTGTCTGTTGTGGACACATAGCATCTGAATCCAGATATTGGCTGCAGCGGAGCAGGTGATCACGCTGGGGAGGAAGTAAGGAAGCCGCCGGCCGGAAGATGGACACACAGGAGCCAGTGCACTGGACCGGAGCTGCAGATAGCTGGTACTTGTAAATCTTTCCGTAGCAGAGGCAGGCTGTGGGTTCCTGTGAAAAGTTACTTATTCCCAGACAACCCTTTTATGGCTAGCACTGAATATGGCAGCTCCACTTCTTCCATGTTTCTGTTATTTCCATTCAGACTTGCACAGTATTCTCTACATTTGCAAAACCCCTTTAAGGGTACTTTCACACTAGCGTCAGGACTGATTACCCTGTCGGATCCGTCCTGCCGCTATTTCGCTGTGCTGCCGGACTGACGCTCCGTCCCCATTGACTATAATGGGGACGGGGGCGGAGCTCCGGTGCAGCACGACATTGCGCGGTGAGAGGCCGCCGGACTAAAAAGTCGGACATGCAGTACTTTTAGTCCGGCGCTCTCTCGCCGTTCTGCGCTGGAGCTCCGCCCCCCTCCCCATTATAGTCAATGGGGATGGAGCGGCGGCACGGCGAAATAGCGGCAGGACGGATCAAACAGGGTGAAACAGCCTGTCGGGTTCCGTCCTGCTGCTAGTGTGAAAGTAGCCTTAAGAGGACCTTTCATGGGTCCAGACATTATTAACTATCAGGCTACGTAGGGGATAGTGCAGGGATTTAACTGCACTTACTATTTTTCCTGGGCGCCGCTCCGTTTGCCCGCTGTGGCCCCCATTGTATTCTTCCGTCCTGGTATGCTAATTAATAGCATCAGAACAATGAGGAGGAGACTGAGTCTTTCTCCTTTGGCGTCTGTCTCCTCTGGCTGTAGTGCTGTCCAATCGCAGCGGAGAGCGTCACATCCAGGGAGAAGGTGAGGTTTTTTCTCCCTGGCTGTGACGCTCTCCTCTGCGATTGGACACGCTACAGCCAGAGGAAAAGGAGACACTCACTGAGAGACTCGGTCTCCTCCTCATTGCTCCGATGCTATTAATTAGCATACCAGGCGGGAGACTACAACAGGGGCCACAGCGGGCGAACGGAGCGGCGCCCAGGAAAAATAGTAAGTGCACTGCAGTTAGATCCCTCCACTATCCCCTACGTAGCCTGATACTTAGTTTATAATGTCTGTACCCACGAAAGGTCTTCTTTAAGTTCACGATAGGGGAAAAAAGAGCTAAATGTTAGAATTTTACTAACTTAGTAAATTTAACTTTGTTATTATTAAGTTATCGGCCATTTTATGAAGGAGTCGCAGTCAGAATTTTGGCCCACCGACTCCACAGATCTAGCTGTGCAGCTTCATTGTAAAAAGTGATAATAAATTTGGTGACATTGTGACGTGTCGGCCACATTCGCTATGAATAGTTATTACTTGTGACCATCGGTGCAGCATTTGTAGCCCTAGGGTATCTGCACCGCTCACTTTCTGTAACGCTGAATGAGACTCTCTATTCTTCAGTGCTTTCATGTTTGAGGAATGCCTTTTCCCAACACTTGAGTTTCAGTTCTTTCCACAGATATTGAATGGAATTGAAGTCAGTTCTCATAATAGACTTATTTAGAGTAGTCAAAGGGGGGGGGGAAATTAGGATATGCTGATTTAACCAGTCCTTGCTTCTCAGCTAGTGCTCATAGACCATTAGGGGGTATGTGATCTATCACATGTTGAACATGCTGCTGACATGGTGCTGAGATGTCTGGTGAGATGACGTAGTGGAAATGTTTTCTCACTTATTTGTGTCTTACAGTCTAAAAAATACCATAATCGAGTTGTCTCCTTCATGCTTACTGATCATTTTTAGCATCATTTGTAAAAAAAACAAAAAAAAACTTTAATGGACATTCCAGTTTTAGCCAGAAGACAGAGCTCAGATAATTGTATGTTTCAAGCACATTTACCTGTCGCGTAATCAAGACAGACTTGTATTCAATTTACCAAATGATTGCAAACAGTGACCTTTAAAACCATGATGAATGCATACCAAAGTACCATATTTTTC
Source organism: Bufo bufo (assembly GCF_905171765.1). Classification (NCBI taxonomy): domain Eukaryota; kingdom Metazoa; phylum Chordata; class Amphibia; order Anura; family Bufonidae; genus Bufo; species Bufo bufo. The sequence goes on from NC_053394.1 coordinate 221,824,360, forward strand.
AGTCTATAAGATGCACCTGACCATAAGACGCACCTAGGTTTTAGAGGAGGAAAATAAGGAAAAAAATATCTTTCATCAAACTTCAGATCAGAACCCCAATCTTAATCTGGCTCCTAAATCAGGTCCCCAATGTTCATCAAATTCCCAAATCAGACCACCATTCCTCATCGGACCTCAGATCAGACCACCATTCCTCATCGGACCTCAGATCAGACCACCATTCCTCATCGGACCTCAGATTAAACCAAAAAATAAATAAAATAACTCCTCCAGCTGTGCTGCACTGTAACCTGACGTCATACAAATGGTTTGTTTTTTGCTTTTGTTGTTTTTTTAATTTATTTTTATTAAGGCATCTAAAGGGATAGTCCAGATTCTGGCATGTGCCCCAAAGGAGTGTCATATAGGATACCCATACTAAACCACCACCACAGTCTTTTTACTCTCTCAGGCCGCAGCTACATGGTGACGTTGTCTGCAGCACATGTTGCATGGCTAAAGATCGCAGTATTGCGTCGCAAGTGTTTCTGACAGTTGGCAGAAATACAAATCTGCTTGATTACCTGTGACTGTCGGGGTGGAAAGCAACCCTATTCACTTTTATTATATAGCTATGAGCAGCCACATCACGGTGCTGAGATCTTTGAACCTGTGACTTATTGTCGACAAAATCACTATGATTATGTATTAAAGAGGCATAAGCCTGCCTCCGAGTTCTTGAATACGTCATTTGCATATTTATAAAAGTTGATTTTCCTTCACCGCTGGAACAACTAAAGAAGAAAGAAAGGTATCGTTTTTGTCAGTGTCATCAACCCTACCAGGCTATATGCCTGGTAGGGTAGGGTTGATCTGGGTGACAGAGCCTCTTCAATTTTGTGATGATGTACAGTGGGAAAGCTTATAATCTGGCATAAACAATATAATACTCTTCAGGACTGTATGCCCATAGTGAACTGATTGAGGTGCCAACGGGGTTCAGACATCACTGGCACTCTTTCTGTCCCTGGCTTACATCCTTTAATAAATTACCCCCATTGTGTCCAATAGGATTGTCACGATACCAAAATTTGCATTCGATTTTTGATACCATAAAAAAGTATTGCGATACTCCATACCATTCGATACCATGTAAAAAAAAAAAATAAAACCCCAAAAAAAACGTGTGCATTCGGCATTTTATGGAAAGTCTGGCCCAAATTAGAACAGTCCTATCCTATTTTTTTTTCGGGGGGGGGGGGGGGGCAAGGTGACAAAAAATGGCGTTCACCGCATAGGAGATATTTTATTAGTTTGGACTTTTTGGATGTGATATTTAATGTTTATTTATTGTTTATATATTTTATATGTAAAATTGGGAAAAGGGGGTGATTTTTATATTTTGTTTTTTACTTTAATAACTATTTCCCCCCTTAGGGGCTAGAACCTGGGATCTTTTAATCCCTTGTCTAGAGCTCTATTAGGGTGAATAGGACTTTACACTCTCCCTGCTGCCCTGAGCTTTGTGCACACAGCGGCAGGGAGATTACCATGGCAGCCAGGGCTTCAGTAGCATCCTGGCTGCCATGGTAACCAATCAGAGCCTCACGATTACACTGCTGGGGCTCCGATCGGAACTGCCACTGCACCACCAATGTAGAGGGGGGGAGGGGACCCTGTGGCCACTGCCATCAATGAATATAACAATGGGGGGAGGGGGGGGGGCGCTGTGGCCACTGTGCCACCAATGACTTTAAAACTGGGGAGGGGGGCACACCACACCACCAATGAAGATAACTAACGTTTAATACAAATACAGTGGCAGTTAACCCCTCAGGTGTGCTTCCGAGGGAACATGGCGCGAGCTGAGAGCTCGCTTGCAGTAGCGCAGCCTAGTATTGGTATAAGACAGATCCCGCTATTGAATCGATACTGGTACAAAAGTATTGATAATTTGATACCTGGTGCAACCCTATACTCCACCAGATTATAGTTGTCCAAAGGTAAAAGCTATAGGAGTAAAAAGATGAACATGTTCCACCATTCCTCTAGTATTCCTACTAGAAGTTTGTGAATGAATTGCAGGGAGGGTGTTACCATTTGGGAGTGTGTCCCTGCTTACCCTATGTACAATTACTGTTGCCAGTCGTGGACTGTGTTGGGACTCGCCTGCAGTAGTAACACCCAGTGTTGCATCTATTCATAAACCTCTAACAGGGTTAACAGAGGAATGGCACATCGTAGAGTTGACAGACCCAGAAAAAAAAAAAAATATATATATATATATATATATATATATATCATCCCAAGGCCAATATATTAAAATATCTGAAGGCAGACAGCGCCCCTCCCCCGTCCTCAGTGTCTCATGGTAACGATGTCAATTTATTTTACTGAAATCCTTCCTGCGCTGAGGATGTGCATGTACTACCGCCACTGAGTGCCATTGTTCTGGAGGAAGTGCCTCATTGTTTTGTCACATTACAACTGTGTTACTGAAGTCATTTAGGCTTTTTAGCATATTTACAGAAGGATGTTTTGTGGTATAATAATACCTAATACTACTTTTATTTTCCTAGTATTGGTAATTAGCTACGGCTAATATTCTCTAAAATAATTACTGGCAAATGCTGGCGTTCAGCCTGGTTCACAATTTTCATTTTAATGCAGTTTTTGCTTGTGTTGTTTTGTAGTCAAAACCAGGAAAGAATCTAAAATGAGTAAACGCTCTCAAAAAACATAGTCACACATAATTAAGAAATGTGGGCCGATAAAAGAATGTGTACTCGCCCTTTTCATCTATGTGAAGCAAGCAGCGGTTTACAGTTTAGAAATCTGCTGATTAATCTTTTGGTTTCTAACATTCAGTATTAGGCCCCTTTCACACGGGCGAGTTTTCCGCATGGGTGCAATGCGTGAGTTGAACGCATTGCACCCGCACTGAATCCGGACCCATTCATTTCTATGGGGCTGTGCACATGAGCGGTGATTTTCACGCATCACTTGTGCGTTGCGTGAAAATCGCAGCAAGCTCTATTTTGTGCGTTTTTCACGCAACGCAGGCCCTATAGAAGTGAATGGGGCTGCGTGAAAATCGCAAGCATCCGCAAGCAAGTGCGGATGTGGTGCGATTTTTCACGCACGGTTGCTAGGAGACGATCAGGATGGAGACCTGATCATTATTATATTCCCTTATAACATGGTTATAAGGGAAAATTAATAGGGCTGGAGGGGTTAAAAAATAAATAAAAAATAATTTAACTCACCTTTAATCCACTTGTTCGCGCAGCCCGGCTTCTCTTCTGTCTTCATCTGTGAGGAAAAGGATCTTTGACGTCACTACGCTCGTCACATGGTCCATCACATGATCCATCAACATGGTGGTGGATCATGTGATGGACCATGTGATGAACGCAGTGACGTCATCAAAGGTCCTATTCCTCAAAGAAGAAGACAGAAGAGATGCTGGCTGTGCGAACAAGTTGATTAAGGTGATTTAAATTTATTTATTTTAACCCCTCCAGCCCTATTTTACTTAGCATTCTGTATTCAGAATGCTATTATTTTCCCTTATAACCATGTTATAAGGGAAAATAATACAGTCTACACAACCTTGAACCCAAACCTGAACTTCTGTGAAGAAGTTTGGGTCTGGGTACCACAGTCAGTTTTTTTTTATCAAGCGCGTGCAAAACACATTGCACCCGCGCGATAAAAACTGAACAACGGAACGCAATCGGGTACCTACTCGCGCGGGTTTGCCGCAATGCATCCGGACCATATCCGGACACGCTTGTGTGGAAGAGGCCTAAGTCTTAATTCTGATCCAGAGGAATGCTGACTTCTTAAAGGGCATCGGTCACCAGATTTAACAGCATAAAAGGGGTATTCCCATCACATACAGGAGAATGGAGCGGGGAGAGCTGTGTCTGCAGGACCCCAGGTTTCCCAGGGTCCGTCCAGAAAAGTAGTAAGAGTTGTCCAGTACCGAGATAAATTAAAATCTTCAGTCTTTATTTCCTAAATTTAAAAGAATGCAGTTTCTTCACATAGATGATGTTGACGCTACCAACGCATTTCGATCTATACGATCTTAATCATGGTATGGGGTAAATGGAAGTATGATGTTCCTGTATACCTGGGAAGCAAAAAACTGCACCAACCAAGTTAGGATTTTCATTACCACACAGGTGATTGATATCAGCCACTCCTTGCGTTTAACCCTTTACTGCTCACTAAGGCTCCATTCACACGTCCGCAATTCTGTTCCGCATTTTGCGGAACGGAATTGCTTACCCATTCATTTCTTTGGGGCCACACTATGTGCTGTCCGGATCCGGAAATACGGATCCACTCTTCCGGGTCCGCAATTCCGTTCCTGAAAAAAAATAGAACATGTCCTATTCTTCTCCGCAATTGCGGACATGATTAGGCATTTTCTATTATAGTGCCGGAGATGTACGGTCCGCAAAATGCTGAACGCACATTGGCGGTGTCCGTGTTTTGTGGATCCGCAAAACACATACGGATGTGTGAATGGACCCTAAGACTTTAAAAACACAATGAAATATAATACATATAACTAAATAACAGAACAAACGGGGTCCGTCCACCACCAAGTGCTGCTCCCATACAAGTGAATGGGAGCGCACGCGCGGCCCCTGCTCCCATTCATTTCTAGGGGGCAGACGGAAATAGCCGAGCCAGCGCATGCGCAGTGCGCCCTCCATTCATTTCCCCACTCCGTTCTTGTTGTAGGTGCGGGTCCCAGAGATGGCACCCGCACCTATCAGACAATGGGGGCATATCCTAGCGATATGCCCCCATTGTATGTAATGGTAAAACCCCTTTAATCCAGCTGACATGCAAGATGTGTGCATGCCAGCTGTATGTAATGCTTTTGTCCTGTTTCTTTAGGTGGTCTCAATCTGGTGAAAATCAATGTTTTATAATATGTAAATGAGCCCCTGGGTGCACTGAAGATGGAGCCGTTGCACCCAGATGTTCTGCTTATTGTCTCCTATGCCGCACCCCCACCGCTAATGGTCCATTCAGACGTCTGCAAGTGTTTTGCGGTCCGCAAAACACAGGTACCGGCCATGTGCGTTCTGCATTTTGTGATAGAGCAAGAATAGGCATTTCAAATTATTATAATTTATTTAATTTTTTTGCGGGGCCGCGGAACTGATCTACAGATGTGGACAGCACACGGTGTGCTGTCCCCGAATCTATTGTGGCCCCATTGAAATGGAATTCTGGAATGTATTGGATAACATCGTCAGCATTATGCCCGTGTTATACAATACATTCTAGACCTCTAAGGGTTACATAGCATCATAAATCAATATAATAATATGCGACCCCCGACAGTGCTGGAAGTTCAGGACGGGAGCTGTCTTATACTCGCGCTTCGAGTCCGGAGTGTACATCTGAAAGCGGCTTAAGACTGACAAGCCGGGCAGTGACGGCATATTCACTCCTGGCCCTGAAGTCTTGCAGGAGCGGAGACCGCTGTGTGCTGCATCTCTGTACAGCGCGTGCACTTCAGGGCCAATGCGAATGCGTTTTTGGCGGTGGGGGCGGGACATAAGTAAAAGAGAGCAGAGCCTCTAGGTGCAACAGTACTGCCCTCTTTGCACCTAAGGGCTCATTTACATATTATAAAACGTTGATTGAGACCAAATAAAGAAATTGGATCAAAAGCGTTACATTAAGCTGAAATCTCTAACGTCACCTGGATTAACGCTGATAAATCTGGTGGTTGGGTGGCCTTTAAGGGTTCGAACACATCTTCAAGGCTTTGCCCAAAGATTTATCCTAAGCGCACACACACTCACAGGTCCTTGTATGTTTTACTATTTGATATAACATGCTAGTGTTTTTTTTTTTTCTTTCAGGGAATTTTGTCTGATATAACAAAGGTGACGCGACTTCATGGTTTTGACCCTGTGTGGTTGGTCCTAGTAGTTGGGGTCATTATGTTCACACTTGGATTCGCTGGATGTGTGGGAGCCTTGAGAGAAAACATTTGCCTTTTGAAGTTTGTAAGTGAACCAGCCGGTATCGGCGTCTTTTTAAGCATCAATTAATTGCTGTTTATGCAGAAATGTTAGAAATGAATCCTTTGTTTGGTTGATCTGTAGATTTGTCCTCCGTTCTTCTCTTAGCCGGTTCTAACAGTGTATCCCCTTGAATACTTAATGTACGGTACCGCTGTATTCTGGACGATGGCAGATACCTGCACACACAACCCTAATGCCTCTTTTTATGTACTTCTCTGCAGTTCTGTGGCACCATTGTGCTGATCTTTTTTATGGAGCTGGCAGTTGCAGTTCTGGCTTTCCTTTTCCAAGACTGGGTGAGAGACCGTGCTAAGGAGTTTTTTGAGAACAACATAAGAGCTTACCGAGACGATATTGACCTGCAGAACCTTATAGACTCCCTACAGAAAGCGGTATTGATCACTGACAAGCAGTCAGCTCCTATACTTTACTAGTCAGTGATTGTGTATATGTGCATGGAACAATTTGTGTTTCTCCAACAGAACCATTGTTGTGGTGCTCAAGGACCAGATGACTGGGATTTGAATGAGTATTTTAACTGCACTGGTGGGAACCTCAGTCGAGAGAAATGTGGAGTGCCCTTCTCCTGTTGTATAGCAGACCCAGCTGTAAGTTTACTCTTACGTCCATTTTTCCACACTGCCGAGAGGTAAATGTCATGAGAACTGAATGTGTCACTGTGAGCCAGCACCCACACTTGGGATTACACCAAAGAATGCGCATCAATGTCACAACCATTTATAACCATTCCTGGTCATCCTACTTGCATAAAGAACATCTTGGAGATAATTGTCTTTGTATCAATAACATATACCAATAATACTTAAAAACGAACGTGTCAGAAAATCTATTGCTTATATAGTAACATAGTTTATAAGGCTGTAAAAAAGATCTGTCCATCCAGTTCGGCCTGTCATCCTGCAAGTTGATCCAGAGAAAGGCAAAAAAAAAACTGTGAAGTAGAAACTAATTTACCCTATTTTAGGGGAAGAAATTTCCTTCCCGACTTCAATCTGTCAATCAGACTAACTCCCTGGATCAACGACCCCTCTCTAGTAGCTATAGCCTGTAATATTATTACACTCCAGAAATACATCCAGGCCCCTCTTGAATTCCTTTATTGTACTCACCATCACCACCTCCTCAGGCAGAGAGTTCCATAGTCTCACTGCTCTTACCGTAAAGAATCCTCTTCTATGTTTATGTACAAACCTTCTTTCCTCCAGACGCAGAGGATGTCCCCTCATCGCAGTCGCTTAGTTTGCTGTCCACTAAAATTCCTAGATCCTTTTCCATGTCAGTGTTACTCAGTGTTTTACCATTTAGTATGTACGGGTGACTTGCAATATTCCATACATTTGTCAGTGTTAAACCTCATCTGCCACTTTTCTGCCCAAGCCTCCAGTCTATCCAGATCCCTCTGTAGTAGTATACTGTCCTCTTCCATGTCAATTACTTTACACAGTTTAGTGTCATCTGCGAAAATTGATATTTTACTATGCAAGCCTTCTACAAGATCATTAATAAATATATTGAAGAGAATAGGGCCCAATACTGACCCCTGAGGTACCCCACTAGTGACAGTGACCAATCTGAGTGTGTACCATTAATAACCACCCTCTGTTTTCTATCCCTCAGCCAGTTACTTACCCACTTACAGACGTTTTCTCCCAGTCCAAGCATTCTCATTTTATATACTAACTTTTTATGTGGTACAGTGCCAAATGCTTTGGAGAAGTCCAGATATACGACATCCATTGATTCGCCGCTGTCAAGTCTAGAACTTACCTCCTCATAGAAACTGATTAAATTAGTTTGACATGACCGATCCCTCACGAAGCCATGCTGATATGGCGTTATTTGCTTATTTCCGTTAAGATGCTCTAAGATAGCATCTCTCAGAAAACCTTCAAACAGTTTACCCACAACAGATGTTAAACTTACCGGCCTATAGTTTCCGGGATCTGTTTTTTTTTGTGATAAACATATTTTTTAAGACTTGTTGATGTTTTTTTCAATGTCGCTGTCTATAGTAAAAAATAATCTTGAAATCCAGCAGTGTTCATCATCCACTGAACCTCATAATATACTGACACTTCCTGTTCTTTACAATAATTTTTCTGTAGTCATCTCATTATCATCACAGACAAGATAGCAATCAAAGATGACACCTCTGTACAGATCCTCAATGGGGAGGGGGGGAGAGGTTGTTGCAGGCCTTGGTTCATGCGCGCTCAGGTTTTTTAGCTCCCAGATGCCATGGTCCGGAGTGCACCATCAATGAGAGGGAGACAGTGGAAGGGCCATGGGCAATAAGCACTTTAACCACCTCCGGACCGCCTAACGCAGGATCGCGTTCCGGAGGTGGGAGCCCTGCGCAGAGTCACGCATATATGCGTCATCTCGCGATGGGCGAGATTTCCTGTGAACGCGCGCACACAGGCGCGCGCGCTCACAGGAACGGAAGGTAAGAGAGTTGATCTCCAGCCTGCCAGCGGCGATCATTCGCTGGCAGGCTGGAGATGTGTTTTTTTTAACCCCTAACAGGTATATTAGACGCTGTTTTGATAACAGCGTCTAATATACCTGCTACCTGGTCCTCTGGTGGTCCCATTTGTTTGGATCGACCACCAGAGGACACAGGTAGCTCAGTAAAGTCCCACCAAGCACCACTACACTACACTACACCCCCCCCCCGTCACTTATTAACCCCTTATTAGCCCCTGATCACCCCTGATCACCCCATATAGACTCCCTGATCACCCCCCTGTCATTGATTACCCCCCTGTCATTGATCACCCCCCTGTAAAGCTCCATTCAGATGTCCGCATGATTTTTACGGATCCACTGATAGATGGATCGGATCCGCAAAATGCATCCGGACGTCTGAATGAAGCCTTACAGGGGCATGATCAATGACTGTGGTGATCACCCCATATAGACTCCCTGATCACCCCCCTGTAAAGCTCCATTCAGATGTCCGCATGATTTTTACGGATGCACTGATCGATGGATCCGATCCGCAAAACGCATCCGGACGTCTGAATGAAGCCTTACAGGGGCATGATCAATGACTGTGGTGATCACCCCATATAGACTCCCTGATCACCCCCCTGTCATTGATTACCCCCCTGTAAAGCTCCATTCAGACGTCCGCATGATTTTTACGGATCCACTGATAGATGGATCGGATCCGCAAAACGCATCCGGACGTCTGAATGAAGCCTTACAGGGGCGTGATCAATGACTGTGGTGATCACCCCATATAGACTCCCTGATCAACCCCCTGTCATTGATCACCCCCCTGTCATTGATCACCCCCCTGTCATTGATCACCCCCCTGTAAGGCTCCATTCAGACATTTTTTTGGCCCAAGTTAGCGGAATTATTATTTTTTTTTCTTACAAAGTCTCATATTCCACTAACTTGTGTCAAAAAATAAAATCTCACATGAACTCACCATACCCCTCACGGAAACCAAATGCGTAAAAATTTTTAGACATTTATATTCCAGACTTCTTCTCACGCTTTAGGGCCCCTAGAATGCCAGGGCAGTATAAATACCCCACATGTGACCCCATTTCGGAAAGAAGACACCCCCAGGTATTCCGTGAGGGGCATATTGAGTCCATGAAAGATTGAAATTTTTGTCCCAAGTTAGCGGAACGGGAGACTTTGTGAGAAAAAAATTAAAAATATCAATTTCCGCTAACTTGTGCCAAAAAAAAAAAATTTCTATGAACTCGCCATGCCCCTCATTGAATACCTTGGGGTGTCTTCTTTCCAAAATGGGGTCACATGTGGGGTATTTATACTGCCCTGGCATTCTAGGGGCCCCAAAGCGTGAGAAGAAGTCTGGTATCCAAATATCTAAAAATGCCCTCCTAAAAGGAATTTGGGCACCTTTGCGCATCTAGGCTGCAAAAAAGTGTCACACATCTGGTATCGCCGTACTCAGGAGAAGTTGGGGAATGTGTTTTGGGGTGTCATTTTACATATACCCATGCTGGGTGAGATAAATATCTTGGTCAAATGCCAACTTTGTATAAAAAAATGGGAAAAGTTGTCTTTTGCCAAGATATTTCTCTCACCCAGCAAGGGTATATGTAAAATGACACCCCAAAACACATTCCCCAACTTCTCCTGAATACGGCGATACCACATGTGTGACACTTTTTTGCAGCCTAGGTGGGCAAAGGGGCCCATATTCCAAAAAGCACCTTTAGGATTTCACAGGTCATTTACCTACTTACCACACATTAGGGCCCCTGGAAAATGCCAGGGCAGTATAACTACCCCACAAGTGACCCCATTTTGGAAAGAAGACACCCCAAGGTATTCCGTGAGGGGCATGGCGAGTTCCTAGAATTTTTTATTTTTTGTCACAAGTTAGTGGAAAATGCTGATTGTATGAAAAAAAAATAAATAAATAAAAATCAGCATTTTCCACTAACTTGTGACAAAAAATAAAAAATTCTAGGAACTCGCCATGCCCCTCACGGAATACCTTGGGGTCTCTTCTTTCCAAAATGGGGTCACTTGTGGGGTAGTTATACTGCCCTGGCATTCTAGGGGCCCAAATGTGTGGTAAGGAGTTTGAAATCAAATTCTGTAAAAAATGACCTGTGAAATCCGAAAGGTGCTCTTTGGAATATGGGCCCCTTTGCCCACCTAGGCTGCAAAAAAGTGTCACACATCTGGTATCTCCGTACTCAGGAGAAGGTGGGGAATGTGTTTTGGGGTGTCATTTTACATATACCCCTGCTGGGTGAGAGAAATATCTTGGCAAAAGACAACTTTTCCCATTTTTTTATACAAAGTTGGCATTTGACCAAGATATTTATCTCACCCAGCATGGGTATATGTAAAAAGACACCCCAAAACACATTCCCCACCTTCTCCTGAGTACGGAGATACCAGATGTGGGCCACTTTGCCTAGGTGGGCAAAGGGGCCCATATTCCAAAGAGCACCTTTCGGATTTCACAGGTCATTTTTTAAAGAATTTGATTTCAAACTCCTTACCACACATTTGGGCCCCTAGAATGCCAGGGCAGTATAACTACCCCACAAGTGACCCCATTTTGGAAAGAAGAGACCCCAAGGTATTCGCTGATGGGCATAGTGAGTTCATAGAACTTTTTATTTTTTGTCACAAGTTAGTGGAATATGAGACTTTGTAAGAAAAAAAAAAAAAATCATCATTTTCCGCTAACTTGTGACAAAAAATAAAAAGTTCTATGAACTCACTATGCCCATCAGCGAATACCTTAGGGTGTCTACTTTCCGAAATGGGGTCATTTGTGGGGTGTTTGTACTGTCTGGGCATTGTAGAACCTCAGGAAACATGACAGGTGCTCAGAAAGTCAGAGCTGCTTCAAAAAGCGGAAATTCACATTTTTGTACCATAGTTTGTAAACGCTATAACTTTTACCCAAACCATTTTTTTTTTACCCAAACATTTTTTTTTATCAAAGACATGTAGAACAATAAATTTAGAGCAAAATTTATATATGGATGTAGTTTTTTTTGCAAAATTTGACAACTGAAAGTGAAAAATGTCATTTTTTTGCAAAAAAATCGTTAAATTTCGATTAATAACAAAAAAAGTAAAAATGTCAGCAGCAAAGAAATACCACCAAATGAAAGCTCTATTAGTGAGAAGAAAAGGAGGTAAAATTCATTTGGGTGGTAAGTTGCATGACCGAGCAATAAATGGTGAAAGTAGTGTAGGTCAGAAGTGTAAAAAGTGGCCTGGTCTTTCAGGGTGTTTAAGCACTGGGGGCTGAAGTGGTTAATTGTGGCAAAGGGGTTAGGTTAAGAAATTGGCATGGGGAAAGGGGGGGGGGGGGGGTGCCGTTTTAGTTTTTGCCTCAGGCAGCAGAAAGGCTAGGTGCACCCCTGGCCATGGTCACATTGGACCATGGCATCTGAGGGGTTAAATGTGTGCGATCAGCGTTATCGTAGAACGAGTACATTGGACCCGGGTTAAAACAGCAGGCACCCGGCAGCTATGGTGCTCTCAAGTGGATGCCATCTTTAAAGATGCACTCAGTACTGTACATGTGCGACACTTTGTGGAAAGGGGTTAAATAGGGATGGATATTTTCAAATCACAGTAAAATTTGTCTATTTGTGTATTATTATTATTATTATTATTATTATTATTATTATTATTATTATTATTCATTTTTATTTATTTTTTTTATTTTTTTTACAGCAATCCGTTGTGAATACTCAGTGTGGTTATGATGTCCGTAAAAAGGTATGAAATTTCCATTGCCACAAAGTTTGATGGAGAGAGCTCCAAATGTCTGTGTGTTAAGGCCCCCATAGACATTACTGTAGTGTCAGCCGGAGCCACCTGACAGTCTGGTGTATGCGGGGAGCTCCCTCCTCTCCCTGTCAGATGTCTGGGGGCAGAAGGATCGGGCTGTCAGCAGCTTTCTCCTCTCTCTTCATAGGCTGACAGCTATTGAATGTGTATGGCGGCGTGTGTGGCTTTACATGCCGGATTATGCGTATAATTTAGCAATTTGTTTGCATGTAAAAGGTCGATTGATTGCTTTTATATATAGCTCATCTGTCGTCATCATCATCATCACAGTTTTAAACAGGTAGTTGTAGTTGACATGAAGAGAAGAGTATCAATATTTTGTCATATCATGAAAAGATTAAAAAAATGAATGGGCAACAGGACAAATGAAAAAAATAAATAAATAAAAATTCTTAAATGATTCATAGAAACGGTCTCCAAACCCCCACCGTTAAGGTTCGGATAAAGTGAACCTGTCTCCTGACAGCACTTGATTTCTCTATAAAATAACAATAAGGTGTCCCTGCACAGTGTAACGCTGTCGGCGCTCATGTCAGATGGTGTGGAAACAGACCCAGTCCACATGACGCACCGTTGTCAGTTTGTCTCTTTCCAGGAGGAGTAACAGAGACACACCGCAGCTCCTTGTTGTGCTGTGCTTTAGATTAGACTCAGACCTGTAACGGGTTTAGAATATATACTGCCTTCACAAAGTATTTCCACATGGAAATTTCATCAGAGAGAATCATCCATTAATCATGGTGCACAGTAACAAGAAGTGTATGAATCATTTCCTACCACGCCCTCGTTCCTTGTAAGATCTGTGTGTGGCCTCTTATTTTCTCTTTCTTCTACTGTACATCTATTCAGCCCTCGAATGGTCTATGGCTCCATTCACTCGTTCATAGTGTATTGCGGATCCGCAATACACCCGTCCGGCACCCCCATAGAGCTGACTATTCTTGTCTGCAATTGAGGACAAGAATAGGACATGTTCTATTTTTTTCCGGTTCCTCCGAAAAATGCGGATGCGGACAGCACACTGTGTGTGCTGTCTGCATCCATTCCTGCCTCATAGAGAATGAATGGGACCCATTCTGCGGACGTGTGAATCGACCCTAACACTGTCTACCAGTAAAGACCCATCTCCTTCAGGGGCTGACAGAGGGGTATGGTGTCTTCTGCTGGCCAGCTGATGAGGATGCTGGTATGATGGCCTCCTCTGTAGCAGTAGTTTACTGCAGTGTGGCTTATCTGGTCTGTGGTCGCCATACCTTTGAACAAGGGGAACATTACTGCTCCTAAATCTTATTTATTATGGGACACCTTGCTGAAGAATTGCCTCCAGGGCACACTGGGTGGTACAGATGCCAAGGTAAACCGTATTAGGCTACTTTCACACTAGGGTTAATATTTTCCAGTACTGAGATCCGTCATAGGGTCTCAATACCAAAAAAAGGCTTCCGTTTTGTCACCTTTCATTGTCAATGGGGACAAAATGTAACTGAACAGAACAAAATGCTCCAAAATGCATTCCGTTCCGTCCTCATGCATGCTGCGGTTTGCTTTCCATCCTCGGATGCGGAGCAAGAGCAAGTTTTCTCTGACTTTCAATGGAGTTCATGACGGATCCATCTTGGGTATGTTAAAGATAATACAACCGGATCCGTTCATAACTGATGCAGACGGTTGTATTATCAGTAACGGTAACGTTTTTGCTGAACCCTGCCGGATCCAGCCAAACTGCTAGTGTGAAAGTAGCCTTACACCTGGCAATTATTGCTCACTAGTCCTACTTATTAACTACTTGCTGGCCGATTCTCAGTTGCCTCGGTGCTGTTGTGTTTCTCTAGATTCCTGAGGTCAGATCATGCAGAGGGGTATCCCTGGTTTTACTCGTCATGGCAACAAAACAAAAATCTGCTCTTCATAAGCAGTGGTTCAGGCCTTAAAATGTTTTTTTTTTTTTTTTACATGCTGTCTGATGTGGACCCAGCATGTTAGAGAGAAGGAGGATCTGAGTAGATTGATGCATACTTTGTGGCAAAAGAGTCAGTATAAGGCCTCATTCAGACAGCTGTAAAATTGCGGAACAGGTGCGGACCCATTCATTTCAATGCTGTCTGCATTCGTACTTCCGCTCCACAGCCCCGCAATTGCGGACAAGAATAGGCATTTCTATCATGGTACCAGCCATGTGTGGTTTGCAAACTGCGGAACGTACACAGGCCGGTATCCGTGTTTTGCAGATCCGCAATTTGCGGACCTCACAACACCATGGTCGTGTGAATGCGCCCTAACTAATATTTTTATATTATATAGGAGAGAGCTGCACTGCTTGGAATTATATGGGCCACAGAAAAAGTAAACTGTCAGCAGATTTGTACCTATGAATCTGGCTGACCTGCTGCATGTGCTCTTGGCAGTTGAAGTCACCTGTGTTGCTTTCATGTTCAAATGGGCCTGCATTACTAAGAAAAATTATGTTTTAATGTATATAAATGAGCCTCTAGGATTAACAAGGGACAGCTAGAGGCTCTGCTCTCTCTGCGACTGCTGCACACTCTGACAGGGCCAGGCAGTGTACACGTTATCATGCCTGGGCTTAGGGGCTTATTTGCATACATTAAAACTTTATTTTTCCCCTCGCCCATGACGGTACCCATGCGACTAGGACCTCCCATCCAGGACAGGAAACCTGAAGAGATAAAATGGTTCACACCCCCACCACACCTCAGTTCAGGTTTCCTGTCCACCAGATAGGAGCCAGAGCTCCTCAGGTACCTCCTATCGTTGCTTGGTTCTTACCTCGGCTGGAGAGGTCAGGGTCTACTACACCGTAAAGGGACCTATCCCTGGCGGCGTCAGTCTCCTTGGGGAGCCACTGCCTGAGCCTGCTCTTCCTCCTGCCTCCTCCCAAGCCTCATTGGGGAGCCTCTGTGGCTGTGTTCAGGCGGCTGCCGGTCCATTGCAGCAGTGTGCCCGGCACCCCGTTTCCAAGATGGTGGCGCGTGCTTCTCTGGCGTTCTGCGCATGCACGCGGGGACGGCCCCTTTCGGCTCAATGATGTAATTTCCGGGCGCCGGTCCGGAAGATGTGTGGGCATCCTCATGCTTTTGGATTAGGCGTTTTTTGGGCCTAGGGTTAAAAGGCAGCAGAAGAAGGCAGCCAGCCTTGTGTGCACACACTGCTGTGCAGGATCTGGGTTTCCACCAGTATGTCGGAACCAGGTGATGCAGAATTTGCCGACCCCCTGGAGCCCTCGAGGCCCATGAGCCCGGTATTGGTCCTATGGAGTGGGGAAGCTTGACTCTACTACTGGTGAGATTTATCCTCTCCTAATTAATTTTGAGTGTTTTGCTTTATTATTATAGGTAGCAAAAACACCAAAGAAATCACCCGGAAAGACTAAACATAAAGAATGTGGAGGATGTAGAGTAGCCTTAGCAGCTTCTTATATTAAACCTCTATGTTAATTATGTATAGATAAGTTGGTTATGGAGGAGTCTCACAGCTTATCTAAAAATATTAAGGCCTTAGTATGGTCAGAAGTTAAATCTTCTATTAAATCACTCAGTCGTAGTCGCCCAAGATCGCCAGAAAGGTCTACCTATAATAAGTTCGGATTTTTCTGAGGAGGATGAGGATAGAGAATCCAGCCAGGCCTCATCAGATGATTTCTTCTCTTCAGATGAGGATTCAGCGGGGAGCACTCTTTTTCCACCAGAAGATACCGAGCCTTTACTTAAAGCCGTTAAAACCACCATGCAATTAGACGATGTAAAACAACCTAAATCTATTGCTGAACAGGTTTTTGAGGGTCTCAGCCCTAAAAGGCGTATAGTTTTCCCCGTTCATAAAAATATGGAAGCCCTTATCAGAAAAGAATGGAAAAATCCTGATAGAAAATGTTTCAGTCCTAATTCTGTAAAAATAAAATATCAGTTTGAGTCGTCGGTATCTGGGACAGGGCTCCCACGGTAGATGCCCCGGTAGCTAAAATAGCCCAAAAATCTGCTCTACTATTTGATATCTTTGGCTGCTTAGGAGATCCGTTAGATAAAAAAGCAGACGTCTATCTTAGACGTGCTTGGGAGTCTGCTTCAACATTGCCGCCTCTTGGTTCTCCAGGTACTTAAGGCTATGGATAGATCAGCTGGAGTTGCATATTAAGGACAAAATACCTAGAGAGGAGTTACTATCTTCCCTCCCTACCTTTTCTAAAGCCGCAGACTTTCTGGCAGACGCCTCTACTGATGTGATCCGTTTTCTGCCAGAGCAGCTGCCATGTCTAGCACAGCTAGACGGACTATCTGGCTTAAATCATGGAAGGGGAATCAGGGTTCTAAGTCTAGACTTTGCTCTCCTACACGTGAGGGTTCTAGGTTGTTTCCTCGCTTAGTGACATCCTAGAGAGGGCCTCAGATAAGAAAAGGGGTTTCCCGGTTCCTCAGAAAACTTCCTCTTTTCGTATATCCCAGGCCAGTTTTAAAAGACAAAGGAGTAGGCAGGGTGACGGGGAGAAATTTCCTAAAAGATCTGGTATTTTTTTTTTTTTTTTTTTTTCAAGCCCCCGGACAATACAGGGAGTGCAGAATTATTAGGCAAGTTGTATTTTTGAGGATTAATTTTATTATTGAACAACAACCATGTTCTCAATGAACCCAAAAAACTCATTAATATCAAAGCTGAATATTTTTGGAAGTAGTTTTTAGGTTGTTTTTAGTTTTAGCTATTTTAGGGGGATATCTGTGTGTGCAGTTGACTATTACTGTGCATAATTATTAGGCAACTTAACAAAAAACAAATATATACCCATTTCAATTATTTATTTTTACCAGTGAAACCAATATAACATCTCAACAGTCACAAATATACATTTCTGACATTCAAAAACAAAACAAAAACAAATCAGTGACCAATATAGCCACCTTTCTTTGCGAGGACACTCAAAAGCCTGCCATCCATGGATTCTGTCAGTGTTTTGATCTGTTCACCATCAACATTGCGTGCAGCAGCAACCACAGCCTCCCAGACACTGTTCAGAGAGGTGTACTGTTTTCCCTCCTTGTAAATCTCACATTTGATGATGGACCACAGGTTTTGAATGGGGTTCAGATCAGGTGAACAAGGAGGCCATGTCATTAGATTTTCATCTTTTATACCCTTTCTTGCCAGCCACGCTGTGGAGTACTTGGACGCGTGTGATGGAGCATTGTCCTGCATGAAAATCATGTTTTTCTTGAAGGATGCAGACTTCTTCCTGTACCACTGCTTGAACAAGGTGTCTTCCAGAAACTGGCAGTAGGACTGGGAGTTGAGCTTGACTCCATCCTCAACCCGAAAAGGCCCCACAAGCTCATCTTTGATGATACCAGCCCAAAACAGTACTGCACCTCCACCTTGCTGGCGTCTGAGTCGGACTGGAGCTCTCTGCCCTTTACCAATCCAGCCACGGGCCCATCCATCTGGCCCATCAAGACTCACTCTCATTTCATCAGTCCATAAAACCTTAGAAAAATCAGTCTTTAGATATTTCTTGGCCCAGTCTTGACGTTTCAGCTTGTGTGTCTTGTTCAGTGGTGGTCGTCTTTCAGCCTTTCTTACCTTGGCCATGTCTCTGAGTATTGCACACCTTGTGCTTTTGGGCACTCCAGTGATGTTGCAGCTCTGTAATATGGCCAAACTGGTCGCAAGTGGCATCTTGGCAGCTGCACGCTTGACTTTTCTCAGTTCATGGGCAGTTATTTTGCGCCTAGGTTTTTCCACACGCTTCTTGCGACCCTGTTGACTATTTTGAATGAAACGCTTGATTGTTCGATGATCACGCTTCAGAAGCTTTGCAATTTTAAGAGTGCTGCATCCCTCTGCAAGATATCTCACTATTTTTGACTTTTCTGAGCCTGTCAAGTCCTTCTTTTGACCCATTTTGCCAAAGGAAAGGAAGTTGCCTAATAATTATGCACACCTAATATAGGGTGTTGATGTCATTAGACCACACCCCTTCTCATTACAGAGATGCACATCACCTAATATGCTTAATTGGTAGTAGGCTTTCGAGCCTATACAGCTTGGAGTAAGACAACATGCATAAAGAGGATGATGTGGTCAAAATACTAATTTGCCTAATAATTCTGCACGCAGTGTAGACCAAAGGACAAAGAGCAATGACGCTAGATCTCAGGTGGGGGAAAGACTCTCTGTTTCTCCCAGCCTGGAGGTCCATCTCTCAGAACAAATGGATCTTAAGTGTGCTAGAAAATGGATTCCGGCTGGAATTCCTTTCTCATCCACCAGATTTTTTTTGCCCATACAGCTTGTCCCAAAAATCCGGAAAGAAGAAATGCTTTGGAGTTAGAAGTTTACTCCCTCTTGGACAAAGGGGTAATTTGCCCGGTTCCCAATACAGAGAGGCAAAGGGTTTTATTCCCCTCTATTCTTGGTGAACAAACCCAATGGAACATTCAGAGTGATTTGAAATCTAAAAATAATTTAACAAATCTCTGGTCTTTAAAAAAAAAATTTGGATGGAGACTATAAAATCAACTGTAAATTTCCTCTTCCAGGATTGCTGGATGGCAAGCTTGGATTTGGATATTACCATGTTCCAATCCATGCTTCCTGCCAAAAGTTTTTAAGAACAGCAGTCTGGGTCCAGGGAGAGTTACTGCATCTCCAATACAGAGCACTGCCCTTTGGGGTTTCTCAGGCTCCCAGAGTCTTTACTAAAGTAGTAGCAGAAGTAGCAGCTTTTGTAAGACTGTCTGGAATTGCTTTAGTGCCCTATCTGGACGATTTTTTTTATAGTCTCTCAATCAAAAGAGAGACTAGAAAAATATATAAAATTCCTCTGCTCCACTTTGCAAAATCTAGGATGGAAAATAAACTGAAAAAAATCAGACCTAATTCCTTCTCAAGTTTGCATTTTCTTAGGAATTCAGCTGGACTCCTGTCTGCAAAGACGTTTTCTTCCGCTTCCAAGGAAGGAGTCAATCGGGGAACAAGTATGGTCAGTCTTCCTTTCTTACCACTGTACTTTCAGGGAAGCGATGGCAGCACTCGGGCAGATGACATCAGCGATTCCAGCAGTACCTTATGCACAGATCCACTCCAGAGAACTTCCAGCAAACAACCTAAAATCATGAGACGGCTCCCCTTATTCCTTGGATCAGCGTTTCCACCTTTCTTCAAAGACAAGACTCGCCCTGTTGTGGTGGACAATTCCAGAGAATCTATCTGCAGGGATTCCATGGACATTTGTAACCTAAACTATAATTGCCACAGACACCAGCCCTTGGGGTTGGGGAGCCCACTCCCAGAACAGGTGCTGGCAGGGGAGTCTGGGCTTGAACACGAGGAAAGTATCATCCAATTTCAAGGAGTTAAAGGCAGTAGAGATGGCACTAAAGTTGGCTATAGCAGAGGTAAAACGCAGGAAGATTGTCTTCTATTCCGACAATTCTACAACAGTGGCCTACATAAACCGTCGAGGGGGAACCCTTCCCTTTTACTTCTATGCCAGAATATCTTTTATATAGCAGAGGAGAGGAGGCTTTTTCTGTCGGCAGTGCATCTGAAGGGGAAGGAGAACGTCATAGCAGACTTCCTAAGTCGAGTCTCCTTAAAACAAGGAGAATGATGTCTAAACAAAGACATTTTTTTGCAAATAGTCTAGAGCAGGGGTGGCCAACATTACAGACACAAAGAGCCAAAAAAAAACAACGTATGACTACCAGGAGCCACAAGCTATACATTTACACACAATTCACCGTATTTTTCGCCCTACAAGATGCACCTAGGTTTTAACAAAGAAAAATAAGAGAAAAAAAAGATTTTTCATCTGATCTGAGGTCTGATAAAAATATTTATTTATATTTTTCATTAGCAGAGAAAAAAATAATATATTTTTCATCAGACCTCAGATCAGACTCCTAAATCAGATCCCCAATCCTCATCTGACCTAAAATAAGATCCCCAAACCTCATCAGACCTCCAAATCAGACCCCCAATGCTCGGATCAGACAACACAAATCAGACTCCCAGTGTCAGACCCTCAGTGCTCAGATCTCCCTCCCCTAATGCTCAGATCTCCCCCTTCTCAGATCTGACCCCCCATGCTCAGACCTGACCAACCCATGCTCAAACAAGACCCCCCATGCTCAGATCTGACCCCCCCCCCGTGCTCAAATCTGAACCCCTATGCTCAGAGCCCCCCATGCTCAGATCTGACCCCCCATGCTCAGATCTGACCCCCCATTGCTCAGATCAGGACTCCCCCATTGCTCAGATCAGGACTCCCCCATTGCTCAGATCAGGACTCCCCCATTGCTCAGATCAGGACTCCCCCATTGCTCAGATCAGGACTCCCCCATTGCTCAGATCAGGACTCCCCCATTGCTCAGATCAGGACTCCCCCATTGCTCAGATCAGGACTCCCCCATTGCTCAGATCAGGACTCCCCCATTGCTCAGATCAGGACTCCCCCATTGCTCAGATCAGGACCCCCCCATTGCTCAGATCAGGACCCCCCCATTGCTCAGATCAGAACCTCCCATGCTTAGTTCTATAATAAAAAAAAAATCTCTTCCCTCTCTTGATCAGGCACTGGGCTCCTGCTCGGGCACCTGCTACTCTGCAAGTCTGACACGCTCTCCACTGTGACCTGATGAGCACAACGTCAGGTCGTAGTGCGTGTCTCCACATACGTTCTCACAGTGTGTGCATCAGGACGTAGTGGAGAGTGAGCTTAAGCTGCAAAGTAGCAACAGTGCCGATCAGGAGATCTGAGCATGGGGTGGAGAGTGAGCCGCCTGACTGCTTCCCGGCTCCACAGCTAGAGCTGCACTTGAAGAAGCAAAGAGCCGCATGCGGCTCAAGAGCCACAGGTTGGCCACCCCTGGTCTAGAGGTACGGTCTTCCCACAGTGGACCTTTTTGCCTCAAGAGCCAACAGAAAATTGCTTACTTTCAAAATGGCCTTCCTTTTAGCTATAACATCTGCTAGATGAGTTTCAGTAATTCAGGCTTTCTCTGCCTTTCCTTCCTATACTACCATTTTAGAGGACAAGGGGTTTATTAGACCGCTTCCATCCTTTCAGCCTAAGGTGGTCTCTGGTCCAAATCCAACCAATATGTTGGAAGAAAGATTCCATTGCCTGGATGTCAGAAGGTGTTTAGTATTTTACCTAGACTCCGCTTCATCTTGGAGAATAGATGAGAATCTCCTTTTCTCGCCCATATTCCTTGGGGGACACAGGAAACCATGGGTATAGCTTATAGCTCTGCTCCCTAGGAGGCGTGACACTAAGTGAAAGCTGTAAGCCCCTCCTCCATTAGCTATACCCTTCAGCCTGGAGAGAGAGACTACCAGTTTTTGCTTAGTGTCCAAGGAGGCAAGACACTCCCTGCTTAGGCAGGGTTGTTTTCCTATAATTTTTTATTTTTGCGTTATTTGTTGTTTTTAATTCGGTTTTTTTTCTACTTACAGGGACAACAGAGGCGCACTAGACCCCTCTGTTTTCTCCCGGGGTTGAGTCGCGCCAGTGCCGGTAATACCGCACTGCCGCCTCCCCCACAGAAGACAAGGTGGACCAGGGCAGCCTCGCTCCCCTGCGTCCCGCCAGCTCAAGGGTCGCCCGCACGCCAAGTCCCTCCCCCGGCTTCCTGCCACTGCGGTGCCAGTGGCTGAAGGGGCGACCCTGCTGGATGGATTGAGGGCGAAGACAGCGTATGGTGAGAGTGGCTGCTCCAGCCTCCCCTTCCCTCCCTCCCACCGCTGCTACATCTCTCCGTGCCATCTACCCCCCCCCCCTTCCCTCCCCTCCCCCATGGGCAGATCGGGGCCAGCAACTTTACCGGCCATCATTTGGGGGGGGACTTCGTTCTGGTGTTGCAGACCCAGGACAAGCTGGTTCTTAGGGGGGTGGCTACCATCTTCAACGGCAGGGCAGTCAGGGGGACGGCTGTATGAGGAGATTCAGGCGGGGGCCGCTTACTTGGCGCGAACGGCACCTTTTCATGGCCGGCACTTCATCTACCTAGGGGGTTAAATCATTTTGCCGCGCGCGCGTGCGGCTCTGCTTCTCCTTCAGCGCGGCAAGGGGGGGGCGGAGCTTTCTACATGCGCTCCGCTACTTCCTGGTTCGTCGGGCTCCACATCTCAGGTGCTGCGTGGAGCTCTCTCTCTGCCGTCCGATCCTGAAGCTATTCACCTCTGTGCCTGCCGCCTCTCCTCCACAGCCTCCCTTCAGTCTGCTGCCCTTGCTGTCTGCCGCTTGCATCATCTGGGTCTGGTAGGACTGTTAACCCCATCCGTGCCACCAGTACTGTTACTTGGGTGTGATCCCCGTTTTTTCACCTGGGGTCTCCCACTTTAAGTGCAACTTTTTTTCCACCATGTCAGACCCTTCTGCAGCTGCCAAGCCTTGGTACCATGCCTGTACCGCTTGTAGGGAAGCCTTTCCCCGGGGGCAGTCTGATCCGCACTGTCCTGCATGCCGAGCTCCACCGCAGCCTCAGTCGCCCGCTGTGTCGCTCCCTGCTTCCTCTGACCCGCCTGACTGGGCTAGATCCCTGTCCCAGGCCGTGGAAAGCCTCACTCAGGTCGTGGGCCGCCTAATAGACAGGCCGCCTACCCCGCAGGACGCCATTCTTACTGTCGCGCCCTCCGGGTCCATCGCTTCTGCCGCTGCGGCGGGTTCACCCTCTCTTAGTGACCCTTCCCGAGCTAGGCACTCTCAGAAGCGTTTTAGAGTAGAGCGAGCCTCCTCCTCGGATGCCTCCCTCTCCCCGCCACGCGTGCGCACTCAGACGAGCCTCTCCTCTCCAAAGGATTCGCTCTCTGAAGGTGAATTGGCGGTTTCAGATTTGGAAATGGACTCGGCCCTGCCGTCCAAGCTAGCCTCAGCGATGGGTCAGCTCATCTCTGATATTCGTGACACCTTTAAGGTGCAAGATGACCCTCCTAGCTCTGACGCAGCTAGCGTCTCCTTTATCAGACCCAGGCAGGCCTCAAAAGTTTTTCCAATCCACTCTGATTTCTCCTCCGTGGTGTCTAAGGCTTGGGCTCGCCCGGACGCCCGTTTTGTCAACCCCAAGAAGCTGGACATTTGCTATCCTTTTCCGGCCGATGTCGTGGCCACCTGGTCGTCCCCACCCAAGGTGGACCCCCCTGTGGCCCGTTTGTCAAAGAACACGGCCATCCCTGTTCCCGACGGGTCCTCTCTTCAGTCAGCGGAGGACCGTCGCATGGAGACCCTTTCCAAGGGCATTTTTGCTGCCTCCGGTTCTGCCCTCAGACCGGTTTTTGCCTCTGCTTGGGCAGGTAAAGCAATCTCTGCTTGGGGTGCGCAGCTGGAACAGGAGTTGGACTCGGACGTCCCCATCCAGGACCTACGTTCCTTGGCCCAGCTTATTATTCGGGCCGGGAATTTTGTTTGTGAGGCCTCCCTTGATGCGGGAGCCCTTATTGCACGCTCCTCCGCCCTGGCGGTTTCCGTCAGGAGGGAGCTCTGGCTGAAGGTTTGGAAAGCGGACGCTGCCTCCAAACGTTCCTTGGCGGGGCTACCGTTTGCGGGTTCCCGCCTTTTCGGGGTCCGCCTAGACGAGCTTATTTCGGAGGCCACGGGTGGTAAAAGCACCCATCTTCCTCAACCCCAAGCCAGGGGCGCCCCCCGCGGACGCCCCGGTGCGTCTCGTTTTCGGTCCTCCCGCAGGAACTCTGGGGCTCCCCCCGCAGCTGCCGCTTCGGCCCCTCCCCAGGATAAGCGTAGGAAGCCGTTTTTTCGGGCGCAGCCCTCCTGGCGCAGGCCGCAGGCTGCCCGCACACCCGCAGCAAAGCAGTCCTCTGCCTGAAGGCGCGCCCCCACCCACCCGGGTGGGGGGCCGGCTCCTCCTTTTCAGGGACGTCTGGATGGCTCACGTCTCCGACGCCTGGGCTCTCGAAATTGTGTCCTCCGGATACAAAATCGAATTCGCGTCCTTCCCTCCAGATCGGTTCTTTCGCTCCCGCCCGCCGCGGGACCCGAAAAGCGCGGCTGCGTTCTCCGCGGCCGTTCAAGCCTTACTGGACAGAGGGGTGATTACCCCCGTTCCTCTAGAGGAAAGGTTCCAAGGGTTCTATTCGAACCTCTTTGTAGTTCCCAAGAAGGGAGGTTCGGTGCGGCCCATTTTGGACCTCAAAAAGCTCAACCGTTTTCTCCTCCTTCGACGGTTTCGGATGGAGTCCCTCCGTTCCGCGGTGGCTTCCCTGGAGCGGGGAGACTTCATGTCTTCCATCGATATACAGGATGCCTACCTCCATGTTCCGGTAGCCCGGTGTCACCATCGCTTCCTCCGATTCGCCGTGGGGGACCTCCACTTCCAATTTGTCGCCCTTCCCTTTGGGCTGGCAACAGCCCCCCGGGTGTTCACCAAGGTCCTGGCCCCGGTTTTGGCCTTACTCCGTTCCAGGGGTGTTTTTCTGCTACCGTACTTGGACGATATCCTCATCAAGGCTCCGTCCCTTTCTCAAGCGGTTGCCAGCGTGGATCTCACTCTAGAGACTCTGGCGAGGTTCGGTTGGGTCATCAACTTCCCCAAGTCCTCCCTTCCCCCCTCCAGACAACTGGTCTTCCTGGGAATGCTTTTAGACACGGGAGCGGCGGAGGTACGTCTTCCCTCGGAAAAACGATTGACCCTCCGCCGGGCGATTCGGGGTCTCCTTCTCCACCGTCGACCGTCCTTCCGCTTCTGCATGCGGGTCTTGGGGCAGATGGTTGCCTGCTTCGAGGCGATCCCATTTGCGCAGTTTCACTCCCGCCCTCTCCAACGGGCGATCCTCTCCTCCTGGGACAAATCGCCGCAGTCTCTGGATCATCCCTTCCATCTATCGCCTCTGGTGCGGTCATCTCTCCGCTGGTGGTTACAGTCCCCTCTTCTGGGCAGGTCTTTTCTGCCGCTCAACTGGTTGGTGGTTACAACCGATGCCAGTCTCTTGGGCTGGGGAGGCGTGTTTCCTCCCCGATCCGTCCAGGGCATTTGGTCTCCATCGGAGTCCAAACTCTCGATCAATGTCCTGGAGCTGAGAGCGGCCCTTCTGTCTCTGCGACACTGGACTCATCTGCTGAAGGGTCATCCAGTTCGTGTGCAATCGGACAACGCCACGGCCGTGGCATACATAAACCACCAGGGGGGCACTCGCAGCGCTGCAGCGATGCGGGAGGTCACCAGCATTCTCCGTTGGGCGGAAACCCACGTCCCGGCTCTATCGGCAATTTTTATTCCAGGGGTGGACAATTGGGCGGCGGACTTCCTCAGTCGCACCACTGTCGACCCCGGCGAGTGGTCTCTTCACCCGGAGGTATTCGAGGCCATTTGCCTTCGTTGGGGCATGCCGGACGTGGACCTCATGGCCTCCAAGTTCAATCACAAGGTCCCCGCCTATCTGTCCAGGGCCAGGGATCCGGGAGCTTGCGGAGCCGACGCCCTCGTTCGTCCTTGGCGAGGCTTCGCGCGTCCGTACATATTCCCTCCCATCCCACTCCTGCCCAAGGTCCTTCGGAAGATCGCGGCGGAGGGCGTCTCGGTGATTCTGGTCGCTCCGGACTGGCCCCGCCGGTCTTGGTATGCCGACCTCATGCTGCTCCTGGCAGACGCGCCCTGGCCGCTGCCCGCCAGGGAAGATCTTCTCTCTCAGGGACCGATCTTCCACCCGCGTTTAAGGTCCCTACGTTTGACGGCGTGGTTGTTGAGACCACCGTCTTGACACGTAGGGGTTTTTCTGCGGACGTCGTCCGCACCATGATCCGTGCCCGCAAGCCGTCCTCTTCTAGGATCTATTATAGGACCTGGAGGACCTATTTGGGGTTCTGTGCCGATCTGGGGATTCCTCCGCTCCGCTTTTTTCTCCCCACTGTTTTGTCCTTCCTGCAGAGCGGACTCGCCCAGGGTCTGGGTCTTAGTTCTTTGAAGGGTCAGGTGTCTGCGCTGTCCATTTTGTTTCAGCGCCCACTGGCCCCCCTTGGTCCTGTCAAGACCTTCCTTCAGGGCGTGGCTCACGCGGTTCCCCCGTACCGCCCTCCGGTACCGCCCTGGGACCTGAACCTGGTTCTCTCAGCGCTCCAGGCTTCTCCTTTCGAGCCTCTGCGGACGGTTTCCTTGCGACTTTTGTCCTGCAAGGTTATTTTCCTTGTGGCCGTCACCTCTCTTCGGAGGGTGTCCGAATTGGCTGCACTCTCCTGTCTGGAACCTTTCCTAGTGTTCCACCAGGACAAGGTGGTCCTTCGTCCGGTCCCTTCCTTCCTTCCTAAGGTGGTCTCCGCCTTTCATCTGAACGAGGACATCGTTCTCCCCTCTTTGTGTCCTTCCCCTTCCCACCCTAGGGAGAGGGAGCTTCATCGCCTGGACGTTGTCAGGGCGCTCAAGGTTTACCTGGAGGTAACCAGCTCTTTCAGGCGTACTGACTCGCTCTTTGTGGTTTCGGAGGGGTCGCGCAGAGGGATGGCGGCATCCAAAGTTGCTATCGCCCGTTTTGTCAAGATGGCTGTTACTGAGGCTTACCTCGCCAAGGGCAAGGTTCCGCCCCTCGGTGTTACCGCTCACTCCACTAGAGCGGTCGGGGCTTCCTGGGCTCAGAGGAATCGGGCTTCTACGGAGCAGATTTGCAAGGCGGCCACTTGGTCCTCCTTGCACACCTTCACCAAGTTCTACAGGGTGCATACTCATGCGTCGGCTGACGCTGCTTTAGGCCGTCTGGTATTGCAGGCGGCAGTTGATTGATGCCTCCGGTGTTGGTCTAATTTGTTCTGGTCCCTCCCTTCTGGGACTGCTCTGGAACGTCCCATGGTTTCCTGTGTCCCCCAAGGAATATGGGCGAGAAAAGGAGACTTTTGTATTACTTACCAGTAAAGTCTCTTTCTCGCTCTTCCTTGGGGGACACAGCACCCGCCCTTCATTTGGGTTTACAGTTGTGGTTCCGGCTTGGTTGCCCCCGTTGGGGCTTGACAGTTCCTTTTTTTCCGGTTGGTGGTTATCTTTCACTACTTGGACACGCAACTGGTAGTCTCTCTCTCCAGGCTGAAGGGTATAGCTAATGGAGGAGGGGCTTACAGCTTTCACTTAGTGTCACGCCTCCTAGGGAGCAGAGCTATAAGCTATACCCATGGTTTCCTGTGTCCCCCAAGGAAGAGCGAGAAAGAGACTTTACTGGTAAGTAATACAAAAGTCTCCTTATTCAGTTTTTGGGTAAGGCCCCTTTCACACGGGCGTTGCGGATTGGGGCCGGATGCGTTCAGGGAAAATGGTGCGATTTTGACACTAAAACAAGTCAGTTTTCACTCCGGCATTTCAATGCATTTGTAAGACGGATCAGGATCCTGATCAGTCTTACAAATGCCATCAGTTGGCATACGTTTTGACTTATCCGGCAGGTAGTTCCGGTGACGGAACTCCTTGCAAGATCACTCTGCCGCAAATTTGAAAGTACCCTAAAGCTAGAGGGCGCAAAGTCTCTACTAGTGTTATTGCTGGATGGGTAAAGAATTCTATTTCCCTGGCTTATTCTTCCCTTAACCTGACTCCTCCTTCGGGGTTCGGGGCTCATTCCACCAGATCTGTGACAGCCTCTTGGGCGGAGAGAGCGGATGCTTCTTTGTCCCCGATATGCAGAGCTGCTACTTGGAGCTCTCCCCATACCTTTTTTAGACATTACAAGTGCTAATTTCTTTATCTTATAGTTTATTCTCTCATGGGTGAGGGGAAAACCACTTTATGTGTTGGTTTCTGTTTTCAACCTTCTTGTTCTTGGTGGTTGGCACGCCTCCGGAGGTCTGTTTATTAGAATCACTGAGGTGTGGTGGGGGTGTGAACCATTTTATCTCTTCAGGTTTCTTTCCTGGATGGGAGGTCCTAGTCGCATGGGTCCCGTCATGGGTTTCAAGAAAAACAGTTACCAGTAAGAGTAATTATTGTTTTCTCAGCAATGCGGGCACATATGAACATGGGACCAACACAGATGCAATGGGTCAGATTCTCTTTGACAGTCCAGTGAGTAGTCTTCATTAGTGATTGACAGCCTTCTCTGTGTGAGCATGCTTGCACAGATATCTGTCCATCACTAAGCATTACCGCCCGGTGAACTTTTAACTCCAGAGTAAGCAGGAGTAAAAATAAAAAAAATTACAGAATTTTTTCCCCCCACACTACTATATATAAATCTGCTGAGGTGTTACTGCTCAAAAATGTGCTGCATGCATGTTCTTGCAGACTACATGTTCAGTGTAAAAGGTTCCCTTTAGGGCTGTTTCATACGAGTCCATTGCAGGAATCGCGCTCCGTGTGTGAGTGTGATCCTCTGTTCTGGACTTGCAGGAGCGCACGGTATTATACTGATTTATAATGCTATGTGCCTCTGCTGTCAGTATAATTCTGTAGAAGTAAGGTCAAGCAGAGTCACACAGCATTATAAATCATGATAATGCTGTGCATTACCGCAATGGACTTGCTTGAGTGAAACAGCCCTTAGGAGAACCCCTTTTGTTTATGCTGTTAATCCCTATGGTTGCTGGGAGAGATTACTGCCTGATTTACCATGCCGCTCAGACTGTTGTATTTAGAGCACCTTACCAGCATCCTCTTCTGTTATCCCACATCTCTAAAATCATTAACAATAGGAGGCTTCCCTTGTGAAATACCTTAGGGTTCCCAGGTAAGGACTGAAGGTGAGAATACCTTAACGAATAATGTTATGCAAGTCCAGGCACAACACTAGGAAATGGCAGAGAGGATTGGTCCGGCTGCTGCGCTTGCTTGCTTTGTTCACTGGGGTCCTCTAGATGGAGTCCGGAATACACATAGTAACCGGTTCGCTCAACAAGGAGCAGAAAAACAAAAGCAGGCTGCTCTGCGATCTATAAAATGATTTATTAAAAACATACATAAAACACTATAAATAAAAGGCTAGCTACGCGTTTCAGTGGCGTAAAGTAAGAAGAAAATACATACATTTACATTACTGTCTGTTGTAGTTAGCCCTATTTAAATGTATGTAGTTTCTTCTGACTTTACAGCCTGATGAAGGTGGCGGCCCGCCACTGAAACGTGTAGCTAGCCTTTTATTTATAGTGTTTTATGTATGTTTTTAATAAATTATTTTATAGATAGCAGAGCAGCGCGCTTTAGTTTTTCTTTTTCTGCTCCTTGTTGAGCGAACGTGTTCCTATCTCTAAAATAATGGCATGGTGTGCAAAGTAAATTTCTGCTGACATGCCACGTTTTATATTGCCGAGTCTTTGCACTACCCATTCTCCATGACGTGCTTTAATTAATAACTATTGCACAGCCATTTTCGGCTGCCTAGCGTTCACGTTCTTTTCTAAACGTACTACCCTGCGATTCCCCTTTGTGTGTTCTCCACTTGTATTGGCAGGGACTGAATGGGTACAGCCCTCTTTTTACTCATGACTTGTTGTTTTGTTGCAGTCACCCGCAGAGAGAGCAACGATAACCTACGTAAAAGGCTGCATATCTGCTTTGGAGGCATGGCTACCTAGAAACATATACATTGTGGCTGGAGCTTTTTTGGTGATATCCATTTTACAGGTGTGTACATGTGTATCGGAGTATATCTGTGGGATACTAAATGGTTTGAGTGATGGTGACAGACGGCCTCACAACTGGAGACCCGGGCAGAAATGAATTATTTTATGGAAAAGATTGCTATACATTTTATAAGATTCCTATTTCAGTTCTTTAAAACTGGGAAAGCCATAATATAATGATGACCATGCGTATCCTGTCTTTTTGTTTTTTTCCACTAGATTTTTGGTATTTACCTGGCTCGGACACTTATGTCTGACATTGAAGCCGTAAAGGCCGGATACCGGTTTTAAGCTCGAACCTGTAGACTGGAGGCCTTCAGAGAAATCTCTGTACAACTCCTACTCCTGTAGACCTATGTTATCCACTGGAGACTCTTGAGCCAACACCCTGGTTGTCCTGCATCTTCAAAGCGGAGGCTTGGAACGCATAAAGAAGGCCCGTTTATCAACATCTTTGGAGTATGAGAGTGAAGTTCCTCCAATAGCGTCTGTATGTAGTTTCTTCATGAAACTTCCTCCCCTCTTACCTGCTGACTGAGGCACAATGAAATACTCCCATGGCTTGTGGGGCTATTAAGGGATTGTTTGATGTGTGAAGCCTTTTCTTCGCAGGACACATTATGGATTTAGCTCTGGTTTGTATAAATGACTGTGATGTTGTTGGACCATAACCACTGCCATATTTGGGTGACTTCTATATCCTTAATACAAAGGGCAGTCCCCAGTGTGTGTATGGTGTATTGCGTACATTTCTTCTTCTTCTAGATGCATTTACCTTGCTCCTGGTCATAATTTCCAATTGCCTGCCCCTTGCAGCAGAATACCAAAATAACATTTCAAGAGCTCTTCACCTGACGTGTAAATATTCTAATATATGGTCTGTATATTTCATACAATATCAAAAGTTAATGTTTTTCATCTGTTCTAGCACTTGCTATTGTGAAGAAAACATGGCATCCTTGTATGATAACCGGTTTGGGGTTTGAGTGTTGATTGGAAGTATGCAGTAACCCTTACATTAGTAAAACATGGCTGCTATCCTCTGAAAACAGTGACACACTTGTTTACAGGTTGTGTGTGGTATTGCAGCTCAGCCCAATTCGCTTCATTGGAGCGGAGCTGCAATAACGGACACAACCTTGCGGAAGTGGGCGCTGTTTGTGGCAGAAAACAGCTGTGTTTTTCTAATTCTGCAGAGCCTCTTAAAAGAGAAGGTCCCAATCTTGCAACCGTTTTTATTTCTCGCCCATATTCCTTGGGGGACACAGGAAACCATGGGTATAGCTCTGCTCCCTAGGAGGCGTGACACTAAGCGAAAGCTGTAAGCCCCTCCTCCATCAGCTATACCCTTCAGCCTGGAGAAGAGACTGCCAGTTTTTGCTTAGTGTCCAAGGAGGCAAAACAACCCTGCATAAGCAGGGTTGTTATCCTATGATTTTTATTTTTTACGTATTTGTTGTTTTTAACTCGGTTTTTTTCTACCTACAGGGACAACAGAGGCGCATTAGACCCCTCTGTTTCTCCCGGGGTTGAGTTGCGCCAGTGCCGGTAATTCCGCACTGCCGCCTCCCCCACAGAAGACAAGGTGGACCAGGGCAGCCTCGCTCCCCTGCGTCCCGCCAGCTCAGGGTTCGCCCGCACGCCAAGTCCCTCCCCCGGCTTCCTGCCACCGCGGTGCCAGGAGCTGAAGGGGCGACCGCCGCTGGATGGACTGAGGGCGAAGACAGCGTATGGTGAGAGTGGCTGCTCCAGCCTCCCCTTCCTCCCTCGCCACCGCTGCTACCAACATGGCCACTGTTACATGACCACTGCAAACCCCCCCCCCGCCCCCCCCCCCCCCCCCACCCCCCCCCCCCCCCCCGCATATCGGGACGTTACCGGGCATAGTTGGAGGGCAGTCTATCTGGGCAAGTCCTAGAACGCTGCCTTACAGGGGACGGCTGCAGACTTGCAAGCCGTCTGCTACATCTAGGCGCGGTGGGAGCCGTTCTCCTGGCATGAACGGCGCCATGTCATGGCCGGCACTTCAACATCCTTGGGGTTAAAATCATTTTGCCGCGCGCGCGCGGCTCTGCTTCGGCTTCAGCGCGGCAGAGGGGGGGCGAGCTTCCTTACACATTCAGCTCCGTGCTGCTGCGCTCCGCTACTTCCGGGTCATCTCTCTGCCGTGCGATCCTGAAGCCTTTCAGCTCCGTGCTGCTGCCTCTCCTCCACAGCCTCCTCAGTCTGTTCCCCTTACAGCTGCCGCTTGTATCATCGGGTCTGGTAGGACTGTTTAACCCCCTCCGTGCCACAGTACTGTTGCTTTAAAAGTGCAACATCTTTCCACCATGTCAGGACCCTTCTGCAGCCGCCAAGCCATGGTACCATGCCTGTACCGCTTGTAGGGAACCCTTTCCCCGGGGCCAGTCTGATCCGCACTGTACTGCATGCCGAGCTCCACCGCAGCCTCAGTCGCCCGCTGTGTCGCTCCCTGCTTCCTCTGACCCGCCTGACTGGGCTAGATCCCTGTCCCAGGCCGTGGAAAGCCTCACTCATGTCGTGGGCCGCCTAATAGACAGGCCACCTACCCCGCAGGACGCCACTCTGACTGTCGCGCCCTCCGGGTCCACTGCTTCTGCCGCTGCAGCGGGTTCATCCTCTCCTAGTGACCCCTCCCGAGCTAGGCACTCTCAGAAGCGTATTAGAGTAGAGCGAGCCTCCTCCTCGGATGCCTCCCTCTCCCCGCCACGCGTGCGCACCCAGACGAGCCTCTCCTCTCCAAAGGATTCGCTCTCTGAAGGTGAATTGGCGGCTTCAGATTTGGAAATGGACTCGGCCCTGCCGTCCAAGCTAGCCTCAGCGATGGCTCAACTCATCTCTGATATACGTGACACCTTTAAGGTGCAGGATGACCCCCCTAGCTCGGACGCAGCTAGCGTCTCCTTTATCAGACCCAGGCAGGCCTCAAAAGTCTTTCCAATCCACTCTGATTTCTCCTCCGTGTGTCTAAGGCTTGGGCTCGCCCGGACGCCCGTTTTGTCAACCCAAAGAAGCTGGACATTTGCTATCCTTTTCCAGCCGATGTCGTGGCCACCTGGTCTTCCCACCCAAGGTAGACCCCCCTGTGGCCCGGCTGTCAAAGAACACGGCCATCCCTGTTCCCGACGGGTCCTCTCTTCAGTCAGCGGAGGACCGTCGCATGGAGACCCTGTCCAAGGGCATTTTTGCTGCCTCCGGTTCTGCCCTCAGACCGGTTTTTTGCCTCTGCTTGGGCAGGGAAAGCAATCTCTGCTTGGGGTACGCAGCTGGAACAGGAGTTGGACTCGGACATCCCCATCCAGGACCTACGTTCCTTGGCCCAGCTTATTATTCGGGCCGGGAATTTTGTCTGTGAGGCCTCCCTTGATGCGGGAGCCCTTATTGCGCGCTCCTCCGCCCTGGCAGTTGCCGTCAGGAGGGAGCTCTGGCTGAAGGTCTGGAAAGCGGACGCTGCCTCCAAACGT
Organism: Bufo bufo; assembly: GCF_905171765.1. Classification (NCBI taxonomy): domain Eukaryota; kingdom Metazoa; phylum Chordata; class Amphibia; order Anura; family Bufonidae; genus Bufo; species Bufo bufo. The sequence continues at coordinate 221,857,776 of NC_053394.1, forward strand.
TCCTTGGCGGGGCTACCGTTTGCGGGTTCCCGCCTTTTCGGGGTCCGCTTAGACGAACTTATTTCAGAGGCCACGGGTGGTAAAAGCACCCATCTTCCTCAACCCCAAGCCAGGGGCGCCCCCCGCGGACGCCCTGGTGCGTCTCGTTTTCGGTCCTCCCGCAGGGCCTCTGGGGCTCCCACCACAGCTGCCGCTTCGGCTCCTCCCCAGGACAAGCGTAGGAAGCCGTTTTTTTCGGGCGCAGCCCTCCTGGCGCAAGCCGCAGGCTGCCCGCACACCCGCAGCAAAACAGTCCTCTGCCTGAAGGCGCGCCCCCACCCACCCGGTGTGGGGGGCCGGCTCCTCCTTTTCAAGGACGTCTGGATGGCTCACGTCTCCGACGCCTGGGCCCTCGAAATTGTGTCCTCCGGATACAAAATCGAATTTGCATCTTCCCTCCGGATCGGTTCTTTCGCTCCCGCCCCACGCGAGACCCGAAAGACGCGGCCGCGTTCTCCGCGGCCGTTCAAGCTTTACTGGACAGGGGGGTGATTACCCCCGTTCCTCTAGAGGAAAGATTCCAAGGGTTCTACTCGAACCTCTTTGTAGTTCCCAAGAAGGGAGGTTCGGTGCGGCCCATTTTGGACCTCAAAAAGCTCAACCGTTTTCTCCTCCTTCGACGGTTTCGGATGGAGTCCCTCCGCTCCGCGGTGGCTTCCCTGGAGCAGGGAGATTTCATGTCTTCCATCGATATACAGGATGCCTACCTCCATGTTCCGGTAGCCCAGTGTCACCATCGCTTCCTTCGATTCGCCGTGGGGGATCTCCACTTCCAATTTGTCGCCCTTCCCTTTGGACTGGCAACAGCCCCCCGGGTGTTCACCAAGGTCCTGGCCCCGGTTTTAGCCTTACTCCGTTCCAGGGGTGTTTTTCTGCTACCGTACTTGGACGATATCCTCATCAAGGCTCCGTCCCTTTCTCAAGCGGTTGCCAGCGTGGATCTCACTCTAGAGACTCTGGCGAGGTTTGGTTGGGTCATCAACTTCCCCAAGTCCTCCCTTCCCCCCTCCAGACAACTCGTCTTCCTGGGAATGCTTTTAGACACGGGAACGGCGGAGGTACGTCTTCCCTCGGAAAAACGTCTGATCCTCCGTGGGGCGGTTCGGGGTCTCCTTCTCCACCGTCGACCGTCCTTCCGCTTCTGCATGCGGGTATTGGGGCAGATGGTTGCCTGCTTCGAGGCGATCCCATTTGCGCAGTTTCACTCCCGCCCTCTCCAACGGGCGATCCTCTCCTCCTGGGACAAATCGCCGCAGTCTCTGGATCATCCCTTCCATCTGTCGCCTCCGGTGCGGTCATCTCTCCGCTGGTGGTTACAGTCCCCTCTTCTGGGCAGGTCCTTTCTGCCACTCAACTGGTTGGTGGTTACAACCGATGCCAGTCTCTCGGGCTGGGGAGGCGTGTTTCCTCCCCGATCCGTCCAGGGCATTTGGTCTCCATCGGAGTCCAAACTCTCGATCAATGTCCTGGAACTGAGAGCGGCCCTTCTGTCTCTACGACACTGGACTCATCTGCTGAAGGGTCATCCAGTTCGTGTACAATCAGACAACGCCACGGCCGTGGCGTACATAAACCACCAGGGGGCACTCGCAGCGCTGCAGCGATGCGGGAGGTCACCAGCATTCTCCGTTGGGCGGAAGCCCACGTCCCGGCCCTATCTGCAATTTTTATTCCAGGGGTGGACAATTGGGCGGCGGACTTCCTCAGTCGCACCACCGTCGACCCCGGCGAGTGGTCTCTTCACCCGGAGGTATTCGAGGCCATTTGCCTTCGTTGGGGCATTCCGGACGTGGACCTCATGGCCTCAAAATTCAATCACAAGGGCCCCCGCCTATCTGTCCAGGGCCAGGGATCCGGGAGCTTGCGGAGCCGACGCCCTCGTTCTTCCTTGGCGAGGCTTCGCGCGCCCATACATATTCCCTCCCATCCCTCTCCTGCCCAAGGTCCTTCGGAAGATCGCGGCGGAAGGCGTCTCGGTGATTCTGGTCGCTCCGGACTGGCCCCGCCGGTCTTGGTATGCCGACCTCATGCTGCTCCTGGCAGACGCGCCCTGGCCACTGCCCGCCAGGGAAGATCTTCTCTCTCAGGGACCGATCTTCCACCCGCGTTTAGGGTCCCTACGTTTGACGGCGTGGTTGTTGAGACCACCGTCCTGACACGTAGGGGTTTTTCTGCGGATGTCGTCCGCACCATGATCCGCGCCCGTAAGCCGTCCTCTTCTAGGATCTATTATAGGACCTGGAGGACTTTTTTGGGGTTCTGTACCGATCTGGGGATTCCTCCGCTCCGCTTTTCTCTCCCCACCGTTTTGTCCTTCCTGCAGAGCGGACTGGCCCAAGGTCTAGGCCTTAGTTCTTTGAAGGGTCAGGTATCTGCGCTGTCCATTTTGTTTCAGCGCCCACTGGCCCCCCTTGGTCCTGTCAAGACCTTCCTTCAGGGCGTGGCTCACGCGGTTCCCCCGTATCGCCCTCCGGTACCGCCCTGGGACCTGAACCTGGTTCTCTCAGCGCTCCAGGCTTCTCCTTTCGAGCCTCTGCGGATGGTTTCCTTGCGACTTCTGTCCTGCAAGGTTATTTTCCTTGTAGCCATCACCTCTCTTCGGAGGGTGTCCGAATTGGCTGCACTCTCCTGTCTGGAACCTTTCCTAGTGTTCCACCAGGACAAGGTGGTTCTTCGTCCGGTCCCTTCCTTCCTTCCTAAGGTGGTCTCCGCCTTTCATCTGAACGAGGACATCGTTCTCCCCTCTTTGTGTCCTTCCCCTTCCCATCCGCGGGAGAGGAAGCTTCATCGCCTGGACGTTGTCAGGGCGCTCAAGATTTACCTGGAAGTAACCAGATCTTTCAGGCATACTGACTCGCTCTTTGTGGTCCCGGAAGGGTCGCGCAGAGGGATGGCGGCATCCAAAGTTGCTATCGCTCGTTTTGTCAAGATGGCTGTTGCTGAGGCTTATCTCGCCAAGGGCAGGGTTCCTCCCCTTGGTGTTACCGCTCACTCCACTAGAGCGGTCGGGGCTTCCTGGGCTCAGAGAAATCGGGCTTCTTCGGAGCAGATTTGCAAGGCGGCCACTTGGTCCTCCTTGCACACCTTCACCAAGTTCTACAGGGTGCATACTCATGCGTCGGCTGACGCTGCTTTAGGCCGTCTGGTGTTGCAGGCGGCAGTTGATTGATGCCTCTGGCGTTGGTTGAGTTTGTTCTGGTCCCTCCCTTCTGGGACTGCTCTGGAACGTCCCATGGTTTCCTGTGTCCCCCAAGGAATATGGGCGAGAAAAGGAGACTTTTGTATTACTTACCAGTAAAGTCTCTTTCTCGCTCTTCCTTGGGGGACACAGCACCCGCCCTTCATTGGTTACAGTTGTGGTTCCGGCTTGGTTGCCCCCGTTGGGGCTCGACAGTTCTTTTTCCGGTTGGTGGTTATCTTTCACTACTTGGACACGCAACTGGCAGTCTCTTCTCCAGGCTGAAGGGTATAGCTGATGGAGGAGGGGCTTACAGCTTTCGCTTAGTGTCACGCCTCCTAGGGAGCAGAGCTATACCCATGGTTTCCTGTGTCCCCCAAGGAAGAGCGAGAAAGAGACTTTACTGGTAAGTAATACAAAAGTCTCCTTTTTAAATTGTCCGGATGTGCTTAAAATTAAATCAAAACTAACCTAATAAACATTTAAAGACCCCTGCAAACCTACACGTGTCCATTGTAACAGACGACAAACCCGGTGGAGTCTGAGCTTACAGTAGGGTACAGAGGAATGGGCTCAGACTGCTCAGGGTTTGGTTGTGGCTTGTTACCATGGAGACACTTAGGTCAGCATGAGAGCTGTAGATGTAAAGCAAAAGGGCAAGATGGCCTTTAAAATAGCCCATAAAAGTTTCAGGTATTAAAGTAGCACTCCAAAGTGTGCGATATATATTATACATACACAACACATATATATATTAACATACTTTTTAGGCTTGGGCGACAGATATTTTTTATTTTTATAGACCTATTGATTGATTTTAACTGTTGAGTGTCAGCGTCAGTCCAGAAGATTCCATGCCAATGCAACTGAGCTAGCTATCAATAACCATCTATAACCTGCTGGATAGTTAACTACAAAACTACAAAAAGTCTCGGTGTAGCCCAGGCCTTGGCATACAGAATGGTTTGGAAAGTCGTAGAAGTAAAGTCCTGTATGTTTGTGGTGAAGCTTGCATGCTCTTACTGCTTTTTCTGTATTGTCACAGCAGGCCACTGCCATCTTGTGGTAGCTGTAAATATTGCAACAAATGGAAATGTTCATCTTCTAGACTGTTTTTAGCAGAAATAATTGCCTAGAACGAAACATTTTGTATTTTTTTTTTTATGCATATACCTTGACATGTTTACATTTTTCCTATATTACTAGATCATGAAGGATTCATGTTTAGTAACATTGGTATGGCCATTCCTTCACTCCTTGCTATATTTCATTGATTTTAATTTTTTTTTTCTTAAAAAAACTTTGGAAAGTGTTTATTTGTGAAATAACATGTTTGGTAAAAATACGCGTTGTAACCTTTGCACTTTAGCAAGTGTCTAAATTGTTTGAAATATATATTAGTTTAAAGGGGTTGTCTTATCCCAGACATTAGGCTGTTTTTACACTTTGTCTTTTGTGTCTGTTACTTGTATGCCTATATTGTCTATTAAATGGACCCGTAAACCCCCATTTTACCGAAGGAGTGTTCTTTTGGCTGCATCTGGTAGAGACTCCATTTCTTAACTGCACTGAATAGTTTATGCCATGCAGGGACATCCAGGTAAAGCATGTATACTGCACGGCATAGTTGTATAACTGGAAACATAAATGGACACAAAAGATCAAGTGTAAAAAGTGCTATATCCACCAATGTTTGTGTAGATCTGCCTTTAAAGGGCAGATGAAACTGGCTGAACTGTTGCATGTGCTCTTCGCAGCTGAAGACATCTGTGTTTGTCCCATGTTCATATGTGCCCATATTTCTGAGAAAAATGATGTTTTAATATATGCAAATTAGCCTCTCGGAGCAACAGGGGCGTGGCCATTACACCTAGAGGCTCTGCTCTCTCCAACTGCTGCTCTCTTTCTACCTTGGTTGACAGGGCCATGCAGTGTAAACATAATCACACTTGGCCCTGACTTCTCCTAAAGTCCATTGAGGTGCAGGGGGCACGGCAGCTGCAGAGAGAGTAGAGCCTATATGTGTAATGGCAACTCCCCTGTTGCTCCCAGAGGCTCATTTGCATATATTAACCACCTCCGGACCGCCTAACGCAGATTCGCGTTCCGGAGGTGGCAGCGCTGCGCACAGTCACGCATATACGCGTCATCTCGCGAGACGCGAGATTTCGCTCCTAGCCGGCCCGCGCATGCGCATCGCGGGCCGGCAAAAGTTAAAGAACAAGTTAGTCACCAGCCTGCCAGCAACGATCATTGGCTGGCAGGCTGGCGATTTTTAAAAAATCCAATCACAAGCCATATAACAGATCATATTAGTAAATATGATCTGTTATATGGCTTGTCTGCTCCTGTGCTGGTCCTTTTCGTCGGTTGGATCCAGCACAGGAGCAGACTTCACAGTGAGTAGCACCAACACTACACCTTAGCCCCAGATCACCCCCCTGCACCCCAATTAACCCTTTGATCACCCCTTTGATCGCCCCTGTCAATCACCAGTGAAAGGAAAAAAAGTGATCAGTGTAAACTGTCACTTTTTTTTTTTCACTAGTATTGGCTGTTAGGTTTTAGGGATAGTTTAGGCCCCTTGGTTAGGTAGTTAGCGTCAGTTAGCGCCCACCCCACCGCACCGCAGTCACTTTTATTCGCTGAATAGCGTATCGCTAATCAGCATTTGTACTTTTATAGTATCTGTAAGTGATCAAAACTGATCACGGTCAGATCTATAATAGTATTAGTGTCACTTTAGTTCGCCCTCCACCCAAAACGCAGTGTTTGCCCGATCAGGCCTGATCGGTCGCCCACACGTGCGTTCACCCACGCCCGCCCCACCGCAGTGACAAAAAATATATATTTTTTGATCACTGCACATTCATTTTACACGCACTGCGGCGATAAAAAAATCAGTTTTGATATTTTTTATCAACCGCAGCGGCCTCCGGTACTTCGCTAGCCTCCCCTTTGTAAGACAGGTTTGCTTTTTTTCTTGGGTAGTCTCAGGGAATACCCCTAAATTTAGTAGTCCAAAATGTCAAACAGGGGGTATTCTTCTGAAGAGGCCTACAGGATTCTGACCCAGTCGGATGAGGAGTGGGAACCCTCATCTGATGAATCTAGCGGGTCAGAATATGAACCTGTGGAAAGCAGTGGCTCTCTGACCCAAAGTTCGGACGAGGAGGTGGAGGTCCCTGGCAGCACCAGGCGTACCCGGCCCCATGTCGCTAGACCACAGGTTATGCAGGATCCGCTTCAAGAGCAGCAGAGTGGGGCTGTCGCTGCCGGATCACGTGGTGAGGCATACACCAGCAGCGCAGCCCTCCCTGGACCTAGTACCAGCACTGCCGTACAACATGGTGACGTGGCGAGCACCAGAAGGGCAGTTGAAGCTGGTACGGTGGCACGTGCACTAGTTACCCCGTCGCAGCCACCGCAAAGACAGGCCCGTAGAGCCCCTAGAATCCCTGAGGTGCTGGCAAACCCTGATTGGCAGTCACCAACTTCAGCCGCACCTGTAGTTCCCCCTTTCACCGCCCAGTCTGGAGTTCGGGTTGAGACGGCTCAAATCGGTTCGGCCCTGGGATTTTTTGAGCTGTTCTTGACTGCGGAGCTCTTGGACTTAGTCGTGGCAGAGACCAACCAGTATGCCACACAATTTATATCCGCCAACCCGGGAAGCTTTTATGCCCAGCCTTTCCGGTGGAAACCAGTCCAAGTTTCCGAAATTAAAATTTTTTTGGGCCTTCTCCTCAACATGGGCCTGACAAAAAAGCATGAATTGCGGTCATATTGGTCAACGCACCCGATTCATCACATGCCCATGTTCTCTGCTGCTATGTCCAGGGCACGATTTGAGGCCATCCTCCGTTTCCTGCATTTTAGCGACAACACCACCTCCCGTCCCAGAGGCCACCCAGCTTTTGACCGGCTCCACAAAATTCGGCCCCTCATAGACCATTTCAACCAGAAATTTGCAGATTTGTATACCCCCGAGCAAAACATCTGCGTAGACGAGTCCCTAATACATTTTACCGGGCGCCTTGGCTTCAAACAGTACATCCCAAGCAAGCGTGCCCGGTATGGGGTCAAATTGTATAAGCTCTGTGAAAGGGCCACAGGCTATACCCACAAATTTCGTGTCTATGAGGGAAAAGATCAGACCCTGGAGCCGGTCGGTTGCCCTGACTACCTGGGGAGCAGTGGGAAGACAGTCTGGGACTTGGTGTCACCCTTATTCGGCAAGGGGTACCATCTTTATGTGGACAATTTTTACACAAGTGTGGCCCTCTTTAGGCATTTGTTTCTAGAACGGATTTGCGCCTGTGGCACCGCGCGAACTAGTCGCGTGGGCTTCCCCCAACGGCTTGTAACCACCCGTCTTGCAAGGGGGCAGAGGGCTGCCTTGTGTAACGAAGAACTGCTCGCGGTGAAATGGAGAGACAAGCGTGACGTTTACATGCTCTCCTCCATTCACGCAGACACGACAATCCAAATTGAGCGAGCAACCCGTGTCATTGAAAAGCCCCTCTGTGTCCACGACTATAATGCGCTCATGGGAGGGGTGGACTTCAATGACCAGATGTTGTCTCCGTATTTAGTTTCCCGCAGAACCAGACGCTGGTATAAGAAGGTGTCTGTATATTTAATTCAATTGGCGCTGTACAATAGTTTTGTTCTCTACAGTAAGGCTGGGAGAACACGATCTTTCCTCAAATTCCAGGAAGAGATCATCGAGAACCTCCTTTACCCAGGAGGTTCCGTGGCCCCATCCCCCAGTGTAGTTAGCCGTCTACACGAGCGACATTTCCCCAGTGTCGTTCCTGGTACCTCAACCCAACCGTCACCCCGAAAAAGATGTCGTGTCTGTAGCAGGAGTGGAATAAGGCGTGACACCCGCTATTTCTGTCCTGACTGTGCTGACCACCCTGCCCTATGCTATGGAGAGTGTTTCCGGAAGTACCACACACAGGTACACCTAGCATAGGGATTGCATCTCACAGGACAGGCACACAGGGCTATTAGGGCCCTTTTACTCTCAGCTGCTGCAAACCTCTCCTTTCACCTGGGATAAAGTGCATAACGTACTTCGCCACATCTTTGGGCGATTTGCGCTTTGCACATTGTCCCATGGGGAAGGAGAGGTTTGTTCTATAAAGGTAAAAAAAACTAAACAAAAAAAAAATTACCGGTAAGTAAAAAAGTTAAAAAAGTTTAAAAAAGTTAATATGTTCTGTTCTAAAGTTAATAAAGTTATTGCTTTGCGGCCTGGTTTTTTCTTTTTGTTTTGTTTTTTTTACCTTCCAGGTGGACCAACCGATCGACCAGCTGCAGCACTGATGTGCATTCGGACAGAAGCATTGTGCTGCTGTCAGATTACACGCAAGTCGGTGTATGCGGCGCTGCAAGACGAGATTTCTCCTCTGCAGTAAAAGATATGTTTGCCGAGGCATATGAGCTGAGGAGGTGGCGGTGTTCATATACTTTGGCAAACACTTTGTATATATAAAAAAAAAAATCCCGGCAATGATTTATTCATCCACATCGATTGATGTGAATGGAGAAATCTGGTTTGCCAGGGCATACGAGCTGAAGTGGGTATGGATGTTGGGCGGAGCTCCTATGTCCTGGCAGACGCCTTTCCCCTCCTTTTTCTTTTTTTGGCAGAGATTTTTTCATCCACATTGATCGATGCGAATGAAGAAATCTGTGCCGTTCATTTTTTTCTTTCAGCCCAGAGGCTGAACGGAAAAAAAAAAATCTCATTACCCGTATGCTCAATATAAGGAGAATAGCAGAAACTCCTAATGCTGGGCATACATGTAATGATTGCGGAGACCCTCAAATGCCAGGGCAGTACAAACACCCCACAAATAACACCATTTTGGAAAGAAGACACCCCAAGGTATTTGCTGAGGGGCATATTGAGTCCATGAAAGATTGAAATTTTTGTCCCAAGTTAGCGGAAAGGGAGACTTTGTGAGAACAAAATCCAAAAAATCAATTTCCGCTAACTTGTGCCAAAATTTTTTTTTTTCAATGAACTCGCCATGCCCCTCATTGAATACCTTGGGGTGTCTTCTTTCCAAAATGGGGTCACATGTGGGGTATTTATACTGCCCTGGCATTTTAGGGGCCCCAAAGCGTGAGAAGAAGTCTGGTATCCAAATATCTAAAAATGCCCTCCTAAAAGGAATTTGGGCCCCTTTGCCCACCTAGGCTGCAAAAAAGTGTCACACATGTGGTATCTCTGTATTCAGCAGAAGTTGGGGAATATGTTTTGGGGTGTCATTTTACATATACCCATGCTGGGTGAGATAAATATCTTGGTCAAATGCCAACTTTGTATAAAAAAAATGGGAAAAGTTGTCTTTTGCCAAGATATTTCTCTCACCCAGCATGGGTATATGTAAAATGACACCCCAAAACACATTCCTTACCTTCTTCTGAGTACGGAGATACCAGATGTGTGACACTTTTTTGCAGCCTAGCTGGGCAAAGGGGCCCACATTCCAAAGAGCACCTTTCAGATTTCACAGGTCATTTACCTACTTACCAGACATTAGGGCCCCTGGAAAATGCCAGGGCAGTATAACTGCCCCACAAGTGACCCCATTTTGGAAAGAAGACACCCCAAGGTATTCCGTGAGGGGCATGGCAAGTTCCTAGAATTTTTTATTTTTTGTCACAAGTTAGTGGAAAATGATGATTTTTTTTTTTTTTTTTTTTTTCATACAAAGTCTCCTATTCCACTAACTTGTGACAAAAAAAAAAAATTTCCATGAACTCACTATGCCCATCAGCGAATACCTTGGGGTCTCTTCTTTCCAAAATGGGGTCACTTGTGGGGTAGTTATACTGCCCTGGCATTCTAGGGGCCCAAATGTGTGGTAAGGAGTTTGAAATCAAATTCAGTAAAAAATGACCTGTGAAATCCAAAAGGTGCTCTTTGGAATATGGGCCCCTTTGCCCACCTAGGCTGCAAAAAAGTGTCACACATCTGGTATCTCCGTACTCAGGAGAAGGTGGGGAATGTGTTTTGGGGTGTCATTTTATATATACCCATGCTGGGTGAGAGAAATATCTTGGCAAAAGACAACTTTTCCCATTTTTTTATACAAAGTTGTCATTTGACCAAGATATTTATCTCACCCAGCATGGGTATATGTAAAAAGACACCCCAAAACACATTCCTCAACTTCTCCTGAGTACGGCAATACCACATGTGTGACACTTTTTTGCAGCCTAGGTGGGCAAAGGGGCCCATATTCCAAAGAGCACCTTTCGGATTTCACTCGTCATTTTTTACAGAATTTGATTTCAAACTCCTTACCACACATTTGGGACCCTAGAATGCCAGGGCAGTATAACTACCCCACAAGTGACCCCATTTTGGAAAGAAGAGACCCCAAGGTATTCGCTGATGGGCATAGTGAGTTCATGGAAGTTTTTATTTTTTGTCACAAGTTAGTGGAATATGAGACTTTGTATGAAAAAAAAAAAAAAAAAAAAAATCATCATTTTCCACTAACTTGTGACAAAAAATAAAAAATTCTAGGAACTCGCCATGCCCCTCACGGAATAGCTTGGGGTGTCTTCTTTCCAAAATGGGGTCACTTGTGGGGTAGTTATACTGCCCTGGCATTCTAGGGGCCCAAATGTGTGGTAAGGAGTTAGAAATCAAATTCTGTAAAAAATGATGAGTGAAATCCAAAAGGTGCTCTTTGGAATATGGGCCCCTTTGCCCACCTAGGCTGCAAAAAAGTGTCACACATCTGGTATCTCCGTACTCAGGAGAAGGTGGGGAATGTGTTTTGGGGTGTCATTTTATATATACCCATGCTGGGTGAGAGAAATATCTTGGCAAAAGACAACTTTTCCCATTTTTTTATACAAAGTTGTCATTTGACCAAGATATTTATCTCACCCAGCATGGGTATATGTAAAAAGACACCCCAAAACACATTCCTCAACTTCTCCTGAGTACGGGGATACCAGATGTGTGACACTTTTTTGCAGCCTAGGTGGGCAAAGGGGCCCATATTCCAAAGAGCACCTTTCGGATTTCACTCGTCATTTTTTACTGAATTTGATTTCAAACTCTTTACCACACATTTGGGCCCCTAGAATGCCAGGGCAGTATAACTACCCCACAAGTGACCCCATTTTGGAAAGAAGAGACCCCAAGGTATTCGCTGATGGGCATAGTGAGTTCATGGAAGTTTTTATTTTTTGTCACAAGTTAGTGGAATATGAGACTTTGTATGAAAAAAAAAAAAAAAAAAAAAAATCATCATTTTCCACTAACTTGTGACAAAAAATAAAAAATTCTAGGAACTCGCCATGCCCCTCACGGAATAGCTTGGGGTGTCTTCTTTCCAAAATGGGGTCACTTGTGGGGTAGTTATACTGCCCTGGCATTCTAGGGGCCCAAATGTGTGGTAAGGAGTTAGAAATCAAATTCTGTAAAAAATGATGAGTGAAATCCGAAAGGTGCTCTTTGGAATATGGGCCCCTTTGCCCACCTAGGCTGCAAAAAAGTGTCACACATCTGGTATCTCCGTACTCAGGAGAAGGTGGGGAATGTGTTTTGGGGTGTCATTTTATATATACCCATGCTGGGTGAGAGAAATATCTTGGCAAAAGACAACTTTTCCCATTTTTTTATACAAAGTTGTCATTTGACCAAGATATTTATCTCACCCAGCATGGGTATATGTAAAAAGACACCCCAAAACACATTCCTCAACTTCTCCTGAGTACGGGGATACCAGATGTGTGACACTTTTTTGCAGCCTAGGTGGGCAAAGGGGCCCATATTCCAAAGAGCACCTTTCGGATTTCACTCGTCATTTTTTACTGAATTTGATTTCAAACTCTTTACCACACATTTGGGCCCCTAGAATGCCAGGGCAGTATAACTACCCCACAAGTGACCCCATTTTGGAAAGAAGAGACCCCAAGGTATTCGCTGATGGGCATAGTGAGTTCATAGAACTTTTTATTTTTTGTCACAAGTTAGTGGAATATGAGACTTTGTAAGAAAAAAAAAAAAAAAAAAAAAAATCATCATTTTCCGCTAACTTGTGACAAAAAATAAAAAGTTCTATGAACTCACTATGCCCATCAGCGAATACCTTAGGGTGTGTACTTTCAGAAATGGGGTCATTTGTGGGGTGTTTGTACTGTCTGGGCATTGTAGAACCTCAGGAAACATGACAGGTGCTCAGAAAGTCAGAGCTGCTTCAAAAAGCGGAAATTCACATTTTTGTACCATAGTTTGTAAACGCTATAACTTTTACCCAAACCATTTTTTTTTTACCCAAACATTTTTTTTTTATCAAAGACATGTAGAACTATAAATTTAGAGCAAAATTTCTATATGGATGTCGTTTTTTTTGCAAAATTTTACAACTGAAAGTGAAAAATGTCATTTTTTTGCAAAAAAATCGTTAAATTTCGATTAATAACAAAAAAAGTAAAAATGTCAGCAGCAATGAAATACCACCAAATGAAAGCTCTATTAGTGAGAAGAAAAGGAGGTAAAATTCATTTGGGTGGTAAGTTGCATGACCGAGCAATAAACGGTGAAAGTAGTGTAGGTCAGAAGTGTAAAAAGTGGCCTGGTCTTTCAGGGTGTTTAAGCACTGGGGGCTGAGGTGGTTAAAACATTTTTCTCAGCAATGCGGGCATCTGTGAACATGGGAACAACACAGATGCCTTCAGCCGCCAAGCGCACATGCAACAGGTCACAAAAAAAGGATAAGCAGCCCTCCAAGCCCCTTAGTGGGATAAATCCATATTCAATGTTCAAGTCACCTGGTATGCATCCAAGGCAATGCAGTGCACGCGGTGAGGGGTCCTGGCTCGGGATCCCAGTTCTCTACAGCCACATTCATAGGTACAAATCTGCTGATGTCCTTTAAAAGAGTTTTCTAGGCTCCGGATATCGATGACCTACCTTCAGGATAGGTCATTAATATCCGATCAGTGAGGGTCCGACACCCCCCATTGATCAGCTATGTCTTGCAGCTTCTGGCACTGGAACTAACTTTTTTGATTGTAGCAAGAAGCACAACTCTGTTCAAACTAGTGTAGTAGGCTTGGCCCCCATTGAAGTGAATAGGAGCTTGGCTGCAGTAACTCCGCATTCACTATACTGCTTTCCATTTAAAGTGCTAGTTACAGTGCCAGAGGCTGCAGGGAACTGCTGATCAGTAAGGTGTGGGGCGTCGGACTCCCCCCTATCAGATATTAATGACCTGTCCTGAGGATAAGTCATCAATATCAAGAGCCTGGAAAACTCCTTTAGTGAGACTACATCTTTGTGGGCACTTTACAGCATAGACTAGGGAATTACCTAAAAAGAAATCCTTTAATCAAAGATTCGTGTTGCTCCCATTTTAAAGGGGTATTCCAGATTTAATGTTGTTGGCCTTTCCTCAGCATAGGCCATCTATACCATGTTGCAGGGTCCAGGACCTGCTCCCCTGCCGATCATTTGTTTGAGTAGCTCCGGCGCTGTAAATGGAAGCAGTACTGCAGGTACAAGGTTCTTCCACTGCACAATGGCTGGAGTAGCTGATTGGAGAGGGTTAACACCCTGCACCCCCGACAATCGCCCATTTCAGAGTAGCTGCAGAAGCACACAGCTCCTGAGGCTAGGCCATCCATATTAAGGCTGTACCTGTCTCCCCAGCTGATCCGTCATCAGGTAAAGGCTGATTTGCTGCTGACCTGGATGTAGACCACCACTGCTTTCCAGCAGCCTTTGACATCACAGGATTTTTTTGATCCCTCCAGACAAATCTGCCATCTTATTACTCTGTGTTGACACTCACTCTGAACCAATTTGGTAATGACATTTCTTCTGTTTTGCACAATCTTCCCCCTCCTCAAGAGGGCAGCGCATTTACCTTTTCATTTCCTGTTAAACATAGAGGGGGTCATGGTTGCAGCCGATAACTCCAGGATAGGTCATCCATATCAGATCTGCAGGGGTCTGACTCCCGGCATCCCTGCCGATTCGCTGTTTGGATGGTTCTGCACGCCACCTACATTGTAGTGGTCGTGCAGTGTAATTACAGCTTCATCTCCGATTTGCGTGCACAGGAGAGAAATCTGTAACTACTCTACACCACCTCTACAATGTAGATGTGCAGGCGGGCATTAAAGAGGACGCAGCGCGGCGGTGCTGGGAGTCAGACCTGTGCGGCGAATAGCTCATCAGTGCCTGCTTCCTTGACACACCCTTTAAATATCTAAGCAAATCCTCTACTTCTGTTGTACTTTGATCCATATTGAAAGTAGACATTCTGCAGGTCTCTTTTTATGACAGAACAACTTACCTCTAAGGCCCTATGCCCGTGACTGTATTATGGCTCTGGTCAACCTCCAGGGCTTTACTGTACTAGATAAATTTGCTATGAAAAAGCTTGGTTGTATCCCCTCGGAGTGTTGTGTCTAGGGGAGTATTTGAATGCGTCACCAGGGGCTGTGTGCGCCTCTACAGCCTCCTGCACACAGAAGTGTATGAACTCCTCCAGTGCACCACTCTGCAGAAGTGTGAATATAGCATCATTTCTCCTAATTGTTTTATTATTAAAAATCAGTGCAAGTAAAGCAAAGTGTGTGTAAATTTATTCCATACCATATGCCGAATATTGTAAAGATGTTGTGTGAAAGGAACCTGTCTGCACGAAATGAAGTGCAATCTACAGACAGCATGGTATAGGCAGATTTGTCCAGTCCATTGCACATCTTGATCGCTGCACGCTATTACACGGGGCAATCATTTCTGAAATTCTAACTATTGTATGATAATTCATGCAATTTTCGCTCCGTCTTATAAGCCCCTTACACAGAGAATGCTACCAATCACTGATAATAGCCGAATGGGCAGAGATTTAATTGTAGAAAATGACAAGTTTTTTCTGTCTCCTTTCTATCAATCGGCTCTATAACATGTGGCCTGCAGATTGCTCCTCATTTTGTGATGACAGATCCTCTAATTTCCCTCTGCCACTTACTTGCATCACTCATACTGTATCGCTCACAGGTGAACACTGTGTCTTGATCCCACTACAGTAGGGCAGATACCAGATATAGAAAACTATTTTTAAATAAAGTTTTCTTTTTCTAGCATCTTGTTCTTATTTGTTATAACTTTTTTTGTCTTGTAATACTATTGATGGTGCAGTGTAATTACTGCTGTTTGTCCCATTCAGTTGTAGGTACACTGCACCACTGCTACGTTCTAGATAGCATGCAGTTAAAGCGTTTTGTCACCTGAAAAATGGGTATTATGCTGGCTGACATTAGCGACGTGCTAATGTCAGCTGAACATAACTATAATAGTGCCATCTCACTGCCTGCCACAGTTATTGGGAAAAACGAACTTTTATAATATGTTAATTAGCCTCTAGGAGGGGGGGGGGGGAGGGGTGGGGGGCCTTGCCACTGCTCCTAGAGGCTCTGTTCTCCCAACTCTGCCCACGCCCTGCTACCACTAGATTGACAGGGGCAGGCATCGTTGGTCTCCTACCTCTGGCCCTGTCCGCAGTGTAAGGCTAGGTCTACACGACGACATTGTGTTGCACCAATGTCGTGCAACAATTTTTATAATGGTAGTCTATGGTGTCGCACTGCAACATGCGACAGTCGCAAAAAATCCATTCAAGATGCAGTCGCAGCATGTTGCAGTGCAACACCGTAGACTACCATTATAAAAATTGTCGCACGACATTGTGTTGCACCAATGTCGCGCGACAAACGTTGCAACGTAGTTGTGCCCTATAGCGCGATAATTGTCGTCGTGTAGACCTAGCCTAAATCTTGCGGCGTTCAGGCGCAGTGAGGAAGCCAGCAGCTGCCGAGCGCCCTTCAGTATTCGGCGCAGTGAGTGAACGGCACGAGATTTACACTGACACGGCCAGCGGGAGGAGAGCCTAGTGGAGCAGGGCGTGGCCAGAGGTCGGAGAACAGAGCTTCTAGGAGCAGGGGCAACGCCCCTCCTGCTCCTAGAGGCTAATTAGCATACTATTGGGAAAAACTAACTTTTAGAACGGTGGCAGGCAATGAGATGGCACTAATATAGTTATGTTCAGCTGACATTAGCACATTGCTAAAGTCAGCCAGCTTAATACCCATTTTTCAGGTGACAAAAAGCCTTTAAACAGTGAAGAAGCCACAGTGCTTGCATGAGTACCATGAATTCTTCAAACATCTGGTGAGGGTCCTAGGAGTCAAGCCCCCACCGATCTGACATTGATGACCTATTCTGAGGATAGGTCATCAATATACTAGTGCTGCACAAGCCCTTTAAATAAATAGTGCAGAGTATGGGAACACCATACCAGTATAGTATATGTGGGTATGTATTTGCTGTATGTAGAAGTACGCCTACAGCAATCACTTAAGTCTAGGTTCACACATTCAGTATTCTGGAACCCACACCAAATAACACATTCACACAAAGAAGTAAAAAAAAAAAGTCTGCAGTGAATTCTAGGTAGGATGCCGATATCCACAGCCATGCCCTACATGTTGTAGAAATGCTGCACATTTTTACAGTAGAGTTCATTCACTGCAATGAGTGACATCTGCTCATAAATCCTCACCAAAATGATTTTCCTGTGTGTCAACAGCGACCAAAAAGCAGAGATCCCGGGATCTATCTTTAATGTCACAGGCAGGGGCATGACATAACACAGGATGCCACCATTCACCATAGATAGCGGCCTATTCCTTCCTTGTACAAGGACCTCTGCACAGGTCACAGAGCATGCCTAGAAAACTCTCCTATAGAAGTCAGTGAGTCCCCTAGGATATATGGTGGCTGCTGTAAAGCATATCTTTAAATGCTGTTAACAGCTCAGACAAGATGGCAGCCCCCATAATCGTGTTCAGAAAAAAATCTAAAATTGGAAAATAATAATGATTAGAAAAACATTTGGTACTGCTAGTTTGAACTATCAGAAAAAAAATAAAGGTGATACTTTCCCTTTAAGGTATTACTCTCTATCTATATATATATATATATATTACAGTACAGACCAAAAGTTTGGACACACCTCATTCAAAGAGTTTTCTTTATTTTCATGACTGAAAATTGTAGATTCACACTGAAGGCATCAAAACTATGAATTAAAACGTGGAATTATATACATAACAAACAAGTGTGAAATAACTGAAAATATGTCATATTCTAGGTTCATCAAAGTAGCCACCTTTTGCTTTGATTACTGCTTTGCACACTCTTGGCATTCTCTTGATGAGCTTCAAGAGGTAGTCCCCTGAAATGGTTTTCACTTCACAGGTGTGCCCTGTCAGGTTTAATAAGTGGGATTTCTTGCCTTATAAATGGGTTTGGGACCATCAGTTGCGTTGAGGAGAAGTCAGGTGTATACACAGCTGATAGTCCTACTGAATAGACTGTTAGAATTTGTATTATGGCAAGAAAAAAGCAGCTAAGTAAAGAAAAACGAGTGGCCATCATTACTTTAAGAAATGAAGGTCAGTCAGCCGAAAAATTGGGAAAACTTTGAACGTAAGGGCTATTTGACCATGAAGGAGAGTGATGGGGTGCTGCGCCAGATGACCTGGCCTCCACAGTAACCGGACCTGAACCCAATCGAGATGGTTTGGGGTGAGCTGGACCGCAGAGTGAAGGCAAAAGGGCCAACAAGTGCTAAGCATCTCTGGGAACTCCTTCAAGACTGTTAGAAGACCATTTCAGGGGACTACCTCTTGAAGCTCATCAAGAGAATGCCAAGAGTGTGATGCCTTCATAGTCATGAAAATAAAGAAAACTGTTTGAATGAGAAGGTGTGTCCAAACTTTTGGTCTGTACTGTGTGTGTGTGTGTATATATGTATATATATAAAAAAATATATATATATTGAGGAAGGCTCCTGTGTTAGAGCCGAAACGTCGCTACAGCCTTATGGGTAAATAAAGTTTTTTGCTATTTTATTTATTGGAGTGCTGCCCTTTTTCTACGTCTATGTATATATATATATATATATATATATATATATATAAAATATATACACACACTATAGAAAAAATTGACCATATGCTAGCAAGTTCAGTTACAAGAGTCTACCCATCCCCTCCACACCACTGAGTAGAGGAGCCCTGGTGCTTTAAAGGGGTTATGTAGTTCTAAAAATGCCACTTACAATGCCTGGGCCTCTCTTATAGATCATACGTGCCCGACTCCCCTGCATCTGTGTCACTCCGGATCCCATGGAGATCCGCACAATGGGGAGATGCAGCAACGGCCATGCAGGGTCGTGAGTGTCGGGGAGTGGGGTAAGTATGATATATAGGAGGGACCCCTTTAAAGAGGTTGTCAATGTTGTATCTGTCCATAGTCTGAGTCTGGTATTACATCTAAGTCTAGGTTAACATCTGCAATGAAAATCCAGATTTCTTTTCATAGAAAAAGAAAACCAGAATTGTGAGACCCTGCATGTGCTGTACACCCCTGGAGCTTAATGGATCTCATTGACTCTTATAGGGTCCATTAGCTTCCCAGCATGGATGCCCTCCATACTTGCAGCATTTATTTTATGTTTTTTCCAGAATCTGTGTTCACTGCAGATATGAACCTTAGAGTTGAGCGAACACCTGGATGTTTGGGTTCGAGAAGTTCGGCCGAACTTCCCGGAAATGTTCAGGTTCGGGATCCGAACCCGAACCCCATTGAAGTCAATAGGGACAACAAACTTTTCGGCACTAAAAAGGCTGTAAAACAGCTCAGGAAAGAGCTAGAGGGCTGCAAAGGCAGCAACATGTAGGTAAATCCCCTGCAAACAAATGTGGATAGGGAAATGAATAAAAAAATAAATAAAAAAAATTAACCAATATCAATTGGACAGAGGTCCCATAGCAGAGAATCGGGCTTCACGTCAGCAGAGAATCAGTCTCTTCATGCCATAGCAGAGAATCTGGCTTCATGTCAGCAGAGAATCTGGCTTCATGTCATAGCAGAGAATCAGGCTTCACGTCACCCACCACTGGAACAGGCCACTGTCAGATATTTAGGCCCAGGCAGAGGAGAGAGGTCCCATAACAGAGATTCAGGCTTCATGTCAGCAGAGAATCAGTCTTCATGCCATAGCAGAGAATCAGGCTTCACGTCACCCACCACTGGAACAGGCCACTGTCACATATTTAGGCCCAGACACCCAGGCAGAAGAGAGAGGTCCCATAACAGAGATTCAGGCTTCATGTCAGCAGAGAATCAGTCTTCATGTCATAGCAGAGAATCAGGCTTCACGTCACCCACCACTGGAACAGGCCACTGTCACACATTTAGGCCCAGGCACCCAGGCAGAGGAGAGAGAGGTCCCGTAACAGAGATTCAGGCTTCATGTCATAGCAGAGAATCAGGCTTCACGTCACCCACCACTGGAACAGGCCACTGTCACATATTTAGGCCCCGGCACCCAGACAGAGGAGAGGTTCATTCAACTTTGGGTTGCCCCGCAATATAATGGTAAAATGAAAATAAAAATAGGATTGAATGAGGAAGTGCCCTGGAGTACAATAATATATTGTTAAGGGGAGGTAATTAATGTCTAATCTGCACAAGGGATGGACAGGTCCTGTGGGATCCATGCCTGGTTCATTTTTATGAACGTCAGCTGTCCACATTGGCTGTAGACAGGCGGCTGCGTTTGTCTGTAATGACGCCCCCTGCCGTGCTGAATACATGTTCAGACAAAACGCTGGCCGCCGGGCAGGCCAGCACCTCCAAGGCATAAAAGGCTAGCTCTGGCCACGTGGACAATTTGGAGACCCAGAAGTTGAATGGGGCCGAACCATCAGTCAGTACGTGGAGGGGTGTGCACAGGTACTGTTCCACCATGTTAGTGAAATGTTGCCTCCTGCTAACACGTTCCGTATCAGGTGGTGGTGCAGTTAGCTGTGGTGTGGTGACAAAACTTTTCCACATCTCTGCCATGCTAACCCTGCCCTCAGAGGAGCTGGCCGTGACACAGCTGCGTTGGCGACCTCTTGCTCCTCCTCTGCCTTCGCCTTGGGCTTCCACTGGTTCCCCTGTGACATTTGGGAATGCTCTCAGTAGCGCGTCTACGAACGTGCGCTTGTACTCGCGCATCTTCCTATCACGTTCCAGTGCAGGAAGTAAGGTGGGCACATTGTCTTTGTACCGGGGATCCAGCAGGGTGGCAACCCAGTAGTCCGCACACGTTAAAATGTGGGCAACTCTGCTGTCGTTGCGCAGGCACTGCAGCATGTAGTCGCTCATGTGTGCCAGGCTGCCCAGAGGTAAGGACAAGCTGTCCTCTGTGGGAGGCGTATCGTCATCGTCCTGTGTTTCCCCCCAGCCACGCACCAGTGATGGGCCCGAGCTGCTTTTGGTGCCACCCCGCTGTGAACATGCTTCATCTTCATCCTCGTCCTCCAGTAGTGGGCCCTGTCTGGCCACATTTGTACCTGGCCTCTGGTGTTGCAAAAAACCTCCCTCTGAGTCACTTCGAAGAGACTGGCCTGAAAGTGCTAAAAATGACCCCTCTTCCTCCTCTTCCTCCTGGGCCACCTCCTCTTCCATCATCGCCCTAAGTGTTTTCTCAAGGAGACATAGAAGTGGTATTGTAATGCTGATAACGGCGTCATCGCCACTGGCCATGTTGGTGGAGTACTCGAAACAGCGCAACAGGGCACACATGTCTCGCATGGAGGCCCAGTCATTGGTGGTGAAGTGGTGCTGTTCCGCAGTGCGACTGACCCATGCGTGCAGCAGCTGAAACTCCACTATGTCCTGCTGCTGCTCGCACAGTCTGTCCAGCATGTGCAAGGTGGAGTTCCACCTGGTGGGCACATCGCATATGAGGCGGTGAGCGGGAAGGCCGAAGTTACGCTGTAGCGCAGACAGGCGTGCAGCAGCAGGGTGTGAACGCCGGAAGCGTGAACAGACGGCCCGCACTTTATGCAGCAGCTCTGAGATTTCGGGGTAGTTGCGAATGAACTTCTGCACCACCAAATTCAGCACATGCGCCAGGCAAGGGATGTGCGTCAAACCGGCTAGTCCCAGAGCTGCAACGAGATTTCGCCCATTATCGCACACCACCAGGCCGGGCTTGAGGCTCACCGGCAGCAACCACTCGTCGGTCTGTTGTTCTATACCCCGCCACAACTCCTGTGCGGTGTGGGGCCCGTCCCCCAAACATATGAGTTTCAGAACGGCCTGCTGACGTTTACCCCGGGCTGTGCTGAAGTTGGTGGTGAAGGTGTGTGGCTGACTGGATGAGCAGGTGGAAGAAGAGGAGGAGGAAGCTGAGTAGGAGGAGGAGGAGACAGGAGGCAAAGAATGTTGCCCTGCGATCCTTGGCGGCGGAAGGACGTGCGCCAAACAGCTCTCCGCCTGGGGCCCAGCCGCCACTACATTTACCCAGTGTGCAGTTAGGGAGATATAGCGTCCCTGGCCGTGCTTACTGGTCCACGTATCTGTGGTTAGGTGGACCTTGCCACAGATGGCGTTGCGCAGTGCACACTTGATTTTATCGGACACTTTGTTGTGCAGGGAAGGCACGCCTCTCTTGGAGAAGTAGTGGCGGCTGGGAACAACATACTGTGGGCCAGCAAGTGACATGAGCTGTTTGAAGCTGTGTGTGTCCACCAGCCTAAATGACAGCATTTCATAGGCCAGTAGTTTAGAAATGCTGGCATTCAGGGCCAGGGATCGAGGGTGGCTAGGTGGGAATTTACGCTTTCTCTCAAATGTTTGTGAGATGGAGAGCTGAACGCTGCCGTGTGACATGGTTGAGATGCTTGGTGACGCAGGTGGTGGTGTTGGTGGTACATCCCATGTTTGCTGGGCGGCAGGTGCCAACGTTCCTCCAGAGGCGGAGGAAGAGGCCGAGGCGGCAGCAGCAGCAGAAGAGGTAGCAGGGGGAGCCTGAGTGACTTCTTTGTTTTTAAGGTGTTTACTCCACTGCAGTTCATGCTTTGCATGCAGGTGCCTGGTCATGCAGGTGTCACGGCTGAGGATGGGGGAAATCCTCAGCCGTGCGATGCCAGATGCTGTTGGCCTACTCGGCCAGGAGAACAGGATAGGGAGCAGGTCACCTCCTAACAGCGTCCCTACCCTGACCCTAACTCCTAACTGCATGGGCCGACCGTAGGAGGACCCATGCGCAGGAACCTCGGATCCCTAACTCACCCTCCGTCCGGTCCCTGCGCTAGGAGTCAGAGTAAGACGACCTACTCCTCCTAGGCGCGGAGGAGCAGGAGTCTCACTGGCCAAGCTGTTGGGAAAAAGGGGAACCAAAACAGACTAACGGAAATGGCAGGTGAACTAAGAAGTTCAACCAACCTGCCACAGCCTTGCTGACTGGATCCCTGAGAACACACAGAATCCAGAACCATTAGCTGCACAAACCAAACGCAGGAAGGACCCAACAGAACATCAGATGGACATCTCACACAACATGACATAAAACATAAAGTGACATTTTCTTTATGACCACAGGGGTGGCTCTCACAGGCACGTAGAAACACAGGAGGCTGCTCCAGCCAGCATGACTGAAGCAACCTACTGAGCCATGCAAAAGTGAGAGGCTTTATAGGCCAAGAAGCCACACCCCACAGTCGGACACACCCAGTGCACACACACACTAGGAAGGAGGTTAACCCTTCCAACACCAGGGAAGGGAAACATAAATAAAAAGGGAAAGTGTCCAACTCAGAAACACACTGTGGCTGTTGCCGCAGGCAACGACATGGGTGGCCACCATGTCCTGGGAGTCAGCCCGAAGGCCGGGACACTGCCACCACATGTACACCATGCAATCAAACGTTGCCACGGGCAACCACAGTGAGGAGAAGATGTAAGTGTACACCACACAAAACAGAGAGTGCACACCGACATACAAAAGTGCATACATACACACAACTCCTAGGAAACCGCACACATAGCTGTTGTCCGCGGCAACCGCACCTGAGGCCAACTACATTATGCCTCAAGCTGCGGTTGAAACTACAACACAAAACCGCGGGCAACAGTATGCGACTCCCAAGGAGTCACGGCCAAAACCGTGGCCGTGACAGCAGGTTGTGCTAAGGTTCAGAACGTTAATGCCTCGCTTCAGGCTCTGATGGCACAGCGTGCAAACCACTCGGGTCTTGTCGTCAGCACATTGTTTAAAGAAGTGCCATGCCAGGGAACTCCTTGAAGCTGCCTTTGGGGTGCTCGGTCCCAGATGGCGGCGGTCAGTAGCAGGCGGAGTCTCTTGGCGGCAGGTGTTCTGATTTTGCCCACTGCTCCCTCTTTTGCTACGCTGTTGGCTCGGTCTCACCACTGCCTCTTCCTCCGAACTCTGAAAGTCAGTGGCACGACCTTCATTCCATGTGGGGTCTAGGACCTCATCGTCCCCTGCATCGTCTTCCACCCAGTCTTGATCCCTGACCTCCTGTTCAGTCTGCACACTGCAGAAAGACGCAGCAGTTGGCACCTGTGTTTCGTCATCATCAGAGACGTGCTGAGGTGGTATTCCCATGTCCTCATCATCAGGAAACATAAGTGGTTGTGCGTTAGTGCATTCTATCTCTTCCACCCCTGGGGAAGGGCTAGGTGGATGCCCTTGGGAAACCCTGGCAGCAGAGTCTTCAAACAGCATAAGAGACTGCTGCATAACTTGAGGCTCAGACAGTTTCCCTGATATGCATGGGGGTGATGTGACAGACTGATGGGCTTGGTTTTCATGCGCCATCTGTGCGCTTTCTGCAGAAGACTGGGTGGGAGATAATGTGAACGTGCTGGATGCACTGTCGGCCACCCAATTGACTAATGCCTGTACCTGCTCAGGCCTTACCATCCTTAGAACGGCATTGGGCCCCACCAAATATCGCTGTAAATTCTGCTGGCTACTGGGACCTGAGGTAGTTGGTTCACTAGGACGTGTGGCTGTGGCAGAACGGCCACGTCCTCTCCCAGCACCAGAGGGTCCACTAACACCACCACGACCATGTCCACATCCGCGTCCCTTTTTAGATGTTTTCCTCATTGTTCCCGTTCACCACAATTTTGAAAATGGCAAATTTGGGAATACGTTTTCAACCCAGAACAAAAACTGTGCTTTTACGGTCACTACAAATAATTTGACCAGCTAAAACAGTACAGATTTGGTTGAATAGAAATGTGAGGCCTATTTTTTTTTGCGCTGTGTGACAGATATACCTTTAATCACAGAATTAGACTTGTATCTGCACGGTAGCGTGTGTGTTAAGTTTTTCTGAATGACACTATCAGCACCTTGAATCTAAGATATCCTTTTGGGATAGATTTAAAGTAGGCCTGATATAGCAGAAACTACTTATTTTGAGAATGGCAAATTTGGGAATAGTTTTTCAACCCAGAACAAAAACTGTGCTTTTACGGTCACTACAAATAACTTGACCAGCTAAAACAGTACTGATTTGGAGGAATATAAATGTCAGGTCTATTTTTTAGGCGCTGGGTGACAGGCTCAACTTGCCCCTGATGTAGTATATGGCCAAAAAATAACCACACTATTGATGGTTAAATGCACTTGGGTGACACAGGCTCAGCCTGCACCTGATGTAGTATATGGCCAAAAATTAACCACACTGTTGATGGTTAAATGCACTTGGGTGACACAGGCTCAGCCTGCACCTGATGTAGTATATGGCCAAAAATTAACCACACTGTTGATGGTTAAATGCACTTGGGTGACACAGGCTCAGCCTGCACCTGATGTAGTATATGGCCAAAAAATAACCACACTGTTGATGGTTAAATGCACTTGGGTGACACAGGCTCAGCCTGCACCTGATGTAGTATATGGCCAAAAAATAACCACACTGTTGATGGTCAAATGCACTTCGGTGACACAGGCTCAGCCTGCAGCTGATGTAGGATATAGCAAAAAATAACCACACTATTGATGGTTAAAAGCACTTGGTGGTAGCTTGTGCTGGCGCACCACAAGCCACAAAATGGCCGCCGATCACCCCAGAAAAAAGTGATATAAAAACGCTCTGGGCAGCCTAAAAAAAGTGAGCAATTCGATATTAGCACTTCAATGATCCACAGCTGGAGATCGATCACAGAATGAAGTCTTTTGGAGGAGTTAATCTGCCTAATCTCGCCCTAACGTCGCAGCAGCAACCTCTCCCTATGCTTGAATCAGCAGAGTGACGTGCAGCGCTACGTGACCCAAGCTTATATAGAGGCTGGGTCACATGCTGCACTGGCCAATCACAGCCATGCCAATAGTAGGCAAGGCTGTGATGGCCTCTTGGGGCAAGTAGTATGACGCTTGTTGATTGGCTGCTTTGCAGTCTTTCAAAAAGCGCCAAGAAAGCGCCGAACACCGAACCCGAACCCGGACTTTTACGAAAATGTTCGGGTCCGTGTCACGGACACCCCAAAATTCGGTACGAACCCGAACTATACAGTTCGGGTTCGCTCATCCCTAATGAACCTAGCCTTAGCCCCATTCACATTAATGAGGATGAGCTGTAACACCAGACACCACCCATAGACCTCTATCTCAGAGTAGTGAAGGGACCGTCCTTTCTCATTTTCTGAGACTTGGAGGACCAAAGGTAAATTTTAGATCTTCCATCTCCATTATGTGGAGTTTACCATTGTATTATTCGCCTATTTTCCTTTGAGGTCAATTTACTTCAGATTTCTATATTACAAACAAAATACTGAACAGAAGCTTGCATTTATTTTTTAAAAAATCGACGCACTTTTACAAACTGCTGACTAACACAGATTGTGTTCCATCTATAGCCATTTGAGTTTGGCACTAAATATTAATGACCCTTAGTTCTCATTCGTTGGAGTAGACGACACAATGTTGCAACACTTAGAAATCCACACTATTTAACATTACAGTCCTATGTAATAGTTACTAATTGAATCTAATCTGTAGGCATCTTGAAGAGACTGGTTGCTACATGGGCTAATGCAGGGATGTTGGCGAGCACTATGCTTGGGTTTCTTGCTGTACGTTTCTGTAATGTTATAACTATGGAAAGAAGTGGTCTTTGTTCTGGCAACAGTGTTCCATAATCTGCAGAACTTTGTTGGCCTGCTTGACTACATTTCTGCTGCTGTGTCCTTGAAGCTTCTGCAAAGTTTCTTTCAGGTTGATTACTTCCATTTCCTTCCGCAAGTCATCTGTAGAAAGACATCTTTAGTTAGACACCCAGCTTCTATCCGAGTTAGCATTACATGTGATGAGTTATTATATGCAAGACTCTACCGGAAGACAAAAGAGGAGGTGTTTCTAAAGGTCCATATTTTATTCTATCAGAGATCTTTAAAGTGGACTTGTCAGATGATTTATACTACTCTATCTGAGGGCAGGTATGACAAAGGGACAGAATCTCAGATTCTTGTTATGTTGATTTAATATGATTTGATGCAAAATTTCTGTGTAAAAAGCAGAGTAAATTCTGACAGGACTCCTAGGAGAGACAGGGAGAGTCCTGCTTACCTGGCCCACAGGCTGGCCGAGAGCCTATGGATATGGATACAGGGAAATCTGTCAGTCATCCTTTGTGGATGGGGTAGTACGAACTTTCACTGTTTAAAAGCCCCACCACTAAACTGTTCTGCAGTAGCTCTAGCACCGGAACTACACCGCGCCATCCATTTCTGTAGGTGACAAAGCTGGTTAGTGCAGCACTGCTCCTGCTGAAGAGAATGGGACCATCTACTACAGAAGTGGATGGAGTTGCGTAATTCCATTGCCAACACTACTGCAGAACAACTGACCACTGGGGGTGCTGGATGTCGGAGCCCCGCCGATCAGATATTGGTGACGTAGCCTCAAGATAGGCCTTCAATATTAAAGTACCAGAAAACCCCTTTAAATCTGCAGCTGAATTTTATGTTGAGTGAATCTGGTTTGTTAAACCCCATTAACTAACATTGTACTGCACTTTGCTACGCGATTTGTGTGGATTCATACCAAATAAAGGTGCCTTTACACTCAGCAGATCTGTTCCAGAAAATGTTCTGTTTCTGAATATCGACTCCATTTATTGAATAGGGTTGCTTTGGTGAGAAGCACATGGATTTTTTTAAGCCCCATTCAGTCGTGCCGTGTATGAAGGCACCATAATACTGCTTTTTACTCAGAAATCCTGCCCCAAATCTTATAAACAACTATATATATATATATCGCAGCTCAGATTCTCTCTTCCTGTCCTGTACCGCAGTCAGATAGGGCAGCAGAAATCCTCTCACAGGTTCATTTTAAAGACTGCCATATCAATATTCTCTCAAGGAACTGTTATGTCAGTCCACCGTTCATTAGCATTACGGTGGCTCAATGGGTTGCTATAGTGAATGACGTTAGCAATAACCCATTTGGTAATGTTGTACTGTAATTCATTGGAGAATTTCAGTGCGAATTCAGAAACGCCTAAACAAATATGCAGTGTGCTGGACAATCTGTGCTTACAGGCTCCTTTATTTAAAGGGATTTGTCCAGCCTAGAAACAGACATTCCCAATGGTTGTAATCGGGCTTGAGCGAATCGAGCTTTGGATCATAGATCTGAAGTTGATTTGTTCAAAAACTTTGTTTTAAAGCTGTATTGAGACCTGTCTCTGCACAGCATTAAAATGTATTGCCTCTGTGAAGGCAAAATGAATTTCAAATGAAGTTGCGTGAGACTTCGGTGAATGAATTCGGTATTCATTTCTACATCTTTAAAAACATATGAAATTCGGAATCCGAAGTTTGGCTTGGTACTGGCTGGCACCTCAGTACCAAACCTGACTTTGGATTGCTAATTGTAAATGTTTATAATGATGTAGAAATGAATACCGAATTTATTCACTGAAGTCTCATGCGACTTCGGGTGAAACAAATTTTGCCTTCATGGAAGCCATACATTTTAATACTGTAATAAGACAGGTCTCCATACCGCATTCAAACGAAGTGTTTGAACGAATGGACTTCGGATCTACAATCCAAATTTTGTTTCGCTCAACACTAATTGGAATCTGAAACGCACCTCTCAATGGTCCTGTCTTATTACTGGCTGATTTCAGTCCCCTCTGGACCAGAATTGACTTTAGCTTGTGACCACTGTGGCCAATGACTTGCTTAAATAGTTTCATGTGCTAGAACTGAATGTCACTAGCGGTTTTTTATTTATTTTATTTCCATTTGCAACAGGTTACGACCATCGGGGCCAGGGGGCCCGCTGCACTCACATGTAATGGGAGCGCTCTGATGGGGCCCGGCATGAAGTACAGTGAGAACGCTGGGCCCCGTCAGCGCTCTTCAAACATGAGGGGACACAAGAGGCAGGGGGAGCACACTCACCTGGCAGTTCTGGTTACTGATGGGCTGTTCGTTTTCAGAGTGAAGCAGGGCGACCTCTCCTCTCCTCTCCCTGCTTCACTATTCTTCTGAGCTCAGGTGCTCCCCCTGCTGGCCGCACATTGCGCTGCTGGCTGTGGGAGGAGCGCTGAAAGCCCAGGAATCTGCCTTCAGCACAGCCAGCGGCGCGATGTGAGAGTGTGGGAGCGCGTCATCAGGGAAGAGGGTAAGTATATGTTGGTTTTTTTTCCCCATAAAGCTGCAAACAGGGGGCAACAACTAGAGTGAGGGGGCACAAAAGTGGGCATCTTTACTAAGGGGGAGGCCTAATCTGAAATAACTACTGTGTGGGGGCACATATCTGGCATAACCACTGTGAGGGGGCACATATCTGGCATAACTACTGTGAGGGGCACATATCTGGCATAACCACTGTGAGGGGGCACATATCTGGCATAACTACTGTGAGGAGGCGCATATCTGGCCATAACTACAGTGAGGGGCACATATCTGGCATAACCACTGTGAGGGGGCACATCTGGCATAACCACTGTGAGGGACACATATCTGGCATAACTACTGTGAGGGAGCACATATCTGGGCATAACTACAGTGAGGGGACACAAAAGTAGGCATAACTACTGTGACAGGAACAAAGTTGGGCATAACTGCTGTGAGGGGCCACAAGGAGGACATTAGTACTGTGAGGGGACACAATGTAGGCATTATTACTGGGTAGTAGCATTTAGGGGAAATGTCCTAGATTACCCTGCTATACATTGGCATGGCTCAGTCTTACAGGCCAGCACAGCGCCCCCTGCTGTTGATTTCACAGGGGAAGTCACCCTTCCTTATGTGATTATTCATTTTTTCCTCTATCACCACAGGGACCTTGTTCTGGATCCAGTGGACATCACGCCGACGCCAGCGACACCCTGGATGAGGTAGTACTAGATTTTATTAGGACTGGGTGAGTGTAGCCATGCATTGGGCTTAGGACTCTTTAACCCAGTGTTTCTCAACCAGTGTGCCAAAGGCTGTCCGGGCATGCTGGGAGTTGTAGTTTTGCAACAGCTGGAGGCACACTGGTTGGGAAACACTGCTTTAACCTATGCGGGTAATCCGCTGCGTGAAAGAGAGCCAAGCCCCGCTCTGGACAGCAGAGACACAGAGCATTAACATGATTGATAATGCTCTGGGCCTCTCTGTGACCTTTTTACAACAAAATCATGGTGACAACTTTATTCCACTGTGATTTTTGTAGTAAAAAGGGCACAGAGCATTATCAGTCATGTTAATGCTCAGTGTCTCTGCTGTCCAGAACGGGGCTTGGCTCTTTTTCACGCAGCGGATTAACCGCATGGCATCCGCTGGTGTGAAAGATCCCTTCGTGTAAAGAAAATCTGCTGCCCCTTTGTAAAAATGGGGGTGGGGTGCGATCCAAAGTTTGCACTTGGGCCCAAAGTTTGCCACTGATTGGGGCTGTAAGCTTTTAGACGGACAACCTGTTTAATAAATCCAGTACTGCTCTCTGAACTGATATATAGCTGTGTGCATGAGGCCTAACACTGCAGCCAGTATGTGCACCATCTGTAGTGCGTGTATGAGCCATAGTGCATCACAAAATGATCCAATGGCTGTAAACACTGGTAATATAAGAGGCATAGATTTTCTTAATATACTTTTAGATCATAGCTATAACCTATTGAATGCAAAAAGGTAAAAATAATATTCTTTTCAATGCCCATTGATTCATTGCCAGCACTCAATAAATATTAACTGCATTCCTAATCGGTAAGAATCTAAACAATGCTAGCCTCCTGGATGTAGCTGCTAATATTTTCATTCTTTAGAAAGTCAGCTTTTAAAGTGAGAATGCAATCATATTCAAGCTTGGCCTCAAGAAATCCTTAATATTGCTGTCTTTACCTGAATCCAAGAGGCTACATAATAGACCCATGGAATTGTATTTCACCTCTGGTCCCATAGATTCATCTTGCAAAATTCTGTGCAGGATTGACACTAAGTCAGACTCTTTGAAGGCTCCTTCAACAACCTCTGAAATTCAATGATAGCCATTACTCCATCTCATAAACTGCTACTATTACACAAATGACTCTGCAATGACTCTACTGTAGTAGTTAAGGATGATGGTGTTTGTTGGTATCCCTGATTTTAGGGCAATATGAGATAATAATCTAGCACATTTGAGGATGATGAATCTTATTACCACTAGTGTGTTTGGGATATATTCCTGAGGCTTCTATAAATTATTAACTAGATAATGAATTTTCTGTGCTCCTCAAATATAATGGATTTTTTGAGCATACAATTCAGTCCTCTTGATTGCAATATTTTACTTTACCAAGGTTGATGGTAGATGCAATGGCTAATGCGATGAGGGCTTCATTTTGCATAATGGCGTGCTCACTAGTTGTCATGGAGACCAGATGCTTCACACCTTTGGCCTTTTGAATAGCATTGACTACATCCTGTGCATAACAATCAAAAGAGAACATGTAACTGCGGTAGAAAATCATAAACGGGTACAATTCTATCTACACTTTGGAAAAGTCTACAGTCCCTTTTAAATGCAACAATGATAGTTTGGATCGGATCACTGGCGCATGTAAAAGAAAACCTTTTACCGGTTCTGAGATTACAATATTAATACTGGGCACTGTAGGGCATGTTTAGGAGATGTCATATGTAGCTCCTATAGAAATGTGGTTATTGATGCCATGAGCATGCTCCTATCTTCAGGTTAAAACCTTAGGGCTTTTTCAGACAAGTGAGGTCAATACCCATCTGTGTACCAAGTACAAAAAATTGCTGATGTTTTTAAAAAATAAACCTCACATGGATGGCATTTCTTGTTTGAAAATCGGACCTAAATTGTTCAAGCTGTGATCTTTTCTGCATGAACTGATGGTCTTTGCCAAGAATTGTGCATGTGAATTGACCATTGACTATAAAGTGTTCAGTCCAGGTGTTTTCCTTTCTACACTCGGACAGTACTTGGATGTGCATGTCACTCTTCTGAATGAGCCCTTAGAGTCAGTTTAACAAAGGTATGAGCACTGTGCTGTAACTGCTTTTTTATATTTGTGTAATTGGGTGTTAACAATAAAGCAGCATTTGAACTGGCCGAGCAGACAAACCTCCAGTATGGTTAACCACCCAAAGATCTAACATACAGTGCTGCCCATAATTATTAATACCCCATGCAAATTTTGACTTAAAGTTAATTTTATTCAACCAGCAAGTATTTTTTTGAAGGAAAATGACATAGGTGTCTCCTAAAAGATAATAAGACGATGTACAAGAGGCATTATTGTGGGGGAAAAAAAACAATTTCTTAGCTTTTATTTACATTTGAGCAAAAAGTGGCCAGTCCAAAACTATTCATACCCTTCTCAATAATCAATAGAAACGCCTTTTATTGGCTATTACAGCAATCAAACGCTTCCTATAATTGCAGACCAGCTTTTTGCATGTCTCCACAGGTATTTTTGCCCATTCATCTTTAGCAATGAGCTCCAAATCTTTCAGGTGGGAGGGTCTTCTTGCCATCACCCTGATCTTTAGCTCCCTTCACAGATTCTCAATTGGATTCAAGTCTGGACTCTGGATGGGCCACTCCAAAACGTTAATGTTTTTGTCTGCTAACCATTTCTTCACCACTTTTGCTGTGTGTTTTGGGTCATTGTCATGCTGAAATGTCCACTGGTGCCCAAGGCCAAGTTTCTCTGCAGACTGCCTGATGTTGTTATTGAGAATCCTCATGTATTGCTCTTTTTTCATGATGCCGTTTACTGTGATTAGGTTCCCTGGTCCATTGGCTGAAAAACCCCCCCAAAGCATTAGGTTCCCACCGCCATGTTTGACAGTGGGGATGGTGTTCTTTGGGTTGAAGGCTTCTCCTTTTTTACGCCAAATAAAGGAAACATCATTGTGACCAAACAATAAAATGTTTTGTTTCATCTGACCATAACACAGAAGACCAGAAGTCTTCTTCTTTATCCAGATGAGCTTTTGCAAAAGCCAAGCGAGCTTTTGTGTGCCTTATCTGGAGAAGTGGAACCCAGCAGTGTGTAGTGTCCATTGGATTGTCTACCTTGAGACATTGCCACCAGCAGAGCCCAGATTCAGGATGGCCTTGGTGGTGATCCTTGGATTCTTTTTCACCTCTCTAACTATTCTCCTGGCCAGCACAGGTGTCACTTTTGGCTTCCGACCATGTCCTCTGATATTTTCCACAGTGCGGAACATCTTGTATTTTTTGCTCAAATGTAAATAAAAGCTGAGAATTATTTTTTTCACCACAATAATGCCTCTTGTACATCGTCTTATTATCTTTTGGGAGACACCTATGTCATTTCTCGTCAAAAAATTACTTGCTGTTTTGAATAAAAGTAACTTTAAGTCAAAATTTGCCAGGGGTATGTAGCACTGTAGGTTTATGTAATCAAAAGTGTAGGTGCACTCCAGTTCCATAGATGGAGTATGGGCCTTCAGAATCCTGTCCTGCGATGGGCCGACGGAACCCCACTCCAATCTTGTAACCTAGGTCAATTATTTACTTTCTATTAAGTCACTTTTATTTGTAGGTGGAGCTTCACTTTATTATAGTACACCATTATTAAAGTTTAAAAAAAGTTAATAGTGCTACTAGAAATTTACATTTACAGACCTACAAGCTATTAGTATTTGTAGGATTTAGTTTTCATTGAAGGGGTATTTTAGTCCTGAAAATGTGTCACCTATCCATGGGTCATAAATATTTGGTCTGTGGTTGTCCGACCACTGAGACCTCCACCAACAGCTAGAACTGGGAACTTTCATCCTGTGCCCATGGTTGAAAAAGATTATTTGGAATAGTGGGCAAACATATTCCAACCAAATCCTACTTGCTGCAGCTGTCCTAGAAGAGAGGAGTAGGAAAACGGATCCGTCCCCATTGACTTGCATTGGGGTAATGCCGGATCCGTCTTGAATCCGCATCCCAGGACGGAAAGCAAAATACATGTTGCGGTTTGCTCCCTGGTCTGTGAATACAACTAAACGGAACGGAATACATTTTGGAGCACTCAGTTCAGTGTTGTCCCCATTGACAATGAATGGGGACAAAACTGAAGCATTTTTTTCCGGTATTGAGCCCATATGACTCAATACCGGAAAACTTAAATGCTAGTGTGAAAGTAGCCTTATAGTGTTTGGCTTCAATAACTGCATAAAAAAACTGAATGTGGAAACCCAGCCTTAATCTCTTTTAATAATAATTGCCTACTTGAGACTTGCTGTGTCGTAAGAGAGATGCCAGTAGACGATTTGCTTCTCCTCGAACTCCAACGTGGTCTTTAGCTTCACACCACTGCACAAGTCTAGCCAATAGCTTGGAATCTTGACCCAGAATCTGAGCTGTATCAGCTTTGTAAATAAAGTAAGATCACCATAGTCAGCCTGTGCTTGTCCTATAAACATGTAAAGGCATACAACTTGTATTGAATGGTAAAAGTAACTTCCAGTAACAAACTACTCAATGCTAAACAAATTGGTATCTTCTTTTAGATCCTCTTTTAAGAAATAAGAGCCCACATCCTCCTCCAGATAGTCAATATTCAATCAATATTTTGCTCAGTCGTTTACTGTTTCTTGACTGCGAACAGATACCTGTTGGACACCAAGTTTGAAAGCTACATACCATCACTGGACCTTAAACCTGGACTTTGTACAGGTCCAGTTGTGTTCAACAGTATATGGGACTAGAATACAAATGAGTTACATTAACAGACACAACTCCTTGATGGTTGGACCATTGATCTGGTTAGATACATTTAATATAATATATCATAAAGAGAGGCCATCAATAACTATTAATATGGAACCTCTTCACTTTTGTAAAATTTCCAAAAACAGTCATTCCAATTTAATCTTAAACTGGAAACAGATGGAAAAAGATTTTGTCAGTGGACTTAAAATTTCTAGTTGAAACACAAAAAAGCCAAGTTATTTTGGTTTACCTTGCCCATCAGTCAACATTCTTAGTGTACCCAGGAGTTTGAATTGAACTGGGGGCATTTCTGATCTTAGCAACATCTGGATTCTGTTGGCCACCCCTTCTTCCAGCATTCTTACTTTATTCATCACTAAGAGTAAGATGCATCAATGTTAACATACAAATTAGTGAAATTCTAAAAAGTAGTTGTACAATATTTATACACAAAAAATACATAATTCTATTTGGTGTAATTTATAACAAAAAACAAAGGGGCACATTTATTAAGACCGGCATTTTAGACATTGGTCTTAATAAAGGCCTAAGGTGGCTGTGGATCCGTCAGGATTACGAAGAGGCGCATCTCTCTCCATAACATCGGCGCATCTAACTCCAGTTCTAAAAGTAAGACGCTATGCTTTTTGTCATCTCATTTTTCGTTGACTTCAAGTGAACTTTTATGCTTCTTGTAAAGTGCATTGAAACGTGCACAGAGAGTGAGACAAGCAGAGCCCACACCAAGGTATGCAATTTTTCTAGTTCATTAGTCCTGGCAGGGAAGTCCATACATATTCCCTATTAGAATGTTTGTTTTGCAGTTTATATTGAATTCTTATAGCAGGTTCACACAGATGTGGGACAGATTTCCCTTCAGGTTTTTCTGCCAAAGCCGAAAGTGGATTTAAAAAAATGGACATAAAAATGAAGGATATATACTCCTTCTTGCTGGATCCACTTCTGGCTTTGACTGAAGGGAAATCTGCCTCAAAACCTGCTCCAAAAAAACTGTGAACATACCTTTAAAAACAGCAACTAAGTAGTAAAGTACTGATGATTGTTGGGCAGTGAAGTGGCCATACATAATTATACTTTTATCTTTGAGGGCTGATAATTTGAAAAAAATTTGATAATCATACTTTACCCAAGTGGCATAGACTATTAGCTATGGAAATGTATAGGGTCCATTTATCACAATTACTTAGCAGAAAACTGGCATTATTAGCCAATTGCCATGCTGGTTTTTTCTATAGCAGTTTAAGAAGCGAGCAAGTCAGCTTTACAACTCAAGTATGATAAATGAGGCCCAATTGATTTATTAATGGTGTCAAAGAATGCATGCATTTTTTTTAAAGTTCCTGAAAATGTTGCAAATTGCATATACAGTCGTGGCCAAAAGTTTTGAGAATTACATAAATATTGGAAATTGGAAAAGTTGCTGCTTAAGTTTTTATAATAGCAATTTGCATATACTCCAGAATGTTATGAAGAGTGATCAGATGAATTGCATAGTCCTTCTTTGCCATGAAAATTAACTTAATCCCAAAAAAAACCTTTTCACTGCATTTCATTGCTGTCATTAAAGCACCTGCTGAGATCATTTCAGTAATCGTCTTGTTAACTCAGGTGAGAATGTTGACGAGCACAAGGCTGGAGATCATTATGTCAGGCTGCTTGGGTTAAAATGGCAGACTTGACATGTTAAAAGGAGGGTGATGCTTGAAATCATTGTTCTTCCATTGTTAACCATGGTGACCTGCAAAGAAACGCGTGCAGCCATCATTGCATTGCATAAAAATGGCTTCACAGGCAAGGATATTGTGGCTACTAAGATTGCACCTCAATCAACAATTTTTTGTTGAGAAGGCTTCACCGCGTCCAGGAAAGTCCAGCAAGCGCCAGGATCGTCTCCTAAAGAGGATTCAGCTGCGGGATCGGAGTGCCACCAGTGCAGAGCTTGCTCAGGAATTGCAGCAGGCAGGTGTGAGCGCATCTGCACGCACAGTGAGGCAAAGACTTTTGGAAGATGGCCTGGTGTCAAGAAGGGCATCAAAGAAGCCACTTCTCTAAAAAAAAAAACATCAGGGACAGATTGATCTTCTGCAGAAAGTATGGTGAATGGACTGCTGAGGACTGGGGCAAAGTCATATTCTCAGATGAAGCCTCTTTCCGATTGTTTGGGGCATCTGGAAAAAGACTTGTCCGGAGAAGAAAAGGTGAGCGCTACCATCAGTCCTGTGTCATGCCAACAGTAAAGCATCCTGAAAATATGTCATATTCTAGGTTCTTCAAAGTAGCCACCTTTTGCTTTGATTACTGCTTTGCACACTCTTGGCATTCTCTTGATGAGCTTCAAGAGGTAGTCCCCTGAAATGGTCTTCCAACAGTCTTGAAGGAGTTCCCAGAGATGCTTAGCACTTGTTGTCCCTTTTGCCTTCACTCTGCGGTCCAGCTCACCCCAAACCATCTCGATTGGGTTCAGGTCCGCTGACTGTGGAGGCCAGGTCATCTGGCGCAGCACCCCATCACTCTCCTTCATGGTCAAATAGCCCTTACTTTCAAAGTTTTCCAATTTTTTTCGGCTGACTGACTGACCTTCATTTCTTAAAGTAATGATGGCCACTCGTTTTTCTTTACTTAGCTGCTTTTTTGTTGCCATAATACAAATTCTAACAGTCTATTCAGTAGGACTATCAGCTGTGTATCCACCTGACTTCTCCTCAACGCAACTGATGGTCCCAACCCCATTTATAAGGCAAGAAATCCCACTTATTAAACGTGACAGGGCACACCTGTGAAGTGAAAACCATTTCAGGGGACTACCTCTTGAAGCTCATCAAGAGAATGCCAAGAGTGTGCAAAGCAGTAATCAAAGCAAAAGGTGGCTACTTTGAAGAACCTAGAATATGACACATTTTCAGTTGTTTCACACTTGTTTGTTATGTATATAATTCCACATGTGTTAATTCATAGTTTTGATGCCTTCAGTGTGAATCTACAATTTTCAGTCATGAAAATAAAGAAAACTCTTTGAATGAGAAGGTGTGTCCAAACTTTTGGTCTGTACTGTATATATATATATATATATATATATATATATATATATATATATATATACACTGCTCAAAAAAATAAAGGGAACACTTAAACAACACAATGTAACTCCAAGTCAATCACACTTCTGTGAAATCAAACTGTCCACTTAGGAAGCAACACTGAGTGACAATCAATTTCACATGCTGTTGTGCAAATGGGATAGACAACAGGTGGAAATTATAGGCAATTAGCAAGACACCCCCAATAAAGGAGTGGTTCTGGAGTGGTAACCACAGACCACTTCTCAGTTCCTATGCTTCCTGGCTGATGTTTTGGTCACTTTTGAATGCTGGCGGTGCTTTCACTCTAGTGGTAGCATGAGACGGAGTCTACAACCCACACAAGTGGCTCAGGTAGTGCAGCTTATCCAGGATGGCACATCAATGCGAGCTGTGGCAAGAATGTTTGCGGTGTCTGTCAGCGTAGTGTCCAGAGCATGGAGGCGCTACCAGGAGACAGGCCAGTACATCAGGAGATGTGGAGGAGGCCGTAGGAGGGCAACAACCCAGCAGCAGGACCGCTACCTCCGCCTTTGTGCAAGGAGGAACAGGAGGAGCACTGCCAGAGCCCTGCAAAATGACCTCCAGCAGGCCACAAATGTGCATGTGTCTGCTCAAACGGTCAGAAACAGACTCCATGAGGGTGATATGAGGGCCCGACGTCCACAGGTGGGGGTTGTGCTTACAGCCCAACACCGTGCAGGACGTTTGGCATTTGCCAGAGAACACCAAGATTGGCAAATTCGCCACTGGCGCCCTTTGCTCTTCACAGATGAAAGCAGGTTCACACTGAGCACATGTGACAGATGTGACAGAGTCTGGAGACGCCGTGGAGAACATTCTGCTGCCTGCAACATCCTCCAGCATGACCGGTTTGGCATTGGGTCAGTAATGGTGTGGGGTGGCATTTCTTTGGAGGGCCACACAGCCCTCCATGTGCTCACCAGAGTTGCCTGACTGCCATTAGGTACCGAGATGAGATCCTCAGACCCCTTGTGAGACCATATGCTGGTGCGGTTGGCCCTGGGTTCCTCCTATTGCAAGACAATGATAGACCTCATGCGGCTGGAGTGTGTCAGCAGTTCCTGCAAGACGAAGGCATTGATGCTATGGACTGGCCCGTCCGTTCCCCAGACCTGAATCCAATTGAGCACATCTGGGACATCATGTCTCGCTCTATCCACCAACGTCACGTTGCACCACAGACTGTCCAGGAGTTGGCAGATGCTATAGTCCAGGTTTGAGAGGAGATCCCTCAGGAGACCGTCCGCCACCTCATCAGAAGCATGCACAGGCATTGTAGGGAGGTCATACAGGCACGTGGAGGCCACACACACTACTGAGCCTCATTTTGACTTGTTTTAAGGACATTACATCAAAGTTGGATCAGCCTGTAGTGTGTTTTTCCACTTTAATTTTGAGTGTGACTCCAAATCCAGACCTCCATGGGTTAAAAATTTGATTTCCATTTTTTTATTTTTGTGTGATTTTGTTGTCAGAACATTCAACTATGTAAAGAACAAAGTATTTCAGAAGAATGTTTAATTAATTCAGATCTAGGATGTTATTTTTGTGTTCCCTTTATTTTTTTGAGCAGTATATATATATATATATATATATATATATATATATATTGCAGTTGCCTGCCCGTGTGTGAGAGGCTGCAGGCTCACAGACTGTACTGTGTGCACACTATTCATACAGGGTGTCACAATACCTTGCAGATAAAAAAAAAAGGCAATACATTTTTTCTCTGTGATATAATCGCAGTTGCAAGCCAGTGAGTGTCTGGCCCACAGACTGTACTGTGGCCACTGGCCAGGCCACCACTCATACAGTTACAGGGTGTCACAATACCTTGCAGATAAAACTAAAGTCAATTTATTATTTCTCTGTAATAAATATAATCGCAGTTGCAAGCCAGTGTGTGTCAGGCCCACACAGACTGTACTGTGCCCACTGCCCACCACTTATATAGGGTGGCTCAGTACCTTGCACGCATAGTACCACTTATCTAAAAAAAAAATGACAGGCAGAGGCAGGCCACCCCGCAGGGGCCGTCGTGGTCGTGGTGCTGTGATTTCCACTGGCCCTGGAATAATGCCCAGTTTTCAGAGGCCACATACCCTGAACCCGAAAAATTCAGAGAAAATAGTTGACTGGCTTACACAGGACACCCAATATTCAACAGCTTCCGCTAAGAACCTTGACGCACCATCCTCCTCCAGCTTAGCTTCGGGCACCTCTCAAGTTACCACTCGCCCGCCTGCCGCCACCACCAACACTAGCACCACAGCCGCTTCACTTGATCTGTCAGAGGAGTTATTTACACATCAGTTGGATGAAATTAGTGATGCGCAACTATTATTGCCAGAGGATGTAGATAACAGGGATATGTCTCAGTCAGGCAGGATTACACACATGGACGTACAGTGTGATGATGATGATGATGATGACGTTGTACCCACTGCTGCTTCCTTTGCTGAGGTGTCAGATACAAGTAAAGTGGTTGATGATGACGATGGGTGCCTGCTCGAAGAGCAGAAGAAGAGGGGAAAAGTTCAGAAGGGGAGACAGAGAGAAGGAGGAGACGAGTTGGAAGCAGGGGGAGGTCGTCACAAGGAGCTAGTGGCACAGTCAGACAGCATGTATCGGCACCCGGGGTCAGCCAGACAGCACGCCAATCAACGCATGCTGTTGCCACCACCAAAATGCCGTCATTGCAAAGCTCAGCAGTGTGGCTTTTTTTTTGTGTGTCTGCCTCTGATAACAGCAATGCCATTTGCAACCTATGCCAAAAGAAACTGAGTCGTGGGAAGTCCAACACCCGACTCGGTACAACTGCTTTGCAAAGGCACATGATCTCACATCACAAACGCCAATGGGATCAACACATGAGTACAAGCAGCACACAAACTCAAAGCCACCATCCTCCTCCTGGCCCAGCAACTTCAGCCACGTCAACCACTGCTGTCCTCCTTGCCCCCTCTCAACCACCCGCCACTCCGCCGCTCACCTTCAGCAGTTCCATCTCATCTGCCCACAGGCAGGTGTCTGTCAAGGAAATGTTTGAGCGTAAGAAGCCAATGTCACAGAGTCACCCCCTTGCCCGGCGTCTGACAGCTGGCTTGAAGGAACTCTTAGCCCGCCAGCTTTTACCATACCAGCTGGTGGAGTCTGAGGCCTTCAAAAAATGTGTCGCTATTGGGACACCACAGTGGAAGGTACCCAGACGAATTTTTTTTTCAAAAAAGGCAATCCCAAACCACTACTCAGTTTTTGAAAAGAAAGTCATGGCATCTCTGGTATACAGTGTTGGGGCAAGGGTCCATCTGACCACTGATACCTGGTCTGCAAAGCACGGTCAGGGCAGGTATATCACCTACACTGAGCATTGGGTAAACCTGCTGACAAATGACAAGCATCGAATGCGTGGCTCTGCAGCGGAGTTGGTGACACCGCCACGACTTGCAGGCAGGCCTACTGCCACCTCCTCTACTCCTCTTACTCCATCCTCTTCGATAACCTCCTCGGCTGAGTCCTCTTCTGCTGCGGCGTCTGGCTGCACATCAACTGAATCCCCCCAGCTCCCCAGGGGCTATTCCACATCCCGGATACGACAGTATCACGCTGTCTTGGGGTTGACTTGCCTGAAAGCAGAGAGCCACACCGGACCAGCACTCCTGTCCTCCCTGAACGCACAGGTGGATCAGTGGCTGACCCCGCACCAACTGGAGATCGGCAAAGTGGTATGTGACAATGGAAGCAATTTGTTGGCGGCATTGAATTTGGGCAAGTTGTCACATGTGCCGTGCATGGCACATGTGTTGAATCTCATCGTACAATGCTTTGTGTCTAAGTATCCAGGCTTACAGGACGTCTTCAAGCAGGCCAGGAAGGTGTGTGGCCATTTCAGGTGTTCCTATGCGGCCATGGCACACTTTTCCGATATTCAGCGGCGAAACAACATGCCAGTGAGGCGCTTGATTTGCGACAGCCCGACACGTTGGAATTCAACACTCCTAATGTTCGACTGCCTGCTCCAACAAGAAAAAGCAGTCAACGAGGATTTGTATGACCGGGGTGCTAGGACCACCTGAATTTTTTTGCCACGTTACTGGACGCTCATGCGCAATGCCTGTAGGCTCATGCATCCTTTTGAGGAGGTGACAAACCTAGTCAGTCGCACCGAAGGCACCATCAGCGACCTCATCCCATTTGTTTTCTTCCTGGAGCATGCCCTGCGAAGAGTGCTGGATCAGGCTGTATATGAGCGTGAAGAGGAAGAGTTGTGGTCACCATCACCACCAGAAACAGCCTTGTCATCATCGCTTGCCGGACCTGCGGCAACGCTGCAAGAGGAGTATGAGGAAGAGGAGTCAGAGGAGGAATGTGGCTTTGAGGAGGAGGAAGACCAACCACAGCAGGCATCCCAGGGTGCTCGTTGTCACCTATCTGGGACCCGTGGTGTTGTACGTGGCTGGGGGGAAGAACAGACCGTCAATGACATCAGTGAGGACGAGGAACGGGAAATGAGTAGCTCAGCATCCAACCTTGTGCAAATGGGGTCTTTCATGCTGTCATGTCTGTTGAGGGACCCTTGTATAAAAAGGATGAAGGAGAACGACCTGTACTGGGTGGCCACGCTCCTAGACCCCCGGTATAAGCAGAAAGTGGCGGAAATGTTACCAAATTACCGAAAGTCAGAAAGGATGCAGCAGTTCAAAACCAAACACAAAAATATGCTTTACACAGCTTATAAGGGGGATGTCACAGCACAACGGGAATCTAACTGGGGAAGAGGTGAAAGTAATCCTCCTACCACGACGGCGGCAAGGACAGGACGCTTTACAGATGTGTTGTTAATGGAGGACATGCAGAGCTTTTTCAGTCCTACACATCGCCACAGCCCTTCGGGATCCAGCCTTAGAGAACGACTCGACCGACAGGTAACAGACTACCTCGCCTTAACTGTAGATATCGACACTCTGAGGAGCAATGAACCCCTTGATTACTGGGTGTGCAGGCTTGACCTGTGGCCTGAGCTATCCCAGTTTGCGATAGAACTTCTGGCCTGCCCCGCTTCAAGTGTCCTGTCAGAAAGGACCTTCAGTGCAG
The DNA here is from genome assembly GCF_905171765.1 of Bufo bufo. Classification (NCBI taxonomy): domain Eukaryota; kingdom Metazoa; phylum Chordata; class Amphibia; order Anura; family Bufonidae; genus Bufo; species Bufo bufo. Next base: position 221,900,315 of record NC_053394.1, read on the forward strand.
CAGGAGGCATTGTCACTGACAAAAGAAGTCGGCTCGGTCAAAAAAGTGTTGATTACCTCACCTTCATTAAGATGAATGAGGCATGGATCCCGAAGGTTCTGACAGTGGGGTATACGTTTGACTAACAAAAGGCCTGATGACATGCCTTGGCCTCAAAATGGTCCCCCCGCTGCTGTATTTAATGTCTGCATACCGGATGACTTTCGTGAATTCTCCGCCACCAACTAGGGTTCAAGCCGCAATGTTTTAGTCACCTTTCTGCCTGGAAAACATCAACATTATCATTATTTTTCAGGCATGTGTACATGCCTAATTTTTCTGGCCTCTGGTGCTGCACTGTGGCTGCAAAAACAAAACAAAAAAAAAAAAAGGTACATACAAGTGTCAATTCCCCTTCGTGATCGTTACCTTGTTGTGGTGAAGGGGCTTGCGTATCACAATGAAGCGATCATCACCTCTATGAGTGTGTTGGCAATGTTGCCACACCCCAGATGATAAGGCCGTTGCTTCATTATGATCAGACCAAAAGCGATCGGCTGGATAATTTTTCATAGAAAAAACATTAATTTTCTTTTTTTTTTAAGTTGTATGGGTTTTTAATAAAATAAAAAAATCATAATAAAGTCTCTTAATAGTTTATTAGATATAATGCAGACAATTTAAAAATTCCCCATCAATTCCAATACAAAGCAAGTACAGAGCTCAGAACTAAATTATTTCAGGATGTCGTAATGGTTCGTTAATTCGACAATGGTTAATCAATTCGACACACGTCCCCGGATAGGGGACGTAACAGGGATTAAACTGATAGGAATAGTACTAGTTAAGACACCACTCATATAGGGTGTCACAGCACATTGCTCTGTGCACGCGCAGTGCCCCAACTTGGGAGTAAGAGGACCGACCAAGCTGCTTTTTCCATCTCCCGATTCCTAAAATCAATTCAGTTTGGTGTATCAGAGTTTGGTCTGTCACTGTGAAGGCAGTCGAAGGTACCCGGACAAATTTTTTTTCACAAAAAGCAATCCCTGATATGGGACGTAACAGGGATTAAACTGATGAGAATAGTACTACAGAAAATACCACTCATATTGGGTGTGACAGTAAATTGCACGGCGCAGAAGCAGTGACCGTGGATTAAAACAAAGGGGAGGGAGCCAGCGTTTTTTTAACCATCTCCCCGTTCGAAAAATCTATGCTATAAATGGACCCCAGATTGGGGACGTAACAGGGATTAAACTGATGAGAATAGTACTACAGAAAATACCACTCATATTGGGTGTGAGAGTAAATTGCACGGCGCAGACGCAGTGACCGTGGATTCAAACAAAGGGGAGGGAGCCAGCTGTTTTTTAACCATCTCTCCATTCGAAAAATCAATTCAATTCCCCTTTCGGGGACCCTTGGTGTTGTACGTGGCTGGGTGGAGGAAGAAACCTTCAATGACATCAACGGGACATGGCTAGCTTGGTATCCAACCTTGTGCAAATGGGGAGTTTGCGGTTGGGAAAATGGACTGTTTGCGGTTGTTTGCGGTGCATTAAAAGGGGAGTTTGGTCTGTCAATGTCTGTGAAGCGGGCGTAACCCTTACACTACCTGATCGATACAACATCATACCTGATCATATACACACACTGGATGTTTTAAACCACGTTGTTCAAAAAAATTTAGGATTGTTAGGTGATTTATGCCCTTTATGGATTAAAACCAACTCTGCGTCAACTATGTAATTTTCCATGGGAGTTTGGCCATGGATCCCCCTCCGGCATGCCACAGTCCAGGTGTTAGTTCCCTTGAAACAACTTTTCCATCACTACTGTGGCTAGAAAGAGTCCCTGTGGGTTTTAAAATTCACCTGCCTATTGAAGTCAATGGCGGTTCGCCCGTTCGCAAACATTTAGCAAAAATTCGCGTTCGCCGTTCGCGAACGGAAAATTTTATGTCCGCAACATCTCTATTGCAGAAGTCCTGAAAAAGAAGGGCCAACACTGCAGTGGTGACGTCCATCCGGTGATGGACCATGTGTTTGGACCATGTGATGTGACGTCACCACAGGTCCTTTAGCGGGCAGCTCATGATTAAAGAAGTAAGAAGAGATAGGCAACTACGCGATCAAGAGGAGGAGGTGAGTTAATTTTTTTTTTTTAACCCTCAATTGACCTTGTACTAAGCATTCTGTATTAAAGAATGCTATTATTTTCCCTTATAACCATGTTATAAGGGAAAATAATACAGTGAATGGACTTTCATCCTAGCAACCATGCGTGAAAATTGCACCGCATCCACACTTGCTTGCGGATGCTTGCGATTTTCACACAGCCCTATTCACTTCTATGGGGCCTGCGTTGCGTGATAAACGCACAATCTAGAACTTGCTGCGATTTTCACGCAACGCATAAGTGATGTGTGAAAATCACCGCTCATGTGCACAGCCCCATAGAAGTGAATGGGGCTGTTCACCTCACGCATTGCACCCGCCCGGAAATCTCGCCCGTGTGAACCCAGCCTTAGAGAACATAATTTTTCAGTAATCCATTATAAGACATTTCTTATAATGGAAATAGCCAAGTCTTAGTATTGACTTTTTAAGGGGAACCTGTCACCATGAAAATGCAATGTAAGCTACAGGCATCATGTTATAGAGCAGGGGGAGCAGAGCAGATTGATACATAGTCTTTATTCTAAAAAGATATTAAATTCATTTAAATTCCTGCTCTTTCTGGGCTTTGAAGTCAAGGAAGTGGTCCTGTTATTGATGTTTTCTATCATATATGTCAGTACCTATATGCTGAATATGATAGAAAACTTTTATCAAATCAAGAATTACTAAATATACCAAGAGGTTTAGCTTCTCTTATGAAAAAGGGTTAATTTCTCCTACAGGTAATTGGATTTTCCAATAGCCTCCACAACGGCACTCACAGGAGGGTGTATCATCTCCCCAGGACAGGAAACAACGCAGAAGCTCATGTTTAAAAGGCCCCCTCCCTTTACTTGCTTCACTTAATAACATAGGACTCGTTAGTAATGCAAAGAAAGTGTATTGAGAAAAAAAACTAATTACAAGTATTGGTCATGGAACATAAAAGAGTTGAGAAACTTCAGTGCTGATGTGGAGGCTATTGGAAAATCCAATTACCAGTAAGAGTAATTAACCCTTTTCCCCGGTGCCTCCACAATGGTGCTCACAGATGGTTTATCCGAGAAACATAAGTACCTTAGGGTGGGACCGCAGCCGATAACACCTTACGACCAAAAGATAAATCATGGTTATGAAGAACATCTAATTTAATAATTCAAAGAAGGTGTTTGGATTTGCCCATGTAGCTGCTCTGCAGATCTGTTCAACTGACGTAAAGGCATTTTCTGCCCATGAGGCTGAAACAGCTCGAGTAGAGTGAGCCTTTAAACCTTTTTAAAATACCAGAAATCAATAGTACTTTTTATCCATCTTGCAATAGTAGCTTTACTTGACGCTGATCCTTTATTTTTTTTATTTTTTTATCTTATTCCAAACCTTGTTTAGTGTATCACTAATCAAACATTGTTTTTTCCTCATGTCCAAATGGCCAGTCTCCAAGACAGAAAAAATGTCCCCATATGGCCCCTGGAAATCCCTTGAAAGGATACCCAACAGCAAAGCGGCCTGACTTTGTGCCCTCCCCCCTCCCAGACACCACTTTATCTGTGCTGCAATATAATATCCCTGGAGGAATGGAAGGGAAAGGCCACCCCTTCTCTCCGATATACAAAGATATTTTTGCTTAATCCTAACCCTTCCCCTCCCCCAGATTAAGTCGTTCATCAATTTGTCCACTAACCCAAAAGTGGAATCATCAATCCATATCGGGCATGCTGTCAAAGGGTATAATGCAATAGGGAGGACCACCATCTTAATCAATGCAATCCTTTCCTCCTGTGACAAAGGCAGCTTCTGCCAGGACCGGATCTTCTCCCTGATCTTATTAATCATGGGAGTTATATTTAAGGAGTTATATCGGGACAAGTCCGCGCTTATGCTATACCCAGGTATCGGATGGAGTCATTTAATCCAAGAACCTTAATGCCTAAGGACCTATCAGGGGGCACTCGAACCAGAGGTAGAAGTTCAGATTTATCACAGTTTACTTTATACCCCAATATCGCCCCATATTCTCTCAATATATTCATTACAGGTGTAACGGCCTTCAATCCCTGCCTCAGAAATACGAGAATGTCGTCCGCGTATAGACTAATCCTATCTTCCTCTCCTCTCCCTCCAAATCCTACAATCTGACTAGACTGCCGGATTTTACAGGCGAGAGGTTCCAGAGCTAGGGCAAATATCAGAGGTGAAAGGGGACAACCCTGTCGAGTACCTCGCTGTAGGGGGAGCTGTTCCGAGTCAATCCCGTTTATCTTAACCCTGGCCCTAGAATCTGAATAAAGTAACTGTATCCATTTAATGAAATGTTCGCCCAAGTTCATTTTATCCAAAGTCGCCCACAGGAAGGGCCACTCCACCCTGTCAAAGGCCTTCTCTGCATCCAAAGACAGGATGGAGCGATCCTCCCCCTTCCCAACATATACATTTAGAAAAGCCCTGCAGATATTCGATTGTATGTCTCGTTTTGGGATAAAACCCGTCTGATCCGGATGGATCAGACGGTGAACAACCCCCCTTAGTCTATTTGCAAGCACTTTCGCTAGTATCTTGTAATCGGTGTTAAGTAGCGAAATAGGGCGATACGCCCCCTCCTCTGTCTTATCTTTATCTTTCTTCAGGATTAAGGAAATGGAGGCCTCCCTCAAGGAGGGGGGGGAGTGAACCACTCCTCCAAGATTCATTAAACATTTGCAAAAGAAGAGGCAATCCTCTGATGATTCAGAATTTATATCTGAGAAAATCTCTTCTTCATCTGAGTCCGGTTAACCCAACTAGTCTGAGGCCTGTGATCTGTGGGAGGTAGACTGCCAAGGAGAGGATGCAAGTAATCTCAAATCCACTACAGCCTTCACTTCTTCCTTAATGAGACTTTTAATGGACTCTAGGAAGGAAGGAGATTCCTCAGTAACTATTTTTTCCATGCATCTAGGACATAGAGACTTTTTTGATTTTGATGGAAGTGTTTGCAAATTGTGCATTTTTTCCAACCAAATTTCTTCCCTGGATGATTTAATGGTGCTGGTCTCTCTGCCTTAAGAATGCTAATAAAACTAATCAGGGCCAGAAGGGACCATAAGAAAGGAGTCCCAGCACCAAACACCAGTGGGGAAGAAATAAAAGCATTTTTTCTTTTTTTTACAGGAAGATTCATATATCACTATATGTATAGTGCCCAACACCTTAAGAAACAGCAAAAATAGGCATGGGAGGAGGCTTACCAGACTCTGGGCTGAAGTAGGATCCAAAGTCTTGCAGGGAAGATCAGAAGAGTCAGAAGGAGCTAACATGGTGAGGTACGCGTGCCTAGTAAGAGGGTAACAGACCAAACCACCGAATGCTCCATGCTTCTTCCTCCTGGCACCTTAATATCCGCCCGGCCTCCGACGTCATCCAGTCCGGAAGTGAAGTATCAGAGCCAGGAAACAGGATTCTTGCGCCCAGAGAACCCAGGCCTGTTCGGATGCATGCTCTTCGGATCCCTCGTTCGTCAGCAACAGGCCATAGTTACAACGGATGCCCGGAGCTGCCTTCATGGAAGGACTTATGCCAAAAATAACGGAGAAGAGAGCCAGAGACCCCTTATACCTCTGTCCTCTGCGCAGGACCTCCCATTCTGGGGCAACCAAACAGGCCGTGCGCTATAGTGAAAAGGTTCCTGACATGAGCAGGAGAGGCTACTATGTGACCAAGAGGACAGGAAATAACAACAACAACAACTGAAGCAGGTAAAGGGATGTGCCTTTTAAACTTGAACTTCTGAATGGTTTCCTGTCCTGGCGAGGCAGGGACACCCTCCTGTGAATGCCGTTGTGGAGGCGCTGGAGAAAATATTATTTCAGCGTCGTCATTCATATGAAAATTAGGGATGAGCGAATCGACTTCGGATGAAACATCCAAAGTCAATTCACATAAAACTTTAGAATGAATGTAGTACAGTGGCTCACCATACCTCAGTGTTGTCACTGTCAGAGGACACGGTGTCTGCATTCGCTCACTGGGAAACTTTTGAATCCTCAAGAAATGTCATCAATATTTTTTTCTGTGGGGGTCTGACACTTGGCACTGCCATCAATAATCTGTTTCAAGAAACAGCTGTGCTCCAGTAAGTGCTATGGCAAGCACATAGACAATGTGACCAATGAAAGTGATGTCATTGGCTGGCTTAGAAAACCCCTTTAATGGAAGGAGCTGTGCACATTCATTTGCTGCCTGGATGTAGAGGTTGGTGGCCACTTCTCTGGAGCTTGCCTTGGACCTGCACCTATCATACATTTATGGCATATACTGTGAATACTCTGGTCTTCATTTATCAAAACAAAAGCTGTTGCTGCCCATAGCAACCAGTGAGAGCTCAGATTTATTTCTTAAACAGCTCTGATAAAATGAAGGCTGCACTGAGAGGTTAATGCGGGCAACAAAGACCGCTTTTCTGCTAGACAGTTTTGATTAGTTTGGCCCTGTATGTGTTAAATGATCTATTGGATAAGCCCCCCAGAGCGCCTAGCTTGGGGGAGACATGGGGGCACATACACATATAGGGTTAAGTATATTATTTTGGGGGTTTTGGTGTCTCTTTTTCTTCTCCCCCCCCCCTTTTTATTTTCACAGGTAAATCTACCTCAGGAAGAATTTTACCTGAGACCGGTTTGTGCCGGATTTAAGTGGTCCTAAGGAAGAATACAGGTCCCTCCTGATTGGCTGTCCGCGGTTGCTGGGGGAGAAATCCAGCAACTTGATTTGTTGGGGAGCGTAGCGGCAGGAAACTGGCACCTTTATATTGCGGTATTTCGCTGCAGTGAGGTGCCAGTTTGAAGAGGATCGTGACCTGCGCTGGACCTGCGGCTGAAGACGTCCTGGAAGACTTACTCTGGCAGCTGATCCTGAGAGCCGAGTCCGCCGGCGGTGAAGAATGGCTCAGGAGCTGTTTAAGTCAAGCGCCGCCGGTGGCAGTGGAGCTGGAAGAAGAGAGCCCAGCAGCGCCGTTGGTATCGGCAGAAGATGCGGCGGCCTGTCAGCGGAGGGAGGGGGAGTTGTCGGCGCTTCCTGTCAAAAGAGCTAGGAAGTCTGGGACCGCCTATACTCCTCCTCCTGAGGCGGGGCACCGGCAAGTGGGAGCAAGAAGACGCGGCATCGGTCCGCCAGGCAGGAAGACTACAGGACACAGAGTTGCCAGCCTTCAGTGGAGCAGAGAGGATGTCGCAGAGGAGCACCGACTAGTGGGCGGAGCTACAAGGTCATGTGATCCGCCTGCTTCAAGGGTCAGAAAAGGAAGGAGCGGTGTGGGACCTTCAAGTAGCCAAAGTATCTTGGGGCAGCTTGTTGAGGGGCTCCCTCCTCTGGGGGTTGAGCCACCTCCGAGCCCCCATGGAAGATTGAAGACAGCCTCTGGTGTGGTCCAGGAGGAACATATGGATGGTGAGAGCTTCAATGTATCGTCTGTGTCTGAGTCCACGCTGTTGTCTGGGCTGGTTAAGCTGCTGGCAGAGGTTGCTAGCAGGCAGGTGCCCACACAGCGTCTGACGTATGGATTAATAATAAGAAGCAGGTTGCTACTAGCAACGCTGCAGTTAGTTCAAGGCCAGTGTTGGAAAAAGGTTTTGGAGTTAATGAGGTGTGTGTCAAGGAAGCAATGGTTTGTGAAGTGTCGCCCCTGGGTTATCATTTGGCTTCCGGTATTAAAGATGATCTTTTTTGAGAATTTTGGAATTTTTTGAGAATTTTAATGGATCAAATTGCTGGCAAGAGGAGTTTGTGGAGAAGGATGCTCTGGGTTTAGTCACAGACGCAGCTGGTAGCTGTGGTTATGGTGCGTATTGGGATGGCAGGAGGTCGGCAGAGGCGTGGCCATCTTCCTGGAGTGACAATGGGGTAACTCGTAATATTGTGCTTCTAGAATTTTTTCCGGTTCTTGTCTCAATTGTTTTATGGGGAAGTCATTTTAGGAATAGAAGGATTTTGGTAAATACAGATAATAAAGGCGTGGTATTTGCAATCAATACACTGTCATCAAAGTGTGATTTAGTAGTTAAATTGCTGAGACATTTTGTGCTATGTTGTTTGAAGCTTAATATTTGGGTTAAGGCTAAATATGTTCAAGGTAAATATAATATTTTAGCGGATTCTCTATCTCGTTTCCAGTTTGGCAGATTTCGGGAACTAGCACCAGAAGCGGAGTTGGAGGGAATGCCGTGCCCTCGCCATCTTTGGGATCTGTTATGGGATTGATTTCAGAGTCGATCAAACAGTCGGTAGCAGAAAAAACATGGCTTGCTTATGCAGCCGCATTGCGGGACTGGGTATTATTCTCTAATTCATTGCCCAGTGAAGTTGATGACCTTGGTTGTGGTATGTTATTTATGGCTAGTCTATTTAAAAGAAACTTTTGACGATTGCAGGAATTTCGTTTTTTCATAAGTTGTCAGGTAAGAAACCGTTATTAGCTTATTTTCCTATTAAACAAATGCTGAAAGGTTACCGTAAAAGTTTCTCGGGTATTGATAACAGGAGACCAATATCAGTTGAATTATTGAGGAGTTTGTATGAAATTTTGTCTTCCGTTTGTTTGGATTCATTTGAAGTGTTGCTTTTTCGGACGAGTTTTATTTTAGCCTTTTTTGCAGCGTTAAGGATTAGTGAATTGGTTTCCGCCAGCCGTTCTGTATGTTCTGGTTTAAAAGTGGAGGAGGTTGTCACAGTCGTTACCTCTGGCTGTGACCTTCCGTCCTTGCTCGTTCGGCGCTCCTCGCTGAAGTTTTGTTTCTGTGTGCTATTTGTGGTTCTGTATGGGTTAACTCCCCTGTGTTCCAATTAAGAGTTAATCCTCTGTCTGCTCCATGGGTGTGGCTTCTCTGCTGCACCCATGGAACCTGTATATAAGGCTGAGGTTTCCTCAGTTCTGGGTCAGCTCTCCTGGTGTGTGTTGTCTTGTCCTGCTCCTGGTTTGTACTCTCTCTCCCATGCTGCTGACCCATGGGATCCGTGTCTGTCTGTCTGTGCTCTGTGGGTTTCCCTACTTGTTCATTTATGTCCTTTCCCGTCTTCTTTGACGTCCTTTTTCCTGTCTTTCTGTTATCTGTTCTGCCAGTTATGTTTTAGTTACTTATGTTTGTTATTCATATGTCTCGGTTCAGCAAGCGCCTAGCTGCAGAGTGCTATGCGCAAGGCCATGCAGTATACCACTGGTGGAGCAAGTCTTTCTCTGCTCATTGTCACTCCTGTTTCCTTGCTATGTATTTCTGCTTGTGTTATTAGTTGCCCTGTTTTGTATTTGCCTGTCTGTTATGTTTGCCTATGTGCCGTCGGTACCTTCTGGTACCTGTTGTCCATTTGTTCCTGCTGTCACTGTCTAGTTCACGCTCCAGAGTGGACCCTGGCAACTTCCTGTGGCAAAGTCTAACCCTACCATCTAGGGCTCTAGTGAATACCAGGAGTTGCTTAGTCCCGCCCCTCTGGAGTATTACTAGACAGTTGCGCAGTGGGGGTTTTCTCCCACTGTGCTGACGGTACATATAGCTCATGTTTTGTCTTTGCTGCCTTCCCTGGTTTTTGTTTATGCAATAAACTCTTATGTGTCTCTCCTGGGACCTCCAACTCGTGTCAGAGGTGGTAGTTAATACTGGTTTTGTTTAAATTTTATTGAAGCCTTCTAAGACTGATCAATATGGGAGGGGCAGAATTATAAGGTTGAACGAGTGGGTGGGTGCTTCACTTTGTCCAGTCGCTATGGTTTGTGCTTGGCTTGCGGTTCGTCCTTTTGGTCCGGGCCCCTTTCTAATTCAGAAGAATGGTTTCCCCCTGACTAAATTTCAATTTAGTTCAGTACTTAAGAAATGCTTGATGGCGCTTGGGCTGAGCTCTTTTAAAATTTCTTCACATTCGTTTAGAATTAGTGCAGCGACTGAGGCAGCTAGGTTCGGGTTGGATGAAGCTGTCATCAAAAGGATAGGTCGTTGGGATTCTCATAGAGCTAGATTATATGTTAGGCCGGATTTATTATTACCAGACTAAATTACTTTCTATTTTTTCAGGAAGTCATATAATTGTTTGGATTATTGGCCATTCGTATGTATTCTGGGCACAGAAGAGAGCAGAGAAGAGAACGTACACTGAGAACTTATCTTTCGATTGCTCATCTTTGCAAGTGTTTTGGCAGGGTATGAGGGATGGGATGGAGCAGTGTTTTACGTGGCCTCATCCTAACATTTTAATTTTACATGTGGGTGGGATGCAGAAGAAGAAAGAAGATGAACCTTTGGATGGCGCTGTCAGCAGGAGTCAGAAGCCGGTATGTATTGATAACACAATACTTTTTTTATTTTCAGTCAACGCGTTTCAGGGGCGGAGAGCCCCCTTCATCAGGACAGTATACAATATAAAACAGCATTCACATGCGGCGGTTATTTGAACTAAAAAAAGGCGCGTGAGGCCAAACAGAGGTGGAGCAAGGGGAGGGGGGGGGGCGGGGAGTGGGTGTGTATATAAAACTATAGAGAGTTGTCGACGGGCACTCCGCTGTTTACTGATCCTTTAAATATATATATGGAATGGACCCGATGTGTTTTTGGAACGAGAAAATAGAGTAGTTATATATTGGGTTGCTCTGGGATATAGCAATGCTGTAATGGTTAAAGATTGGGCCGTATTTAGATTTGGGCCGTATTTAGATTGCTTGAGGACGGATCGGTATATACCGATCCCTCCTAAAGCAATCTAAATACGGCCCAATCTTTAACCATTACAGCATTGCTATATCCTAGAGCAACCCAATATATAACTACTCTATTTTCTCGTTCCAAAAACACATCGGGTCCATTCCATATATATGTTTAAAGGATCAGTAAACAGCGGAGTGCCCGTCCACAACTCTCTATAGTTTTATATACACACCCACTCCCCGCCCCCCCCCCTCCCCTTGCTCCACCTCTGTTTGGCCTCAACCGCCGCATGTGAATGCTGTTTTATATTGTATACTGTCCTGATGAAGGGGGCTCTCCGCCCCTGAAACGCGTTGACTGCAAATAAAAAAAGTATTGTGTTATCAATACATACCGGCTTCTGACTCCTGCTGACAGCGCCATCCAAAGGTTCATCTTCTTTCTTCTTCTGCAACTCACTTCTCCCCGACGAATGCTTCCAAGGCACGGGGCTGGAACCTAGGCAGCAGCGCAGGCACCCCGCACGCTGATCGGGAAAATCAGCACATGCTTCATATAGGTGTTGTGACTCTTCACAACATCTTCTGGTAAGAGTTTTTATTTATCTCTTGCACCTATTATTAGACAATACCACACATGAGGCGCTGCCTCCTATCTCGCTTTTATCTTCACATGTGGGTGGGAATGATTTGGGCAAAATTAAAACGTGTATGTTATTATGGAAAATGAAGTGGGATTTGTCGCTATTGAGATGTATGTTGCCAGACACTTTTTTGGTATTTTCTGAAATAGTGCCTCGCTTGGTTTGGTCATTTAAAGAATATTCCTTTTGTGAAAAAATTTGTAAAAGCGTTAATAGAGCCATGGATAAGTTCATGCCTTTGCTTGGCGGAATGTCTTACAGGCACGTTGACCTGGAAGGATGGGTTGTAGGTCTTTTTAGGTCGGATAATGTGCACCTGTCCGAAATTGGAATTTACATTTTTAATTTAGGATTGCAGGGCGCTGTTGAGAAAGGGCTGCAATGCTTGTGGGGGGCCTCACCTTTCTAAGGCATGGCGTGTGGGATTTATCACTCAGCTACACCTGAGTGGATTGGGGTTTTTAATGGTTAATTATTTATTTATGCTAATTTATTGAGTAATGAATATTATGGTAATTTAATGGGTATCTCATAATAAAGCATTGCAGCCTTTTTTATCCAACCTTGAGCCTGCTGTTTTTTATTTCTTGTTAAGTATTGATAAGTTATGATTTGGTTTATTGTGTGTAGTGTGCCTCCATGTTTAAATCATTTTTTAAATACATTTTTGTGATGTTATTTTAAATTTTTCATGTCACTATCTATAAAAAATAAGCTACTACAGATTTCACACTAGCTGCTAATCCTTATAATAGACGCCACTTCTTGTCTGTACAGATCGCTTTTCATCATTATCATCACAGGCAGGATTACAATGACTGATATCACCTATATATAGATAGCAGAGGATCCACCATTCACAATAGGTGATTGTCAAAGCTTATCTATTCCTTCCTTGTACAATGCCCTTCGTACAGGTCACATAGCATGCCTAGAAAACTCTCCCATAGAAGTCAATGAGGTCTCCCCCTGACCACTGTGTCTATGGCCCATGGGGCTGCCGTAAAGTATATCTCTAAATGCTGTGAGGCAAGATGGCAGTCCCATAATTATGTTTAGGAGGTAATAAAAATCTGCATTCAGAAAATAAAAACAGATTAGAAAAAGAGGAGATGTGTCTCCTTTAAGTAGTAGTAAAACATTTCAGTGATACATCCCCTTTAAAGGGGTTCTGCACTTTGTTTAAACTGATGATCTATCCTCTGGATAGATCATCAGCATCTAATCGGCGGGGGTCCGACACCCGGGACCCCCGCCGATCAGCTGTTTGAGAAGGCAGCGGCGCTCCAGTAGTAGCCCGGGTGTCGGGCTCCCGCCGATCAGTCGCCGATGATCTATCCAGAGGATAGATCATCAGTTTAAACAAAGTGCAGAACCCCTTTAATCATTTAAGACTATTGCTATTCAGACATGGAGCTTCACTATCTCCCAGCTGGCCACATGCTGGTCACTTGTATTCCTTTTATTGAAATGAGAAGAACAATGAATGACAATCTCCTACAGCAGTGACCCCATCCTCCTATCTATGGATCCCAGGCCTGGCTGTACGAGCTCTGAACTATTATAAAAAAAAATGCCTTTGATTTGGTAATTATTTTTCTTGAACGCTTCATAAGGTAATTGATGGATTACATTGTATGTGTCCTTCTGCTGTGCCCGATATGATGGATGACTCGCTTAACACTCCTGTTTACAGCATTTTCCGATTACAAGAAGAAAAATCTCTTCTAATGCGTTTCTTCTCCCTCTCGGTCTTCTATTGTCCTAATAGATTTGAGACGTTTCAAAATCTGACAATAGTTCAATCAAAACTGCTTTGGAATCAATACATGTAAATCCCTTAAATTGAGTTACAAATCGAGAGGACGTGCCACAGCGATATAGGAGTGTTGGAAAAGTAAAGCATTTTAACCCTTTTATTCCAGATCAGCATCTGAAATTGATGAGGCTATGTGATTCCTTAAAGGGAACCTGTCACCGCCAACCAACATCCCAAGCCGGCAGCAGTACCTTAGAGTAGCCAGCAGCATGTTTGTAACGTTCATCTTCTTCCTGCACTCAGATGAAGCAGAAGCTGTAAAAACGTTCTTTAATCCCTTGCAGGCGCCCTTCTCTAGTCAGGCTTGAAGTCATGGAGGCAGCGGCCTCCTTGCTTCAAGTCACGGTAACCACGCCCCCTTCCCTGTGACTGACAGCCGGCAGTTCGGCAAAGCCAGCTGAACTGTCGTGCATAAGCACTGTCAATCACAGCGAAGGGGCATGGAAGGGGGCGTGGTTACCGTGACTTGAAGCAAGGAGGCCGCTGCCCCTGTGACTTCAATCCTGACTAGAGATGCGCCGGCAAGGGGATTAAAGATCGTTTTTACAGCTTCTGCTTCATCTGCCTGCAGGAAGAAAATGATTGTTACAAACATGCTGCTGGCTACTCTCAGGTACTGCTGCCGGCTTGGGATGTTTGTTGGAGGTGACAGGTTTCCTTTAACACAAAGCAAATTTACCAGACAAATGTGAATGTGAGACATAATTTGGCAACACAGTGATATTGGCTGCAACAGTGTAACCAAAGATCGCAGTGTAGCTGGGCTACCATACGAATTGGGTCGCAGTGTGACTCACATGTTTGCTGCGACGGCGAAATGCGAATTGTAAAAAAATCTAAGACTGCTGTATTTTTGCGATTCTCATGTCACGGTTGCAGCAAACGTGCAAGTCACACTGCAATGCTATTCATTCTTGTTGCAAACCCTGCTACACTGCAATACCTGGGCATGACAGAGATACGCAACATGTGTCACACCCAAAATCGCCATGTAGCCATACTGTAAATCAGTCTAATAAATAAGGTCCTTCTGAAGTCAGTATGTCATTCCATTGTGGCTGGAATCATGGTATCTTCCACTCATCGTATTTCACCGAACTGGTATACGAGCAAGTAATTTCTAACATTTTGATGCTTGGTCGTGTGCCTGGCTTTGGCGATATGTGGTACGTTTTTGACCTATGGATACTTTTTGGATCTATAGCCGTAGTAAACATTAGCCCCATGGTGAAGTGTGGTTTTGTCTGATATACAGTGGATATAAAAAGTCTACACACCCCTGTTAAAATGTCAGGTTTCTGTGAGGTAAAAAAAATGAGACAAAGAAAAATCATTTCAGAACTTTTTCCACCTTTAATGTGACCTATAAACTGTATAGGTCACATTAAAGAGGGAAGAAAAAATATGCAACCAAGTGTGCACACCCTTAAACTAATACTTTGTTGAAGCACCTTTTGATTTTCTTACAGCACTCAGTCTTTTTGGGTATGAGTCTATCAGCATGGCACATTTTGACTCTTCTTTGCAAAAACACTCCAAATCTGTCAGATTGCGAGGGCATCTCCTATGCACAGCCCTCTTCAGATCACCCCACAGATTTTCAATCGGATTCAGGTCTGGGCTCTGGCTGGGCTATTCCAAAACTTTAATCTTTTTCTGGTGAAGCCATTCCTTTGTTGATTTGGATGTATGCTTTGGGTCGTTGTTATGCTGAAAGATGAAGTTCCTCTTCATTTTCAGCTTTCTAGCAGAAGTCTGAAGGTTTTGTGCCAATATTGACTGGTATTTGGACTGTTCATATATCCCTCTAGCTCAGGGGTGTCAAACTCAAATTCATCGGGGGCCGCATCAGCAGTTTGGTCACCCTCAAAGGGCCGGTTGTATCTGTAGGACTATGTGTCCACTCTTTATTATCATAAATTATTGTCACTGCATTCAATTATTACTGTTTTTTGTAATAATGTAAGTAATAACTAGCTCTGAAAGCAGAAACATAGTCAGAATAATGGCAAGTAGATATTCAAATGTACAATTATTGTACAATTTATTGAAAAAAGATTTTTGGTAACAGACAGTAATTTATATATTTTTTTAAACATCTGTGGATGACGGACACTGTTATGGGGGGATCTGTGGATGACGGACACTGTTATGGGGGGATCTGTGGATGACTGACACTGTTATGGGGGGATCTGTGGATGACGGACACTGTTATGGGGGGATCTGTGGATGACGGACACTGTTATGGGGGGATCTGTGGATGACGGACACTGTTATGGGGGGATCTGTGGATGACGGACACTGTTATAGGGGGATCTGTGGATGACGGACACTGTTATGGGGGGATCTGTGGATGACGGACACTGTTATGGGGGGATCTGTGGATGACGGACACTGTTATGGGGGATCTGTGGATGACGGACACTGTTATGGGGGGATCTGTGGATGACGGACACTGTTATGGGGGGATCTGTGGATGACGGACACTGTTATGGGGTGATCTGTGGATGACGGACACTGTTATGGGGTGATCTGTGGATGACGGACACTGTTATGGGGGGGATCTGTGGGTGACGGACACTGTTATGGGGGGATCTGTGGGTGACGGACACTGTTATGGGGGGATCTGTGGGTGACGGACACTGTTACAGGGGGGGGGGATCTGTGGCTGGCACTGTTACAGGGGGGGGGATCTGTGGATGGCAGTGTTATATATGTGCCATCCACAGACCCCCCACCCCATAACTGTGCCATCCACAGATTCCGTGTAAACCCCCCCCCGCCGCCGCCTCCCCCCCCCAGTATACAAATATAAAATGTATTATTGAATTAAAAGTTATTAAACATGCCCCCCTCACTCCTAATTGTACCGTATATCCTAATTGCTTGTGTATAATGCCGGCAGGCAGGACGGGCGGCCGACGCGTCACTCACTGATGTCACTTGCCTGCGCCGCCTGCTTCATTCATAAAGGAGGCGGTGCAGGCACGTGACATCAGGGAGTTACGCTGCCGCCCGCCCAGCCTGCCTGCATTCTACACAAGCAATTAGGATATACGGTACAATTATTTCCTGTGTGGAACGGCCGGCGCCGCTAGAGGGCAGACGTTCTCTGGCTTGTAGGCTGCCGCGCATGCGCTGAAGAGGCAGCTTTCTTGTGTCCAAAAAAAAAAAAAAACGAGAATAAAAGGTGAAGGCTGGCAGCCGGCGGCGGCTGCGCAGGCCACATGACGAGGTCTGGCGGGCCGGATTCGGCCCACGGGCCTTGTGTTTGACACCCGTATAGAGTCTAGCTTAACTAAGGCCCCAGTTCCAGCTGAAGAAAAACAGACCCAAAGCATGATGCTGCCACCACTATGCTTCACTGTGGGTATGGTGTTCTTTTGGTGATGTGCAATGTTGTTTTTGCGCCAAACATATCTTTTGGAATTATGGCCAAAAAGTTCAACCTTGGTTTCATCAGACCATAACACCTTTTCCCACATGCTTTTGGGAGACTTCAGATGTGTTTTTGCAAAATGTAGCCTGGCTTGGATGTTTTTCTTTGTAAGAAAAGGCTTTCGTCTTGCCACTCTACCCCATAGCCCAGACATATGAAGAATACGGGAGATTGTTGTCACATGTACCACACAGCCAGTACTTGCCAGATATTGCTGCAGCTCCTTTAATGTTGCTGTAGGCCTCTTGGTAGCCTCCCAGACCAGTTTTCTACTCGTCTTTTCATCAATTTTGGAGGGACATCCAGTTCTTGGTAATGTCACTGTTGTGCCATATTTTCTCCACTTGATGATGACTGTCTTCACTGTATTCCATGGTATATCTAATGCCTTGGAAATTATTTTGTACCCTTCCCCTGACTGATACCTTTAAACAATGAGATCCCTCTGATGCTTTGGAAGCTCTCTGTGGACCATGGCTTTTGCTGTGGGATGCGACTAAGAAAATTTCAGGAAAGACCAACTAGAGCAGCTGAACTTTATTTGGGGTTAATCAGAGGCACTTTAAATGATGGCAGGTGTATGCTGACTCCTATTTAACATGATTTTGAATGTGATTGCTTAATTCTGAACACAGCTACATCCCTAGTTATAAGAGGATGTGCACACTTATGCAACCACATTATTTAATTTGTTTTGGTTTTCTTCCCTCCACCTAAAAGATTTCAGTTTGTTTTTAAATTGAGTGGTACAGTTTATAGGTCACATTAACCTCTTCAGGACCCTGCCTTTTTCACCAGGCCATTTTTTGCAAATCTCACTTTATGTGGTGATAACTTTGAAACACTTTTACTTATCCAGGCCATTCTGAGATTTTCTCGTCACGTATTGTACTTCATGACAGTGGTAAAATTTAGTAAGAAAAAATAAATTTTTATTTATAAAAAAAATTAAAAATGTACCCAAAATTTGGAAAAATTAGCAAATTTCAATTTCTCTACTTTTATAATAGATAGTGATACCTCCAAAAATAGTTATTACTTTACATTCCCCATATGTGTACTTCATGTTTGGATCATTTTGTGAATGCCATTTTATTTTTTGAGGACGTTAGAAGGTTTAGAAGCAAATCTTCAAATGTTTCAGAAAATTTCTAAAACCCACTTTTTTAGGACCAGTTCAGGTCTGAAGTCACTTTGCGAGGCTTACATAATAGAAACCACCCAAAAATGACTCCATTTTACAAACTACACCCCTTCAAGGTACTGATTTTACAAACTTTGTTAACCCTTTAGGTGTTCCACAAGAAGACTAGATGGGCCAAATGGTTCTTATCTGCGACACATTCTATAATCAATGGAAAATGGAGATAAAATTTCAAAATTTCAAATTTTTTTGGCAGATTTTCCATTTTAATCGATTTTTTTCCAGTTACAAAGCAAGGGTTAACCGCCAAACTAAATTCAATATTTATGGCCCTGATTCTGTAGTTTACAGAAACACCCCATATGTGGTCGTAAACTGCTGTACGGGCACACGGCAGGGCGCAGAAGGAAAGGAATGCCATACGTTTTTGGGAAGGCAGATTTTGCTGGACTGGTTTTATGAGTACCATGTCCCATTTGAAGCCCCACTGATGCACCCCTAGAGTTGAAACTCCAAAAAAGTGACCCCATTTTGGAAACTACGGGATAAGGTGGCAGTTTTGTTGGTGCTATTTTAGGGGACATATGATTTTTGGTTCCTCTATATTACACTTTTTGTGAGGCGAGGTGACAAGAAATAGCTGTTTTGGCACCGTTTTTATTTCTGGTTATTTACAACATTCATCTGACAGGTTAGATCATGTGGTATTTTTATATGGACGCGACAATACCAAATATTACTTTTTTGGTTGTTTTGTTTCAGTTTTACATAACAAAGCATTTAAAAAATATATATATTTTTTAGTGTCTCCACATTGATTGGCACTATTTTTAGGTGTGTATGACTTTTTGATTGCTTGCTATTACACTTTTTGTGATGTAAGGTGACAAAAAAAGGCTTTTTTTTACACCTCTTTTATTGTATTTTTTTTTTTATGGTGTTCACCTGAGGGGTTAGGTCATTTGATATTTTTATAGATCAGGTTTTTACGGACGTGGCGATACCTAATATGTATACTTTAAGTTTTACACAATGATTTCATTTTTTAAACAAAAAAAATCATGTTTTAGTGTCTCCATATTCTGAGCCAGTTTTTGGGCTATTATCTTAAGTAGGGTATGATTTTTGTGGGATGAGATGATGGTTTTATTGGCACTATTTTGGGGTGCGTATGACTTTTTAATCGCTTGCTATTACACTTTTTGTGATGTTAGGTGACAAAAATGCCTTTTTATACACCATTTTTATTTCTATGTTTTTTTTACGATGTTCACCCGAGGGGTTATGTCATGTGATGTGATTATATTCTGAGCCATAGTTTTTTTTATTTTTTGGGCGATTGTCTTAGGTAGGGGCTCATTTTTTGCAGGATGAGGTGACGGTTAGATTAGTACTATTTTGGCAGCCATACACCTTTTTGATTGCTTGGTGTTGTACTTTTAGTGATGTAAGGTGACAAAACAATTGTTTATTTAGCACCATTTTTATTTTATTTTTTACGGTGTTCATCTGAGGGATTAGGTGATATGTTTATAGAGCCAGTCGATACGGACACGGCAATACCTAATATGTCTACTTTTCTTTTTTCCCCTATTTTTTTTTACTTAAAACTCTTAATTTTTTTGGGGGGGAACTTTCTTTTTTCAACTTTTTTTTGCTTTATTTTTGCCCCACTTTGGGACTTCAACTCTTGGGGGGTCTGATACCCTTTACAATGCATTACTCATACAGCTTCCTGCCTGTGAGATCCAGTGGGCTGGATCTCACAGGCTCTCCACCGGAAGGCAGCCCCGATGCCTAAGGAAGGCATCGGGCTGCCTTCCATGCCATCGGGTGCCTGTCACAGCAGAACGGGGACCCGATGGCAGCTCCGATCCCCGCTCGACAATCGCACGTGCCGCGGTCAGCGCTGACCGTGGTACATGAAGGGTTAATACGCCAGCATCGGTGATTTCACCGATGCTGGCGCATGCAGCAGAGGTCCGTCTATCAGTGACTGCCGGACGCCTGCTGCGGATCAGGCGGGCGCAGCTCCTGCACCCGCCCGATCCCCATGAAGTACATGTACGTCAAGGGTCTTTAAGTCCCGCAAAGAAATGACGTACATGTACGTCATGAGTCCTTAAGGGGTTAAAGGTGGAAAAAGTTCTGAAATGATTTATCTTTGTCTAATTTGTTTACAGCACAGAAACTTGACATTTTAACAGGGGTGTGTAGACTTTTTATATCCACTGTACATGTCACATCTTGAAATTAATTTTCAGGGTACAGAGATCCTTTTGGAATGTGTTATTTGGCTATATAGGCTACATTATCTTTGATATCCTTTTGCAGTATGCATATTTGTATGCCCACCCTGTAATGTGGCTCATGGCCTTTTATCAGAGCTTTCTGTGACTAATTTATGTTTCTGTCCCCCCATTAAGGGACTGGTTAGGGCACATTCAGGTAGGTTCCATTGCAATCCCTTTTTGCTGTGGCTATCCTTCTTTAGATAGGTACTGTAGCTACGGTTCACATATGGTTAGCTCTCCTCTGTTCATTGTTTTGGTTGTGGCAACTCTGTTATTTTTAATTATATACTAAAGGTTAAAGGGGTTTTCCATTCTTGGCACCAACAACCCCTATGGTCCTAACCTGAGCCCCCTTAACAAAGAAAAAAAAAACTGTCCATGCTCCCACCGCTTCTCCTTTCCTGGTCAATTCTGGTCCTCACAGATAACAGTGCCTTGAATAATAAGTCACTGGGAATGGCCAGGAGTGGCCATGTATGTAGAAGCAGTGGGGCTGCGGACAGATGAGTGTTTTTTTTTTTTTTTGTGTTATTTATTTTTTATTTTTTTAAGGGGCACAGGTTAGGACCATAGTTGTTGTCAGCTCCATGGCTGGACAACCCTTTTAAGTTTTAGAGTAGGTCTAACTGTGAGCTTTTAATAAGTGGGGTTACTAACGTCTTGTACAGTGCATTTGGAAAGTCTTCAGACCCTCTCACTTTAACATTTTGTTTTGTTGCAGCCTTGTGCTAAAATGAAAAAAATAAAATAAATGCAAGTTTTCCCCAATTCAATCTGAACTCGATACCCCATAATAAGAAATTTGCATGGACATAAGTATTCAGACCCCTTGATATGACACTTAAAATTTGCCTCTGGGGACATTGCTCATCTTTGAGATCTTTCTACACCTTGATTGGAGTCCCCTGTGGTAAATTTAGTTGAGGGAGCCTAGTGGAGCATTGCCGACAGGGAGGAGAAGGAGCTAAAAGCCAGTGCAGAGAAGCAGATAACTAAGCTTCCCCTTACAGGTCTGGCCAGGTCTTGCACAAACCCCTTTAAAGGTAAAATTTTTAGAATGGCAATAAAATAAATCCCCAAAATATTAGATGTAGGTTTATTTAGCAAAAAGCCATTTTGATCTGTATGCACTATAGATCTAATAAGCGTTGTCTACCTTGTTGCCAGAATACAAATAATTCATAACAACATTCTAAACTTGCAAAGCATTCCTTGAGTCCAGGCTCAATGCCATAAATGTATGGTGCTAGGCATGATGGGGTTAAAAAGTATGTGCTGGGAAAAGCTTGCATTTGCACCTGATGTATACATACAGTAAGTGATTTCTCAGTATGAAGAACTGGAACATGATTTATACCTTTTTTGAAGAAATGTGCTAAGAAGTGAATATTCAAGCATCACTGTAAATGGGTTTTAGCCAATGATATTTCCATTCACAGACTGCAAGCACACATCTTGAAATTCGTAAACAGCTGTAAACACTTTTTTTCTTACACAAAGATTATGCTAAAGTGTTATTTACTGTGACTCCAAATGTCTGACCAAATAATTCCTGTTTATTTCCATGTTAGTTAGTGTTGAGCAAATCGAAGCATCTGAAGTGGAATTCGATCTGAACTTTAGGAAAAATGATATTCGCAATGAATCCGAATTTCCTTACGCTTCATGGTAACACCGTTTTTTTTCCTAAAATGCTGGCTACACGTTACAAAGTGAAAGTAAGAAGCCCGTGAATGAGAGATCACCCATAATGCTGTGCAGACAGCCAATCAGCAGCTAGCCAGCCCCTGTGATGTCACAGCTCTTTAAAAGCCTCATTACACGCGGTCTGCACCATTTCACTGTGTGCTGAGCATAGGGAGAGACGTGACAAGTGCTAGGGGCAGTGTTGCTAAAATCATTTAATTGTGCAATATTGGATAGAAAGAGTGCACGGACACTGTAGGGAGAGCATCGCGAGACTGCAGGGACAGTGCAGGGACTGTAATCTGAAGCTGAAGGGATCCATAAGAGACAGTGCAGTTTGCATCAATCCCTGTGTAGTTCACAGATCTATCTAGTTAAACAGTGTCCTCCTTGTTTAATAGATGAGCATTTCTATTAGGCCTTGATTCTCAAATTGGGGGTGAATTAACTGTCTTGTTCTACTGTTAGAGGGGTGTCCCTCTTGTTTATTGCATAACCAATTCTATTAGGCTTTGATTCTCAAATTGAAGTGAATAACCTGTCTACTTCTACTGTTATTGGGGTGTCCATTTGTTTAATATACAGTGATCCCTCAAGATACAATGGCCTCAGGATACAATATTTTCAACATATAATGGTCTTTTCTGACCCATCGTAAGTTAAAACTAGAGTCATCATACAATGCCTCAGACTCAGATCCAACTAATCAAGGTCACTTCTCTGGTAAAATAGCTGTATTAGTTGCTAGTTAGCAGCTATTCCTGATTGTTATATGTAAGGACTTGTTTTATCTGTCTTAGTTATCTGCTTATTTTTCTAAAATCTTAATTTTCTAAAATCTTGATTCTAAAATTGGGGTGAATAACCTGTCTTGTTCTATTGTTAGAGGGGTGTCCACCTTGTTTATTACATAAACAATTCTAGGCCTTGATTCTCAAATTGGGGTGAATAGCTTGTCTACTTCTACTGTTAGTGGGGTGTCCAGATTGACACTGAAGAACGTATTTTACATATACATTTAGTGTTATAGTACAGTATGTCCAACAGACAGTTGCCAAAGGATTAGGCAGTGGCAAAACTGTTTGGAGCAGTCAGAAGTAGCAGCAGAAGGGGGGATAGTAGCAGCAGCCACAGCAACTGGCCAGAGCTGCTACTGTCATCCAGAAGTCTTGTTTTCATGACCAATCCTACTGTCCTGGAATGGTTGACTCGGTCTTCAACATCATCTAGGCTGACAGACACCCACAGCAGGAGTCGGTGAGTTTGTCTGACACCACACTTAGTTGGCATGGCCCAGGTTAAAGCTCTGTGCCCTCACCTGTTCTGAACCTGCCTTTCCTTTGCTTCTCCTTCTGCCAGGCAAGTAATGGATCCGGCCGGCTCTGCTCACCTTTTAAGCTGGGAAGATATTAATGAGGACAGTCAGCAACTACTGGCCAGCCCAGATTTGGAGGAGAGTCTGCTGCTTACTCCTGTTAGGCATGCAAGTAGCAATGATGACAGTCACGTGGGAGCAGGTGTCGTCAGCTGTCAGGGACACGACCAGACAGTAGTGGATGATTGATGATGTAGCCGATTGCACATGGGAGCCGGGTGGAGTGGGGGCTTCATCATTATCTTCAACAGGGGGTGAGGGTGGCAGGCTCCCTGTGAGACAGGGGCATGGTGACAGTGTGCGGCTAAGCAGGGTGAAAGCGTGGCCGTGAGCCAGCAGGGTGGCGGCAGTGTGAGACCTGGAGCCAAACGTGCCCTTGGTGGACAGTCTGCTACTCAGGAGCCTACTCTGGAAACAACTAGCGATGCATGGCTTCATAGAGGCAGTTGCAGGCAGTCAGCATGGAGTGGTGGGAGTAAAATTCCATACTCGCCGGTGTGAGAATTTTTATCATCGAGGCTGTATGTAGGATCTGTGGGCAGACGGTGCAATGTGGCCAGGGTGCCAATGTTGGCACCACAGCTCTGCATCAACACATGGAGCGACACCTTAAAGAGGCCTGGGAAACCCTTGGTTCTAATGTAGTTGTACAGGCTGACAGATCTTCCAGTCTCCTACACCCCTCCTCCAGCAGTCAAGGCTCCACCACCTCAGCAGAAGGGAGCTGTGTTTCCTTCCCATCATCTACTGGTCCTGATGCTCCTACTCCTTGTCAAGCGTTTTGCCAGCAATTAATTACCTAGGCGATTGCAAAGAAACAACAGAATGCCTTCACTCAACCAGCGGCTCAGAAGCTGAATGTGCTCCTGGCCAAGTGGCTGGAGCTACGATTCCTCCCTTTCCATGTGGTTGACTCTGCGCATTTCACAGAAATGATAGCTTGTGCCGAGCCAAGGTGGAAAGTCCCAAGCCGTCATTACTTATCTAAAAAAGCTGTACCAGCCCAGCATATGTACATACAGCAGAAGGTGGGTCAGTCTTTGAGCCTATTGGTGTCTGGTACAGTTCATGGCAGTGTCGAGGTGTAGAGCTGTAACTATGGTCAAGGACAATATATATCCTTTCCGGCTCACTGGGTAAATGTTGTTCATGCCCAGGAACATCAGCAACTTGGCCAGGTGATGGCAATGCCACCTCTGTGTTCTCATGCAGTAATTCCGGTGCCAATGTCTTCCTCTGCCTACTCATCCTCCACGTAATGCTCAGCCTCCACTGTAGGCACAGTTCTGAGTGGTCCTCCAGCATACCACCTATGCAGAGCATGGCAGTGTCACACTTTTCTGCACTTAGCCAGCCTGGGTGAACCGAGTCACACCAGGGAGGTACTGCTTTGCGTCCTTCATCAAGAAATCAAATCCTGGCTGTCTCCTTGCCAACTGAAGATCGGAATCATAGTCACTGATAATGGGAAGAAAATTCTGTTGGTGCTGCATCAGAGAGCGCTGACCCATGTACCCTGCAAGACTACGGGTTGAATGATGTCATTCCACTCCTTCACATCCTGGAACGGATGATGATAAATCTGGCTGGCCAGGGGACAGGACACGTGGCGCCCTTATCTCAGTCACCTGAATCCTGTGGGGGATGAACTGGTGGAGGAGGAGGATGAGGAAGAAGAGGAGGACATTAACGCCCAGGAATTGTATACAGAAATAGGTGGTTTATCTGCCCAAGAGACAGGAGAGGAGAATGAGGAGCTGGAGGATGACGAGGAAGACCAGGCAGATTACCCTAACAGACTATGACAGTATGCAGTGGATATTAAGGCAGGGAATCCCTCCAATTCCCTTGTGCAAATGGCCAGCTGCATGCTGAGTTGCTTGTGTAGTGATAGCCACATTATCACAATTCGGGAGAGGGATGACTACTGGCCCTCCATAATGGGGGCATTTTTTTTTCCATCTTCTAGGAGAGATGATAAACTCAACTACTGTACTATCGAGACATCCAATGTAGTTGGTTGGTCGCTGCTTATGTGCGCCCTTGCCCATTCTCATGAAGGTCTGACCGGGGGGACTCTCTGCGCTCACACTCCACTAAGTGAACGGGTGTTTAATGAAGCAAGTTTTTGGGAAAACTTCGGGGAAGCGTCTGAACCGAATTGTTGAAAACTTATCTCTAATAACCATATTTTAAAAGCTGTTTATCCCTTTGTACATCATATTAAAAAGTACTTTACCTGGTATGGCCAGATTCCGCAGTGCACTGAGAGCCGCATGTTGTACAGCAACATCTCCATTCTCCACGTGTTGTTCCAACAAGTCTAAAAGTTGGTGAACTACACCAAGCTCCACCATTCGCATGCAGTTAGTATCTGTAAAAATCATAAATCTGGTTAAACTGCTAATTTCTGCTGCAAACGTCTACACTTGTACATTTTATGAATTTGAAAAACAATATTTGTGCAGCCAACTGATTGATGTTTTCAAATGTGCTCTGTGAATCAGGGCGGTATTGGTTGACTTATCAAAAGCCCAAGAAGGGTGGGGGTCTACATTCTTAAAGGGAACATGTCATCAACTTTATTTTGCCCTTACGACAGCATAAATTTGTGAGTAAAAGTAAATGGTTACCGAGATCCATCATCATAATCATTGCTGCCTGGGCTGGGAAGAGTCATGGCTATTCATGAGTTTCTACTCTCCCCACCTGCTGATGATTGACAGTCTTCTCTCCTAGAGAGAAAGGGAGAAAACTAGGAGGGATTACCAATCAGGAGCAGGTGGGGAGGGACAGCAGAAGCTTATAAATAACCATGACTCTTCTCAAACAGCCAGACTCTTTTCCAGGCCCGGGCTGGGCTTCCATAATGGAAACTCTTCTGCTTCCCATTATACCCGGTAGTTATTATTTTGGTTGTCCTTCATTAAATGAAATCTATTCTCCTGACCAAAGTCAGACAAGTCACCAGCTACAGAAGGCTTCAGATGCATACTGATGATGTTTCACAAGAACTTGTGTATTTGAGTGAACCAGATTATCGACATGAGAAGAGCATCTTGCCTCAGGAGTACAAGGAGCAGAAATATGTACTGTGCTGCTTTATATTAGCGTAGGTACACCTGTAATTTTGTCTAATGTTTGCTTATCAAATACTAGCTACTTTAAAGGGGTTCTTTCACAAAACATATTCTACATTTTTCAGACCAGCACCTGGATCTGAATATTTTTGTAATTGTATATAATTAAAAAGAATTAGTATAGCAACTGAGTTATTCAATAAAATCTCTCTGTATAGGGCCATCTGCTCTTTTGTTCTTTTTCTTATTTCTCTGGGCTCTTGTTAGATACAGGGCCTTTGTTAGAAAGAGAATATCAAGTGTGTGTCTGATTTTCATTTTTTTACATTAATAGTGGGATAACACTTTTAAATCGGAAAAATAGGAAATGTCTATCATTGGCCATAAGTAACAATATTTATAACCTTGTCTAAATAATGCAACAACGAATACAATCATTGAAGGATTTTCAACAGTTTTGGATATTAAACTGCACTTTTATGAATTTTATAGCTGTAGATAATTATTCTGGGGAGATGTCAATTTACACCATGATACAAAGCATATTCACACTTCACATCTTTTTCTACACATATGATCATTTTTATTTTTTGGCCATCACTAACTCCTAATCTGCCCCCACACATTAAACATCACCGCCAGTTCTTACTGGTTCAGGCTTTTCAATCTCCACTGTGTGAAGATGTCAGATGCTTAATCTTAGTCTAGTTGGGACAGCCTAATGGAAGCGAGCACCCTTTGTAACAATTTACAAGATGATGACATATCTATCAGCTCTGATGTTAAATGCTTCTTCACTCTTTGAAGGTAAAGAATGGAAAATAGGTCACTGCTCTCATCCATACCCAGTCCACAGTCACTACTCTTTAACTTACAATTGAAAACCACAGTGCCCATGGGAACTGTTAGATCCTATGTACAAAGTGGAAAAGAGGACTCACAGTAAGGGGAAAGAACATACATTACAGAAGATACATTATATAAAAGAATAGTTAAACTATTTTTCAACTGTGAACAACAGAGGCGCAACCATAAGTTTCTTCAATACTGTTCATTTTTTAGTGCCCTCAGTTACATATGTAAATATACATGCAGGATTGTAATAGCAATGGTTGCCGCATTAACACATAAATAGTGATTTACCGTATTTTTCGCTTTAGAAGAAGCACCCGATGATAAGACGCACCCCAGATTTTACAGTAGAAAAATAAGAAAAAATATTTTTCATCAGACCTCATATCAGCCCATTCAGAGCCTTATAAAACCTCAGATTAGCCCATCAACACCCCCAATCAGACCTCAGATTAGCCCATCATTACCCCAGACCTGAGATTAGCCCATCAGTACCCCCAGACCTGAGATTAGCCCATCAGTACCCCCAGACCTGAGATTAGCCCATCAGTACCCCCAGACCTCAGATTAGCCCATCAGTACCCCCGGACCTCAGATTAGCCCATCAGTACCCCCAGACCTCAGATTAGCCCATCAGTACCCCCGGACCTCAGATTAGCCCATCAGTACCCCCCAGACCTCAGAATAGCCCATCGGTACCCCCAGACCTCAGATTCGCCCATCGGTACCCCCAGACCTCAGATTCGCCCATCGGTACCCCCAGATCTCAGATTAGCCCATCGGTACCCCCAGACCTCAGATTAGCCCATCGGTACCCCCAGACCTCAGATTAGCCCATCGGTACCCCCAGACCTCAGATTAGCCCATCGGTACCCCCAGACCTCAGATTAGCCCATCGGTACCCCCAGACCTCAGATTAGCCCATCGGTACCCCCAGACCTCAGATTAGCCCATCGGTACCCCCAGACCTCAGATTAGCCCATCGGTACCCCCAGACCTCAGATTAGCCCATCAGTACCCCCAGACCTCAGATTAGCCCATCGGTACTCCCAGACCTCAGATTAGCCCATTAGTACCCCCAGACCTCAGAATAGCCCATCAGTACCCCCCAGACCTCAGAATAGCCCATCAGTACCCCCAGATCTCAGATTAGCCCATTAGTACCCCCAGACCTCAGAATAGCACATCAGACCTCAGATAAGACTAAAATAAAAAATCATCTTACCTGTCCTGCTCCGCGGCTCCTCTTCAGCTGTTACGCTCCCATCTTGCCGGCCTGCGCTGCACTGTCACATGACTGCGTGCAGCGTCAGGTCATAGTGCGCGCACTACGTCCTGACTCTGTACGGGGTCAGGACAGTGCAGCGCAGGCCAGAAAGATGGCAGCGTGACAGCTGAAGAGGAGCCGTGGCACAGACCAGGGAGGGTAAATATTACCTGCGCTTGCGGCGCTTCGCTCCCCACTCCTAATACATACTAGTGAGCACTTCCATAATGGAAGCGCTCACTAGTATTTGTTTTATAAGACGCACGGACATTTTCCCCCCACTTTTGGGGGGGGGAAGTGCGTCTTATAAAGTGAAAAATACGGGTATTTACTCATCACTATATGTGCATGCATGCTTTATTTTATTATTTTCTGTTGGTTTTATAACACAAACATATTAAAAACAAGATTAATATAGATTATTATTGATTATTATTAACCCCTTCCTGACACATGATTTTATTTTAATTTTTTTCGTTTTTGCGCTTTCAATTTCCATTCTCTGACCTTCCAGAGTCACAGTTTCATAGAAGACCAATTAATCCATCAGTATGAAATGTGGAAGGAAATTGGAATTAACCCATGAACAAAGGGAGAATATATAAACTTCACGGAAATGTATATACTGTATATACCGTATGTTGTTTTTTAATAAGTACTTTATTTTGTACAAAGGATTTTATAAGCAGTGGCCCCCTATAAGATTGGGAGGACTAGGCCCAAAGGTGACAAGACTACTACTCCACAGTAACGTTTATGAAAATCTCTGTAGGTTATTCATAACATAGCATGGGTTTCTGTGTATTTGTTAATTGTAAAGGAGGTATCTCATGAAATATTTCATACCAAGAGCTCAAAATTGCCATCAGTAGCTATTTTAAAGTTATTTACATTGTTTCTATTATGACAAAAATAAACTTTTTATGTATTTTTATTCCCATGTCTCCCTTAGCGATGTTGGTAATATTTGTTGCTGGGATGGGCTTTGAATGGGATCAGTTGTCTTCCCCCTCTGGCAGCTGAAAATATAGTCCCCTCTCTCCATGCAGAAGGAGTCTTCTTGGCTATACTGCCATGCTACTGCAGAGGCTTTGCTTCTTCATTGACAAACAAGGCCAAAAACAATTTCTGTTGGCTGTGATGCATTGAACTGAGGATGATTATGCAGAGAAGTAGATGTGGGGGGAGAATGATTGAGCATGCACATCAACCAGTATTCAACTCATTAAGTAGATGTGCACAGTGCTATATACTTTGAACATGAGACGGCACTATACTATGTAAGTAAATATCACGAAAATCATTTTGATAACAAGTAAATGCCAAATATGCTTAAGTTTTTGGAGCTACACAATGAATATATCATGTATTTGTAATAGGGATCTATACATTATGGACCTCCTATTGTATAGTCACAGTGGTCTCAAATTAGATATATGTGGAACTGAGAATGCCTTTATGTATTTAAATTTATATATAACTTTTATTTATGTCTTATAAAATAAGTGAGACAATAAGGTGTAGTAGAAACCTGCACTATAGAAGGGAGGGGGCACTCTGCGTCTATAGTTGCAATTGAGGCCTGGTTTCCTAGTCTGTTGGGGGAATGCTGGGGAGGAGCCTACTAAAGAGGACACTAACTCTCCCTGAGTGCTCGCCCTACTTGACCTAGTCTACTGGGTGTGAATACCTCAGTGGCTGTAGTCGGGGCACTCGTCCTTATAAGGACGACCCCCAGCCTCAGGAACCTCGGGCCTGTGCTGTAAGGCCCTATGCTCTTAAAAAAACGGTTATGCATGGAGCATCTTTTGTCCCTCATTGACAAGTAGCTTTCGACTGCTTTGAGACCTAAATGGTGTTGAATAGAGCTATATAGGGCCTCAACGTCTATGGATGCAAACCTAGTTTGGTCGTCCATACACACGCCACTGAGTCTCAGTAAGAGATCTGAAGTTTCACGTATGTAGGACGGCAGTGTTTCCACAAAGGGTCTGATGATTTTATCAATATATATGCATGTATTTTGCCCCAGGCTCCCTACCCCTGATACAATGGGGCGCCCTTTTAGTGGTACGGTGCCCTTATGGATCTTGGGTGTGGAATAGAAAGTAGCTGTGACTGGAAACTTGGGAGGAGAAAGTCCATTTCTGTCTCGTCTATCAGTTTGTCCCTGAGTCCTTTAGTCAGAATCTGCCTCAGTTCTATAAGAAATAGAGGACCAGGATCCTGCACTAGGACTTCGTATGTTTCCTTATCTTGTAGGATATCTAGGCACATCTTTTTATAGATGTCCTGATCCATTACAACTAGGTTCCTCCCTTATCTGAGGGTTTTATTATTAGCTTGCGGTCCTTTTCTAAGTTCTTGAGGGCTATATGATCTTCCTTATTCAAGTTCGATGTGCTTTTAGTAGTGTTGATTAATTCAAGGTCCCTGGTTACTAGTTTGTGAAAAATGGACACACTTGAATCTGGTAGAGGTGGCGGCATCTGAGTACTTTTTAGTTTTAGTTCAGTGAAGGGACCCTCCCCTCTATCTCTCTCGCCTTCCTCCATCAGATTAACAAGTGTGCGTGTGGCTTCAAGTTCCCTAGGGTTCATGTTAAGTTCTCCATAGTTCTTACGGTCTTGAAGGCGGAAATGTTTATGCCAGAGTAGTTTACGTGTGAATAAGGCTACATCTTTGCTCCATTCGAAAGTGTCATATCTGACTGTAGGGACAAATGACAGCCCTTTACTCAGAAGGGATAAATCGCTAGAGGATAAGCTATGGGAAGAGAGGTTGAGAATTTGCATTTTGCTAGTCAGTTTGTTTTGTCCTGGATCTCCCCCTACACTTTGTTTCTTAGTTGATAAGGCATTGGTGTGGGGGCCTGGGCCAAAAAAGTAGAGGAAGAGGCTGATGATGAGGGGTGCCCTGTTAACCAATATCCCTGATGAGCCGAGTCCACACTTGGTGAAACGCGTTGGATAAAGGTACAAAGACATCTACTAGGGAGGTAAGAGCATAGGGCCTTACAGCACAGGCACGAGGTTCCTGAGGCTGGGGGTCATCCTTATAAGGACGAGTGCCCCGACTACAGCCACTGAGGTATTCACACCCAGTAGACTAGGTCAAGTAGGGCGAGCACTCAGGGAGCGTTAGTGTCCTCTTTAGTAGGCTCCTCCCCAGCATTCCCCCAACAGACTAGGAAACCAGGCCTCAATTGCAACTATAGACCCAGAGTGCCCCCTCCCTTCTATAGTGCAGGTTTCTACTACACCTTATTGTCTCACTTATTTTATAAGACATAAATAAAAGTTATATATTAATTTAAATACATAAAGGCATTCTCAGTTCTGCATATATCTACACAATGAATATATTTAATTGTGAGACCAAACCTTTAACTGTGCAGTTGGAAAAAAAAACAACACATTTTAAATTGCAGGTCTCGCTGTCAGCAGCTATTTATGCAGATTTTAACATCTGATTGAAGTGGAGTACTACTTATGCCGCATTTCTCATACACACAAGTCACAAATTTCTTGGCAAACTATATTTTTTACAAAACTTTTTGACTTTTTTGTGATTTATACTTGGAAGGGGTATGGCCTCTTGCAGCCTGAAAGATTTAGGCCACCTTCAGTGCTTGATCAGTGATTTCCATCAGTGATTGTGAGCCAAAAGAAGTGGATCCTACTCAGAGATTGGCTATAATGGAAAGATTTGCACCTGTTCTGTTTTTGACCCATGCCTAGTTTTGGCTCACAATCACTGATGGAAATCACTGATCAAACACTGCCCAAATGCTGACTGTGTGAAAGCAATCCTAGGCATTGTTCACATTTCTGTGTCAGTGTCACAACCGCGGAAAAAAGCGTACGTGTTTCATCCATGAAGCTGTCTGTGAAGGATCCGTGGTTGGTCAGTGTGTCCGTTTTTACCATCCGTGTGTCATCCGTAATTCACTGACATTGCTCAGCTGAAAATCAATTTCTAAAGAATCTCCTATTAGTATTTAGTGTCAGCGATTTTCACTGACCCATAGACTTCAATGGGCTTGGTACGCATCAAGTAGTGCATTTCCCTGCAATTTTTTTTTTTTACTGACCCAGAAAATGCGGACAGCACACGTCAGTGAAAAATGTAAATGAGGTCTTACTAAAGTATAATGTATTCTACAAACTTCTCATAGCTGGCATACATTTGCTTTTCTGCCTCAAGGACTATCAGAAAATGCACGTGCCTCTTAATAAATTTGTGGTATGTTACCCTAGTGCACTTTTGATTAATACATTTCCCCCATAATCTTAACAAAAGTAATCAATTGGTTATGTTAATTATACTTAATCCCAGTAATAGATTTCAACAGCTATATTTTTCACCCATAGTAACTAAAAATTGTGAATTATTTTGCATATTAAACAAACATTACCATTTCTTGCAAAATTAGCAATGGTGAGTGCTCCAGTCATCTGAAGTAGGGTGTGCCGAGATGTTAGCCATAAAGGAATATTTTTGTAGACTACACCACAGCCATTGTCAAAAAGTTTCTGCATGGATTCATCTGCCAAATGACACACACATAAAAATAACTTAAACACGAAATGCAAATCTACCTAATATTTAGGCTATCTGAGCACAGGTACAGGTTTACAAACAGGAAATCCACACAAATTTACGTGCAAATTTTTGTGCTTTACCAAACCAAATTTGATGCAGTTTTGCAGCAGATCTCACCCTTTCTTTACAAAGTGTGAAATCCACACCAAAAATTGCATGAACAATCGACGCTGCAGATTTCAAAATCAGCATGGCAGGTTAATTTCTGCTCAGTTTTCTGGCACTGTATTATGCTGCAGTTTTCCGCATGAGAATCTGCAAGGAAAAACTTGTTTAACCTGCAATATATGCAGTTATCTTAAAGGGAATGTCGCCAAAATTTTTATCTACCAGTTAAAACCAGATAGCAACACATATCCTTTTTTTCTAATCTGTTTTTATTCTTCTGATTATAAAGATCACTTTACTGCAGTTACCTGCTTATTTGTCATTCTAATCCTGCCCGTAATGATATCACCTCGGTGTATAGATAAGACAGAATCCACCATTCACAATAGGTGATTGCCAAAGCTTATCTATTCTTTCCT
The DNA here is from genome assembly GCF_905171765.1 of Bufo bufo. Classification (NCBI taxonomy): domain Eukaryota; kingdom Metazoa; phylum Chordata; class Amphibia; order Anura; family Bufonidae; genus Bufo; species Bufo bufo. The sequence goes on from NC_053394.1 coordinate 221,933,847, forward strand.
TGTACAATGACCTCTGCACAGGTCACATAGCATGCCTAGAAAACTCTCCCATAGAACTCAATAGGGTCCCCTCCTGACCATTATGACTATGGCACATGGATTTGCTTCCTAAATGCTGTTAAGATGCTCAGGCAAGATGGCAGCTCCCATAATTATGTTCTGCAATCAGAAAAAAACAGATTAGAAAAACAGGATATGTGTTTCTTTCTGGTTTAATGATTTTTTGTGACATATTTCCTTTAAGTAAGAAATGTCATAGATTATTAGTATCCAGAAACTCATGGAATCCAGCCCACTCCCCTGGGCTACGAATGGGGAGATATATATATCCATTATTTTTCCTTATACAGGACACCAGATGAGGAAGTCGCAATGCTGAATGAATTCCCAGGGGTACCTACTCCATCTGAGACAAGTAAGCAGGAGTCTGAAGAGGAGTCAGAGGAGGATGGTGCCTGGGGGCAGGAGGAGGAGCAAGAATAGCAGTCTTTAAACTTTTCTGGGTTCCCTGGTGTTGTCTGTGGATGGGGGGAGGAGACCGAGGACGACATTCTCCTGGGCGATGAGCAGGAGCCAGGCCGCTCCACCGCTTCCAATTTAGTGCAAATGGGGGGCCTTCATGCTCCAGTGTTTGAAGAGGGACCCCCGTATAAAAAGCATAAAGGAAAAGGACCAGTACTTGGTGGCAACGTACTTAGACCCCCGGTACAATCACAAAATGGCGGACAGGTTATCAGCATCACAGAGGGCTGTCAGAATGCAGTATTTCCAGGCCTTGCTGCGAGAGATGCTGCATTCTGATTTTGCGTGCGCTGGCAGAGGAATTTCCACCCACGGAGAAACAGTTACGAGTACTAATCCTACAGCGCATGCAAGAAGAGGGCTATTTGAAGATGTGTTGGTCACTTCAGATATGAAATAATTCTTGCAGCCAACCCATCGACAGCCGCACTCCGGATCCAGCCTCAGGGAATGCCTAGACTGACAGGTGTCTGACTACATCGGGTTAATGGCCGATGTGGACGCTCTGAGAAGCGAGGAACCCCTGGACTACTGAGTGTGCAGGCTTGACGTGTGGCCAGAGCTGGCACAATTTGCCATAAAACTCTTGGCTTGCCCCTCATCGAGTGTCCTGTCCAAAAGGACATTCAGCGCAGAAGGGGGGATCGTGACCGATAAGCGCACTCGCCTAACTCACAACTGTATAAACTACCTCACATTTCTAAAAAATAATGAGACAAGGATCTCAGAGAAATTCAACACCTGTGACGACCATGTTTAATTGAATTTCCTCATGACATCCCACAAATATCTGCCACCACCCAGAACAAATATTGGTCCCTGTCTTAGGTAAATACAGCGGCATAAAAGGCCTTTTCTGTCCAGTGAATGCCTAATGTTTGGGATCTTGGAGGAATTCAACATCTGTGACGACCACGTGTTATCGAATTTCAACTATTATAATTTGTTTTTTTTTCCAAGAGGGGGGATTTTGTTCTTTTAAACATATGTATTTGACAGCTATTTGTACTGGCCTGCAGTAAAATTCATATCTAATGACCGTCTAATATACCTCCAGCCACATAATCACTTGATCATTTATGTACGGTGATTGCATAATTTTTGGGGCCTGTAATCTAACTGGCCAACAGTAAAATTGTTACAGGTGACCGCCTAATGTACAGTACAGACCAAAAGTTTGGACACACCTTCTCATTCAAAGAGTTTTCTTTATTTTCATGACTATTAAAATTGTAGATTCACACTGAAGGCATCAAAATTATGAATTAACACATGTGGAATTATATACATAACAAACAAGTGTGAACCAACTGAAAATATGTCATATTCTAAGTTCTTCAAAGTAGCCACCTTTAGCTTTGATTACTGCTTTGCACACTCTTGGCATTCTCTTGATCAGCTTCAAGAGGTAGTCCCCTGAAATGGTTTTCACTTCACAGGTGTGCCCTGTCAGGTTTAATAAGTGGGATTTCTTGCCTTATAAATGGGGTTGGGACCATCAGTTGCGTTGAGGAGAAGTCAGGTGGATACACAGCTGATAGTCCTACTGAATAGACTGTTAGAATTTGTATTATGGCAAGAAAAAGGCAGCTAAGTAAAGAAAAACGAGTGGCCATCATTACTTTAAGAAATGAAGGTCAGTCAGTCAGCTGAAAAAATTGGGAAAACTTTGAAAGTAAGGGCTATTTGACCATGAAGGAGAGTGATGGGTGCTGCGCCAGATGACCTGGCCTCCACAGTCACCGGACCTGAACCCAATCAAGATGGTTTAGGGTGAGCTGGACCGCAGAGTGAAGGCAAAAGGGCCAACAAGTGCTAAGCATCTCTGGGAACTCCTTCAAGACTGTTGGAAGACCATTTCAGGTGACTACCTCTTGAAGCTCATCAAGAAAATGCCAAGAGTGTGCAAAGCAGTAATCAAAGCAAAAGGTGGCTACTTTGAAGAACCTAGAATATGACATATTTTCAGTTGTTTCACACTTGTTTGCTATGTATATAATTCCACATGTGTTAATTCATAGTTTTGATGCCTTCATAGTCATGAAAATAAAGAAAACTCTTTGAATGAGAAGGTGTGTCCAAACTTTTGGTCTGTATTGTACCTCCAGTCACATTATCAATTGTGCTTTTCTGTACGGTGAATGAATAATTTTTGGGGCCTGTAGTCCACTGGCCTGCTGTCAAATTGATATCCATTGACCGTTTAATATACCTCCGGCCACATAATCACTTGATCATTTATGTACGTTGAATGCATAATTTTTGGGGCCTGTAATCGAACTGGCCAACAGTAAAATTGTTATACGGTGACCGCCTAATGTATCTCCAGCCACATTATCAATAGTTCTTTTCTGTACTGTGAATGAATAATTTTTGGGGCCTGTAGTCCATTGGCCTGCTGTAAAATTGATATCCATTGACCGTCTAATATACCTTCGGTCACATAATCACTTGATCTTTTATGTACAGTGAATGCATATGTCACCGCCAGCTCTCTGAGAAGGTTGGTAGACGTTCTTCTGTACCTCTTGTATGATGTTCTTTGTTTTGGTTTCACTTTGTCATCTCCTTTCCTTCTCCCAGCTGTCACCTATTCACACTAATTGCCTCCCTTTATATTCCCTCCCATACTGCCTCACTTTGCGGTTTATACTACTTCCTGGATTGAAGTGATCACTGCTGGAGACTGCTTGTTCAGATAAGTCCTTTCTTGTATTGTGTTTCTTTGCTGGCTTGAATCTAGGTGACCCTGACTCCCTCCGTATTAAGTGCAGGGAGCCGGTGGTCGTGTCCCCTCACTATTATAGGGTTTTCAGGTGTCATACAGTCTAGGTACGAGGGCATGCAATCGTCTACCTCTGAGACCTTTTGTATGTGCTTAGCAGTCAGGGTGAGCTCTTACGGTTTTACAGCTCCTTAGTTTGGGATCAAGCCAGTCGGATGTTTATCCATAACTTCCAGATATCTGCTATATCATCCGTGACAGCATAATTTTTGGGGCCTGTAATCTAACTGGCCAACAGTAAAATTGTTATACGGTGACCGCCTAATTTACCTCCAGCCACAGTATCAATTGTGCTTTTCTGTCCGGTGAATGCCTAATGTTTGGGGCCTGTACTACACTAGCCTGCAGTAAAATTGATATTGAATGATCTTCTAATATACCTCCAGCCACATAATTACTTGCTCTTTTCTGTCCGGTGAATGCCTAATGTTTGGGACCTCGGAAGAATTCAACACCTGTTGATGACGACCACATGGTATAGAATTTCAACTATTATTATTTGTTTTTTTTTTCAAGAGGGGGGATTTTGTTAGCCATGTTTTTAATCGAATTTTATATTTTTTGTTCTTTTAATATGTATTTGACATCTATTTGTACTGGCTTGCAGTAAAATTGATACCCAATGACCATCTAATATACCTCCGGCCACATAATCACTTGATGTTTTCTGTCAGGTGAATGCCAAATTTTTGGGGCCTGTACTCCTGTGGCCTAAAATAAATTTTTTCTAGGCTCCAACAGGCCACAATTTTTGACAGTTTCCCTTTAAGATGCATAAAAATGGCCCCTGATTAAAATACATATTTTTTGTGGGAATTTTTGCCATTGATCCCCCTCTGGTATGTCACTGTCCATGTTGTGGGACGATTTGTGCACTTCTTGTAAGTATTTGTTGGCTGCAATAATGACCTGAAGGTTTTTCAGGTTCGCCTGCCATTAAAGTGAATGGGTGCCGCCGGAAACTTGCGGTTTGCGAACATTTGATTCGCGAATCGTTCTGGCCAATGTTCGTCCATCACTAGTGGTTATCAAGGCCCTAATTTTTTTCAAAGCCAGGCCGGGGAGGGTCCCAGTACTTCAGAAAGTCCAGGCAACCTTTTCCAGATCAAGGCCCCCAGACAGCAAAGAAGGGAAGGAATCCAAAAAGATGCAGGGTGTGTTCCAAAATAGGGATAAGGAAAGACACCATTTACCACTGTGAAAACTGCTCTGAAAAACCTGGTCTGTGCATGCAGGAGTGTTTTAAAATCTATGATTCATCCATGGAGTATTAATTTTATTTCATCCTTGATGTACCCTGTAGTTTTATTATCTTATAGCTCTGATTTAGTCTGCATAGCTTACAGATCCACTTTTCACCAACCACTACATATTCATTTCTGTGAAACACCTGTTAGATCAAAAGTACCCTTTCTACTCCTTAAAATATTTGTACGGGGGTGTTCTTTCCAAAATGGGGTCACTATTTGAGGTTTTTAATTTCTGGGGACCTCATGAATTTTGTAAATGCGACATGGCACCTGAAATCCATGTCTGCCAATTCAGGTCAGCAAAATCCATATTTTGCTGTTTGACTCTAGAGCCCTGCTGTGCACCCATACATCATTTTTGAGCACATATGAGGAGTTGCCGTATTTGGGGGGAAATGGGGTGAATTTTGTCCTGTTCCCTTTTTGGGAAAGTGAAAAAATGTGGGTATAAAGCAACTTTTTCTAGAAAAAAATGCAATTTTTAATTTTTACTGCCAAGTGTTTCCTAATTCTAGGAAACACCTTTGAGGTCAAAGTGCTGACTATACACCTTGAAAGATTCCTTGAGGGGTGTAGTTTTTAAAATGGGGTCACTTTTTGGGGGTTTCCACTGTAGGGCCACCTCAGGGTGTCTTCATATGCAACATAGCTCCCAGATACCATTCCAGTTAAATCCGCTCTCCAAAAGCCATATGGTGCTCCTTCCACTATGAAGCCTGCTATGCGCCCATACATCAGTTTTTGAGCACATATGGAGTGTTTCTGTAAACTCCAGAATCAGGGTAATAGATTTTGAATTTTGTTTGGCTGTTAACCCTAAATGGTTAACAAAGTTTGAAAATCAGTTTTGAATAGCTTGAGAGATGTTGTACTTTTTCATAGGTATATAACTTTTACTCACTGAAAAAAGTGGTCCACTTCTAATTATAGTGGATTTGATTAGACCTATAAGAGGCCATATTGTTATATGCTATGTATTTTAAAGACGGCCGAGAGGGGTTCATGGAAAGGACACTGTTCATAAGGTTTATTTTCTCATGGTTGTACCAGTCGGAGAAGAGGCATTCTTTTCTCCTTTTGGATTTATGACTGAGATAAGGATATTCTATGGACTCAGCTGGTGCTAATTACCTCTACAATTTGAGATGTATTAACGAAGCAGAAAATCTGTAATATCTATATACATGTATAATGAACCTTAGTTTTGTTTGTATAAGAAAATCAATAGGACCTATGTATTGTTTTGTATTGAATATTATGAAGGACATTTATGTATCTGTTAGCATATATATATATTTCTCAATAGGAACAAATACCTTCCTAGAGTATGATGAAAACAGTTTAAGTATAAACCTTGTTAATGAGTCTCTGTCTAGGGAAAGATGTGTTATTTTAACTAACCATCAATCATTATATTATTATTGGTACATATATCTGAGTGTGGGAAACATCCAACTGGTACCTAAAAGTCTGTGCTTAATTGTTATACGTATCAGAACTAATCCCTGGAGCTCAGATTTTTTGGTTCCATATGTCATGTGTATAGAATGTGAGATAAAGTCAAACTTGGATATTTAACCCTTACTAGAATGATACTAATAGCTTAGTTAATAGTGTCACCTAGAGGAAAATTTAGTAACATTACACCAACAGCAGAAATTTATTTTAGGTAATACAATGACATCATCGTCATTATCATATGTACACCACTAGCCAACAATGATTGGAAAACTCCAAGCTAGGAAGGTGTGTCTAACTGATAAGTTTGTGAACATAAACCACACACACATAAGGAAAAAAAAAACTGCAACAGGAGAAAAGACAGTTGGAACATGGAAAACTCAGAGAAGCAAAGAAAGCTCAGGAGAAAACTCCCAATGACCAGAACAGACTTTGGAGCTGACTTCCCTTCGTCTCTGCACATCATTTGCATTCTCGGGTAACTTATAACTTTATTCTGATATAAATTAATTAGCCTGATATTTAGAAAACTCCTCGTTGTATGGCGGATGTATAGTTTTAAAAGTGCTACATCGATATTGTCACTATTCAGTAAAGATGCATATTACTAAACAAAGGATCTAATATTGATTTCAGAGGAAACTCTCTGATTGGAATAATTTCATTCCATAGTCAATACTATCAATACTAGGCTTGATAATTTATAAGTTGTGTGGCAATACTACCCGATTATCCGGAATGCGTTCGCTGAGCCATAAGCTCGAACATGCGCCGTGGATACACATGTCAGAACCTGGAATCAGCCTCACAGGACGCACTGCACATGCGCCAGCCGGCAATGAGGAGTGAATAAATTAGCAGTGGGGCGGTGCTGGGCTCCAGGAGAGGGGGCGCGTCTGAGCCCTAACGGCCGGAGGGACAGCCCCTTGGGCTCCTTACTCAGGTAATTACCATATTAATAAAAGTGATTTTCTAGACAAAGGACACTTAGGGTAGTAATACTTGTATATTTTAATACAAAACGAGCAGACTGATGTGATGATGTTAAAAGCTCTGTCACTAAAATCCAGGTGACAGAATGCCTTTAAGGTGAAAAATGGGAGGGTCCTGAAGGGGTTAAACATCAATTGTTAAAACAGTGTGTTGTGTTCTGTGCTCTGTGTTCAAGTGTCTAACTGTTGATATAATGCTTGTATATGCAGTTTGACCTTTATTTTGGATGTTAACTGTATGTGGGACCAGCAACAACTATTGTGTCTACACTGCAAATTCTTACCATTTACTAGTATACTAGTACTACTACTATACTATTTACTTTACCTGTGCTGTGTGTTTGGTTGTGTATTAAAGGGGTTGTCCGGGTTCAGAGCTGAAACCAGAAATACCTCCATTTTCACCCAGGCAGACCCCCTGACTTGAGAATTGGAGCAGTTCATGCTCCGATGCTCTCCTTTGCCCTGCGCTAAATCGTGCAGGGCAAAGACATTTTCAGGAGTTCAGGTGACGAACCGGGCTCTCCATGGGGCTGCCAGGAAGCCCGGTGACATTACCGGCACTGATGGGCGGGCTTTAGCGCTGCCCTAGCCAGTAAAATGTCTTGGGCAGCTCTAAAGAACGCCCATCAGAGACGGTGACGTCACCGAACACACTGCCGGGCGGACGCTTCCGCCTGGCAGTGTGTTATTGCGAACAAAAGAGCGAGCTAGCGCAGGGCAAGGGAGCGCATCGGAGCATGAGATGCTCCGATGCTAACATTAGGGGAACTGCCTGGGTGAAAATATGGGTATGTCCGGGTTCAGCTCTGAACCCGGACAACCTCTTTAAGGTATTTTCACCATGGATATTTAATAAAGATAATATTTATATTATAACTGGGATTGCTGTCACATTCAATCCTCGTAGGCTTGCAGTTTACGATTTGAGCTCGTTTCTGAACACTGGTGATTGGTAAAGGAACGCAATTTTTGTAATTGTATCTTTATTAGTGCTGGGCGAGCATGCTCGGCCGAACACAAATTTTACAAACCGGATTCCAAAAAAGTTGGGACACTATACAAATCGTGAATAAAAACTGAATGCAATGATGTGGAGGTGCCAACTTCCAATATTTTATTCAGAATAGAACATAAATCACGGAACAAAAGTTTAAACTGAGAAAAGGAACCATTTTAAGGGAAAAATATGTTGATTCAGAATTTCATGGTGTCAACAAATCCCAAAAAAGTTGGGACAAGGCCATTTTCACCACTGTGTGGCATCTCCCCTTCTTCTTACAACACTCAACAGAGGTTTAGGGACCGAGGAGACCAGTTTCTCAAGTTTAGAAAAAGGAATGCTCTCCTATTCTTGTCTAATACAGGCCTCTAACTGTTCAATCGTCTTGGGCATTCTTTGTTGCACCTTCCTCTTTATGATGCGCCAAATGTTCTCTATAGGTGAAAGATCTGGACTGCAGACTGGCCATTTCAGTACCCGGATCCTTCTCCTACGCAGCCATGATGTTGTGATTGATGCAGAATGTGGTCTGGCATTATCTTGTTGAAAAATGCAGGGTCTTCCCTGAAAGAGATGACGTCTGGATGGGAGCATATGTTGTTCTAGAACCTGAATATATTTTTCTGCATTGATGGTGCCTTTCCAGACATGCAAGCTGCCCATGCCACACGCACTCATGCAACCCCATACCATCAGAGATGCAGGCTTCTGAACTGAGCGTTGATAACAACTTGGGTTGTCCTTGTCCTCTTTAGTTCGGATGACATGGCGTCCCAGATTTCCAAAAAGAACTTCGAATCGTGACTCGTCTGACCACAGAACAGTCTTCCATTTTGCCACACTCCAATTTAAATGATCCCTAGCCCAGTGAAAACGCCTGAGCTTGTGGAGCTTGCTTAGAAATGGCTTCTTCTTTGCACTGTAGAGTTTCAGCTGGCAACGGCGGATGGCACGGTGGATTGTGTTCACTGACAATGGTTTCTGGAAGTATTCCTGAGCCCATTCTGTGATTTCCTTTACAGTAGCATTTCTGTTTGTGGTGCAGTGTCGTTTAAGGGCCCGGAGATCACGGGCATCCAGTATGGTTTTTACGGCCTTGACCCTTACGCACAGAGATTGTTCCAGATTCTCTGAATCTTCGGATGATGTTATGCACAGTTGATGATGATAGATGCAAAGTGTGGCGAAACCAACCTCGCCACTGGGTTTTGGAGGGGCCTGGCTACTAGCCTCTTGCCCCAGGATTATGGGCCCTCTCATCAGCCAGGCTTCATTTGTTCACAAAGGACTTGGACTAACTTGAACTCTCACCCCCACGAATTAGACCAGGGTTCAAGTTAGTCCATTACGTTTAGTAATTGTATTTTGTGGATTGCGTCTCAGACAATGCTCATTGTATTTTGTTTATTGCGGTACAGACAGAGGGAAGGGGATTTTGTGTACAATTGCTGGGGAGGTTTGAATACTGTAAATGCATGTGATTGGCTGTTTTTACAAAACCCTGTGGGTGGTGGCCTTGTTGGAAGATGTGTATAAAATGCTTGTGTGTTAGAATAAAGTGGTTGCTTTTATACCTTCATGAAGTTTTGGCTCATGTTTGGGGAATGTGATAACTACACTCTTGGGGATTGCTATATCACAATACTCCCCTGAGTATAAGCTCTTGTAGGAGCTTGTTCATGGTTTCTGCTCTCTGGATGTAGGAGAGGTTCACCCACTGGAAGCTGAAGCCCAGTCTTGGGTCCAGCATGGGTGGAGGACGGTGAGACCCCAACCAAGCTGCGGCAGTTTGTGGGGTCTGCAGTGTGTACGGTGTCAAGTGGAGTGCTTGGAGTCCTCTGGAAGCACTAGGAGCATATATCGACGGAGGTACCCGGTCGAGGTGCTAGGCGTTCCGTTACACAAAGTCTTTGCAATTTTTCGCTGGGTAACACCTTTCTGATATTGCTCCACTCTCTTTCTGCGCAACATTGTGGGAATTGGTGATCCTCTACCCATCTTGGCTTCTGAGAGACACTGCCACTCTGAGAAGCTCTTTTTATACCCAATCATGTTGCCAATTGACCTAATTAGTGTTAATTGGTCTTCCAGCTCTTCGTTATGCTCAAATGTACTTTTTCCAGCCTCTTATTGCTACTTGTCCCAACTTTTTGGGGATTTGTTGACACCGTGAAATTTTAAATCAACGTATTTTTCCTTTAAAATGATACATTTACTCGGATTAAACGTTTGATCTGTCATCTACGTTCTATTACAAATAAAATATTGACATTTGCCATCTCCACATCATTGCATTCAGTTTTTATTCACAATTTGTTTAGTGTCCCAACTTTTTTGGAATCCGGTTTGTAATCCAGTATCGCAGTGTTTGGCCGAACACAGCGTGTGCTCGAGCGCGATGCTCGAGTCTCTTCCCTGCACGTGCAGGAAGTACTGTCATTCACTGTAATGCCGTAACCATGTTGGCTACTGGCATTACAGTGATTGGCTGGCCAGAACACGTCATCGGCTGCTATATAGCACCCGATGACACATGTTCAGCTCAGTCTTAGTCAGGGAGAGTTGTGCTGAAGAAGGGACACATAGTGTAGGGAGTGAAATACTAATATTTTTTATTAAAAAAACTTGTTACAGACCCAAAATTCCTTTAAAGGACTATTGTTGCATCTGGCAGCAATATAATTATTAGCGCAACCTGCGCTAAATTGCGTGGAATTGTTAGAGAGACCCAAAAGTCCTTTAAGGCTGGGGTCACACCTGAGCGTTTTACAGCGCGTTCCTACGCGCTGTAAAACGCTCAACAGGCAAGAACCAATGTTTCCCTATGGGAAGGGTTCTCACCTGGGCGTTTTACAACGCGTACGATCGCGCTGTAAAACGCCCGACGCTCAAACAAGTTCTTGAGCTTCTTTAGGGCGTCTTGTCGCGCGTTCCCGTACATAGACTTCAGCGGGAACGCGCGTCAATGGGCGTTCGCTTGTTCCGGAGCCGCGTCTGTACACGCGCATACAATCGCTCCATCCTGTACGCTCAGGTCTGAACCCAGCCTAAAGGATTATTGTTGTATCTGGCAGCATATAAGTATTAGCGCAACGTGCGCTAAATTGCGTGGTATTGTTAAAGAGACTCAAAAGTCCGGCAGCAATATATATTTTTAGCGCAACCTGCACTAAATAGCTTGCAATTGTTTGGCCGCTGCAGACAGCGACATTATCTGCGCAGTATAATGTTAGCGCATGCGAAATATCAGTGACATTCAGTGAAATTTTTTTCGCTGCTGGTGACAGCGACAATATCTGCACTACATCTCCTGTGTAATGTGTACACAGCCTAAATATATCTGTGACATCCAGTGTACTTTTTCTGTAGAAGGTGTCCGCTGCAGACAGTTACATTACCTGCGCTACATCTCCTGTATAACGTTTGCGTATCTGAAATATCAGTGACCTTAAGTCAATTTTTTTTGCTGCTGGTGGCAGCGACATTACCTGCACTACATCTCCTGTATAACGTTTGCCCATCCTAAATATCAGTGACATTAATTTAGTGTAATTTTTTATTAGCCGGTGGTGACAACGATATTACTTGCGCTATACCTCCTGTATAACGTTTGTGCAACCTAAATATTAGTGACATTCATTTAGTGTAATTTTTTTATTAGGCGGTGGTAACTGCGACATTACTTGCGCTATACCTCCTGTATAATGTTTGCGCATCCTAAAATTATCTGTCATTCAGTGTACTTTTTTCATTGACGCTGCGGACAGCGACATTATCTGTGCTACATCTCCTGTTTAACGTGTGCGCATCCTAAAAATATCTGTGACATTCTGTGTACTTTATTTGCGCATACACTTACAAGACCTGCGCTACGCTACGTGTAACATTGCAACATACTTGCTTCCAGTCGGTTAAGCACCACCCTGTCTTCCACAAAGTCCAGTCTCAGTAGCCTAGAATCTGGTCAACAGAATCTTCACCCTGATCCCCCTTCCTCCCACCATATTCCGGATATTCCGAGGAGCTCTTTTCATTGACATTCCTTGATTTGGGCCTCTCGACAAGCCCGCTTGAAGAGGGACATGAAGAGATATTATGCCCTGATTCTCAAACTCTTGAGCATCCACAGTCACAAGAAGATGACTGTGGGGAACGGCAATTAGTGTTTCACGAGGTGGATGATGATGATGAGACACAGTTGCCAATAAGTCAATTGCAATTTGTGTCTCAAGTGGTTGATGATGAGGATGAGACCCAGTTGTCAATAACAGGTTGTTGTTTGGTTATCTTGCTGACTTGTTGACCTGAGTGAGGAAGTGGAAGAGGATGTGGTGGATGATGAAGTCACTGACCTAACCTGGGAAGGTGGCAAGCGGAGCGAGGACAGCAGTACAGAAGGGGAGGGATCCACAGCACCGCAACAGGCTGGAAGAGGCAGTGGGGTGGCAAAAGGGAGAAGGTGGGCCAAACAGGTTCGCAACTGTTCCCCGTAGCTCCCCCTTGCAGAAATCTCCCTTGCCAAGGGGTAGGTGTTCCGCAGTCTGGAGCTTTTTTGAGGAAACTGCGGGCGATAAAAGAATTGTCATTTGCAACCTGTGCCGTACCAACATGAGAAAGGGCATGAACATTAGCAACCTCACCACCACCAGCATAATCCGCCACATGCATCAAAGCACGCTAATAGGTGGGCCGAACGCCTGGGTCCACAATAAGTGTCTGCGGGTCACACCACTGCCTCTTCCCCTGTGTTACGTGCTGGCCAATCCCCTGTCCAAGTCGCAGGCCCGGATGCCTCCCGCTATGCACCTGGACCTTCGCAAGCACCATCAGCTAGCACATCCACTTCTAGAGGTGGGACGAATCCAATTTTTAAAAAAATCCGAATCCGAAAAGGTTCTCGAATCTATTGAATCTCGAATCCTATGAATCCTGTACATAACAAACATATTTCACATGAAAACTTACAATTACTTGTCTTGGCCCTTGGGGATCTCGGACACCACTTCAACACTTGGCTGGGGGGCTCGGTGGAGCTGATGTTGTGTTTCATCCTAATGAGAAAGATTTCATGATAAGGATTTGGAGGGGCAGAGGGATAGCAGAGCAGGGAGAGGCTGGTGCTGCTACTAGGGGGTCATACCATGGGGGAGTAATAAATCCTGCCATAATGCCCCCACAGTAGAATAATTCTCCTTATAATGTGACAGTGCAAAAAATACCCCATTTGTAATGCCCCCAGTTGAGCTAATGTCCCCATAGTGCCCCCCATGTGACAGTATAAAATACCCCTATATAGTGCCCCCAGTAAATTCCCCCATAGTGCTCCTCTCCCCCCTTCCTCCTAGTGCCCCCCATAATGTACCAGTATAAAATGCCCCATATATAGTGTCCCCCATAATTTGCAGGTATAAAATACCCCTTCTTAGTGCCCCTCCATAGATGACCCTACAGTACTCCTCTCCCCCCTTCTCCATAGTACCCACCATAATGTGTCCCAGTATAAAATGCTACTGTACAGAGCCTCCCATAAAAAATACCCCTTCTTTGTGGCCTTAGTAGATGCCCCTATAGTGCCCACCAATAATGTGCTAGTAATAAGTGCCCCTAATAATGTGCCCACATGGATGCCCCCAATCATGTGCCAGTAACAAGATCACCCCCCATCATGTGCCAGTAACAAGAGCACCCCCCATCATGTGCCAGTAACAAGAGCCCTCCCATCATGTGCCAGTAATAAGAGCCCTCCCATCATGTGCCAGTAATAAGAGCCCTCCCATCATGTGCCAGTTATAAGAGCCCCCTATCATGTGCCAGTTATAAGAGCCCCCTATCATGTGCCAGTAATAAGAGCCCCCATCATGTGCCAGTAATAAGCCCCCCCATCATGTGCCAGTAATAAGTCCCCTCATCATGTGCCAGTAATAAGCCCCCCATCATGTGCCAGTAATAAGAGCCCCTCATCATATGCAAGTAATAAGCCCCCCATCATGTGCCAGTAATAAGCCCCCATCATGTGCCAGTAATTAGATCCCCCCATCATGTGCCAGTAATAGGCCCCCCATCATGTGCCAGTAACAAGAGCCCCCCCCCCCAATGTGCCAGTAACAAGAGCCCTCCTAATGTGCCACTAAAACTATTGCACATAAAATAAACAAAAAACAGTTATACTTACTTCCATGTCAGTGATGCGATGCAGGCCTCTTCCGGCCTGTGTCCCGCGCTGTGAGGCTCAGACGGCGCAATGACGTCATCCGCCGGCCTCTGATAGGCTGCCAACCTAGTGCTTGCAGCCTATCAGAGGAAGGGGAAGGGATAATCCTCTTCCTCCCCTGCCACGCCGCAGCACAGGCATCTGTATCGCTGTCCTGAGTATGGCGATACAGATGACTACTGAGATGCGAAGTGGATTTGTCAGATTCAAATCCCGTAAATTATGTTGGGATTCGAGTCCACGAATCCAGCAGGATTCGAGGGATTTGACGGATTCGACGTCCCACCTCTATCCACTTCTGTGTCCCAGCGCAGCATACAGATGTCTATACCCCAGGCCTTTGAACAAAAGCGCAAATACCCAGCCACCCACCCACAGGCCATAGCACTAAATGGGCACCTTTCCAAATTGCTGGCGCTGGAAATGTTGCCATTTAGGCTTGTGGACACTGAGGCTTTCCGCAGTCTGATGGAGGCGGCCATCCTGTGTTTTTCACAGTTTGCAGTCCCAGCCTTGCATCAGCATGTGTCCTGTAACATCACCCGTGCCCTGACCAACGCAGTTATTGGGAAGGTCCACTTAACGACTGACACATGGACAAGTGCTTTTGGTCAGGGATGCTATATTTCCCTGACGGCACACTGAGTGAACGTTGTGGAGGCCGGCAGCGAGTCGTACCCTGGGATGGCACAGGTGCTAACCACACCAAGAAATGCGGGCCCTACTTCCATCAGGGTTTCCGTCACCACCTACTTTAGTGGCTGCAACCCCACCTTCTCCTCGTACGCCTCCTTCTCCACTTCTACCTCTGAATTATCATCTTGCAGCACCAGTCAGATATCAGTCGGTAGCTGGAAGCAGTCTAGTACTGCAGTGGGGAAGCGGCAACAGGCCGTGCTTAAACTGATCTGCTTAGGTGACAAACAGCACACCGCCGCAGAGCTGTGGCAGGGGTTAAGGGACTAGACTGAGCTGTGTCTCTGGCCACTCAACCTAGAACCAGGCATGGTTGTGTCTGATAATGGCCGTAACTTGGTGGCGGCTTTGGAGCTCGGCAAGCT
This sequence comes from Bufo bufo, assembly GCF_905171765.1. Classification (NCBI taxonomy): domain Eukaryota; kingdom Metazoa; phylum Chordata; class Amphibia; order Anura; family Bufonidae; genus Bufo; species Bufo bufo. The sequence continues at coordinate 221,949,132 of NC_053394.1, forward strand.
CACACACATACCATGCCTAGACCACGTGTTCAACCTAGTAGTTCCGCTGTTTCTCAAAACTTACCCCAATTTGCCTGAGCTACTGGTGAAGGTGCGCTGCGTGTGTGCCCATTTCCGCAAGTCATCGACAGCTTTCGCCAGTCTGGCAATGCTGCAGCAGCGCTTGCAATTGCCAGCTGACCGACTGTTGTGCGACATGAGCTCGCACTGCAACTCCACTTTCCACATGTTGGCCAGGCTTTTGTGAGCAGTAGAGGGCAGTAGTGGAATACCAGCTGCAACGTCGTCGCCTTTGCAGTCAGCTTTCACTCTTCACAAGCGACGAGTGGGCATTCATGTCTGACCTCTGTGAGGTTTTACGCAACTTTGAGGAATCAACACAGATGGTGAGCGGCGATAACCATCCCACTTCTGTGTCTACACAAACGCTCGCTGCTCATAAATAAGGCGGATGCTTTGCATGTGGTTGAGGTGGAAATGGGGGAAGACAGTACACAGGGTGATAGCCAGACCACCTTCAGTTCGTCTTCTCAGCGCAAATTGGATGATGATAAGGAGGAGGAGGAGCAGGAGACGGTTGCCTCCGCTACAGAGGGTAGTACCCATGGAAGTTTTATTCCATCGGTTCAGAGTAGATGGGTAGAAGAAGAGGAAGAAGATGAGGAGATTGAGAGTCATCCTTCTGATGAGGACAGCGAAGTCTTGTCTGTAGGGATTCTGGCACACATAGCTGACTTTATGTTAGGCTGCCTTTCCCGTTACCCTCGCGCTGTACGCATTTTGGCCAACACCGATTACTGGTTGTTTACCCTTCTCGACCCCCACTACAAAGAGAACTTCTCCTCTCTCATTACTGTCGTGGAGAGGACGAGCAAAATGGTGCAATACCAGAAGGTCTTTGTGGAAAAATTGCTCCAAAAATTTCCAGCTGACAACGCTGGCTGCAGAGTACATATTTCCTTGGCCAACCGAGAAGGGGAGACAAGGGGAACACACAGCAGTTCCAACAGAGGCAGGACAACACTCTCTCCAATCCCTGGGACAGTTTTATGATACCCCGCCAGCACCCTCAATCTGATAGGCGGCCTACTTTCACAAGGAGGGAAAAATTTGGTCAGATGGTGAAGGAGTACGTAGCAGACCGTGTCAGGGTCCTCAGTGAACCCTCTGTACCTTACAACTATTGGGTGTTCAAGCTGGACACGTGGCACGAACTGGCGCTCTACGCCTTGGAGGTGCTGGCCTGCCATGCCACAAGCGTTTTGTCAGAGCGTGTATTTAGTGCTGGGGGCATAATAACTGATAAGCGCATCTGCCTGTCAACTGAAAATTCTGACCGGTTGACTCTTATAAAAATTAACAAGGCCGGAATTGCCCCTGACTTCTCTACTCCACCAGAGGAAAGCGGCTGAACATAAAGGCACTCTAAATGTGGCTTTTATGGTGTATTGAATACACTGTATTCCCATGCACCCCTTCCACCACTAAAAAGGGTATATGGTTCAATCTCCCTTTTCTCGTCCTCCTCCTCCATCATATCAACATGCTTATTAGGCTTTCATCGCTCCTAATGTCTTAGAGTGTCAGCTCAGCAGCAGGCCCTCACCATAATGTTTTAGAGGGTCACCAGCAGGCCCTCGCCCATAATGTTTTTCAGGGTCCCCAGCAGGCCCTCAACCATAATGTTTTTGAGGGTCACCAGCAGGCCCTCACCCATGATGTTTTTGAGGGTCACCGACAGGCCCTCGCCCATAATGTTTTTGAGGGTCACCAGCAGGCCCTCACCCCTAATGTTTTACATGGTCAGATCATCAGCAGGCACTCACCCCTAATGTTTTAGAGGGTCAGATCAGCAAAAGACCCTCACTCCTAACATACCGAAGGACATAACGGGAGAACGGAGTGGCGCCCAGGGATAATAGTAAGTGCAGTGAGATCCCTGGGCACCGCTGTATATGTCATGATACTTAGTTCACAATGTTTGGACCGATGAAAGGTCCTCTTTAATGCTCAGGTTCTCCCATTGACTTCCATTGTGCTCGGGTGCTCTGTAGAGCACCCGAGCATCCCGAGGTGTTCTACTCGGACACCCAAGCACTTTGGTGCTCGACCAACACTAATCTTTATGTATTATCGTACAATTTAGGAGATTCTCATAGATTTAGCAGTTCATATTGCCAATAATATAGTCCCTTAACCCCTTAAGGACTTAGGACATACCGGTACGTCATGAGTTTAAAATCATTCAGCCGGCATCCTGTCATGTGACCCCCCCCGTATCGGCGATCGCAGCAAACCGCAGGTCAATTCAGACCTGCGGTTTGCTGCGCTTTTAGCCGATTCTGATCCCCCCGATTCTGACCCCCCCCTGCACCCCTGAATGATATTATGTGGGCGGGTGGTGCAGGGGGGGTGTCGCAGGGGGTGCAGGAGGCGGGCGGCAGGCGGGATCGCGATCCCCCGCCCGCCTCCCCTTGAATAATCGTTGGTGGACAGTGGTTATACCAGGGTGTCAGCACATTGCTGACACCCTGGTATAAACGGCTGACATCGGTGATGCGATGTCAGCCGTTTAACCCTTTCCATACAGCGGTCCGTACCCTACCCAAGATAATCGCCCAAAAACTGAAAAAACTATGGCTCTTAGACTATGGAAACAATAAAACATGATTTTTTGTTGTTGAAATCATTGTGTAAAACTTACATAAATAAAAAAAATTGTATACATATTAGGTATCGCCACATCCATGACAACCTGCTCTATAAAATTACCACATGATCTAACCTGTCAGATGAATGTTGTAAATAACAAAAAATAAAAACGTGCCAAAAAATCTATTTCTTGTTACCTTGCCGCACAAAAAAGTGTAATATAGAGCAACCAAAAATAATATGTAACCTAAACTAGTACCAACAAAACTGCCACCCTATCCCGTAGTTTCTAAAATGGGGTCACTTTTTTGGAGTTTCTACTCTAGGGGTGCATCAGGGGGGCTTCAAATGGGACATGGTGTCAAAAAAAACAGTCCAGCAAAATCTGCCTTCCAAAAACCGTATGGCATTCCTTTCCTTCTGCGCCCTGCTGTGTGCCCGTACAGCGGTTTACAACCACATATGGGGTGTTTCTGTAAACTACAGAATCAGGGCCATAAATAATGAGTTTTGTTTGGCTGTTAACCCTTGCTTTGTAACTGGAAAAAAAATATTAAAATGGAAAATCTGCCAATTTTGAAATTGTATCTCTATTTTCCATTAAATCTTGTGCAACACCTAAAGGGTTAACAAAGTTTGTAAAATCAGTTTTGAATACCGTGAGGGGTGTAGTTTCTTAGATGGGGTCACTTTTATGGAGTTTCTACTCTAGGGGTGCATCAGGGGTGCTTCAAATGGGACATGGTGTCAAAAAACCAGTCCAGCAAAATCTGGCTTCCAAAAACCATACGGCGCACCTTTCCCTCTACGCCCTACTGTGCCCGTACAGTGGTTTACGGCCACATATGGGGTGTTTCTGTAAACTGCAGAGTCAGGGCAATAAAGATACAGTCTTGTTTGGCTGTTAACCCTTGCTTTGTTAGTGGAAAAAATGGGTTAAAATGGAAAATTAGGCAAAAAAATGAAATTCTCAAATTTCATCCCCAATTGCCAATAACTCTTGTGCAACACCTAAAGGGTTATGTAAGCCTCGCAAAGTGACTTCAGACCTGTAGTGGTCCCTAAAAATTGGGTTTTTGTAAATTTCTGAAAAATTTCAAGATTTGCTTCTAAGCCTTGTAACATCCCCAAAAAATAAAATATCATTCCCAAAATGCTACAAGTAGACATATGGGGAATGTAAAGTCATCACAATTTTTGGGGGTATTACTATGTATTACAGAAGTAGAGAAACTGAAACTTTGAAATTTGCAAATTTTTCAAATTTTTTGGTAAATATGGTATTTTTTTATGCAAAAAAATTAACTTTTTTGACCCAATTTTAGCAGTGTCATGAAGTACAATATGTGACGAAAAAACAATCTCAGAATGGCCTGGATAAGTCAAAAAGTTTTAAAGTTATCAGCACTTAAAATGACACTGGTCAGATTTGCAAAAAATGGCCAAGTCCTTAAGTGGAAATAGGGCTGAGTCCTTAAGGGGTTAAACAGGTGGCCTAAGAATGAGAGGAAAGTTAATTTGTGTTTTTTTTTTTTTTTTTTGGGTGCACAATGGAAGGCAGCAATTATGTTCAGCAGATACCTAAAAAAAATGCTATCTATCTGCTCCAAGTTTCACTAGAACAGGAGGAGGAGGCAATGGCGATGGTACTACCGGTTTAACATATTTTTTTAGTAAAGACTTGTGGAAGACATCATGGATCCTCCAAGTCTGCGGCAGATCCAGTCGAAACGCCACAGGATTGATCACCACATAAATTTTATACGACCAACAAATCTTGGACCCAGTTTCCAAGATGGCACTCTCAACTTGATATTCTTAGTGGACAACCACACCAGATCACCCACACATAGGTCCGGACCAGTCACACGTCTCCTGTCAGCCATTCGTTTATACCTCTCACCCATCCTCTCCAAATTCTCTTAAATCCCCCGCCAGATAGAGGATAAGGCAGAAGAGAATCTCTCCTCCTCTGGCATCCCGGAGGAACCAGACCCAGAAAAGGTACCAAACTGAGGATGGAAACCGTATGCGCCAAAAAATGGCGACTTACCCGTGGACTCCTGCCTATGGTTATTCAATGCAAATTCTGCTAAGGACAAGAATGAGGACCAGTCCTCCTGATTCTCAGCCACAAAGCACCTCAAGTAGGTCTCCAGGTTTTGATTGGTACGCTCCGTCTGACCATTCGACTGTGGATGAAAAGCCGACGAGAAAGAAAGTTGAATGCCAAGTCGAGAGCAGAACGCCCTCCAAAACCTGGAGACAAACTGAATGCCCCTATCAGAGACCACATCCGAAGGAATACCGTGCAATTTCACAATATTATCCACAAAAATCTGCGCAAGAGTCTTAGCGTTAGGCAGACTTGTTAGTGGTATAAAGTGACTGAAACGGTCGACTACCACCAAAATCACTGTTCTCCCGGAGGAACTCGGCAGGTCCGTAATAAAGTCCATGGAAAAATGCGTCCAAGGACGAGATGGAATAGACAATGGAAGAAGTGAACCAGGCGGTCGAGTATGAGCAACCTTTGACCGAGCGCAGGTTTCACAAGCTGTCACGGAATTCTCAATACTCTTACGCAACCCGGGACACCAGATCACAGGTGGACTTACCACCAGGATGTCCAGCGAGAACAGTATCGTGATGTTCCTTGAACACCTTGTATCGTAGGCCCTCAGGAACAAACAACCTCCCTGGGGGACACGAACCAGGAGCCCCCTCCTGAGCTCCCAATACCTCCATCTCTAATTCAGGGTACAGAGCGGAGACCACCACTCCATCCACCAAAATTGGCGCTGGATCTTCTGAATCACCTCCCCCCAGGGAAGCTGCGAGACAAGGCATCTGCCTTGACGTTCTTGACCCCTGGGCAAAAGGTAACCACGAAATTGAACCTGGTAAAAAACAATGACCATCTGGCCTGTCTAGGGTTCAGACGCTTGGCAGATTGCAGGTAAGCCAAATTCTTATGGTCTGTATACACAGTAACGGGGTGAGAAGCCCCTCTAACCAGTGACGCCATTCTTCAAAGGCCAACTTGATAGCCAACAACTCCCTATCTCCAACATCATAATTCCTCTCGGCGACCGAGAGCTTCCTGGAGAAGAAGGCACACGGGACCCACTTGCCAGGAGAAGGACCCTGCGAAAGCACCGCCCCAAACCCCACCTCTGATGCATCAACCTCGACCACGAATGGCTGAGATACATCCGACTGCACCAGAATGGGAGCAGACGCAAAACGCTCCTTAATAGCCGAAAAGGCCTGCAATGCCTCATCCGACCAGACAGAGACATCAGCGCCCTTCTTGGTCATATCAGTAAGAGGTTTGACTAGCGTGGAATAATTCAAAATACATTTTCTATAATAATTTGTAAACCCCAAAAACCGCATCAAAGCTTTCTGATTCTCCGGTCGGTCCCACTCCAGAACCGCCCGGACCTTTTCGGGGTCCATACGAAAACCGGAATCAGAAAGCATGTATCCCAAGAATGGAAGCTCTTGCACCGCAAACAAACATTTCTTCAATTTGGCATATAACTTATTCTCCCGAAGGATCGTCAAAACCTGTCTCACATGATCCTGATGGGTCTTCAGATCAGGAGAATAAATTAAAATGTCATCTAGGTAGACTACTACGAACCTCCCCACCAAGTGATGAAAAATATCATTGACGAATCGCTGAAAAACTGCTGGCGCATTCGTCAACCCAAAAGGCATTACCAGGTTCTCAAAATGACCCTCGTGCGTATTGAAGGCCGTTTTCCACTCATCCCCCTCCTTGATCCTGATCAGATTGTATGCTCCTCTCAAATCCAACTTGGAGAACACCGTGGCTCCAACAATCTGATCAAAAAGATCAGAGATCAAAGGCAGGGGATATGGATCCCGGACTGTAATACGGTTCAGCTCCCGGAAATCCAAACACGGTCTCAGTGATCCATCTTTCTTCTTCACGAAGAACAAACCTACAGCCACTGGAGACTTAGATGGTCTAATATGACCCTTTGCCAAACTCTCGGCGACATACTTTCGCATGACCTCTCTCTCAGGTTGAGAGAGGTTGTAGAGCCGAGACTTAGGCAACTTAGCCCCCGGAATGAGATTCACTGGACAATCATAGTCACGATGAGGGGGCAATTCCTGAGCCCCACCCTCCGAAAAGACGTCCGAAAAATCAGAGAGATACTGAGGCAAGGCCGTAACGGACACTTCAGAAATAGATGTGACAAGACAATTATCCGAACAAAACTTGCTCCAACCAATGATTTGTCTCGCTTGCCAGTCTATAATTGGGTTATGTCTAGACAACCATGGCAACCCCAAAACTATTGGAGCTGGCAAATCCTTCATGACGAAACTGGAAATAATCTCAGCATGTGAATCACCCACCCTTAAATGAATACCATGAACAACGTGAGTAAGGCTCCCTTGAGAAAGAGGGGAAGAATCAATAGCAAAAACACAAATCTCGTTCTCTAACGTGCAAGTACTTAGTCCCAGACCCTCAAGAAACAGAAAGTCAATTAAATTTACCCCAGCACCACAATCAAGAAAAACATCAACAAACACATTTCTAGACTCTAGCGCCACCATAGCTGAAAGGAGAAAACGGGAACTGCAGGGAACTTGCATACCAGTCTGCTCCACCACACCATTCATACTACCAAGTGTGAGGGGAGTTTTTTTTTTTCTCTTTTTTCTTTATCTCTTCCCCCTGTGGTTCAATATACAGACAAGAAAAAACAAAATGACCCCTCTTCCCACAATAGAAACATAGATTGTGCACTTTTCGAATGTCTCTACTATCCGAATGGCAAGATATCTGACCTAACTGCATGGGTTCCTCCCCTATTCCAGAGTAACAAGCAATATCACCCTATGCAGCTGGTGAAACAAAACCACACGCGGGAGGAATCCCCTGCACGGAGGGACCCTTACACCTCTCTCTGATACGTCTATCCAAACGTATAACCAAAGACATTGCGTTCTCCAAAGTATCTGGGTATTCATGAAAAGCCAGAGCATCTTTCAACCTTTCAGATAACCCCTGACAAAACTGACTACGTAACGCGGGGTCGTTCCACCCCGACTCAGTAGCCCACCTCCTAAACTCTGTGCAGTAAACCTCAGCAGTATGTTTACCCTGTAGTAATTTAGATTCTGCCATCGAAACTCAATCTGGGTCATCGTAAATCAATCCCAGGGCTTTAAAAAATTCCTCCACCGACCGGAGGGCCAGAGAACCGGGCGGCAGAGAAAAAGCCCAGGATTGCGCGTCCCCTTTAAGCAAAGACATGATGATACCCACCCTCTGATCCTCATTCCTCAAATGGCCACAATCGAAAGTACAAATTACATGACTCTTTGAAACTGAAAAAATCATCAGTACCCCCTGCAAATTTCTCAGGAAGAGCGACTTTAGGCTCTTCAACAATTTGACCTGTACCTGAAGCCAACACCCTCTGACACTGTGTGACCGTACTCAGGCCTGGAGATCTATTTAGCAATGTATACATTTTTTTGGTGAATTCTCTTAAAGTCATTTGTTTTAAGGGGATATATGGAGCAGACTCATAAGCTGAGCCTGCTCTGTACATGGAGGGTGCTGGCTGCTAAATACAGCAGACACTTGCTGGCATTGACCAGGAGCGGAGACAACTCTGATCCTGGTCATATAACACCTCAGATTTGGTAGTCAATAGTGACTCTGGCATCTGAGGTGTTAAACAGAGGGAGGGAGGGGGCAAACTCATAGGGCTCCTTGTGAAGGCTCCCAGCCTTGTCATAGTACACTGCCTATTAAGCAGGCAATTGGTATTGCCACTTCCGAAAATTTCACCCCACAAATATTTTTCCCCCCCATTTTTCAATACAAGCTTTTGTAAATAAAAAAAAATAAAAAATAATAATAATAATATTAATATATATATATATATATATATATATATATATATATATACACACACTCACCTAAAGAATTATTAGGAACACCTGTTCTATTTCTTATTAATGCAATTATCTAGTCAACCAATCACATGGCAGTTGCTTCAATGCATTTAGAGGGGTGGTCCTGATCAAGACAATCTCCTGAACTCCAAACTGAATGTCAGAATGGGAAAGAAAGGTGATTTAAGCAATTTTGAGCGTGGCATGGTTGTTGGTGCCAGACGAGCCGGTCTGAGTATTTCACAATCTGCTCAGTTACTGGGGTTTTCACGCACAACCATTTCTAGGGTTTTCAAAGAATGGTGTGAAAAGGGAAAAACATCCAGTATGCGGCAGTCCTGTGGGCAAAAATGCCTTGTGGATGCTAGAGGTCAGAGGAGAATGGGCCGACTGATTCAAGCTGATAGAAGAGCAACGTTGACTGAAATAACCACTCGTTACAACCGAGGTATGCAGCAAAGCATTTGTGAAGCCACAACACGCACAACCTTGAGGCGGATGGGCAAACAGCAGAAGACCCCACCGGGTACCACTCATCTCCACTACAAATAGGAAAAAGAGGCTACAATTTGCACGAGCTCACCCAAATTGTCGTGTCGCACCAGACGGAGGGGAAGGGGGACCCTTATCTACGGATGGGAAATAGAATGGCCAGCCCTGTCTAACCCTAAGCTGGCACCTGTCTGCCCTGATACCCTAGATGGGGTGTGAACCCGTGCGGCGAGCAGGATGCCTAAACCCTCAGTCACCCTAAAGCCTAGAGTGGGGAAAGGCCGATGGGAGCACTAGTCACCATCACTCATGTCTAGGAGAACAGCAGGGGAAGACAGCAACAAACAAACTATAACAGAGATAGACTTATCCAGTCACGAGCAGAGAAGGCGATCCCAATCACGACAGTCCATGCCGGACAAGAGCTCCACAGCAACACCATCAAACGATCTCCTTCAAAGGTCAGAATAGAACTGGAAGTAAGGACTATATCTGGCAATGACTGCAAGTGAAAGTGAAACTAATATAGTAGCTGGGAGTGGCAGACAGGACTCACCTGAGAAGGATGCCTACAAACTCCCAGTCAGGACAAAAAGGTTCACAAGGCAAAACCCAGATGACATACCCTGAACCACGGAGCAAACTCACAAGCTATCGCGAGTAGCAAGTCGCTGCGACCTTCTCCTCCCAGACCTGTCTGGATCAGTCACAGTCGTGACAGTACTCCCCTTTCTACGAGGGGCCTCTGGACCCTCAAGACCAGGCCTCTCCGGATGGGAGCTATGAAAAGCCCGAATGAGTCTGTCCGCTTTTATCTCTGATGCTGGAACCCACATTCTCTCTTCGGAACCATAACCTTTCCAGTGCACCAGGTACTGAAGAGAGCGGCGAACATATCGTGAATCAACAATATTTTCTACCTGAAACTCAAGACTGCCATCAACAACCACCGGTGGAGGCGGTAGTGGCAATGGTTCAGGAGGTTCTACATATCTCTTAAGCAGAGATCTGTGGAAGACATTATGGATCCTTAGAGTCTGAGGTAGCTCCAGACGAAAAGCCACCGGGTTAATGATCTTAATTACCCTATAAGGACCAATAAATCTCGGACCTAATTTCCACGAGGGAACCTTCAACTTGATATTTCTGGTAGACAACCACACCAAGTCATTCACCCCAAGGTCCGGACCTTCAGAACGCTTCCTATCAGCCGCACGTTTGTATCTACGACCAATTCTCTTCAAACTTTCTTGCACACTCTGCCACACTGAAGAAAGTGAAGACGCAAATCGTTCCTCCTCGGGAATCCCAGACGGCCCCCCCTCACTAAACGTACAAAACTGAGGATGGAAACCATACGCACCAAAAAATGGTGACTTATCGGTGGATTCTTGACGACGATTATTAATGGCAAACTCGGCTAACGGTAAATAAGATGACCATTCCTCCTGATTTTCGTAAACAAAGCATCTCAAATATGTCTCTAGGTTTTGATTGGTACGTTCAGTCTGACCGTTGGACTGTGGATGGAAAGATGAAGAAAACGACAGATGAACCCCTAAACGAGAACAAAAAGCTTTCCAAAATTTAGAAACGAATTGGGTACCACGATCCGAAACAATATCGGAAGGGACCCCGTGAAGCTTCACGATGTGGTCAATAAAAACCTGAGCCAGTGTGTTAGCATTAGGCAATGCGGCAAGAGCAATAAAGTGCACCATTTTACTGAATCTGTCAACAACTACAAGGATAACAGCATTCCCCGCTGATACTGGTAGATCCGTAATGAAATCCATTGACAGGTGCGTCCAAGGCCTGTTGGGGATGGCCAGAGGTAAAAGACGCCCTGCCGGACGAGTATGATCTACCTTAGAACAAGCACAGGTAGCACATGCAGACACAAAATTCAACACCTCCTGGCGCCATTTAGGCCACCAGAACCGACGAGACACTAACTCAGAGGTTGCCCTACTACCTGGGTGTCCTGCCAGTGTGGAGTTATGGTGTTCTTTTAGTATCTCCAGTCGTAAATTTTCTGGCACAAACAGTTCACCCGAGGGGCAGGAGGCCGGGGCGTCCCCCTGAGCTTCCAACACCCTCCCCTCCAAACCTGAGTGTAATGCAGAGACCACCACCCACTTTTGCAAAATGGGCTCTGGTACCTCAACATCACCCCCTCCAGGAAAACTTCGAGACAATGCATCCGCCTTAGTATTTTTTGCCCCCGGGCGATGGGTTATTACAAAATTAAACCTAGTAAATAATAACGACCACCGAGCCTGTCTAGGGGTGAGACGTTTAGCAGACTCCAGATATAATAAGTTTTTGTGATCAGTAATCACTGTGACGGGATGAACCGCCCCCTCCAAAAAATTACGCCACTCCTCAAAAGCCAACTTAATAGCCAAAAGTTCCCTTTTGCCAATATCATAGTTCCTTTCTGCAGTAGACAATTTCTTCGAAAAGAAAGCACACGGACGCCATTCACCAGGGGACGGGCCCTGAGATAGTACCGCTCCCACCCCCACCTCTGATGCGTCAACCTCTACAATAAAAGGAAGCGAGACATCTGGCTGTACGAGAATAGGGGCCGAGGTGAATCTCTCCTTCAGAGATGCAAAGGCAGTTTTGGCTGCATGTGACCATTTGGAAAAATCGGATCCCTTTCGGGTCATGTCCGTCAGTGGTTTGACCACCAAGGAATAGTTTTTTATAAACTTTCTATAAAAATTGGCAAACCCCAGGAAGCGTTGCAATGCCTTCAGGTTCTCAGGCAGATCCCAGTCTATAATCGCCCGGACTTTCTCTGGATCCATGCGGAAACCTGAATCTGACAACACATACCCCAGAAATGGCAGTTCTTTTATGGCGAACACACATTTTTCTAACTTAGCAAACAATTTGTTGGCCCTTAATATCTGCAGCACTTGTCTCACATGGATCTTATGTGTATCCAGATCCGGGGAATAGACCAGGATGTCATCAAGATATATCACAACAAATCTCCCGATAAGGTGACTAAAAATATCGTTGACAAAATGTTGGAATACCGCAGGCGCATTAGTAAGACCAAATAGCATGACCAGATTTTCATAATGCCCTTCCGGAGTATTAAAAGCCGTCTTCCACTCATCCCCCTCTTTGATGCGAACCAGGTTATAGGCTCCTCTGAGATCCATTTTGGAGAACCATTTAGCACCAGCAACCTGATTAAAGAGGTCGGGAATGAGAGGAAGAGGATAGGGATCTCGGATAGTTATCCGGTTTAATTCCCGGAAATCCAGGCAAGGACGTAGGCCCCCATCTTTTTAACGAAAAAGAACCCTGCAGCCACAGGTGAAGAAGAGGGTCTGATGTGTCCCTTAGCCAAACTCTCCGAAATATAATCTTTCATAGCCTTCCTCTCCGGGCCGGAAAGATTGTATAACCGGGTTTTAGGTAGTTTGGCCCCAGGTAGTAGATTAATCGGGCAATCATATGGACGATGAGGTGGTAACCCCTGACAACCCTTCTCAGAGAACACATCCATAAAATCTGACAGAAAGGCAGGTAAAGATGTTACAGAGAGTGTAGAGCACCTACTACTCAAGCAGTTGTCCTTACAATGTTCACTCCACTCCACAATCTCCCCGGCCTGCCAATCCACCACTGGATTGTGAGTCACCAGCCAGGGAAGCCCCAATACCATAGGAGCCGGAAGACCGTCCAGGACATAACACGAGATATGCTCTTTATGGAGGTCCCCTACCTGCAGATGGATATTATGAATGATCTGAGTTAACTCTTTCTGAGTAAGAGGGGAGGAGTCGATGGCAAAAACAGGAATAGTTCTGCGTATCGGTTTTGGAGTAAAACCCAGAGCCTGAGCAAACCGTGAATCCACCAAGTTGACCCCCGCCCCACTGTCCAAAAAGACGGAACAGATCTCAGTCTTATTGCCCGCCTCAACGGTAGCGGACAACAAAAACTGAGACATGCGTATGGAGGAAACGAATACGCCCAGACTGTTATCCTCCGCACAATCTGGGGACTCTAGTTTTCCCGGCGGCTCCTTTGTTTGTGGTCTCTTGGGTTCTGAGGGACAAACCTTTACAAAATGACCCCTCCCCCCACGACGAAAACAAACCTCTGACCTACAGCGGAACTTAGGAGGATTCACCCGTCTAGTGGCGCCCCCTATTTGCATTGGTTCGACTGGATCATAACAAACCGATCCCTGCCCTATAGAGGCCTCTGTAAAATTTAATAGTCTCTCCCTGAGTCGTCTGTCGATTCTTATGGACAGAGACATAGCAGCCTCCAGAGACCCAGGGACCTCGTATACCGCCAGCGCATCTTTTAATTTTTCAGACAACCCCTGGCAGAACTGACTCCTAAGGGCCAAGTCGTTCCATAACGTATCAGTAGCCCACCTACGGAATTCGGAACAATATAGTTCAGCAGACCGGTTCTCCTGCCGAAGTCCACGTAGCTTAGACTCAGCCAGTGAGACCCTGTCCGGGTCATCATATACGAGACCCAGGGCTTCAAAAAACTCCTCCACTGATCGTAAGGCCAGAGAGTCTGATGGTAGGGAGAAAGCCCAAGCCTGCGGATCTCCTTGCAGGAAAGAAATTACAATGCCCACCCGTTGTTCCTCACCGCCGGAGGATCTAGGGCGTAACCTGAAGAACAATTTGCAAGCTTCTCTGAAGGTTACAAATTGGTCTCTCCCTCCTGAGAACCTATCAGGTAAAGCCACTTTTGGCTCAGGAGTACCTTGGTTTCCCGTAGCAACGGTGGAACCCAAGGATGGCTGCTGCTGCTGCAGCACTGTTGCTTTTAATCCTGCCACTTCAAGGGATAATCCCTGTAATTGTTTCGCCAAAACCGTAACCGGATCCATAGTGGAACAGAAAAATACAAAGCAAAACAGCAAGCAAAAAAAAAAAAAAGAAATGTCACTTTTTTTTTATTTTTAAAAGGCCAGATATACTGTCACGACCGCTACCCCAGCAGCAGTCGTGTCGCACCAGACGGAGGGGAAGGGGGACCCTTATCTACGGATGGGAAATAGAATGGCCACCCCTGTTTAACCCTAAGCTGGCACCTGTCTGCCCTGATACCCTAGACGGGGTGTGAACCCGTGCGGCGAGCAGGATGCCTAAACCCTCAGTCACCCTAAAGCCTAGAGTGGGGAAAGGCCGATGGGAGCACTAGTCACCATCACTCATTTCTAGGAGAACAGCAGGGGAAGACAGCAACAAACAAACTATAACAGAGATAGACTTATCCAGTCACGAGCAGAGAAGGCGATCCCAATCACGACAGTCCACGCCGGACAAGAGCTCCACAGCAACACCATCAAACGATCTCCTTCAAAGGTCAGAATAGAATTGGAAGTAAGGACTATATCTGGCAATGACTGCAAGTGAAAGTGAAACTAATATAGTAGCTGGGAGTGGCAGACAGGACTCACCTGAGAAGGATGCCTACAAACTCCCAGTCAGGACAAAAAGGTTCACAAGGCAAAACCCAGATGACATACCCTGAACCACGGAGCAAACTCACAAGCTATCGCGAGTAGCAAGTCGCTGCGACCTTCTCCTCCCAGACCTGTCTGGATCAGTCACAGTCGTGACAGATGAGTCTCGAGTTCTGTTGAGACATTCAAATGGTAGAGTCCGAATTTGGCGTAAACAGAATGAGAACATGTATCCATCCTCTAATGGCTACTTCCAGCAGGATAATGCCCCATGTCACAAAGCTCGAATCATTTCAAATTGGTTTCTTGAACATGACAATGAGTTCACTGTACTAAAATGGCCCCCACAGTCACCAGATCTCAACCCAATAGAGCATCTTTGGGATGTGGTGGAACGGGAGCTTCGTGCCCTGGATGTGCATCCCTCAAATCTCCATCAACTGCAAGATGCTATACTATCAATATGGGCCAACATTTCTAAAGAATGCTATCAGCACCTTGTGGAATCAATGCCATGTAGAATTAAGGCAGTTCTGAAGGCAAAAGGGAGTCCAACACCGTATTAGTATGGTGTTCCTAAAAATTCTTTAGGTGAGTGTGTGTATATGTATGTATATATATATATATATATATATATATTGTCCTGCAGAATATAAGGCCCTCAGAATAGGAAATATAAAAAAATAACTGTAGAAACCAGTGTCAGGCAGCTGCTCCCAAGGCCAAAAAGATCATAGGGTGCATCAAAAGGGACATAGATGCCTGTGATGAGAACATAGTCCTGCCACTTTACAAATCACTAGTCAGACCACACATGGAGTACTGTGTACAGGCAGACATAGCAGAGCTGTAGAGGGTTCAGAGAAGGGCAACTAAAGCAATAACTGGAATGGGTGGACTACAGTACCCTGATTATAAAAATTAGGGTTATTCACCTTAGAAAAAAGATGAGGGGAGATCTAGTAACTATGTATAAATATATCAGGGGTCAGTACAGAGATCTCTCCCGTCATCTATTTATCCCGAGGACTGTGACTGTGACAAGGGGTGCAGATTCCCGAATACAGAAAGATTTTACAGATGGATTTTAAACATACACATGTGGACCTTTTACTCACTGAATCAAGAGACAAGAGTACAGATTCCCGCATTAGTTATGAGTACTATTCCAGAATTAACTATGGATAATATTTCAGTTATATCATTTTTTCTCCATTTGTTCTATTTATGTACGTTGTTACCCCCAAGTTTTACTGCTTTTATACAGGAAGTTTTTTTTATATGCCCCCCCCCCCAAAAAAAAAAAAAAAAAAAAACTGTCTTACCATTTCTATGTAATCGACTCAAGGAAGATAAAGCTATTATGTCAATAAAAAAAACACACACACATATATATTCACATTATTCTTATGGACCTCGACTAAAAGCACTTCACGCCCTAGGGTTCCTGAAACGTACTACATCAGTCGATATATATGTATATAACCCTTAGTCCCATTTATTGTGGGTAATTGGTACCACTTACACATATGTTTATATGTGTATTTTTACCCTATAAGCTGTATTCTTACCCCATAAATCCCTTTTGAAGGCCATATATGGTCCTTAGAGATATATATCTATAATTTTTAGACATATCCTTTTGGTGGGCATATATATATATATATATATATATATATATTGTGAGGCAGTGACAGGCCTCACGGCTGCTAGGGGAGAGATATGGCAGGAGTTTCCATTTCTTCGCTGTCAATCAGCAGGTCAGAGGCCTCACCAGGTGGAACAATCAGTCGGGGATAAGAGCCCAGTCCAGACTGTTAGGAGGAGGAAGAGTCTGTGTGCAGCAGAGGCCTGGGAAGTCTCTGTACAAGTGGGCTCAGCCGAGCTGGCTGAGGGGCCATGGGGCTAGGTGTTAGCCTGAACTTTGGGGGACTCCGCGAGGTCTTGGAATCGACGTCGCTAGGCCAGAGTCAGGAGGACTTCTGGGCCACAATCCCCCAAAAGGTACTGGACTTTGTTACAGCCTGGAAGTGCTGGATTGTTAGGCTGGGAAAAGCCGCATGTTCTTCCCGTGTGTGAACGGGGCTTTCAGTGAGGTAGGTAGTCCTCATGTTTAGTTAGAGCCCAGCCGGGCAGGTGTTTTATTTGTATTGTTTTTTTTGGTTTTGCTGAGGTGCCAAATAAAAGCAATGTTTGGCCCCTAACCCTGTGGTCGATGAAGATCATTGTGAGAATGACCACCGAATAAGAGGCGATCCCTTACAACCATCCAATAAGGAGGACTCACCAGCCGATGCGTTCCACAGTGGAACGCATCAGAGCTTGTAAGGCCTGGTCTCGACGTACCATTTGTAGCAATCCAATAAGGATGACCCACCAGCTTTACTTCCGGTCATGCGTAACATAGCATGCCTGCATGTGCAATGGAGTGAGATTGGCGTCCCTCGTGGCCACATGTTATGTACCACTCCTCCCCCCATATTTGGCGGTCTTTTTACCCTAATATAAGGTAGGATTTGATGCATGTAATGTGTACTTATTATTTATTGTAATGCTCCTGATGAAGGGACTTTGCATGGTCCCGAAACACGTTGAGCCAGATTTACTTATGAAATAAAGAACCTGAAAAGATGCCCAGTGTGACAATGGCTGCCTTCATCTTCTAACACTCTACAGGCGATCCAGGCTGGGGGGGTTTATAGGGCACCTGGTGTCTTGAGTTTATCTGGGTTACCACCCCCCTCGTGAAGTAAGTCACAATACACATTTTATGGTTTTATTGGCAGTCTCTATTTACACTTCTAACACACTTCCGTTATGTGGTTATGTCTACCCCTCCACCACAGGCCCTAGCCATATTTGGGAACCTGTGTAAGTGTGGGTCTCACTGATTAACTATTACTGTGTTTCTGGATATAGATAGAGACCTCATTTTTTGAACAATCGTTCCCATTTAATTTAGTATGGGGTACAGATTGATAGGTCCCCTGTGGATCACCAGAATCACAGTTTTTTTTCCAGAAGAATTAGGTAAATCTGTGATAAAGTCCATGGACAACAAGTCCATGATCTGGATGGGATAGACAAGGGAAGTAGAGATCCTGAAGGCCAAGTATGAGTCACCTTAGCACACGCACAGGTCTTACAAGCTGCCACATAGCCCTCAACACATTTATGAAACCCTGGCCATCAGAATCTCCGGGAGACTTCCGGTTCCGGCGCCGCCATGTGAAGGAGTCAGGCACGAGAGCTCCGCAGTGCTAGAGATTAAACCGGCTCATATTGCCTATGTGCGTTGGATGCGAGACAAGAAACTGATTCCCAGTCGTCTTTACAACATATGGATCGTTTCCTGACCAACATAGGCAAGAAAACCAGAGGCAGAACAACTTCTCCCACGCGCTCAGAGGTCCCGACCCCCCCAGCAATGGCGCCTACCTCGCCTGAAGCAGAGGCAACTATAAAATTGCCGGAGGCGAATACTAATGGGGCGGAGGTGGTGGAGATGCAGGCACTGGCGCACCGGATTGATTATAAAGAACTAGCGGTGGAAGTAGCTACGCAACTCGCTCCGGACTTGCGGGAAACACTGGCGACTTCGGTTGCTAATGTGATGCACCAGCTGCAAGAGGCAGTGCAGCAACATGAGGGTCGGCTAGATGAAGCGGAAGGCCGCATCCAAGTCATGGAAGACACCACAGAGTCGATCCTGCAGAAATTGCAAGCAGCATTAACAGATAATAAACGCCTATGGGATAAGCTTGAGGACCTCGAAAATCGGTCCAGGCGTAACAACCTGCGACTGGTGGGACTCCAGGAAGCTATTCCACCAGGTGAATTAACAAGCATCTGCGACACTGAGCTGCCACAAGCCCTGGGCATAGCGCGGAAATGCAAAGTGGAAAGGGCTCATCGTGTGGGGCCTCCCCGAGCTGAAAAAGACCGCCAGAACAACCGACCACGGCAGGTGGTAATGAGGTATCTGGACTATACGGATAAAGAGTCGCTCCTTAGAGCATTTAAAGCACGGAAAGAGCCTGTCATGGTACGGGGTATGAATGTTTTATTGTTTGGGGACTATTCAGTAGAGGTTGCACAGAAGCGCAAAGCATTTTCACCGCTGTGCACGCAGCTTCATCATGGGGGAGTTCGGTTCTCCCTGTTATACCCAGCCACACTGAAGGTGTTTAAACTGGATGGATCCAGTACAAGTTTTACATCCCCGGAGGAGGCGGAAAAGGCCTTGGATGGAAAAATAGGGCCAGCGACCCGAGGCCAGCGGAATGTTCCAGGGAAAGTTCCGGACATCCCTTCCCCAGGCACAGAATGGGGGAATATAAGTGTCGGAGTTCGTTGAAAGTATACTAAGGGTCTGGAGAGACTTTTTGGAGTAATCAACAGTCTTTTCATCGGGACTCTGGTAGTAGATTAGTAGATAATTATTTTTCCTTTATAACCTCAGTTATGCCTTATTGTTTTCTCATCTTGTGCAATATCTCTATTGTGGAAAGCTCAATCTATAGCGGGTATTGTGAGAGGAGAAGGTTGAGAGGTCTTATAGTGACGGACGTCACAGGTGGAAAAAAGTGAAGTCTAAGGGAGCTGGGAGGGAAGCATTATATTGATCTGTGCTTTTCTCTGCTCCGTGTTAATTCATGTTTATTAATGTTTAATGTTGGGGAGGGAAGGGGGGAATGGGAAAGGGAGGGCAAAATGGGGAAATGTTTAGTCACCTACTGATAGTCACTTTTACAAAATTACCTTATTCTCTGCGACCGTTATGAAAATAGTGTCGTGGAATGTTAAAGGGCTACGCTCGCCCCAAAAGCGTAACATGATACTGAAGCGGCTAAAACACCTAAAGGCTGATATTGCAATGTTGCAAGAAACACATCTGACAGATAGCGATTTTCATAGAATGGAGAAATCTTGGGTGGGAAAAGTGGTGGGCTCATCTGCAGTGAACCATAAAGCAGGGGTGCTGTTTCTTTTTCACAAAAATCTGGCCTATATTATTATGGGGATTGAATCTGATAATGAGGGAAGATGGTGTGTTCTACATCTTGCCATAAACTCAGAAGAGCTTAGAATATATAACATTTACGGTCCGAATACGGATAATAAGCAATTTTTTGCTGATCTGGGAGTCAAACTAAACAAGGATCATGTTAAGAAACGTATAGTAGGAGGGGATCTTAATACTGTAATTAATACAACAGAGGATAGAAGAAGAGTAAATAACCGTCAGGAACTAACTCATATACATGATAAAGTTTTAGAACCGTTTTTGCGAGATACAGCCCTATCAGATACCTGGAGATCTATAAATCCAGATGGTAGAGAATTTACCTTTTACTCACCACCACATGAGTCATGGTCCAGGATAGACTACCTTCTAGTATCAGACAATCTGAAATATAGGATAGCGGAACCAACCATTCATGATTTGATAATTTCGGATCATGCTCCGATTTCTGTGATCTTCTCGGAGCATCAACCAAAAGGCCAGGACATCATTTGGAGATTTCCCTCCTATCTGTATAATGATGACAACTTCAGGGATATTCTCAGAGGTTGGTATCTGGAATTCAGGGAGGATAATATATCCAGTGAAAATAATGCTTCCTTGTTCTGGGACACGGCCAAAGCTGTGCTTAGAGGTAGGATTATAGCCTATGTAAGGGGACTTAAAAAGAAGATAACACAGCAGCTGCAGATCCTCAGTCTCTCTTTGCGCACCGCCTATACCACTTACCAGACCTCTCCATCTGAACAATCCAAGAAGATCTGGCAATTGGCAAAAAAGGACTATGATTTATGGTACGAAAGAAAGATGAGATGTGATATGCATGGCTTAGAGAACAAATTTTTTAGAGGAGGCAATAAGTCGGGTAAATTATTAGCCAATCTCATAAAAAATTTGAGGCGCCAATCTCACATCTTAAAATTAGCTGACACCGGAGGAGTGGTTCATGATAAACCTGACAAAATAGTCTCAATACTGGGGGATTATTATAGAAATCTATATAAAGACCCAGGGGTCAAGACCCCCTTATCCTCCTTCCTATCTAAATGTGTGGCACTACCAACCCTCTCTGAAAGTCAACTAGAATCCTTAAATGCTCCAATATCAGAGGATGAGGTCCTTGCAGTCATTAAGGGTCTGTATCTGCATAAAGCTCCAGGTCCGGACGGTTACACGGGAGAATTCTTTAAGATGCTAGGAGATGATGTTA
The DNA here is from genome assembly GCF_905171765.1 of Bufo bufo. Lineage (NCBI taxonomy): Eukaryota > Metazoa > Chordata > Amphibia > Anura > Bufonidae > Bufo > Bufo bufo. The sequence continues at coordinate 221,969,931 of NC_053394.1, forward strand.
AGGGACCGCTTACGAGGGTGTTTAATGGGATGCTCACGGGTACTCCCTTGTCAGCATCAGATAACCTAGCATACATTAAGCTGATCCCTAAGCCAGGAAAAGATGCCTTGCTTCCCGCTTCATACCGCCCAATATCTTTGATCAATGTGGATCTCAAGATAGGGGCAAAGATTATAGCTGATAGACTCTCCCTCATCATGCCGACGCTAGTTTCGCCTCCTCAATCGGGTTTCATTAAGGGTAGGTCAGCAGTTTCTAACATCAGAAAGGTTTTGGCGGTGTTAGATGCAGTTCAGGGTAAGATGTGTCCTTCTCCGTGTCCGTCCCTGATGGCGATAGACGCGGAGAAGGCATTTGATAATGTTAGATGGGATTGGCTGGAGGAGGTTCTAAATAGGATGCGATTCAGTGGTTCAATCCGAAACTTTGTTACAGCTCTATATACTGAGCCCAAAGCGCGAATAGCAATTCCGGGTTTCTTGTCCCCCTCCTTTCCATTATGTAGAGGTACGCGTCAGGGATGTCCCCTTTCCCCGCTATTGTTCAACCTGGCACTTGAACCGCTGGCTCGCATGCTAGAGGGAGGGGATATCTTTAGAGGAATAAAAGTGGGTCAGAAAGAAATCTATTCATCCCTTTTTGCAGATGACATATTGTTGTTCATGGCCGACCCGGTTGATGATCTAGAGAAGGTACTACAGCTTTTGGATTCTTTTGAGCCAGTTTCAGGCTTCAAGATTAATCTAGATAAATCAGTGATATTACCGCTAACATCCATAAGATTGAAGGACATGCTTCCAGACTCTTGCAAGAACATATCAGTGAGCAATTCCCACATCACTTACCTGGGTATTAAAATTGGAAAATCCCCTACGTCCCTTTATAGTCTGAATTATCCTTCCTTATTTAAAAGTATTGCTGATGATCTTAATAGGTGGAGAGGTCTCCCACTCTCCTTGACAGGCAGGAGTCATGTATTGAAAATGATGTGCTTCCCTAGGCTGCTGTACCCCCTTCAGACGGTTCCTCTGCTTTTACGTCATTCGGATGTTCAGGGCCTTAACTCAGTCTTCACCAGGTTTCTGTGGTCAGGAAAGAGGCCTCGCATTGCACTGACGAAACTTATGCTCCCAAGGGATAAAGGTGGGTTGAATGTGCCGAATGTCAGAATGTACAACCTAGCGTGTCTCTTCAGGCATTGTTTGGACTGGATACATGGGACTAGCCACTTCTCTAACTTTGACCTGGAGACCCATTTATCCAGCCCATGGCCGTTAGTCAATATGCTTCACACAAGGAGGCAATTAATGGCAAAAAACCTCAAACATTCCACTATCATTCGTGATACATTGGTAGCATGGAAAGAGGTGCGTAAGTTAGCGAAAAAACCGTTCCTAGCTTCCAGGGTGATGCACCTGTGGAGGCACCCAGAGTTCCCACAAGGGGACATGAACAAAATGTTTGAGGTGTGGAGAACAAAAGGCATCAAGACCTTACTAGACATGGTTCACATCTCTGAAAAGAGGTATCTTACTTTTGAGGAACTTTGTCAGAGGCGTGACCTAGACAGTTCACATGCTCTTCCTTTCCAACCGGTGCTCTTGTTTTGTAGAGATAGACTGAGAGATGTGTCCGGGGAATGCATAGGAGATTCTTTGGTGTATACACTGGGAGGTGGAAACTCCAGACTTTCCATTTCTCGTATATACCTGGAATTGCGAGAATCAAGTAATAAGGCCTCTGCGCAGGCCCTTTTCAGAAAATGGGAGAAAAAACTCAATATCACGGTAACGGCTGAGCAAGTCTTACGGGGATGGGCTAGAGTATGCAAGGCGGTGCCGTGTGAGGTATGGAGGGAAACACACTTTAGATTGATGCACTCGGCCATTTATGCCTTTACATTTCCTAGGAGGTCTGAAGGTTCAGCTTTTTTAGTAGCTTGTCCGAAATGTGGGTTAGACAAAGCTGACCTGGTACACTGCGTATGGCTATGTCCTAATGTGCAAAGATTTTGGGAACAGGTCAGGTCTTGGATTAAGGACAAACTGGGCTATACCCTGCAAATGGCCCCGGGGGTTCTTCTGTTTCATGACCATGGAGATGCGTGCTCTCATCCTCACATCTTAGTAGATGCAGCATTGGTAGTATCGTTGCGATGCTTGATGCGGGAGTGGTTGAAAGCAGAGGTACCCCAGTTGCAAGAGGTGAAAGCACAGATGACACATTTCATGTATTTAGATAAGTCAGAGGCAGAACTGAACAAAGAAAAGAAAACCAAATGGTTTTTTGGGAGATGGAAGACCTTTATTATAAATAGCTTTGCCCAGGAGGAGATAGCGAGGCTTATGCAAACGTTCAGATATACGGAGTGGTATGGGCTGGAGGTTCTTAAGGGGACTTTGGGGAGATTGTCGCTTGAAAACCAAGATGGTCAGGGAAATTGAAAAATAATGCAATATATGTGGTGCTAAAACTAGAACTGTTTGCTTTTTATGAGTAATGAAAAGATAATGGTGATTATTGATGTGGTGACGTTATTGGGAGGGAGGGAGGGGGTATTGAAGGGGATGTTTTCTACTGCTTTTTTATGTTTGTATGGAAAATGAAAAATTGTAACACCTACTGACTGAATCTGTATCCAATGTCTGTACTTTTTCTTTTATGGTGGAACAAATAAAATACATTTAAAAAAAAAAAAAAGAATCTCCGGGAAATGAGATCCACAGTGGATCTGCTCCCAGGATGTCCCGTAAGAACAGTATCGTGATGTTCCTTAAACACCTTGAGTTGTAGTTCCAAAGGGACAAACAACTTCCCTGGAGGACAGGAATCAGGTGCCTCTCCCTGGGCCTCCAACACCACTGCCTCAAGTTCAGTATAAAGGGTGGATACAACCACCCCATCAGCCAATATCGGAGCAGGATCCTCTGAATCCTCCCCCCCCTGGAAAGCTACGCCATGTTGGCTACTGGCATTACAGTGATTAGCTGGCCGGAACACGGCATCAGTTGCTATATAGCACCCGATGACGCAGGTTTAACTCATTGTGAGTCAGGGAGAGCTGCGCTTAGGAAGGGACAGATAGTTTCGGGAGTGTGATCGCAATATATTCGATAGAAAAACGTTTTAAAGACCCAAAAGTCCTTGTGTGTGGTGGCAGGCTGGCAGCAAAGCAATATAATTTAGCCATCAATTTTTTTTCCCGATACTTTACAATACTTTTTCGATAGAGGGTGACTGCAGTGACTTGTGACATCTGGGCTGCAATACCTTCTGTGTGTCAGTGCCAGATAAATATTACTGACAACAAATATATATATTTTTTCCATAATTTATCCACACTTTGCCTATAAACGGAGTATGCAGTGAATTGTCACATCTGCGCAGCAATAGCGTGTGTGTGTGTGTCAAGGCCAGATATTGGGAAAAATATTACTGACAACAAATATATATTTTCCATAATTTTAAAACATGACAGGAGGCTTCCTATTTTGCATTAACTCTCTTTACTAACTCCACAGCAGTAAAGAAAAAAATGTAAAGAGTAACAAGTAGATCACTCCGCCGCATAGTATATAAGGGTCATGCTGCCTGTACACTTCCTCTTTCTTTACTGCTCCATCAGCAGACAGGTCAGACTTTTTGCTCCCCTGGAGCTATATTACTTCTTGTGCATTTATTTCTTACTATATCGTATTATTATCATTTACCTCGGGTTCCTCAGGTCCCCCTCTAGCCTGGAGTGCCTCCTGGCTCCCTCATTTTCGCGGCCGTTTTCCCGCCGTTTTCAGCCATCTTAATTTTACCTCATAACATCTCATTGGGGATTCAGTGTGACTGTACTAATTAGCTGTTACTCCCTCATTAGTGGTTTTCACCCCTGTGCCTATCTCAGACTACTATTCAGTTCTCTCTGTGCCTCATGTGGCTGGGTCAGTCAGGTCAGTGCTGCTGCCTGTTTATTATTGTGACCTGCACTTAAGGGTTTCAACCCTGTGCGACCGGGGTGAGCCCCCACTATTAATACGCTGCTTATTGGGAGACTAGCTGTTGCAGTTCTCTCTAACTGGGTGAGCCCCAGTTTATAAGGTCACTACTTTACCCTGCTGGGGTTTATACTGGGCTTTGTTCCCATACTATTAAAACTGACCATACGCCTGTTCTCAAGACCTGGGTGCCCGTTTATTACTGTGCCTTTCAGTGACATACCAGCCGACCCTTATCATGGAGAATTCCCAGAATGTCCCTGTAGACTTCCAGGCTATGATTAACGCAGCTGTCGCTGCCTCTGTGGAGAAGGCACTCTCCAAGGCCCGAGCTTCGGCTCCTGACGTACCTAAAACTCGCAGACGTCCACGACACGAGTCGGACTCCGACCTGTCCGACTATCAGACAGGGGATGAATCCCGCCATACGAAACGCCATGACAAAGGCGAGGACTATACACCCAAACCACCCAAGGGTAAGCCACCTGCCAAACGTAAAACTGCCAAACTTCACACTCCGGCCCCGCGTCAGGAGTACTCTTCAGAAGAAGAACAGGACCCTACCCACTCCATGTCAGTGCTAGATGAGTGGCAAGCTGACGCTTCAGAGTCGGATTACGACGCATGGGGCTCGGACGAGAAGTCTGTTTCCGCTTTCATGCAGGAGACCCTCCTGGGTGCGGCCCAGGCAAGAGGTATCGAAGACACTGCTGACGCAGAACCTCCTCTTGACTCAGACACCATTATGGACCCCTCAGGTCAGGCGATGTTCGATCCTCGCAACATACGACACCCCAGATCGGGTGAATGGTCGCCTCCGGAACACCTTTCCAGGTTCATGCACCTGTGGCTCCGCAAACCTCTGGAGAAAGAGGTCCGCAACCGACTCAGGTCTGAATGCCCACGCCCTTCCCTGCCGGATAAGCTCAGACCCCAGAATTTGACAAAGTTATGACGACCTTTATGATGCGCAGTGGCAGAGACCCTCGACGGGGGGTAGAGAAAGGCCTATGGGGCGCCCAAGATAACCTACTGGATTCCGTAGGCCCCCTGGCTCGCATTATGTATCTGGCGGATGATGCCTACGCCAAAGCCGATTCCTTATCCACCGAGGACTTCAGGGAATGGGCACATGACATTCGTGAGTGGGCACAACGTTGTTTTTGTTTCATCGGAAACGCCAATGTTACGCTCTCTTCGGAGAGACTAAAAGCAGCGTTATTCCGTATTAACGGTAAATTGGCAGACCTTGGCACAAAAGAGATTGGGCCCCAGGCACAAGGGAAACTTTTCGGTGAACCATTCCTCAAGGAATTAAACAAACATGTCAACGTGTTCACCTCCCTTAATAAGGCGCAATCCTCAATGCGCAGTGTCTTCAGGAGCAACCCTACCAGAGGGGTTTTTGGAAGGGCTGGCCGGCAACGGGGCCGTGCCGCCAGCCGATTTTGGCCTTCAGGCCCCCGTACTCAACCAACACCATTCTATCCGACAAGGGATTATCAGCAACGACCATTTTCCAGAGGCTCAGATAGAGGCCGTGGAATCCGCGGACGTTCCCGCTTTACTGCAGGTAAGGACCCATATTCCTCCCTTGTTACCATGTACCCGCACTGCGGGCCGTATTTCCCTTTCTTTCCACAATTGGGCCGCCCTTTGCTCAGACGCTTGGATTCTACAAACAGTGCAGGGATATATCATAGACCTAGTGGGAACCCCCTTTCAGGTTCAGCCCCCTCACCCCATCCACATGTCGTCTTTCGACCACAACCTCGTCAACGCGGAGCTACGCGAGCTTCGGGACAAAGGGGCTATTCAACCAGTCCACGAACAGGGAGGTTACTTCAGCAACATCTTCCTCGTGCGGAAGAAGTCGGGAGAATACCGCCCAGTTATCAATCTTCGCGCCCTCAACGCGTACGTGGTCTATCGCCACTTCAAGATGGAGGGCATCCACCTCCTGCGGGACCTTCTTCGCAGCAACGACTGGTTCGCCAGGCTCGATCTAAAAGATGCATACCTGTCAGTCCCGGTGCACCCGGACTGTCGAGCACTCCTACGTTTCCTCTGGCATGGTCGCCCTTGGCAATTCACTTGCCTCCCTTTCGGGCTCAGCTCAGCCCCATGGTGTTTCACCAAACTCCTAAAACCGGTGGTGGCCCACCTGAGGTCCAGGGGCATTCGATGCATCATCTACTTGGACGACCTCCTCCTGTTCTGCTCCGGCGAACGCAGACTACGCCAACACATTCACCTGGCAGTATCCCTACTGGAATCTCTGGGCTTCGTGGTAAACCAACAGAAATCGGAGCTGACCCCTACCCAGACGATACAATTCCTCGGCTTCGAGATCGACTCGACGACGTGCACTCTGAGGCTACCAACCTCAAAGATCGCAACCATTCGCAAGGAGATTCGCAGAGTTCTCTGACTCGATTCCATCCCTCTACGCAACCTGGCCAGGATTGTGGGACTCCTCTCAGCTTCCATTCAAGCCATATTTCCGGGTCCTCTCCACTACAGGGCCATGCAACGACTCAAGGCAAAATACCTTCGCCACAGACCTACCTACGATCAACCCGTCCCGGTGACGACAGAAGTTCGCGAAGAGCTGTCATGGTGGCTGGACAGCATGCAAGCCTGGAACGGCAAGGCCATATTCGGAGACACTCCAGATTTCGTTTTAGAATCAGACGCCAGCTTGTGGGGATGGGGTGCCACCAACAGAACCATCTCCACGGGAGGAGCATGGACGACGCAGGAGCTCTCCATGCACATCAATTGCCTCGAACTCCTAGCAGGATCCTTCGCGATTCGCAGCCTGGCTCGGGAGAGCTCCAATTGTTGCATCCTCCTTCGCATGGACAACATCTCCGCAGTCCAGTACATCAACCGCCTAGGAGGCGCTCGCTCACGCCTACTGTCGGATATCACGAGGAACATCTTCGACTACTGCCTCCCTCGCAACATCACGTTACAAGCGGAATACTTGCCGGGAGAAATCAACCTCACAGCCGACTGGTTCTCTCGCCACTGGAGAGACGTCAGCGACTGGAAGCTGAACACGAGAATCTTCAGGGCCAGGGCAGCCCGGAGGGGTCCCTTTCACCTGGATCTGTTCGCCTCTCGCAACAATCACCAGACCCCGGAGTTCTTCAGCTGGCTTCCGGACCCGGAGAGCAAGGCGACAGACGCTTTTCTCCAACAATGGCCGGCGACAGGAGCCTACGCTTTTCCCCCATTCTCCATGTTTGCGAGAACACTACACCAGATGTGGACACAGCAAATCAAACTGGTTCTCATAACGCCCTTGTGGCAGAGTCAACCATGGTTCCCGGACCTCCTGGCCTCCTCCTACATGGATCCTCTCCTCCTTCCATCCTTCCAGGACCTGCTCACGGATCCCAAAGGATGTCTCCACCCGCTCATCCTGGAAGATCGACTACCCCTGGTGGCTTGGTCTCTTTTCGGGGTTCCTGGCGAGTCAGCGGACTATCGCAGACTGCTAGGGACCTCTTATGGGACTCATGGGCCCCGGGAACTAGACGCTGCTACCTTTCAGCTTGGGCCTCCTGGTCTACTTGGTGCATGGAACGGGACTCCGATCCATTTACGGCACCTGTTCCCATGATTCTCAATTTTCTTTCCTCCTTGTTTTCTTCTGGCCGCTCTTATCGCTCTATCAACGTCGTTCGCTCCGCGATTTCGGCAGCCCATACTCCCGTCAGGGACCTCCCGGTCGGCAAAGATCCTCTGGTCTGTCGCCTACTCCGCGGCATGCGGCTCTGCCGCCCCCCAGCCCCCAAATACCATCACCTATGGGACGTGGGACTGGTTCTCCGTTTTTTCAGGGATTGGCCTCCGAATGACCGCCTCTCCGTTCGCCAACTATCCGCTAAGTGCGCTTTTCTCCTCTGTCTTGTGTCTTTCCGACGGGTGTCGGACGTTCGGGCCTTCGATGTCGATGCCTTTGAGGTGACCCCTGAAGGAGTCACTTTCCATATCTCTCGTCGCACTAAATCAGGTTCGACATCGGTCTCTTATCCCTTTTTTCCAGACGACCCGCAGCTCTGTGTTGTGTCCACCCTTCGCAGTTATGTTTCGGTTACCTCCTCACTCCGTTCCTCTACGTCGGGTCAACTCCTAGTTTCCTACGTGCGCCCTTACGCCCCAGTCTCTGTCACCACGCTGGCCCGTTGGATCCGCTGGATCCTTTCCCTCACAGGTATAGACCCCGCTTTCGGCGCCCACTCCGTTCGCGGAGCGGCGGCTTCAGCAGCCCTAATGGCAGGGGCGTCCCTTTCGGATATTCTCCGAACGGCGGACTGGTCTAGGGAATCTACTTTCCGTACCTTTTATTTTCGCACTCCCCCTTCTGCTGGGACATCTCTTCTTCAGCGTTAAAATTGCAAAATAGGAAGCCTCCTGTCATGTTTTAAAATTGAAGATTATGCTAGCTTTAGTGTACTAATAATCTTAATTTTAATAAAGACAGGAGGCGAGTATTTTCCCTCCCTTCTATTCCCTACCCTGACTCTTTGGGGGAGTGAATCTCAAGGTGTCGGATATAGGGCTCGATTTTAATAATCTCTCTGTTTTGGGACATATTCAGAATTTCTCACCCTAAGTATTGCCTCCCTGACGGGCAGTTCTTAGTTGTATTACATACTTACACCTACCATACATTTAGCCACTAGATAATTTGCACGCTATTTGTAATGATTTCATTTTACACTATTCCGTTAAAGCCCATAAGCGTGAATAGTTACAATTCTATACCTAACCTATTTTATACTCTCCTTTCAGCGTAACCCTCTTCAGGTCCTCCACTGGTCGCTGGTTTGTTAATCTTACGACCCCATAGGATGAGATGAGAGCTTCGTTCGGTCTTACCTCCAACCTCGTTTACCAGAAGTCTCCTCAAGTTCTGCTCGCCAGAAACCGCTGTTACAGTTTTCGTTGAATTTCTGGATGTTCGAGCTCAACCTGGACTTTGATGTCGCTTTTAGAAAGAGGAAGTGTACAGGCAGCATGACCCTTATATACTATGCGGCGGAGTGATCTACTTGTTACTCTTTACATTTTTTTCTTTACTGCTGTGGAGTTAGTAAAGAGAGTTAATGCAAAATACTCGCCTCCTGTCTTTATTAAAATTAAGATTATTAGTACACTAAAGCTAGCATAATCTTCAATTTATCCACACTTTGCCTATAAACGGAGTCTGCAGTGAATTGTCACATCTGCGCTGCAAGCGCGTGTGTGTGTCAAGGCCAGATATTGGGAAAAATATTACTGACAACAAATATATTTTTTCCATAATTTATCCCTAACTGGTCCCTTATAACATATAACATTTAACATTTAATATGAAGAAGGCGAGCATTAAGGGACGGGAAGTGGCCGTGATGCTGATGATGCGCGCAGAGGCCGTGGCCCTGGGTGCGTGGTGATACTGTGCCTGCTGCCAGAGCACAAGAAAAATAATAATCCAAGATACCTAGTTTCATGTCCCAGTTTGCAGGGCGGCGCAGGACACCAATCTCGAAGTCAGCCCAGTGCCAGCAGGTGGTCGGTTGGATTGCAGCAGATAGTGCTTCCAGTCGGTTAAGCACCACCCTGTCTTCCACCAAATCCAGTCTCAGTAACCAGGAGTCTGGTCCACACAATCCTCACCCTGATCCTCCCACCATTTACAGTCTGGCCAAACAATTGATCTCACACTCGGATATTCCAAGGACCTCTTTACATCGCCATCAATTGATTTGGCCCTCTCGCCAAGCATGCTTGAGGAGGGATTGGAGATCTTGTGCCCCGATTCCCAACCTCTTGAGCATCCAGAGTCACAAGAAATTATGCTGGGGAACGGCAATTACTGTCTCAAGAGGTTGAAGAAGAGGATGACACACAGTTGTCAATGACTGAGGTTGTGGTTAGGTCAACAAATCAGGAGGCTGATCAGAGTGAGGAAGTGGAAGAGGAGGTGCTGGATGATGAGGTCACTGACCCAACCTGGGAAGGTGGCAAAAAGCCGAGCGAGGAGAGCAGTACAGAGGGGGAGGGATCTGCAGCACTGCAACAGGCTGGAAGAAGCAGTGGGGTGGCAAAAGGTAGAAGGCGGTCACTACCAAATAGGCCCGCAACTGTTCCACGGAGCACCCCCTTGCGTAAATCTCCCTTGCCAAGGGGTAGGTGTTCGGCAGTATGGCGCTTTTTTGAGAAAAGTGCGGACGACAAAAGAATAGTAGTCTGCAACCTGTGCCACACCAAAATGAGCCGGGGCGTGAACACTAGCAACCTCACCACCACCAGCATGATCCGCCACATCGCATCAAAGCACCCTAACAGGTAGGCCAAATGACTGGGTATACAATCTGTGTCTGCGGGTCACACCACTGCCTCCTCTTCCCCTGTGTTACGTGCTGGCCAATCCCCTGTCCAAGATGCAGGCCCGGATGCCTCCCGCCCTGCACCTGGACCTTTGCAAGCACCATCAATGACCACATCCCTTTCCCTGTCACAGCACAGCGTCCAAATGTCATTACCCCAGGCATTTAAACGCAAGCGCATATACCCAGCCACCCACCCACAGGTCATAGCACTAAATGCGGAACTTTCCAAATTACTGGCCCTGGAAATATTGCCATTTAGGCTTGTGGACACTTAGGCTTTCCACAGCCTGATGTCGGCTGCCGTCCCTCGTTACGCAGTCCCCAGCCACCATTTTTCAAGGTGTGCCGTGCCAGCCTTACAACAACATATGTCCCTAAGCATCACACATGCCCTGACCAACGCAGTTACTGGGAAGGTCCACCTTACCACAGACACATGGACAGGGACGCTACATTTCCCTGACGGCACACTGGGTGAATGTTGTGGAGGCCCGGGAGCGACTTGTACCCTGGGATGGCACAGATGCTACCGACGCCACGGATTGCAGGCCCCAATTCCATCAGGGTTTCCGCCACCACCTACGTTAGTGGCTCCAACCCCCACTTCTCCTCCTCCACCTCCTCCTCCATTTCCACCTCCGAATTATCCGAAGCACCAGTCAGTCATCAGTCGGTAGCTGGAAGCATAGTAGCACTGCAGTGGGGAAGCGGCAACAGGCCTTGCTGAAGCTGATCTGCCTAGGTGACAAACAGCACATCTCCGCAGAGCTGTGGCAGGAGATAAGAGACCAGACTGAGCTGTGGCTCTCGCCACTCAACTTAGAACCAGGCATGGTTGTGTCTGATAATGGCTGTAACTTGGTGGTGACTTTGAAGCTGGGCAACCTTAGACACATCCCATGCCTTGTCCACGTATTCAACCTTGTGGTTCAGCGGTTTCTAAAAACATACCCCAGTTTGCCTGAGCTACTGGTGAAGGTGCATGTGTGCACATTTCCGCAAGTCACCAACAGCTTTAGCCGGTCTGTCAACGCTGTAGCAGCGCTTGAAATTGCCAGCTAACCGGCTGTTGTGTGACGTGAGCACATGCTGGAACTCCACGTTCCACATGTTGGCCACGGTTTGTGGGGAGCAGAGGGCAGTTGTGGAATACCAGCTGCTACATGGTCATCGCCTTTCCAGTCAGCTTCTGCTATTCACAAGCGAGGAGTGGGCATGGATGTTTTGTGATGACCACTGATACCTGGTCTACAAAGCACGGTCAGGGCAGGTATATCACGTACACTCCGCATTGGGTCAACCTGCTGACGGCTGACAAGCATGGAATGCGTGGCTCTGCAGCGGAGTTGGTGACACCGCCACGACTTGCAGGCAGGCCTACTGCCACCTCCTCTACTCCTCCTACTCCATCCTCTTCAATAACCTCCTCGGCTGAGTCCTCTTCTGCTGCGGTGTGTGGCTGCACATCAACTGAATCCCCCCAGCTCCCCAGGGGCTATTCCACATTCCGGATACGACAGTGTCACGCTGTCTTGGGGTTGACTTGCCTGAAAGCAGAGAGTCACACCGGACTAGCACTCCTGTCCGCCCTGAACGCACAGGTGGATCAGTGGCTGACCCAACACCAACTGGAGATCGGCAAAGTGGTGTGTGACAATGGAAGCAATTTGTTGGCGGCATTGAATTTGGGCAAGTTGTCACATGTGCCGTGCATGGCACATGTGTTGAATCTCATCGTACAATGCTTTGTGTCTAAGTAGCCAGGCTTACAGGACGTCCTCAAGCAGGCCAGGAAGGTGTGTGGCCATTTCAGGCGTTCCTACACGGCCATGGCGCACTTTTCCGATATTCAGCGGCGAAACACCATGCCAGTGAGGCGCTTGATTTGCGACAGCCCGACACGTTGGAATTCAACACTCCTAATGTTTGACCGCCTGCTCCAACAAGAAAAAGCCATCAACGAGTATTTGTATGACCGGGGTGCTAGGACAGCCTCTGCGTTGCTGGGAATTTTTTTGCCACGTTACTGGACGCTCATGCGCAATGCCTGTAGGCTCATGCGTCCTTTTGAGGAGGTGACAAACCTAGTCAGTCGCACCGAAGGCACCATCAGCGACCTCATCCCATTTGTTTTCTTCCTGGAGTGTGCCCTGCGAAGAGTGCTGGATCAGGCTGTAGATGAACGTGAAGAGGAAGAGGAAGAGTTGTGGTCACCATCACCACCAGAAACAGCCTTGTCATCATCGCTTGCCGGACCTGCGGCAACGCTGGAAGAGGAGTATGAGGAAGAGGAGTCAGAGGAGGAATGTGGCTTTGAGGAGGAGGAAGACCAACCACAGCAGGCATCCCAGGGTGCTCGTTGTTGTCACCTATCTGGGACTCGTGGTGTTGTACGTGGCTGGGGGGGAAGAACAGACTGTCAATGACATCAGTGAGGACGAGGAACGGGAAATGAGTAGCATCCAACCTTGTGCAAATGGGGTCTTTCATGCTGTCATGTCTGTTGAGGGACCCTCGTATAAAAAGGATGAAGGAGAACGACCTGTACTGGGTGGCCACGCTACTAGACCCCCGGTATAAGCAGAAAGTGGCGGAAATGTTACCAAATTACCGCAAGTCGGAAAGGATGCAGCAGTTCCAAAATAAATTAAAAAGTATGCTTTACACAGCGTATAAGGGTGATGTCACAGCACAACGGGAAACTAACAGGGGAAGAGGTGAAAGTAATCCTCCTCCTACCACGACCACGCCTGCAAGGACAGGACACTTTACAGATGTGTTGTTGATGGAGGACATGCAGAGCTTTTTCAGTCCTACACATCGCCACAGCCCTTTGGGATCCAGCCTTAGAGAACGACTAGACCGACAGGTAGCAGACTACCTCGCCTTAACTGCAGATATCGACACTCTGAGGAGCAATGAACCCCTTGACTACTGGGTGCGCAGGCTTGACCTGTGGCCTGAGCTATCCCAGTTTGCGATAGAACTTCTGGCCTGCCCCGCTTCAAGTGTCCTGTCAGAAAGGACCTTCAGTCCAGCAGGAGGCATTGTCACTGACAAGAGAAGTCGCCTCGGTCAAAAAAGTGTTGATTACCTCACCTTCATTAAGATGAATGAGGCATGGATCCCGAAGGGACTGACAGTGGGGGATACGTTTGACTAACAAAAGGCCTGATGACATGCCTTGGCCTCAAAATGGTCCCCACACTGCTGTGTTTAATGTCTGCATACCGGATGACTTTCGTGAATTCTCCGCCACCAACTAGGGTTCAAGCCGTAATGTTTTAGTCACCTTTCTGCCTGGAAAACATAAATTTTTCCGGCCGCTGCTACAACAGCGGCTGCAACATTACCATTATTTTTCAGGCATGTGTACATGCCTAATTTTTCTGGCCTCTGGTGCTGAACTGTGGCTGCAAAAACAAAACAAAAAAAAAGGCACATACAAGTGTCAATTCCCCTTCGTGATCGTTACCTTGTTGTGGTGAAGGGGCTTACGTATCACAATGAAGCGAGCATCACCTCTATGAGTGTGTTGCCAATGTTGCCACACCCCAGATGATAAGGCCGTTGCTTCATTATGATCAGACCAAAAACTATTGGCTGGATAATTTTTCATAGAAAAAATTATAATAAAGTCTCTTAATGGTTTATTAGAAATAATGCAGACAATTTTAAAAATCCCCATCAATTCCAATACAAAGCAAGTACAGAGCTCAGAACTAATATATTTCAGGATGTCGTAATGGTTCGTTAATTCGACAATGGTTAATCAATTCGACACACGTCCCCGGATAGGGGACGTAACAGGGATTAAACTGATAGGAATAGTACTAGTTAAGACACCACTCATATAGGGTGTCACAGCACATTGCTCCGTGCACGCGCAGTGCCCCAACTTGGGAGTAAGAGGTCCGACCAAGCTGCTTTTTCCATCTCCCGGTTCCTAAAATCAATTCAGTTTGGTGTATCAGAGTTTGGTCTGTCACTGTGAAGGCAGTCGAAGGTACCCGGCCTAAATTTTTTTCACAAAAGGCAATCCCTGATATGGGACGTAACAGGGATTAAACTGATAGGAATAGTACTAGTTAAGACACCACTCATATAGGGTATCGCAGCACATTGCTCTGTGCACACGCAGTGCCCCAACTTGGGAGTAGGAGGACCGACCAAGCTGCTTTTTCCATCTCCCGGTTCCTAAAATCAATTCAACTCACGCGCAGTGCCCCAAATTGGAAGTAACAAGAAGGACGCACACAGATAAATCACATTTCTGCAAGGAGTTTGTCAACTTTTGACAACTGTTTGCGGTTGTCTAAAATCCATTCAATACACGTCCTGATAGGGGACGTAACAGGGATTAAACTGATGAGAATAGTACTACAGAAAGTACCACTCCTATCGGGTGTGAGAGTAAATTGCACGGCGCAGACGCAGTGACCGTGGATTCAAACAAAGAGAGGGAGCCAGCTTTTTTTTAACCATCTCCCCGTTCGAAAAATCAATTCAATTCACCTTTCAGGGACCCTTGGTGTTGTACGTGGCTGGGTGGAAGAAGAAACCTTCAATGACATCAACGGGACATGGCTAGCTTGGTATCCAACCTTGTGCAAAAGGGGAGTTTGCGGTTGGGCAAATGGACTGTTTACGGTTGTTTGCGTTGCATTAAAAGGGGAGTTTGGTCTGTCAATGTCTGTGAAGCGGGCGTAACCCTTACACTACCTGATCGATACAACATCATACCTGATCGTATACACACACTGGATGTTTTAAACCACGTTGTTCAAAAAGATTTAGGATTGTTAGGTGATTTATGCTTTTTATGGATTAAAACCCAACTCTGCGTCAACTATGTAATTTTCCATGGGAGCTTTGCCATGGATCCCCCTCCGGCATGCCACAGTCCAGGTGTTAGTCCCCTTGAAACAACTTTTCCATCACTACTGTGGCTAGAAAGAGTCCCTGTGGGTTTTAAAATTCGCCTGCCTATTGAAGTCTATGGCGGTCCGCCCGTTCGCGAACATTTGAGGAAATTTGTGTTTGCCGTTCGCGAACGGAGAATTTTATGTTCGCGACATCTCTACTTACCACTACTGGGTGTCCAAGCTGGACACGTGGCACGAACTTGCACTCTACACTTTGGAGGTGCTGGCCTGCCCTGCTGCCAGCATTTTGTCTGAGGGTGTATTTTGTGCTGCTGGTGGCATTATAACAGATAAGTGTATCCGCCTGTCAACTGAAAATGCTGACAGGTTGACTCATATAAAAATTAACAAGGCCTGGATTGACCATGACTTCGCGACTCCACCAGAGGAATGCTGTGTGATTTGTGCGACACCCGCTTGTCTTCCTTGGATGTGTTAGCCGTTTCTCAGGCTCCCTCTCCGGAATCAAACACTGATTCCCCAATACCAGTAGTTTGCAATGGTTTTGAGCTGACAATTACATTGAAAGTTGATAGGCCAGACACCCTAATGGATCGTCGCCGTCACGGGGATGTGCCATTGGCCCCAGGTAAACTAGAGTCGCCAAAGCGGCAGCAGGCCACCCCCCATAATGTTTTAGATGTTCAGATCAGCAGGCCCTTGCTCCTAATGTTTTTGAGGGTCACCAGCCGGCCATCAATCATAATTTTTAAGGGGTGTGTATGATGCCCTCCTTTATGTGTAACTAAGGGTGTATCGGAGTGCCTCTTCCTTGTAATTTTTGGCAGCACTTGCACTTTATATACAAGTAAATATTTAGGAAAGAATGTTTTCTATACATTTTTCCTCTAAAATCGATTTTTTTCCCCCCTTGGCTTTGTGCGTAATATTGTCTCTATGTAAAAGTGGCGTACTATTTGGACAACATAGTTCCCAGCAGCGACCAGCGAGTCCAAGATGCATCCATACATCCCTCGCCATGCTGTTACAGAACCATTTTGGTGGTGTTACCAACAATTTCTGACATTTTCTTATGAACCAGCCACCCTCCCCTCTTCAGAGCAGGGGGTACCTGGTTTAATGCCCAGGTTCTCCCATTGACTTCCATTATACTCGGGTTTTATGTTTTCGGCCTGAGCACCCGAGCACTACGGTGCTCGATCAACCCTAGACCTGTCTCACATGATCCTCATGCGCTCCATATCAGGGGAATAAATTAAAATCCAGATAAACCACCACAAACATGCCCACCAGATGATGAAAGATGTCATTGATGAAGTGGAGCATTGGTCAAACCAAAAAGCATGACTCGAGTCTCAAAATGACCTTCAGGAGTATTAAAAGCTGTTTTCCATTCGTCCCCTTCCTTGACTCTTATCAGATTATATGCCCCCCTCAAATCCAACTTAGAGAACACCTTGGCACCAACAATCTGATTGAATAAATCTGGGATCAAAGGAAGGGGATAGGGATCACGGACAGTGATGCGATTAAGCTCACGGAATTCTAAACAAGGTTGACGGGGCAATCATACTCCCGATGAGGAGGCAACTCCTGGTCTCCACCCTCAGAGAAAACATCATAAAAATCAGAAAGGAAAGAAGGTAAAATTTTAGTAGTTACAACAGAAAGCGACATGCTGAGACAGTTGTCAATGCAGTAATGACTCCAATCGAGAATCTGTCTCGCTTGCCAATCGATGGTAGGGTTATGTTTGGTTAACCATGGTAAAAAAACTCGCTTAAAAAAGTGTCCTAAACGGGTGAAAATGCTCCAAACCCATACACTGTAGCGTGTCTATAACCGGGGGAGCAATTCCTCCACATGCGGTCCGCAGACTACGGCAATCCCCAGCAAATAATGCGTACAATTGAGGATGCTGGTGCAGACCGCATGCACCACAAGAACATCTTACACAAAATGATACATTGTGCAGATGAAAAAATATACATACACAATTCACTGCAAAAAATGCACCAAAATGATGCGCAACTGACAATACTAGCTAATTCCTCAGGCCGATGTTAAAAGCTGAGAACTTTGCCAATATCTTCCAGTCAGGAACATATCAGAGCCCCTCATGCACCACGTCACGGTGTCTCAGCACGCATGGGGTCCTACCACTAAACTGCCCGTGGTGTGTGAACAGGGTCTGAACAGTGCAATTAACTCACAGCCAGGCTCACATGCCTCCATAGTGGTATCACAAATGCATTGTGAGGTGAAATAAAGCTGTGAGCTGCACCCACAACAGACCATGTGACACAGAAGCTACCAGGTGCAAAAGAATGTTACCAACAAAATAAAGTGGCACATTCTATACACATAAGGACAAAAACTCACTGAAAAAATATACATACACAATTCACTGCAAAAAATGCAGCAAAATGATACGCAACTGCAGTGGTGGTACCTCTAATAGAGGCAGACCACGCAACTGCTATGGGGCCCGTAAGGGAAGAGGGCCCGACTGTGGAGGAAAGACCCCGCCCACTTATTACAATTAGCACAACAACTCAGTCCAGAGTCCTTGCCAGGGCCTCTGGCTCAGCCTTTCAGCTCTCCTCACTGTTTCTCCTCTGCACGATGTGCCCCAGCAAGGGCTCGATCCTACCATGAGGAGATGCCTCCAGGCATCAGTCAGCAGCCTGCACATGCCCTCAGGGGCTGCACTGCTGAGGAGAGGTTGTTTTTCAGAAGCTACAGCAAGATGTGCTGCTGCCATCAGAAGCCTCCCTAGTGCTCCCCTCCCCCACTCTGCTCCTCCTCCCTGTCCTGGCACACTGCAGAGCCCTCCTCTGCTGGTATGTAATCCTTGTATAGCAGTCGGGACAGAGGAAGTGGGGAAGAGAGCCTGCTGCACTGCCCTGCTGAGGAGAAGATGTCCTCTCATCAATCCTGACTGTTTACCCTGGAGACCTGCTCAGAAGCTAAGTGTGTGCCAGTGTAATATGTGTGTGTTTACATACTTGTACTTATGCCTGTGTAGTGTACTGTATTCTGTACATATGTATGTGATATATGTGTGTGTAATTGTCTAATGTATATGTGAATGACTGAGTAAAAGTATATATGTGTGTGTGTGTGTGTGTACTATATGTACAGTATATATGATGTGTCTGTGTGTATATATATATATATATATATATACACACACAGATGTAACACACCCTTGATGAGTTTTCACATTTAGTTAATGCGTTATGAGTAGTGTTGAGCGAACTGGTGTCGTTATGGATTCCGGTACCACGGACCACAACGGAATTCTATGACGGCATCTACCACGGAAGCCTATAAGAGGCTTTCCGTATTGCATTCAGTCATAATAGAAGTCTATGCTGACCATGCTATGCCATCATAGAATTCTACTATGGTCCGTGGTAGCAGAATCCATAACGGAATTCTTAGATAACCCGCACCTTGTACGCCGAACTTGAAAATACAAGTTCACTCAATACTAATTATGGCTGTGGCTGTTAGGCTACTTTCACACCTGCGTTCGGTGCGGATCCGTCTTGTATCTGCACAGACGGATCCGCACCGATAATGCAAACACTTGTATCCGTTCATAACAGATCCTTTTGCATTATTCATTAAAAAAAAAGTTTGTCAAAACGGATCAGTCTTGACTTACATTGAAAGTCAATGGGGGACAGATCCGTTTTCAATTGCACCATATTGTGTCAGTGAAAAACGGATCTGTCCCCATTGACTTACATTGTAAGTCAGGACAGATCCGTTTGGCTATGCATAGTCAGACGGTCACCAAAACGCTGCAAGCTGCGTTTTAGTGATCGTCTAAAAAACGCAACAGAGACCAAACACAGCCAATTTGATGCATTCTGAACGGATCCTTATCCATTTAAAATGCATGGGGGCTAAACTGATCCATTTTGGGCCGCTTGTGAGAGCCCTGAAACGAATCTTACAAGCAGACCCAGAAAGGCCAGTGTGAAAGTAGCCTTAAAGGGTTTGTCATATTCACTTCTCCCCCCACTCAGCCCCATATGAGCACCGGTAACATTTCATGCTCCAATGCTCTCCCTTGCACTGCGCTGAATTGCACAGGGCAAGGACTTTTACTGCAGATCCCGTGACATCACTGAATCTCCAGAAAAAATCTCTAGATTCAGCGCAGGGCAAGGGAAATGCTCCGACGCTGATGTCACAGGGGCTGAGTGGGGGAAGAAGGGGTTATGTCCGGGGTTCAGCTCTGAACCTGGACAAAATAAAGCCATCTGATCGCTGCATTTCCTTCACATCTCTGGTGATCGGCATCTGGTAGAGCAGGGGTCGGCAACCTTCGGCACTCCAGGTGTGGGGAAACTGCATCTCCCAGCATGCACACTTGCTTGGCTGTTCTCAGACAGAAGTGAGTGAAGCATGCTGGGAGTTGTAGATTCACAATAGCTGGAGTACTGGAGGTTGCTGATCCCTGTGGTAGAGAACATCCTGCCGGAGTTCACTAATCCACCACTGCTGGTTTCTGCCCTTCACCAATAGAACACCCTGGTGGTAGTCTGCCATAGTCTATGGCAGGAAAGCTCAACCTGCAGCCCTTCAGCATGCCCTAATAGCTTTAGGTTGTCCAGGCATGCTGGGAGTTGTAGTATTACAACAGCTGGAGGGTGCTGGTTGGGCATCAATGGTGAACAGCAGAATCTAGCAATGCTGGATATAGTCACCTGAGATATGAATGAAGCCTTAGGCCAGATTCACATCACTGTTCCGTTTTCCATTCTTCTGATCCGTCAGAAGAAAAGATAAATACAGATCCTGTATTTTAAGCATCCGTTATGCTCAGTTACGCACATTTTGCATCCTCTTTAGCCATTTCAGTATGATATGTTTTTTTTTTATGTAAAAAAAAAGTTCTACACAAAGTATTTTTTTTTCCTACCGTCTAAAATAACGTATCTCAGATGCAAATGGCTAAAATGGATGCAAAATGAGCATAATGGATGCTTAAAATACAGAATTCGTTTTATTGCTTTTTTTAATCTTCTGACTGATCAGAAGAACGGAAAACTAACAGTAATGTGAACGTGGGCTTGGACGGTAATGCTATATAGTACATTATACCTACTAATGTCACCCCTTGTGTACATGTTGTTTCATAAGCAACCCCCAGGTTATCAAAAACAGTAGTAAAGTAGCACCAATGTACCTACAGTTCATGGGTGAGGGAGGGGAGGGCCTGGGGTAGAAGGTTGAGAAGGTTGGAGGGACCAGAGATGGGTAGTCAGCGGGGCTTGGAAAGGACCATGGGGGCCCAATTCAGATTCCTGCTATGGGGCCCAATGAATTCTATGTACGCCCCTGCGCAACTGACAATAGTAGCTAATTCCTCAGGCCGATGTTAAAAGCTGAGAACTTTCCCAATATCTTCCAGTCACCGTGACGTGGTGAATGAGGGGCTCTGAAATGTTCCTGACTGGAAGATATTGGCAAAGTTCTCAGCTTTTAACATCGGCCTGAGGAATTAGCTAGTATTGTCAGTTGCGTATCATTTTGGTTCATTTTTTGCAGTGAATTGTTAACCATGGTAAACCTAGCACCAGAGGAGCAGGCAAACTCTTCAGCACAAAACATGAAATGGATCTTTAGGCGAATGTCCTGCACCATTTGAGACAGACACTTTTGAGAAAGAGGGGCAGTATCAATCTCAAACACAGAAATATTTTTGTCTAATGCGCTTGTTGTCAAACCATGCATGCGGACAAACTGGCCATCCACTAGATTAACCCCTGCCCCACTGTAAATAAATACTTCCATTTCCACAGTTTTGGAGTCTAACGCCACCTTGGCAGGCAGGAGAAATCTGGTACTATTGGTAAATGACAAAAGTACATACTCAGATTCCCCACCCACACTACCAAGAGTGAGAAGGGGACTAAACACATTGGGCCAGATTTATCATTAGCTCAGGTCAGAATAATGGAGTGAAAAAGTCCCAAAAAAAGTCCCAAACGCTAAAACTGCGCACAAATTTGCGACTTTTTTCTGCTCTGCACTATGCTCGCCAGTTTTCTGAAAGTGGGCGTGTTTTCTTATGTAAATGAATCTCTAGACAGATTCACTATTGGGACTATTTTAAAAGTCGCAAAAAAGTCGCAATTTCACTCCAGTGAGGACCATGCTTATCTTTTTAATAGAACATGCGACTTTTTCATAAAAACGTGCGACTTTTTCGTAAAGATGTGCGACTTTTGTAAAGCTGCTTACTGACGGATAAACTGCTACCGTCAAACCACATTTATTACAGTCTTAAAGGGCCGATCATAAATCTGACTTGGCTAAAACTGACTTTAGCCATATGTGAAAGTGGAGTGAGCTGTCAGAGTAATGATAAATCTGGCCCATTATATTATTTTTTTTCACCTTGATGTTAACAAAATGTCCTCCTTTACCACCGAAAAGCAAAGTCTTTTCTTAACCCTAAAGTTTTTATCAGCTGGTCCAGGAGTGACCTGCCCCAATTGCATTGGCTCATCACCAGACATGAGCTCGAGTGTCTCTTTACCCAGAGTGTCAGAAGAAGCCACTTTCCCATATGATAGTACGTCCTGGGTGAGAGGAACTTTAGATCTCTCCCTCAGGCGTCAATCAATACGTACCGCTAGAGACATGGCCGCCTCAAATGATTCTGGATTTTCGTGAAATACCAAGGCGTCTTTCAGGTTCTCAGACAGCCTATGACAGAATTGACTACGGAAAGCTGGGTCATTCCCACTCCTTATCAGTTGCCCACCTCCTAAATTCAGAGCAAAAGGACTCTGCAGAACGCTGTCCCTGCCACAACCCACGCAACTTAGATTCGGCCAGGGAAACCCAATCTGGGTCATCGTAAATAAGTCCCAGAGCTCTGAAAAATGAATCTACCGACCGGAGGGATTGTGAGCCGGTTGGCCAGGAGAAAGCCCAAGACTGAGCGTCACCTTTAAAGGGCTTCTGTCACCCCACTAAAGTGATTTTTTTTTTGGGGGCTAGTTAAGTTAGTTATATTGCGATATATGAAAATATAATTGTGTTACTTACTTTGATCCAGCAGTTTATTCAAAAAACGAAGTTTTATCATATGCAAATTCGGTCTCTACCAGCAAGTAGGGCGGCTACTTGCTGGTAGCTGCTGCAGAAATCCGCCACCCTCGTCGTGTTGATTGACAGGGCCAGCCGGGATCTCCTTCTCCGGCCAGCCCTGTCGGCATTTCAAAAATCGCGCGCCTGTGTTGATTCGGCGCAGGCGCTCTGAGATGAGGAGGCTCGTCTCCTCAGAACTCCCTCAGTGCGCCTGCGCCGATGACATCACCGAAATAGAAGACGTCATCGGCGCAGGCGCACTGAGGGAGTGCTGAGGAGGCGAGCCTCCTCATCTCAGAGCGCCTGCGCCGAATCAACACAGGCACGCGATTTTTGAAATGCCGACAGGGCTGGCCGGAGGAGGAGATCCCGGCTGGCCCTGTCAATCAACACGACGAGGGGGCGGATTTCTGCAGCAGCTACCAGCAAGTAGCCGCCCTACTTGCTGGTAGAGACCGAATTTGCATATTATAAAACTTCGTTTTTTTAATAAACTGCTGGATCAAAGTAAGTAACACAATTATATTTTCATATATCGCAATATAACTAATTTAACTAGCCTCAAAAAAAAAAATCACTTTAGTGGGGTGACAGAAGCCCTTTAAGTAATTAATTAATAATCCCCACTCTTTGACTCTCATCCCCAAAAGAGTTTGGACATAGTCTAAAATATAATTTGCACGACTCCCTGAACCGAACAAAGTTGTCACTTCCCCCGGAAAACCTATCCGGGAGAACGACATTAGGTTCAGGGCAGGCTTGGTTCCCGCTGCTGGAACCCACCGCGTATGATCTCTGAAATTGTGCAACGGCCGTATGGAGGTCAGCTACCGCCATAGACAGCCCCTGCATGCGATCAACCAGTGCAGAAACAGTATCCATAGCTGCACTGAAAAACACAAAGGATAACTGTTTTTTGGGAGGTTGATAATGTCACGGGTAATGGGGAAGGGGAAAACACCAGATACACAAAAGAAATAGACAACAGTCTAGGCCTCAAAAGCTAAGGAAGAGTGATGGGACTATTTACACATAAAAAAAACTATACATATGAGGTATCGTCGTAAACAAAACGTTGGAACAAAACCCGTAAAACGGTGGTAGGGATTGCATTTTTATTTCAATTCCACCCCATTTGGAATTTTTTTCCCGCTTCCCACTACAATTTATGCCATAATTAATGGTGGCATTAGAAAGTACAACTTGTCCCTGCAAAAAATAAGCCCTCATACAGCTATGTGACTGGAAATATAAAAAAGTTATGGCTCACGGAAAATAGGGAAGTAGGCTGTATTTGCATTTTCCCTATTGTTATTTTTATCTTACAAAACAATTACCTTTGAATACAATTTACTTACCACCAAGAAGCAATGACACAATAAGGTCTGCTGATGACTTCATTGTACACATGTCCTCTGTCTGTGAACTGTCCTGTAGTCTCTGGAGGATATCACATAGGGTCTCCTGAACAGAAACATCTACCAGTTGTATCTTAAGGGGTTCTGGAAACATAAAAATCTGTGTCGTCATATAATAAAAGACATAATATACACTCATTATAGAATATTAAGATTGTGGCATACACAGATCTCATAGGGCTTCATAGCAAAATTTATTATGGGCCCTCCATCCAGTTTCGAGGCATGCATGCATCAGTTAGTCCCAGATAATCCAGAACACAAATTTTAAATGTACTTTTTTTATTAAGTGGAATACATTTTATTTTAAAAAAATCGTAATATAAAAAGTCACCCTTGGACTCACCCACTTTATCCGACTTGTATGTCGTAAACAGTGGAACAGGTGCTTAAAAAAATATCTCACTGTATTTACATCAAACAACTGGCATAAATACATTGATAAATCTCCCCCATACAATTATAAATCACTGTTGCCCTTCAGATAATATATTACTAAACTGGCTGCCCCAGCCACCACTAGGGGGACCTCGGTGCATAGGAGTTTATACACTTACTATTGTCTGAAATTAAAGGGGTATTCCCATCACATACAATAGGAACGTATTGCTAGGATATGGCCCCATTGTCTGATAGGTGTGGGTCCCACCTCTTGGACCCGCACCTACAAGGAGAACGGAGCAGGCAGAGTGGTGGCTGGAGGACCCCAGGTTTCCCGGTCCGTCCACCACAAAGTGCTGCTTCCCGCTGCTCCCATACAAGTGAATGGGAGCGCACGCACGGCTTCTGCTCCCATTCATTTCTATGGGGCAGACGGAATTAGCTGAGCCAGCGCTCGGCTATTTTCGGCGGCCCCATTGAAATAAATGGAGGGCGGCTGCGCATGCGCAGTGCGCCCTCCTTTTATTTCCCCGCTCCGTTCTTGTTGTAGGTGCGGGTCCCAGAGATGGAACCCGCACCTATCATACAATAGGGGCATATCCTATAGATAAACCCCCATTGTATGTGATGGGAAAACCCCTTTTAGGCTGTAATAATCTCTTTGCACTGAGCTCCCTCTAGTGGCTGCTGCATTTTCATGCAATATTTTCATGTTGGGAAATAAAAAAGGAGTTCAGTGGTGGGCTCCCTCTGGCCATAGCAGTGTGGCCTGCCTCCACTGAAGGTATGCCACTGTTTATGACCTAATAGCTTGGCCTTATACATGCAATTTCTGTGTTGGATGA
The DNA here is from genome assembly GCF_905171765.1 of Bufo bufo. Taxonomy (NCBI): domain Eukaryota; kingdom Metazoa; phylum Chordata; class Amphibia; order Anura; family Bufonidae; genus Bufo; species Bufo bufo. The sequence goes on from NC_053394.1 coordinate 221,994,955, forward strand.
GAGGTAGCCATTTGATGATTCATATATCCTCCAAGGCTGTAAGGTAACAAAGAACCATGCTCTGCCCTGATGTGTTTCCAACGTATTTTCTTGAAGATGCCAATGATAATGGTGGAAATCCTTGTTTATTCCATATCTCTTTATGGATGAATCCTTATATTCTGGTCATGTAATCTGTACTACATGTTCAACAGTATACTTATCCCCTCACTTATTAATTCTTAGGATAAGCTGTCTGACATAGTGATAAAGTCCCTTCTCCTCACTACAGAGTTGCAAACTGTCTCTTATTAACACTTGACTGTGGAGACATGGAATGCAATTTCTGGAGTAATGATTCATATATCATTTACAGACATTCTGATGGATAGATCTGTTTGTCAAAAATGTATCTTTGAAAAAATGGTAGTGCCAGCAAGAGAGCTGGAAGGCGAATTGGGTTTTTTAGGTTTTGATTGGGACATTTGGTCCATCAGAAGTAAATGTTAATGCTTCAACATGGCATTGTCACTAAGTGATGTACTAAGTAATAAACAATAAAACATGTTTTGTTGTATTTGAGATTGAAGAGCTTGACTGAGCCCTGCTCCCAGCATTGGAATGAATTACGATGATAAATGGGGACCAGTATTTATCAACACTAGTGTTGGTCGAGCACCAAAGTGCTCGGGTGCTCCAGTAGAACACCTCGGGATGCTCGGGTGCTCTACCGAGCACCCAAGCACGATGGAAGACAATGGGAGAACCCAAGCCTTAAACCAGGCACCCCCTACTCTGAAGAGGGGAGGGTGTCTGGTTCACATGAAAAGGTCCAAAATTGACTGAAACACCACTGAAATTGTTCGGGAACAGCATGGGTATGGGGATGTCTGGATGCATCTTGGACTCCCAGGTCGCTGCTGGGAACGATGTTGTCCGAGTAGTACGCCACTTTTACAGACTGACAATAATACGTACAGAACCGAAGATAAAATCGATTTTAGAGGAAAAATTGTTAGGAAACATTCTTTCCTGTATATTTACTTTATATAAAGTGCAGGTGCTGCCAGAAATTACAAGGAACAGGCACTCTGATACAACCTGGATATCACATAAAGGAGGACCCCATTCACATTGTGGTACAATTGTTCAGGTAGTGGGACTCCTACACTCATAAAGCCTATGCACTAAGTGAAAGGGCTGCCAAAAATTACAAGGAACCGGCACTCCAATGCACCCTTTATTACACATAAAGGAGGGCATCATACACACCCTTAAAAAATTATGATTGATGGCCTGATGGTGACCCTCATAAACATTAGGAGCAAGGGCCTGCTGGTGACTCTCTAAAACATTAGGGGCGAGGGCCTGCTGCTGATCTGACCATCTAAAACATTAGAGGTGAGGATCTGCTGCTGAGCTGATCATCTAAAAAAATTACGGGTGAGGGTCTGCTGCTGATCTGACCTTCTAAAACATTAGGGGTGAGGGTCTGCTGCTGAGCTGACCATATAAAACATTAGGGGTGAGGGTCTGCTGCTGAGCTGACCATCTAAAAAATTAGGGGTGAGGGTCTGCTGCTGCGATAACTCTCTAAAACATTAGGGGCGAGTGCATGCTGCTGATCTGACCATGGAAAAAATTATGGGTGAGGGCCTGCTGCTGAGCTGACCATCAAAAAAATTATGGTTGAGGGCCTGCTGCTGAGATGACCCTCTAAAACATTAGGAGCGAGGGCAGCCTAATATGCATGTTGATATGATGGAGGAGGAGGAGGAGGAGGACGAGAAAAGGAAGATTGAACCATATACCCTTTTTTGTGGTGGAAGGGTTGCATGGGAATACAGTGTATTCAATACACCATAAAAGCCACATTTAAAGTGCCTTTATGTTCAGCCACTTTCCTCTGGTGGAGTAGAGAAGTCAGGGGCAATCCAGGAATTGTTCATTTTGATAAGTCAACCAGTCAGCAATTTCAGTTGACAGGCGGATGCGCTTATCAGTTATTATGCCCCCAGCAGCAATAAATACCGCTCTGACAAAACGCTGGCGGCAGGGCAGGCCAGCACCTCCAAGGTGTAGAGCGCCAGTTCGTGCCACGTGTCCAGCTTGAACACCCAATAGTTGTAAGGCACAGAGGAATCATTGAGGACTCAGACACATCTTCAAAAATGTTTCCCTCCTTGTCAGAGTAGGCCACACATCAGGGTGAGGGTGCTGGCGGGGTGTCATAAAACTGTCCCGGGCCTTGGAGAGTGTTGTCCTGCCTCTGTTGGAACTGCTGTGTGTTCCCCTTATCTCCCCTCCTTGATTGCCCAAGGAACTACGTACTCTGCAGCCAGTGTTGTCAGCTGGAAATTTTTTGAGCAATTTTTCCACAAGGACCTTCTGGTATTGCACCATTTTTCTAGTCCTCTCTACCACAGGAATGAGAGATGAGAAGTTCTCTTTGTAGCGGGGGTCGAGAAGAATGAACAACCAGTAATCGATGTTGGACAAAATGCGTGCAACGCGAGGGTCACGGGGAAGACAGCATAACATAAAATCAGCCATGTGTGCCAGAGTCCCAACAGACAAGACTTTGCTGTTCTCATCAGGAGGATGACTCTCAATCTCCTCATCCTCTTCCTCCTCTTCTACCCATCCACGCTGAACAGATGGAATAAAACTTCCATAGGTACTACCCTCTGTAGCAGAGGCAACTGTCTCCTGTTCCTCCTCCTCCTCATCATCAAATTTGCGCTGAGAAGACGAACTGAGGGTGGTCTGGCTATCACATTGTGTACTGTCTTCCCCCATTTCCACATGAAAAGTGTCCGCCTTAATTGTGAGCAGCGAGTGATTCAGTAGAAACGGAAGTGGGATGGTTATGCTGATAATAGCGTTATCGACGCTCACCATCTGTGTTGATTCCTCAAAGTTGCGTAAAACTTTAGAGAGGTCAGACATGCCCACTCGTCGCTTGTGAAGAGCGGCAGCTGACTGGAAAGGAGACTACCATGTTGCAGCTAGTATTCCACTACTGCCCTCTGCTGCTCACTAAGCCTGACCAACATGTGGAACGTGGAGATCCAGCATGTTCTCACGTCGCACAACAGTCGGTGAGCTGGTAATTGCAAGTGCTGCTGCAGCGATGCCAGACCGGCGGCAGCTGTAGATGACTTTCGTAAATGGGCACACACGCGGCGCACCTTCACCAGTAGCTCAGACAAATTGGAGTAGGTTTTGAAAAACCGCGAACCACTAAGTTTAACACGTTGGCTAGGCATGGTATTTGTGTGAGCTTGCCGAGCTCCAAAGCTGCCACCAAGTTGCGGCCATTATCAGACACAACCATGCCTGGTTGAGTGGCAAGAGCCACAGCTCAGTCTGGTCCCTTATACCCTGCCACAGCTCTGCAGAGGTGTGCTGTTTATCACCTAAGCAAATACGTTTCAGCACGGCCTGTTGCCACTTCTCCACTGCAGTGCTACACTGCTTCCAGCTACTGGCTGATTGGTGCTGCAAGATGACAATTCAGAGGTGGAAGTGGAAGAGGAGAAGGGGGGGTTGCAGCCACTTACATAGGTGGCGGCGGAAATCCTGATGGAAGTAGGGCCCGGTAATGCTTGGCGTCAGTGACACCTGTGCCATCCCAGGGTACGACTTGCTCCCGGCCTTCACAACGTTCACCCAGTGTGCCGTCATGGAAATGTAGCATCCCTGGTCACAAGCACTTGTCCATGTGTCAGTCGTTAAGTGGGCCTTCCTATTGACTGCGTTGGTCAGGGCACGGGTGATATTATGAGACACATGCTAATATAAAGTGGGGACAGCACACCAGGAAAAATAGTAACGAGGGACAACCGCCGACATCAGGCTGCGGAACGCTTGTGTCCACAAGCCTAAATGGCAACATTTCCAGGGCCAGAAATTTGTAAAGGTGCGCACTTAGTGCGATGGCCTGTGGGTGGGTGGCTGGGTATTTGCACTTCCGTTCAAGATGGTGCTTGCAAAAGTCCAGGTGCAGGGCGGGAGGCATCCGGGCCTGTGCCTTGGACAGGGAATTGGCCAGCATGTAACACAGGGGAAGAGGAGGCAGTGGTGTGACCCGCAGACACAGATTATGGTCCCACTTATTACGGTGCTTGGATGCCATGTGGCGGATCATGCTGGTGGTAGTGAGGTTGCTAGTGTTCACACCCTTTCTCATTTTGGTATGGCACAGGTTGCAAACTACTATTCTTTTGTCGTCAGTACTTTCATCAAAAAAGCGCCAGACTGCGGAACACCTACCCCTTGGCAAGGTAGATTTACGCAAGGGGGTGCTCTGTGGAACACTTGCGGGCCTGTTTGGTGTGGCCTGCCTTCTCCCTTTTGCCACCCCACTGCCTTCCCCTCTCTACACTTGGCTTGCCACCTTCCCCGGTTGGGTCAGTGATTTCATCGTTCACCACCTGCTCTTCCACTTCCTTACTCTGGTCATCCTCCTGACTTGTTGACCTAGCAACAACCTCACTTATTGACAACTGTGTCTCATCATCAACATCCTAAGATACTAATTGTGGTTGACTTATTGGCAATTGCGTCTCATCATCATCACCCACCTTGTGAAACACTAATCGCCGTTTCCCACCACCATCTTCTTCTGACTGTGGATGCTCAAGATTTTTGGAATCAGGGCACAAGATCTCCTCATGTCCCTCTTCAAGCGGGCTTGGCAAGAGGCCCAAATTAAGTAATGGCGATGAAAAGAGCTCCTCGGAATATCCAAGTGTGGGATCACTTGTTTGCAAAGACTCTCCATGGTGGGAGGAAGGAGGATCAGGGCGAGGATTCTGTTGACCAGACTCTTGGCTACTGAGACTGGACTTTTTGGAAGACAGGGTGGTGCTTAACCGACTGGAAGCATTATCTACTGCAATCCAACCCACCACCTGGTCGCACTGGTGTGACATCGAGAATGGTGTCCTGCGCCTCCCTGCACACTGGGACCTGAAGCTGCACTGAGCAAAAATATAAACGCAACACTTTTGGTTTTGCTCCCATTTTGCATGAGATAAACTCAAAGATCTGAAACATTTTCTATATACACAAAATACCCATTACTCTCAAATATTGTTCACAAATCTGTCTAAATTTGTGTTAGTGAGCACTTCTCCTTTGCTGAGATAATCTATCCTATCTCACAGGTGTGGCATATCAAGGTGCTGATTAGACAGCATGAATATTGCATAGGTGTGCCTTAGACTGCCCACAATAAAAGACCACTCTGAAATGTGCACAGTTTTGCCTTACTGGGAAGGGGGGGGGGGAAGCATCAGAAAACCAGTCAGTATCTGGTATGGCCACCGTTTGCCTCACGCAATGAAACACATGCCTGTTGCATAGAATTGATCAGGTTGTTGATTGTGGCCTGTGGAATATTGGTCCACTCCTCTTCAATAGCTGTGCGAAGTTGCAGAATATTGGCAGAAACTGGAACACGCTGTTGTATACGCCGATGCAGAGCATCCCAAACATGCTCAATGGGTGACATGTCCGGTGAGTATGCTGGCCATGCAAGAACTGGGATGTTTTTAGCTTCCAGGAATTATGTACAGATCCTTGCAATATGGGGCCGTGCATTATCATGCTGCAACATGAGGTGATGGTCGTGGATGAATGGCACAACAATGGGCCTCAGGATCTCGTTACGGTATCTTTGTGCATTCAAAATTCCATCAATAAAATGCACCTGTGTTCGTTGTCCATAACATACGCCTGCCTATACCATAACCCCACCGCCACCATGGGCCACTCAATCCACAACGTTGACATCAGCAAACACAACGCCACACATGCTGTCTGCCATCTGCCCTGAACAGTGAAAACCGGGACTCATCCATGAACAGAACGCCTCTCCAACGTGCCAGACGATGAACTGCAGTCAGGTCCAGACCCCGATGAGGACGACGAGCATGCAAATGAGCTTCCCTGAGACGGTTTCTGACAGTTTGGCCAAAAACCGATTGTTGCTGCAGCTGTCCGGGTGGCAGACAATCATGGAAGTGAACATGCTGGATGTGAAGGTCCTGGGCTGGTGTGGTTACACGTGGTCTGCGGTTGTGAGGCCGGTTGGATGTACTGCCAAATTCTCTGAAACGCCTTTGGAGACAGCTTATGGTAGATAAATGAACATTCATTGTTCGGGAAACAGCTCTGGTAGACATTGCTGCAGTCAGCATGCCAATTGCACGCTCCCTCAAATGTTGCGACATCTGTGTCAATGTGCTGTGTGATCAAACTGCACATTTCAGAGTGGACTTTTATTGTGGGCAGTCTAAAGCACAGCATCTTGATATGTCACACCTGTGAGGTGGGATGGATTATCTCGGCAAAGGAGAAGTGCTCACTAACACAGATTTAGACAGATTTGTGAACAATATTTGAGAGTAATGGGTCTTTTCTGTATATAGAAAATGTTTCAGATCTTTGCGTTCAGCTCATGCAAAATGGGAGCAAAACCAAAAGTGTTGCGTTTATATTTTTGCTCAGTGTAGGTATTGTGGATGAGTGTGTTTCTTGTGCTTTGGCAGGAGGCACAGTTGCACCGAGCACGAGCCACGTCCTCTGCGTGCACTATCAGCAGCGTGGCCACTTCCCCGTCCCTTACTGATTGCCTTCCACATATTAACTGGTATATATGCTTGCAAGTATGTCACACGCACAGTAGCGCAGATTTTGTAAGTGTATGCTCAAATAGATTAGATTGAATGTCACTGATATTTTGTATGTGCTAACGTTATACTGGAGATGTAGCGCAGGTAAAGTCGTTGCCACCAGCAGCGAAAATATTAGACTGAATGTCTCTGATATTTCGGATGCGCTAACTGTAACGGATCTCCTGGCACCCCGACATTGATGGATGCTCCTAGTGCTTCCCGAGGGCTCCAAGCACTCCGCTTGACACCATAAGCACTGCCGACCCCACCAACTGCCGTAGCTTGGTTGGGATCTCGCCGTCTTCTACCCACCCTGGACCTACAACAAGGTTTCCAGGTTCCAGTGGGTGACCCTCTATTCCTTTAGAAAGCGATGCAGGAAAAGCTCTTAAAAGAGCTCAGGGATTATAGCCAGGGGAGTATACAGCGTAAAGCATTCCCCAGTATAGATGCAGCCTTTTCCCTACACACATGAGATGAGGCTCTATGTTGAGGGTAAACAGGAACTCTTTATTGGGGCTACATCTCAGCCTTTTATAAAGGTTTTCCAGCAAAGGACACTCCCCCTGGGGACCTTGTGGAAGACTGAGACAGTTTTTACATTTAGCCAATCACATGCATTTACAGTATGGAAACACTCCCAGCAATTGTATACAACACACCCCCTATGCCTGTGATACAATTAACAAAGACAATAAGCTCTGCCTGTGATACAATTAACAAACACAATGGGCTCTGCCTGTGATACAATTACCAAACACAATGGGCTAACTTAATCACTCACAGGCAGAAAACACACATTTTTCCCCAAAACACAGAAAACACCCCAAAGCCCCACATATCCCCATAAATTATAAATCTCTGTATAGCTCTGATCTGGGCGGACAACATATCCAGAAATCACCCAGATCCGAGCAGGGGTTCCCGAATTCTATGGAAGTCACATTTGACCGACCGCAAGCATGGCTTTCCTTCCCAAAACAGTTTCACAGATTTATGCTGAGCGGCCGGTCTACCTTCTCCTTCAAAGTTTTAATATAGGGGCCATAATCCTGAGGCAAAAGGCTGGCAAACAGGCCCCTCCAAAACCCAGTGGCGAGGTTATTTTCGCCACACATCTCCCCCTTCCAGGGAAGACTAGCCAGGTACTATACACCGTATCTGACTTCACGCCGGTTGGTACCTGAGTTAGTCTGGCAGCCCACCCACAACCAAATACTGGACCTGTTGAATTTGGTAGCCTGTCTCTGTCCAGTGAGGCCACCAAGGTTGTCTTGGTAACTGGTACTCCAGGTCTCTGTGTTGCTCTCTGGCTTGGAGATCAGCTGTACTCTGTCCTGGTGCCAGAGCTTCAGCTGGGCAAACTGGTGCACAGTCCTGCCCTGTAACAAAGGGACAGGTAGGGCAGAGGCCAGTGGAGCTCTGCCTGGATGCCAGCGCTTCTGCTGGGGTAGACTGTGGGGAGTCTGGCTCTGGACAAGAGGATAGGGTAGGGCAGAAGCCGACTGCGCTCTGCCAGATGCCAGCTGTTCTGCTGGGATGTGGTTAGGGAATCCTACCCCCAGGACCTGGTTGCGGATCTGCTGTGGAGAGGATGGATCGCTTACCTCCTCCTCCTTGCATTCCTGTGGGGTTGGTTGAGGATCTGTAGGTCCTGTAGGTCTGGTGCAGAGACCGTGGTCCCATCTGCACCATCAGAGTTAGGGGTGCTGTCCCCCTGTGGTTGGGGAGAAATACCGGTTGTCTCTGCTCCCTGCAAGGCACACTGCCGCTGGGGAAGGGAGACGATTAGTGTTGATCGGGCATGCTCGGCCGAACACCAGTTTGGCTTGAGCATCTCGATGATCGGCACATGGCGGTATTCGGCCAAATACTGCATGTGCTTGAGCGCAATGCTTGAGTCTCCTCCCCAGGGAGGAGGAGAGTCAGGGAGAGCTGTGCTGAGGAAGGGACAGACAGTGTAGGGAGTGATATTGGAATATTTTCATTAGAAAAACTTTTCAGAGACCCAAAAGTCCTTTTCAGGACTATTGTGTGTGGCAGCAGCAATATATATTTTTAGCGCAACCTGCGCTAAATTGCTAAAACTTTACAGACCCATAAGTCCTTTTAATGACTATTGTGTGTGGTAGCAGCAATATCTATTTTTAGAGCAAACTGCGCTAAATAGCTAAAACTTTACAGACCCAAAAGTCCTTTTAAGGACTATTGTGTGTGGCAGCAATATCTATTTTTAGATACATGTCCTATTATTGCCCGCAAATCACGTTCCAAGGCTCCATTCAAGTCAATAGGTCCGCAAAAAAACGGAACACATACGGAAATGCATCCGTATGTCTTCCGTTTTCGTTCCGTTTTTTGCGTAACCATCTATTGAAAATGTTATGCCCAGCCCAATTTTATCTATGTAATTACTGTATACTGTATATGCCATACGGAAAAACTGAACAGAAATGGAAACACAACGGAAACAAAAAAAACGGAACAACGGATCCGTGAAAAACGGACCGCAAAACACTGAAAAAGCCATACGGTCGTGTGCAGGAGGCCTTACAGTGACATTACCAGTGCCACATCTGCAGTGTAATGTGTGCGCTTAAAAAATTTATCTGTGATATACAGTGTACTTTTTTACTAGACGGTGTCTGCTTCTGACAGTAACATTACCAGTGCCACATCTGCAGTGTAACATGTGAGCTTAAAAAATGTATCTGTGACATCCAGTGTACTTTTTCAATAGACGGTGTCCGCTTCTCACAGTGACATTACCAGTGCCACATCTGCAGTGTAAAATTTCCTCATCCCAAATACCTGTCACATTCCCTGTAATTTTTTATTAGCCGCTGGTGACAGCATTGACATTATCTGCGGGATATCTCATGTGTGACGTTTCCACATCCCAAATACCTTTTTAAATTTGTTTGCGCATACACTTCTAAATCCTACACTACTGTACGTGTGACATACTTTCAAGCATACCGTATATAACATTTAATATGAAGAAGGCGAGCAGTAAGGGACGGGGAAGTGGCCATGATGCTGATGGTGCACGCAGAGGCCGTGGCCCTGGGCGCGTTGAAACTGTGCCTGCTGCCAGAGCACAAGAAAAACAATCATCCACGATACCTAGCTTTATGTCCCAGTTTGCAGGGTGGCACAGGACACCACTCTTGAAGTCAGACCAGTGCGAACAGGTGGTCGGTTGAATTGCAGCAAATAATGCTTCCAGTTGGTTAAGCACCACCCTGTCTTCCACAAAGTCCAGTCTCTGTACCCAAGAGTTTGCTCAACACAATCCTCACCCTTATCCTCCTTCCTCCCACTATGAAGAGTCTGGGCAAACAAGTGATCCCACACTCGGATATTCCGAGGACCTCTTTTCAGCGCCATTCCTTGATTTGGCCCTCTCGCCAAGCACGCTTGAAGAGGGACAGATCTTGTGCCCTGATTCCCAAACTCTTAAGCATCCACAGTCACAAGAAGAGGACGGTGGGGAATGGCAATTACTGTTTATTGAGGTGAATGATGATGAGACACAGTTGCCAATAAGTCAACCGCAATTACTGTCTCAAGAGGATGATGAAAAGGATGAGACACAGTTGTCAATCACTGAGGTTGTGGTTAGGTCAACAAGTCAGGAGGATGAGCAGAGAGAGGAAGTGGAAAAGGAGGTGGTGGACGATGAAGTCACTGACCCAACCTGGGAAGGTGGAAAGCCGAGCGAGGACAACAGTACAGAGGGGGAGGGATCTGCAGCACCACAACAGGCTGGAACAGGCAGTCAGATTGCAAAAGAGAGAAGGCGGGCCACACCAAACAGGCCCCCAACTGTTCCATGGAGCACACCCTTGCGGAAATCTACCTTGCCAAGGAGTAGGTGTTCCGCAGTATGGCGCTTTTTTGAGGAAAGTGCGGACTACAAAAGAATAGTAGTTTGCAACCTGTGCTGTACCAAAATGAGCCGGGGCATGAACACAAGCAACCTCACCACCACCAGCATGATCCGCCACATGGCATCCAAGCACCGTAATTAGTGGGGCGAACGCCTGGGTCCATTATCTGTGTCTGGGGGTCACACCACTGCCTCCTCTTCCCCTGTGTTACGTGCTGGCCAATCCCCTGTCGAAGGCGCAGGCCCGGATACCTCCCGCTCTGCACCCGGACCTTTGCAAGAACCATCAGCGACCAAATCCACTTCCGTATCCCGGCGCAGCATCCAAAGCTCCTTACCCCAGGCATTTGAACGCAAGCGCAAATACCCAGCCACCCACCCACAGGCCATAACACTAAATGTGCAGCTTTCCAAATTACTGGCCTTGGAAATGTTGCCATTTAGGCTTGTGGACATTGAGGCCTTCCGCAGCATAATGTCGGCGGCCGTCCTGCGTTACGCAGACCCCAGCCGCCACTATTTTTCAATGTGTGCCATGCCCGCCTTACATCAACATGTTGTCACGGCGGACAGGATATAAGATACACAGATAACTAAACAAACAATATATCTAGGCGAGAAGCTGGGGATAAGGTCACCTCCTAGCAAATCCCTAACAGCTCTCCCTATTCTGCTTTGCCCACATTCAGACCCTGAAGGTGGGAATAATGTGTCCTCGTGACTGGGCTGAGAATACCCTAGAATCCCTGAGATGGTGAAAGGGGAAAAAGGGGCAGCCTGCTCCCTCAGAACCAGGAGGGGACAGACGACACTCAAACAGCCTAGACAGCAAACCAAAGAAATCAGAAACCAACTTATCTTATCTGAGCAGGAAAAGCCAATCCTTCATCCCTTGCTTCCACAGCCTGACAGAAGCTATAACCCGCATGGAACACTGGGAGGGGAGTAATTTAAACCAACGACCCCACCCAGTGCACCTGAAGGGAGGCAGATCTAGCACGACTCCAAAACAAAACAAATGACTAGACATGTGCTGCTAATCTGGCAGACCTCCGTACATAGTCCGAGCAGGGCATGACACATGTGTCCCGTAACATCACACGTGCACTGACCAACGCAGTTACTGGGAAGGTCCACTTAACCATGGACACATGGACAAGTGCATTCGGCCAGGGACGCTACATTTCCCTGACGAAACACTAGGTGATCATTGTGGAGGCCGGGAGCCTACCATGGGATGGCACAGGTGCTACCGACGCTAAGGATTGCGGGCCCTACGTCGATCAGGGTTTCCGCTAGCACCTACGTTAGTGGCTGCAACCCCCACTTCTCATCCTCCACTTTCACCTCCGAATTATCCGTGTGTAGCACCAGTCAGCCATCAGTCAGTAGCACTGCAGTGGGGAAGCAGCAACAGGCCGAGCTAAAGCTGATATGCTTAGGGGACAAACAGCACACCACCACAGAGCTGTGGCAGGGGATACGAGACCAGACTGAGCTGTGGCTCTCACCACTCAACCTAGAACCAGGCATGGTTGTGTCTGATAATGGCCATAACTTGGTGGCGGCTTTGGAGCTCGACAAGCTCACACACATCCAATGCCTAGACCACGTCTTAAACTTAGTGGTTCAGCGGTTTCTCAAAACCTACCCCTATTTGCCTTAGCTACTGGTGAAGGTGCAGCGCGTGAGTGCACATTTCCGCAAGTCATCGACAGCTTCAGCCGGTCTGTCAACGCTGCAGCAGCGCTGGAAATTGCCAGATCACCGGCTGTTGTGCGACGTGAGCACATGCTGTAACTCGACGTTCCACATGTTGGCCAGGCTTTGTGAGCAGCAGAGGGCAGTAGTGGAATACCAGCTGCAACATGGCCGTCGCCTTTCTAATCAGCTTCCGCTATTCACAAGCGAGGAGTGGGCTTGGATGTCTGACCTCTGTGAGGTTTTAAAAAACTTTGAGGAATCAACACAAATGGTAAGCGGCGATAACACTATTATCAGCGTAACCATACTACTCAGACGCTCGCTGCTCACAATGAAGGCGGACGCTTTGTATGTGGAAGAGGTAGAAATGGGGGAAGGCATTACAAGGAGTGATAGCCAGACCACCCTCAGTTCGTCTTCTCAGCGCGAATTGGGAAAAGAAGAGGAGGAGGAGGAGAAGCAGGAGACGGTTGCCTCTGCTACAGAGGGTAGTACCCATGGAAGTTTAATTCCATCCATTCTGCGTGGGTGGGCAGAGAAGGAGGAAGAGAGGATTGAGAGTCATCCTCCTTATGTTACCTGACTTAATGTTAGGCTGCCTTTCCCGTGACCCGCGCATTATACGCATTTTAGACAACACCGATTACTGGATGTTCACCCTTCTCGACCCCCGCTACAAAGAGAACTTCTTATCTCTCATTCCACTGGTGGAGAGGACGAGCAAAATGGTGCAATACCAGAAGGTCCTTGTGGAAAAATTGCTCCACACAGCAGTTCCAACAGAGACAGGGCAGCACTCTACAAAGCCTGGGACAGTTTCATGACACCATGCCAGCACCCTCACCCTGATGCGTGGCCCAGTGTAACAAGGAGGGAACAATTTTGGTAGATGGTGAAGGGGTACATAGCAGCATGTCAGCGTCCTCAATGATCCCTCTGTGCCATACAACTACTAGATGTCCAAGCTGGACATGTGGCACGAACTGGCGCTCTACGCCTTGGAGGTGCTGGCCTGCCCTGCCGCCAGCGTTTTGTCTGAGAGGGTATTTATTTAGTGCTGCTGGTGGCAGTCTAACAGATAAGCGTAGCCGCTTATCAACTGAAAATGCTGACAGGTTGACTCATATAAAAATAAACAAGGCCTGCATTGACCCTGACTTCTCGACTCCACCAGAGGAAAGCTGATAAACATAAATGCACTTTAAATGTGTTGTTTATAATGTACTGAATACACTGTATTCCCATGCACCCCTTCCACCACAAAAAAGGGTATATGGTTGAATCTTCCTTTTCTCATCCTCCTCCTCTTCCATCATATCAACATGCTTATTTGTCGCATAGAATGCCCTCGCATATAATGTTTTAAAGGGTCAGCTCACATGCAGGCCCTCGCATATAAAGTTTTACAGGGTCATCTCACCTGCAGGCCCTCGCATATAATGTTTTATAGGGTCAGCTCACCTACAGGCCCTCGCATATAATATTTTACAGGGTCAGCTCACCTACAGCCCCTCATTTAAATTATTTTACAGGGTCAGCTCACCTACAGGCCCTCACATATAATTTTTTACATGGTCAGCTCACCTACAGGCACTCGCATATAATATTTTACAGGGTCAGCTCACCTGCAGGCCCTCGCATATAATGTTTTACAGGGTCAGATTACCTATAGGCCCTTGTATATAATGTTTTACAGGGTCAACTCACCTATAGGCCCTCACATATAATGTTTTACAGGGTCAGCTCACCTGCAGGACCTCACATATAATATTTTACAGGGTCAGCTCTCCTGTAGGCCCTCACATATAATGTTTTACAGGGTCAGCTCACCTACAGACCTTCACATATAATGTTTTACAAGGTCAGCTCACCTGCAGGCCCTCACATATAATGTTTTACAGGGTCAGCTCACCTGCAGGCCCTCACCCACAACCTTTTAGAGAATCAACTCAACTGCAGGTCCTCTCCTACAATCTGTTACAGGGTCAGCTCACCTGCATGCCCTCGCATATAATGTTTTACAGGGTCAGCTCACCTGCAGGCCCACGCATATAATGTTTTACAGGGTCAGCTCACCTACAGACCTTCGCATATAATGTTTTACAAGGTCAGCTCACCTACAGGCCCTCACATATAATGTTTTACAGAGTCAGCTCACCTGCAGGCCCTTACCTACAACCTTTTAGAGGGTCAGCTCACCTGCAGGTTCTCTCCTACAATCTATTACAGGGTCAGCTCACCTGTAGGCCCTCACATATAATGTTTTACAGGGTCAGCTCACCTACAGACCCTCGCATATAATGTTTTACAGGGTCAGCTCACCTACAGGCCCTCGCATATAATGTTTTAAATGGTCAGCTCACCTACAGACCCTCGCATGCAATGTTTTACAGCGTCAGCTCACGTACAGCCCTCGCATATAATGTTTTACAGGGTCAACTCATCTGCAGGCCCTCACCTACAATCTTTTACAGGGTCAGCTCATCTGCAGGCCCTCACCTACAATCTTTTATAGGGTCAGCTCACCTGCAGGCACTCACCTACAATATTTTATAGGGTCTTCTCACTTGCAGGGCCTCGCATATAATGTTTTACAGGGTCAGCTCACCTGCAAGCCCTCGCATATAATGTTTTACAGGGTCAGCTCACCTACAGACCCTCGCATACAATGTTTTACAGGGTCAGCTCACCTACAGCCCTTGCATACAATGTTTTACAGGGTCAATTCATCTGCAGGCCCTCATCTACAATCTTTTACAGGGTCAGCTCACCTGCAGGCCCTCACCTACAACCTTTTAGAGGGTCAGCTCACCTGCAGGGCCTCACATATAATGTTTTATAGGGTCAGCTCACCTGCAGGCACTCACCTACAACCTCTTTAAAGGTCAGCTCACCTGCAGGCCCTCTCCTACAATCTTTTACAGGGTCAGCTCGCCTGCATGCCCTCGCCTAAAACCTTTTAGAGGGTCAGCTCACCAACAGGCCCTCACCTACAATCTTTTATAGTGTCTTCTCACCTGTAGGGCCTCGCATATAATGTTTTACAGGGTCAGCTCACCTACAGGCCCTCACCTACAACCTCTTTGAGGGTCAGCTCACCTGCAGACCCTCGCATATAATGTTTTATAGGGTCAGCTCACCTATAGACCCTCGCATATAATGTTTTACATGGTCAGCTCACCTACAGGCCCTCGCATATAATTTTTATAGGGTCAGCTCACCTGCAGGCCCTCACCTACAATCTTTTACAGGGTCAGCTCACCTGCAGGCCCTTGCTTATAATGTTTTACAGGGTCAGGTTACCTGCAGGCCATCTTATATAATATTTTACAGGGTCACCTCACCTGTAGGCCCTCGCATATAATTTTTTACAGGGTCATCTCACCTGCAGGCCCTCACCTACAACCTCTTTGAGGGTCAGCTCACCTATAGACCCTCGCATATAATGTTTTACATGGTCAGCTCACCTACAGGCCCTCGCATATAATTTTTATAGGTTTAGCTCACCTGCAGGCCCTCACCTACAATCTTTTACAGGGTCAGCTCACCTGCAGGCCCTCGCTTATAATGTTTTACAGGGTCAGGTTACCTGCAGGCCATCTTATATAATATTTTACAGGGTCAGCTCACCTGTAGGCCCTCGCATATAATTTTTTACAGGGTCATCTCACCTGCAGGCTCTCACCTACAGCCTTTTAGAGGGTCAGCTCACCAACAGGCCCTCACCTTCAATCTTTTATAGGGTCTTCACACCTGCAGGGCCTCGCATATAATGTTTTATAGGGTCAGATCACCTGCAGGCCCTCACCTACAACCTTCAGAGGGTCAGCTCACCTCTAGGCCCTCTCCTACAATCTTTTACAGGGTCATCTCACCTACAGGCCCTCACCTACAACCTTTTACAGGGTGAGCTCAACTGTAGGTCCTCATCTACAATCTTTTGCAGGGTCAGCTCACCTGCAGGCCCCCGCATATAATGTTTTACAGGGTCAACTCACTGCAGGCCCTCACCTACAATGTTTTAGAGGGTCAGCTCACCAGCAGGCCCTCACCTACAATCTTTTACAGGGTTAGCTCGCCTGCATGCCCTCGCATATAATGTTTTACAGGGTCAGCTCACCTGCAGGCCCTCACCTACAACCTTTTACAGGGTGAGCTCAACTGTAGGTCCTCATCTACAATCTTTTGCATGGTCAGATCACCTGCAGGCCCTTGCATATAGTGTTTTACAGGGTCAACTCACTGCAGGCCCTCACCTACAACATTTTAGAGGGTCAGCTCACCAGCATGCCCTCACCTACAATCTTTTATAGGGTCTTCTCACCTGCAGGGCCTCGCATATAATGTTTTACAGGGTCTTCTCACCTGCAGGCCCTCACCTACAATCATTTATAGGGTCAGATCACCTGCAGGCCCTCACATATAATGTTTTAAAGGGTCAGCTCACCAACAGGCCCTCACCTACAATCTTTTATAGGGGCTTCTCACCTGCAGGGCCTCGCATATAATGTTTTACAGGGTCTTCTCACCTGCAGGCCCTCACCTACAATCTTTTACAGTGTCAGCTCACCTGCAGACCCTCGCATATAATGTTTTATAGGGTCAGCTCACCTGAAGACCCTCGCATATAATGTTTTACAAGGTCAGCTCACCTGCAGGCCCTCGCCTACAACCTTTTATAGTGTCTTCTCACCTGCACGGCCTCTCATATAATGTTTTACAGGGTAAGCTCACCAGCAGGCTCTCTTTTACAATCTTTTACAGGGGTAGCTCGCCTGCATGCCCTCGCTTATAATGTTTTACAGGGTCAGCTCACCTGCAGGCCCTCACCTACAATCTTTTATAGGGTCTTATCACCTGCAGGGCCTCGCATATAATGTTTTACAGTGTCAGCTCACCTGGAGGCCTCGCATATAATATTTTACAGGGTCAGCTCACCTGCATGCCCTCGCATATACAGGTCCTTCTAAAAAAATTAGCATATTGTGATAAAGTTCATTATTTTCTGTAATGTACTGATAAACATTAGACTTTCATATATTTTAGATTCATTACACAGAACTGAAGTAGTTCAAGCCTTTTCTTGTTTTAATATTGATGATTTTGGCATACAGCTCATGAAAACCCAAAATTCCTATCTCAAAAAATTAGCATATCATGAAAAGGTTCTCTAAACGAGCTATTAACCTAATCATCTGAATCAACTAATTAACTCTAAACACCTGCAAAAAGATTCCTGAGGCTTTTAAAAACTCCCAGCCTGGTTCATTACTCAAAACCGCAATTATGGGTACGACTGCCGACCTGACTGCTGTCCAGAAGGCCATCATTGACACACTCAAGTAAGAGGGTAAGACACAGAAAGAAATTTCTGAACGAATAGGCTGTTCCCAGAGTGCTGTATCAAGGCACCTCAGTGGGAAGTCTGTGGGAAGGAAAAAAGTGTGGCAGAAAACGCTGCACAACGAGAAGAGGTGACCGGACCCTGAGGAAGATTGTGGAGAAGGACCGATTCCAGACCTTGGGGGACCTGCGGAAGCAGTGGACTGAGTCTGGAGTAGAAACATCCAGAGCCACCGTGTACAGGCGTGTGCAGGAAATGGGCTACAGGTGCCGCATTCCCCAGGTCAAGCCACTTTTGAACCAGAAACAGCGGCAGAAGCGCCTGACCTGGGCTACAGAGAAGCAGCAGTGGACTGTCCAAAGTACTTTTTTCGGATGAAAGCAAATTTTGCATGTCATTCGGAAATCAAGGTGCCAGAGTCTGGAGGAAGACTGGGGAGAGGGAAATGCCAAAATGCCTGAAGTGCAGTGTCAAGTACCCACAGTCAGTGATGGTCTGGGGTGCCATGTCAGCTGCTGGTGTTGGTCCACTGTGTTTTATCAAGGGCAGGGTCAATGCAGCTAGCTATCAGGAGATTTTGAAGCACTTCATGCTTCCATCTGCTGAAAAGCTTTATGGAGATGAAGATTTCATTTTTCAGCACGACCTGGCACCTGCTCACAGTGCCAAAACCACTGGTAAATGGTTTACTGACCATGGTATTACTGTGCTCAATTGGTCTGCCAACTCTCCTGACCTGAACCCCATAGAGAATCTGTGGGATATTGGGAAGAGAAAGTTGAGAGACGCAAGACCCAACACTCTGGATGAGCTTAAGGCCATTATCGAAGCATCCTGGGCCTCCATAACACCTCAGCAGTGCCACAGGCTGATTGCCTCCATGCCACGCCGCATTGAAGCAGTCATTTCTGCAGGCCCTCACCTACAATCTTTTACAGTGTCAGCTCACCTGCAGACCCTCGCATATAATGTTTTATAGGGTCAGCTCACCTGTAGGCCCTCGCATATAATGTTTTACAGGGTCAGCTCACCTGAAGACCCTCGTATATAATGTTTTACAAGGTCAGCTCACCTGCAGGCTCTCACCTACAGCCTTTTACAGGGTGAGCTCAACTGTAGGTCCTCATCTACAATCTTTTGCAGGGTCAGCTCACCTGCAGGCCCTCGCATATAATGTTTTACAGGGTCAACTCACTGCAGGCCCTCACCTACAATGTTTTACAGGGTCAGCTCACCAGCAGGCCCTCGCATATAATGTTTTACAGGGTCAGCTCACCAGCAGGCCCTCACCTACAATCATTTATAGGGTCAGCTCACCTGCAGGCCCTCGCATATAATGTTTAAAGGGTCAGTTCACCTACAGGCCCTTACCAACCTTTTAGAGGGTCAGCTTACCAGCAGGCCCTCACCTACAATTTTTTACAGGGTTAGCTCGCCTGCATGCCCTCACATATAATGTTTTACAGGGTCAGCTCACCTGTAGGCCTTCACCTACAACCTTTTACAGGGTGAGCTCAACTGTAGGTCCTCATCTACAATCTTTTGCATGGTCAGATCACCTGCAGGCTCTTGCATATAATGTTTTACAGGGTCAACTCACTGCAGGCCCTCACCTACAACGTTTTAGAGGGTCAGCTCACCAGCATGCCCTCACCTACAATCATTTATAGAATCAGCTCACCTGCAGGTCCTCGCATATTATGTTTTAAAGGGTCAGCTCACCAACAGGCCCTCACCTTTAATCTTTTATAGAGTCTTCTCACCTGCAGGGCCTCTCATATAATGTTTTATAGGGTAAGCTCACCTGAAGGCCCCCGCATATAATGTTTTACAGGGTCAGCTCACCTACAGACCCTCGCATATAATGTTTTACATGGTCAGCTCACCTACAGGGCCTCGCATATAATGTTTTACAGTGTCAGCTCACCTTGAGGCCTCGCATATAATGTTTTACAGGGTCATTTCACCTATAGGCCCTCGCATATAATGTTTTACAGGGTCAACTCACTGCAGGCCCTCACCAACAATGTTTTACAGGGTCACCTACAATCTTTTATAGGGTCAGCTCACCTGCAGGCACTCACCTACAATATTTTATAGGGTCTTCTCACTTGCAGGGCCTCGCATATAATGTTTTACAGGGTCAGCTCACCTGCAAGCCCTCGCATATAATGTTTTACAGGGTCAGCTCACCTACAGACCCTCGCATACAATGTTTTACAGGGTCAGCTCACCTACAGCCCTTGCATACAATGTTTTACAGGGTCAATTCATCTGCAGGCCCTCATCTACAATCTTTTACAGGGTCAGCTCACCTGCAGGCCCTCACCTACAACCTTTTAGAGGGTCAGCTCACCTGCAGGGCCTCACATATAACGTTTTATAGGGTCAGCTCACCTGCAGGCACTCACCTACAACCTCTTTAAAGGTCAGCTCACCTGCAGGCCCTCTCCTACAATCTTTTACAGGGTCAGCTCGCCTGCATGCCCTCACATATGTTTTACAGGGTCAGCTCAACTGCAGGCCCTCGCCTAAAACCTTTTAGAGGGTCAGCTCACCAACAGGCCCTCACCTACAATCTTTTATAGTGTCTTCTCACCTGCAGGGCCTCGCATATAATGTTTTACAGGGTCAGCTCACCTACAGGCCCTCACCTACAACCTCTTTGAGGGTCAGCTCACCTGCAGACCCTCGCATATAATGTTTTATAGGGTCAGCTCACCTATAGACCCTCGCATATAATTTTTATAGGGTCAGCTCACCTGCAGGCCCTCACCTACAATCTTTTACAGGGTCAGCTCACCTGCAGGCCCTTGCTTATAATGTTTTACAGGGTCAGGTTACCTGCAGGCCATCTTATATAATATTTTACAGGGTCACCTCACCTGTAGGCCCTCGCATATAATGTTTTACAGGGTCATCTCACCTGCAGGCCCTCACGTACAACCTCTTTGAGGGTCAGCTCACCTATAGACCCTCGCATATAATGTTTTACATGGTCAGCTCACCTACAGGCCCTCGCATATAATTTTTATAGGTTTAGCTCACCTGCAGGCCCTCACCTACAATCTTTTACAGGGTCAGCTCACCTGCAGGCCCTCGCTTATAATGTTTTACAGGGTCAGGTTACCTGCAGGCCATCTTATATAATATTTTACAGGGTCAGCTCACCTGTAGGCCCTCGCATATAATTTTTTACAGGGTCATCTCACCTGCAGGCTCTCACCTACAGCCTTTTAGAGGGTCAGCTCACCAACAGGCCCTCACCTTCAATCTTTTATAGGGTCTTCACACCTGCAGGGCCTCGCATATAATGTTTTATAGGGTCAGATCACCTGCAGGCCCTCACCTACAACCTTCAGAGGGTCAGCTCACCTCTAGGCCCTCTCCTACAATCTTTTACAGGGTCATCTCACCTACAGGCCCTCACCTACAACCTTTTACAGGGTGAGCTCAACTGTAGGTCCTCATCTACAATCTTTTGCAGGGTCAGCTCACCTGCAGGCCCCCCGCATATAATGTTTTACAGGGTCAACTCACTGCAGGCCCTCACCTACAATGTTTTAGAGGGTCAGCTCACCAGCAGGCCCTCACCTACAATCTTTTACAGGGTCAGCTCACCTGCAGGCCCTCACCTACAACCTTTTACAGGGTGAGCTCAACTGTAGGTCCTCATCTACAATCTTTTGCATGGTCAGATCACCTGCAGGCCCTTGCATATAGTGTTTTACAGGGTCAACTCACTGCAGGCCCTCACCTACAACATTTTAGAGGGTCAGCTCACCAGCATGCCCTCACCTACAATCTTTTATAGGGTCTTCTCACCTGCAGGGCCTCGCATATAATGTTTTACAGGGTCTTCTCACCTGCAGGCCCTCACCTACAAACTTTTACAGTATCAGATCACCTGCAGGCCCTCACCTACAACCTTCAGAGTGTCAGATCACCTCTAGGCCCTCTCCTACAATCTTTTACAGGGTCAGCTCACCTGCAGGCCCTCACCTACAACCTTTTACAGGGTGAGCTCAACTGTAGGTCCTCATCTACAATCTTTTGCAGGGTCAGCTCACCTGCAGGCCCTCACATATAATGTTTTACAGGGTCATTTCACTGCAGGCCCTCACCTACAATCATTTATAGGGTCAGCTCACCTGCAGGCCCTCGCATATAATGTTTTACAGGGTCATTTCACTGCAGGCCCTCACCTACAATGTTTTAGAGGGTCAGCTCACCAGCAGGCCCTCACCTACAATCATTTATAGGGTCAGATCACCTGCAGGCCCTCACATATAATGTTTTAAAGGGTCAGCTCACCAACAGGCCCTCACCTACAATCTTTTATAGGGGCTTCTCACCTGCAGGGCCTCGCATATAATGTTTTACAGGGTCTTCTCACCTGCAGGCCCTCACCTACAATCTTTTACAGTGTCAGCTCACCTGCAGACCCTCGCATATAATGTTTTATAGGGTCAGCTCACCTGAAGACCCTCGCATATAATGTTTTACAAGGTCAGCTCACCTGCAGGCCCTCGCCTACAACCTTTTATAGTGTCTTCTCACCTGCACGGCCTCTCATATAATGTTTTACAGGGTAAGCTCACCAGCAGGCTCTCTTTTACAATCTTTTACAGGGGTAGCTCGCCTGCATGCCCTCGCTTATAATGTTTTACAGGGTCAGCTCACCTGCAGGCCCTCACCTACAATCTTTTATAGGGTCTTATCACCTGCAGGGCCTCGCATATAATGTTTTACAGTGTCAGCTCACCTGGAGGCCTCGCATATAATATTTTACAGGGTCAGCTCACCTGCATGCCCTCGCATATACAGGTCCTTCTAAAAAAATTAGCATATTGTGATAAAGTTCATTATTTTCTGTAATGTACTGA
Source organism: Bufo bufo (assembly GCF_905171765.1). Classification (NCBI taxonomy): domain Eukaryota; kingdom Metazoa; phylum Chordata; class Amphibia; order Anura; family Bufonidae; genus Bufo; species Bufo bufo. The sequence continues at coordinate 222,017,443 of NC_053394.1, forward strand.
TAAACATTAGACTTTCATATATTTTAGATTCATTACACAGAACTGAAGTAGTTCAAGCCTTTTCTTGTTTTAATATTGATGATTTTGGCATACAGCTCATGAAAACCCAAAATTCCTATCTCAAAAAATTAGCATATCATGAAAAGGTTCTCTAAACGAGCTATTAACCTAATCATCTGAATCAACTAATTAACTCTAAACACCTGCAAAAAGATTCCTGAGGCTTTTAAAAACTCCCAGCCTGGTTCATTACTCAAAACCGCAATTATGGGTACGACTGCCGACCTGACTGCTGTCCAGAAGGCCATCATTGACACACTCAAGCAAGAGGGTAAGACACAGAAAGAAATTTCTGAACGAATAGGCTGTTCCCAGAGTGCTGTATCAAGGCACCTCAGTGGGAAGTCTGTGGGAAGGAAAAAAGTGTGGCAGAAAACGCTGCACAACGAGAAGAGGTGACCGGACCCTGAGGAATATTGTGGAGAAGGACCGATTCCAGACCTTGGGGGACCTGCGGAAGCAGTGGACTGAGTCTGGAGTAGAAACATCCAGAGCCACCGTGTACAGGCGTGTGCAGGAAATGGGCTACAGGTGCCGCATTCCCCAGGTCAAGCCACTTTTGAACTAGAAACAGTGGCAGAAGCGCCTGACCTGGGCTACAGAGAAGCAGCACTGGACTGTCCAAAGTACTTTTTTCGGATGAAAGCAAATTTTGCATGTCATTCAGAAATCAAGGTGCCAAAGTCTGGAGGAAGACTGGGGAGAGGGAAATGCCAAAATGCCTGAAGTGCAGTGTCAAGTACCCACAGTCAGTGATGGTCTGGGGTGCCATGTCAGCTGCTGGTGTTGGTCCACTGTGTTTTATCAAGGGCAGGGTCAATGCAGCTAGCTATCAGGAGATTTTGAAGCACTTCATGCTTCCATCTGCTGAAAAGCTTTATGGAGATGAAGATTTCATTTTTCAGCACGACCTGGCACCTGCTCACAGTGCCAAAACCACTGGTAAATGGTTTACTGACCATGGTATTACTGTGCTCAATTGGTCTGCCAACTCTCCTGACCTGAACCCCATAGAGAATCTGTGGGATATTGGGAAGAGAAAGTTGAGAGACGCAAGACCCAACACTCTGGATGAGCTTAAGGCCATTATCGAAGCATCCTGGGCCTCCATAACACCTCAGCAGTGCCACAGGCTGATTGCCTCCATGCCACGCCGCATTGAAGCAGTCATTTCTGCAGGCCCTCACCTACAATCTTTTACAGTGTCAGCTCACCTGCAGACCCTCGCATATAATGTTTTATAGGGTCAGCTCACCTGTAGGCCCTCGCATATAATGTTTTACAGGGTCAGCTCACCTGAAGACCCTCGTATATAATGTTTTACAAGGTCAGCTCACCTGCAGGCTCTCACCTACAGCCTTTTACAGGGTGAGCTCAACTGTAGGTCCTCATCTACAATCTTTTGCAGGGTCAGCTCACCTGCAGGCCCTCGCATATAATGTTTTACAGGGTCAACTCACTGCAGGCCCTCACCTACAATGTTTTACAGGGTCAGCTCACCAGCAGGCCCTCGCATATAATGTTTTACAGGGTCAGCTCACCAGCAGGCCCTCACCTACAATCATTTATAGGGTCAGCTCACCTGCAGGCCCTCGCATATAATGTTTAAAGGGTCAGTTCACCTACAGGCCCTTACCAACCTTTTAGAGGGTCAGCTTACCAGCAGGCCCTCACCTACAATTTTTTACAGGGTTAGCTCGCCTGCATGCCCTCACATATAATGTTTTACAGGGTCAGCTCACCTGTAGGCCTTCACCTACAACCTTTTACAGGGTGAGCTCAACTGTAGGTCCTCATCTACAATCTTTTGCATGGTCAGATCACCTGCAGGCTCTTGCATATAATGTTTTACAGGGTCAACTCACTGCAGGCCCTCACCTACAACGTTTTAGAGGGTCAGCTCACCAGCATGCCCTCACCTACAATCATTTATAGAATCAGCTCACCTGCAGGTCCTCGCATATTATGTTTTAAAGGGTCAGCTCACCAACAGGCCCTCACCTTTAATCTTTTATAGAGTCTTCTCACCTGCAGGGCCTCTCATATAATGTTTTATAGGGTAAGCTCACCTGAAGGCCCCCGCATATAATGTTTTACAGGGTCAGCTCACCTACAGACCCTCGCATATAATGTTTTACATGGTCAGCTCACCTACAGGGCCTCGCATATAATGTTTTACAGTGTCAGCTCACCTTGAGGCCTCGCATATAATGTTTTACAGGGTCATTTCACCTATAGGCCCTCGCATATAATGTTTTACAGGGTCAACTCACTGCAGGCCCTCACCAACAATGTTTTACAGGGTCAGCTCACCAGCAGGCCCTCACCTACAATCATTTATACGGTCAGCTCACCTGCAGGCCCTGGCATATAATGTTTTACAGGGTCAGCTCACCTGCAGGCCCTCACCTACAATCATTTATAGGGTCAGCTCACCTGCAGGCCCTGGCATATAATGTTTTACAGGGTCAGCTCACCTGCAGGCCCTCACCTACAATCATTTATAGGGTCAGCTCACCTGCAGGCCCTTGCAAATAATGTTTTAAAGGGTCAGCTCACCAACAGGCCCTCACCTTCAATCTTTTATAGGGTCTTATCACCTGCAGGGCCTCGCATATAATGTTTTAAAGGGTCAGCTCACCAAAAGGCCCTCACCTACAAACTTTTACAGTATCAGATCACCTGCAGGCTCTCACCTACAACCTTCAGAGAGTCAGCTCACCTGTAGGCCCTCGCATATAATGTTTTACAGGGTCAGCTCACCTGAAGACCCTCGCATATGTTTTACAAGGTCAGCTCACCTGCAGGCCCTCACCTACAACCTATTAGAGGGTCAGCTCACCAACAGGCCCTCACCTTCAATCTTTTATAGGGTCTTCTCACCTGCAGGGCCTCGCATATAATGTTTTAAAGGGTCAGCTCACCAAAAGGCCCTCACCTACAATCTTTTATAGGGTCTTCTCACCTGCAGGACCTCACATATAATGTTTTACAGGGTCTTCTCATCTACAGGCCCTCACCTACAAACTTTTACAGTATCAGATCACCTGCAGGCCCTCACCTACAACCTTCAGAGGGTCAGCTCACCTCTAGGCCCTCTCCTACTATCTTTTACAGGGTCAGCTCACCTGCAGGCCCTCACCTACAACCTTTTACAGGGTGAGCTCAACTGTAGGTCCTCATCTACAATCTTTAGCAGGGTCAGCTCACCTGCAGGCCCTCGCATATAATGTTTTACAGGGTCAACTCACTGCAGGCCCTCACCTACAATGTTTTAGAGGGTCAGCTCACCAGCAGGCCCTCACCTACAATCATTTATAGGGTCAGCTCACCTGCAGGCCCTCGCATATAATGTTTTAAAGGGTCAGCTCACCAACAGGCCCTCACCTACAATCTTTTATAGGGTTTTCTCACCTGCAGGGCCTCACATATAATGTTTTACAGGGTCTTCTCACCTGCAGGCCCTCACCTATAATCTTTCACAGTGTCAGCTCACTTGCAGACCCTCGCATATAATGTTTTATAGGGTCAGCTCACCTGTAGGCCCTCGCATATAATGTTTTACAGGGTCAGCTCACCTGAAGACCCTCGCATATAATGTTTTACAAGGTCAGCTCACCTGCAGGCCCTCACCTACAACCTATTAGAGGGTCAGCTCACCAACAGGCCCTCACCTACAATCTTTTATAGTGTCTTCTCACCTGCACGGCCTCTCATATAATGTTTTACAGGGTCAGCTCACCAGCAGGCTCTCTTCTACAATCTTTTACAGGGGTAGCTCGCCTGCATGCCCTCGCTTATAATGTTTTACAGGATCAGCTCACCTATAGGCCCTCACCTACAATCTTTTATAGGGTCTTATCACCTACAGGGCCTCGCATATAATGTTTTACAGTGTCAGCTCACCTTGAGGCCTCGCATATAATGTTTTACAGGGTCATCCCACCTATAGGCCCTCGCATATAATGTTTTACAGGGTCAGCTCACCTGCAGGCTCTCACCTACAACCTTTTAGAGGGTCAGCTTACCAACAGGCCCTCACCTTCAATCTTTTATAGGGTATTTTCACCTGCAGGGCCTCGCATATAATGTTTTATAGGGTCAGATCACCTGCAGGCCCTCACCTACAACCTTTAGAGGGTCAGCTCACCTCTAGGCCCTGTCCTACAATCTTTTACAGGGTCATCTCACCTACAGACCCTCACCTACAGCCTTTTACAGGGTGAGCTCAACTGTAGGTCCTCATCTACAATCTTTTGCAGGGTCAGCTCACCTGCAGGCCCTCGCATATAATGTTTTACAGGGTCAGTTCACCTACAGGCCCTTACCAACCTTTTAGAGGGTCAGCTTACCAGCAGGCCCTCACCTACAATCATTTATAGGGTCAGCTCACCTGCAGGCCCTCGCATATAATGTTTAAAGGGTCAGTTCACCTACAGGCCCTTACCAACCTTTTAGAGGGTCAGCTTACCAGCAGGCCCTCACCTACAATTTTTTACAGGGTTAGCTCGCCTGCATGCCCTCACATATAATGTTTTACAAGGTCAGCTCACCTGTAGGCCTTCACCTACAACCTTTTACAGGGTGAGCTCAACTGTAGGTCCTCATCTACAATCTTTTGCATGGTCAGATCACCTGCAGGCTCTTGCATATAATGTTTTACAGGGTCAACTCACTGCAGGCCCTCACCTACAACGTTTTAGAGGGTCAGCTCACCAGCATGCCCTCACCTACAATCATTTATAGGGTCAGCTCACCTGCAGGCCCTCGCATATAATGTTTTAAAGGGTCAGCTCACCAACAGGCCCTCACCTTTAATCTTTTATAGGGTCTTCTCACCTGCAGGGCCTCTCATATAATATTTTATAGGGTAAGCTCACCTGAAGGCCCCCGCATATAATGTTTTACAGGGTCAGCTCACCTACAGACCCTCGCATATAATGTTTTACATGGTCAGCTCACCTACAGGGCCTCGCATATAATGTTTTACAGTGTCAGCTCACCTTGAGGCCTCGCATATAATGTTTTACAGGGTCATCTCACCTATAGGCCCTCGCATATAATGTTTTACAGAGTCAGCTCACCTGCAGGCTCTCACCTACAACCTTTTAGAGGGTCAGCTTACCAACAGGCCCTCACCTACAATCATTTATAGGGTCAGCTCACCAGCAGGCCCTCACCTACAATCATTTATAGGGTCAGCTCACCTGCAGGCCCTCGCATATAATGTTTTAAAGGGTCAGTTCGCCTACAGGCCCTTACCTTTAATCTTTTATAGGGTCTTCTCACCTGCAGGGCCTCTCATATAATGTTTTATAGGGTAAGCTCATCTGAAGGCCCCTGCATATAATGTTTTACACGGTCAGCTCACCTACAGACCTTCGCATATAATGTTTTACATGGTCAGCTCACCTACAGGCCCTCGCTTATAATGTTTTACAGGGTCAGCTCACCTGCAGGTCCTCGCATATAATGTTTTACATGGTCAGCTCAGCAACAGGCCCTCACCTTCAATCTTTTATAGGGTCTTCTCACCTGCAGGGCCTCGCATATAATGTTTTATAGGGTCAGATCACCTGCAGGCCCTTATCTACAACCTTCAGAGGGTCAGCTCACCTCTAGGCCCTCTCCTACAATCTTTTACATGGTCAGCTCACCTGCAGGCCCTCACCTACAACCTTTTACAGGGTGAGCTCAACTGTAGGTCCTCATCTACAATATTTTGTATGGTCAGATCACCTGCAGGCCCTTGCATATAATGTTTTACAGGGTTAACTCACTGCAGCCCTTCACCTACAACGTTTTAGAGGGTCAGCTCACCAGCATGCCCTCACCTACAATCATTTATAGGGTCAGCTCACCTACAGGGCCTCGCATATAATGTTTTACAGTGTCAGCTCACCTTGAGGCCTCGCATATAATGTTTTACAGGGTCATCTCACCTATAGGCCCTCGCATATAATGTTTTACAGAGTCAGCTCACCTGCAGGCTCTCACCTACAACCTTTTAGAGGGTCAGCTTACCAACAGGCCCTCACCTACAATCATTTATAGGGTCAGCTCACCAGCAGGCCCTCACCTACAATCATTTATAGGGTCAGCTCACCTGCAGGCCCTCGCATATAATGTTTTAAAGGGTCAGTTCGCCTACAGGCCCTTACCTTTAATCTTTTATAGGGTCTTCTCACCTGCAGGGCCTCTCATATAATGTTTTATAGGGTAAGCTCATCTGAAGGCCCCTGCATATAATGTTTTACATGGTCAGCTCACCTACAGGCCCTCGCTTATAATGTTTTACAGGGTCAGCTCACCTACAGGCCCTCGCTTATAATGTTTTACATGGTCAGCTCAGCAACAGGCCCTCACCTTCAATCTTTTATAGGGTCTTCTCACCTGCAGGGCCTCGCATATAATGTTTTATAGGGTCAGATCACCTGCAGGCCCTTATCTACAACCTTCAGAGGGTCAGCTCACCTCTAGGCCCTCTCCTACAATCTTTTACATGGTCAGCTCACCTGCAGGCCCTCACCTACAACCTTTTACAGGGTGAGCTCAACTGTAGGTCCTCATCTACAATATTTTGTATGGTCAGATCACCTGCAGGCCCTTGCATATAATGTTTTACAGGGTTAACTCACTGCAGCCCTTCACCTACAACGTTTTAGAGGGTCAGCTCACCAGCATGCCCTCACCTACAATCATTTATAGGGTCAACTCACCTGCAGGCCCTCGCATATAATGTTTTAAAGGGTCAGCTCACCAACAGGCCCTCACCTTCAATCTTTTATAGGGTCTTCTCACCTGCAGGCCCTCGCATATAATGTTTTAAAGGGTCAGCTCACCAACAGGCCCTCACCTTCAATCTTTTATAGGGTCTTCTTATCTGCAGGGCCTCGCATATAATGTTTTACAGGGTCTTTTCACCTACAGGCCCTCACCTGCAAACTTTTACAGTGTCAGCTCACCTACAGACCCTTGCATATAATGTTTTATAGGGTCAGCTCACCTGTAGGCCCTCGCATATAATGTTTTACAGGGTCAGCTCACCTGTAGGCCCTCGCATATAATGTTTTACAGGGTCAGCTCACCTATAGACCCTCGCATATAATGTTTTACAGGGTCAGCTCACCAACAGGCCCTCACCTACAATCTTTTATAGGGTCTTCTCACCTGCAGGGCCTCGCATATAATGTTTTACAGGGTCTTCTCACCTGCAGGCCCTCACCTACAAACTTTTACAGTGTCAGCTCACCTGCAGACCCTCGCATATAATGTTTTATAGGGTCAGCTCACCTGTAGGCCCTCACATATAATGTTTTACAGGGTCAGCTCACCTATAGACCCTCGCATATAATGTTTTACAGGGTCAGCTCACCTGCAGACCCTCGCATATAATGTTTTACAAGGTCAGCTCACCTGCAGACCCTCGCATATAATGTTTTATAGGGACAGCTCACCTGCAGGCCCTCGCATAAAATGTTTTTCAGGGTCAGCTCACCTACAACCTTTTAGCGGGTCATTTCACCAGCAAGCCCTCACCTACAATCTTTTACAGGGTTAGCTCACCTGCAGGCCCTCGCATAAAATGTTTTTCAGGGTCAGATCACCTGCAGGCCCTCACCTACAACCTTTTAGAGGGTCATCTCACCAGCAGACACTCACCTACAATATTTTACAGGGTCAGCTCATCTGCAGGCCCTCGCATATAATGTTTTACAGGGTCAGCTCACCTGTAGGCCCTCACCTACAACCTTTTAGAGAGTCATCTCTTCAGCAGGCCCTCACTTACAATCTTTTACAGGGTAAGATCAACTGCAGACCCTCACATATAATGTTTCACAGGGTCAGCTCACCTGCAGGCCCTCAACTACAATCTTTTACAGGGTCAGCTTACCAGCAGGCCGTCGCATATAATGTTTTACAGGGTCAGCTCACCTGCAGGCCCTCAACTACAACCTTTTAGAGGGTCATCTCACCAGCAGATTCTCACCTACAATCTTTTACAGGGTCAGCTCACCTGCAGGCAATTAAATATAATGTTTTACAGGGTCAGCTCACCTGCAGTCCCTCACCTACAAGTTTTTAGAGGGTCAGCTCACCAGCGGGCCCTCACCTACAATCTTTTATAGGGTCAGCTCACCTGCAGGCCCTCATTCCTAATGTTTTAGATGGTTGGATCAGCAGCAGGCCCTCACCCATAATTTTTCCGATTGTCAGCTCAGCAGCAGGCCCTCAACCATAATTTTTTAGAGGGTCAGCTCCGCAGCAGGCCCTCAACCATAGTTTTTTTGATGGTCAGTTAAGCAGCAGGCACTCTCCCATAATTTTTTTAATGTTCAGCTCAGCAGCAGGCCCTCAACCATAATGTTTTAGAGGATCAGCTCAGCAGCAGGCCCTCACCCATAATTTTTCCGATTGTCAGCTCAGCAGCAGGCCCTCAACCATAATTTTTTCGATGGTCAGCTCAGCAGCAGGCCCTCTACCATAATGTTTTAGAGGATCAGCTCAGCAGCAGGCCCTCAACCATAATTTTTTCGATGGTCAGTTTAGCAACAGACCCTCACCCCTAATGTTTCAGATGGTCAGATCAGCAGGCTCTTGCTCCTAATGTTTTTGAGGGTCACCAGCAGGCCATCAGTCATAATTTTTAAAGGGTGTGTATGTCTCACTGATGGTGTTGCAGAAAGCTGGAACTTATAAATAAACATCTGACTGGCTTGATCCCAAACTAAGGAGCATATGGGTGAGCCCTATAAAACCCCTAGAGCTCTCCCTGACTGCTATGCCCATGCAAAGATCTTTATGATAGACGATTGCATGCTCTCGTACCTTATACTATGTGACACCTGAAAACCCTATAATAGTGAGGGGACACGACCACCGGCTCCCTGCACTAAATACGGACGGAGTCAGGGTCACCTACAATCAAGCCAGCAAGAAAACACAAATAAAGGAAACAGACTTATCTGAGGAATCAGGAGAAACAGCCTCCAGCAGTGAACACAATCCAGGAAGAAGTATAAACCGCAAAGTGAGGCAGTATGGGAGGGAATATAAAGGGAGACAATCAGTGCAAATAGGTGACAGCTGGGAGAAGGAAAGGAGATGAGAAAGTGAAACCAAAACAAAGAACATCATACAACAGGTAGAGAAGAACGTCTGCCAGATCTTCTCACAGAGCTGGCGGTGACAGTATGATGCCCTCCTTTATGTGTAACAAAGGGTGTATTGGAGTGCCGGTTTCTTGTAATTTTTGGCCGCATTTTCACTTAGTGCATAGGCTTCGTGAGTGTAGGAGTCCCACTACCTCAACAATTGTACCACAATGTGATATAATGGTTGTATCGGAGTGCCTCTTGCTTGTCATTTTTGGCAACACGTGCACTTGATATACAAGTAAATATATAGGAAAGAATGTTTCCTAACAATTTTTTTGCTAAAATCTATTATCTTTGGTTTTGGGTGTATTATTGTCAGTCTGTAAAAGTGACGCACTACTCGGACAACATCGTTCCCAGCAGTGACTTGGGAGTCCAAGATGCATCCAGACATCCTCCCTATGCTGTTTCCGAACCATATCTGTGGTGTTTTCATCAATTTCTGCTCTTTTCCAATGAACTAGATACCCTCCCCTCTTCAGAACAGGGGGTGCCTGGTTTAATGCTCGGGCTCTCCCATTGACTTCCATTGTGCTCGGGTGCTCGGTCCCGAGGTGTTCAGCTCGAGCACCCGAGCACCCGGTGCTCGATCAAAACTAGAGACGATGCTCTCATCTCCCTGGAAGGTACACTGCCATTCGGAAGGGAGACTATGCTCTTCTCTCCCTGCAAGGTACACTGCCACTGGGGAAGGGAGACGATGCTCTCCTCTACCTGTAAAACATACTGCCTCTGGGGAGCAGGACTGACTGTCCCTACTTCTTGACCACCCAGCATCCCTATAAGGCCGGTGGAGAGACCTTGGTGTCATCTCCACCTGCCATATGAAGTTCCCCCCAGAACTCTACTATAAGGTACCCTACCTCTGTAGCTTGTAGTGAAGAAGGCGGTACCTCAGCCAGATCTTCCCTGCCACAGGGCTTTAAAGAGGACCTTTCACTAGAATAGAAAATCTAAACTAAGTATACAGACATGGAGAGCGGCGTCCAGGGATCTCCCTGCACTTACTGTTATACCTGGGCGCCGCTCCGTTCTCCCGGTATAGCCACCAATATCTTCATATGTTCGGCTCCACCCAGTTGAGCCTGCCGGCGTCTCTTTCTCCCAGGCTGTAGTGCTGGCCAATCTCAGCGCTCAGCTCATAGCCTGAGAGAAAAAAAAACTTATGAAGATACCGGAGGCTATACCGGGAGAACAGAGCGGCGCCCAGGTATAACAGTAAGTGCAGGGAGATCCCTAGGCGCCGCTCTCCATGTCTGTATACTAAGTTTAGATTTTCTATTCTAGTGAAAGGTCCTCTTTAAGTCTGGGACTGCCACCCAACTCCCCTGCAGTGTATTCTCAATTATGTGGAGCAAATTGTCGGTAGTCCTGCTCCAGCCCAGTGTCACTGGATATTCCAAGTCTGGTTTCACCTCATTGGGGTCAGCACAATCTTGCATACCCTCCCTGGAGTCGTAGATGTCATAACATCGGGTCTCCGTAGTGCTTCCGAACTCCGGTTCTGTGAAAGCCTCCCACAACAATCCAGGGCCATCGTAATCATACCCCTCCATGTTGTCGTGCTCCGCCATCCAGGGTGTATGCCGAGCGGGTTACCACCATAGCACCTGGTAGGCATTCTCCAGCCACAGCTCCTGTCGCACCTGGAGCTTGGGCTCCTTCACCCACTCCTCCAGGGGCTGCTCTCCTAGGAGGGGCATCCGTAGCTCCAGTCTCGTCTGCCATCGCTGGTCCTCGCTGGGGAGTCTCTCGCCCTGCCGACGCTGTACACCTTCCAGTGCCTCATACCAGACGCTTTTCCGGACTGTATCCCGATCTATCAGGTCCTCCTCCTTGTGTCGGGACGCTGTTTGGTTACAAACTGGTTCCATACTGCTGTAGCCAAGGGTGCTGTATGGGGACCAGCGTTGCCCTCAACTTTGTAAATCCACGAACGGTGTCTCAGCGCTGCTTCTCCTCGCACTAGGACGCCATCTCACTGCTGCCACCACTGTAACGGATCTCCTGGCACCCCGACTGGGTACCTCCATTGATGGATGCTCCTAGTGCTTCCCAAGGGCTCCAAACACTCCGCTTGACACTGTAAGCACTGCCGACCCCTCAAACTGCCGTAACTTGGTTGGGATCTCGCCGTTTTCTACCCACCCTGGACCTACGACAAGGTTTCCAGGTTCCAGTGGGTGACCTTCTTTTCCTTCAGAGAGCGATGCAGGAACAAGCTCTTAGGGTCCATTCACACGTCCGCAAATGGGTCCGCATTCGTTCCACAATTTTGCGGAATGGGTGCGGACCCATTCATTTTCTATGGGGACGGAATGGATGCGGACAGCACACAGTGCTCTGCCTGTGATACAATTACCAAACATAATGGACTAACTTAATCACTCACAGGCAGAAAACGCACATTTTTCCCCAAAACACAGAAAACCCCCCCAAAGCCCCACATATCCCCATAAATTATACATCCCTGGATAGCTCTGATCTGGGCGAACAACATATCCAGAAATCACCCAGATCCCAGCAGGAGTTCCCAAATTCTATGGAAGTCACATTTGACTGATCGCAACCATGGCTTTCCTGCCCAAAACAGTTCCACAGATTTAGGCTGTGCTCCGGTCTACCTTCTCCTTCAAAGTCTTAGTATATGGACCATAATCCTGAGGCAAAAGGCTGGAAAACAGGCCCCTCCAAAACCCAGTGGCGAGGTTATTTTTGCCACACTAACGTTATACTGGAGATGTAGTGCAGGTAATGTTGCTGCCACCAGCAGCGAAAAAATTAGACTGAATGTCACTGATATTTCGGATGTGCTAACGTTATACTTGAAATGTAGCGCAGGTAATGTCGCTGCCACCAACGGCGAAAAAATGACACTGAATGTCACTGATATTTCCGATGCGCTAACGTTATACTGGAGATGTAGCGCAGGTAATGTCGTGGTGGTAATGCAGCTGCAAAACAATTGCACGCAATTTTGAGCTAAAAATATATATTGCTTAAGAGGACTTTTGGGTCTCTACAATAGCACGCCATTTAGCATAGGTTGTACTAAAAATAGATATTGCTGCCAGACACAACAATAGTCCTTTAACACCAACCCTGCCTAGCAAAATTCAATTGAATCAATTCCCTACACTATCTGTCACTTCTACAGCACAGCTCTCCCTGACTAACACTGAGCCGAGAAATATATTGCTGCTGTCACACACAATAGTCCTTACAAGTACTTTTGGGTCTCTGAAATGTTTTTGTACACTTAGGCTGGTTTCACACGGGCGTTGCGGGAAAATGTGCGGGTGCGTTGCGGGAACTCGCGTGAGAAAAATCGTGCATGTTTGGCACCCAAACCCGAACTTCTTCACAGAAGTTCGGGCTTGGGATCGGTGTTCTGTAGATTGTATTATTTTCCCTTATAACATGGTTATAAGGGAAAATAATAGCATTCTGAATACAGAATGCATAGTAAAATAGGGCTGGAGGGGTTTAAAAAAAAGAAAAAATAATTTAACTGACCTTAATCCACTTGCTCGCGCAGCCCGGCATCTCCTTCTGTTTCCTTCTTTGCTGATTGTAGGAACAGGACCTGTGGTGACATCACTCCGGTCATCACATGATACATCACATGATTCATCACCATGGTAAAAGATCATGTGATGGATCATGTGATGACCGGAGTGATGTCACCACAGGTCCTGTTCCTGCACACAGCTAAGATGAAGACAGAAGGAGATGCTGGGCTGCGCTATCAAGTGGATTAAGGTCAGTTAAATAATTTTTAATTTTTTTTTAACCCCTCCAGCTCTATTTTACTATGCATTCTGTATTCAGAATGCTATTATTTTCCCTTATAACCATGTTATAAGGGGAAATAATAAGGATCGGGTCTCCATCCCGATGGTCTCCTAGCAACCGTGCGTGAAAATCGCACCGCATCCGCACTTGCTTGCGGATGCTTGGGATTTTCACGCAACCCCATTCACTTCTATGGGGCCTGCGTTGCATGAAAAACGCAGAATATAGAGCATGCTGCGATTTTCACGCAACGCACAAGTGATGCGTGAAAATCACCGCTCATGTGAACAGCCCCATAGAAATTAATGGGTCGGGATTCAGTGCGGGTGCAATGCGTTCAACTCACGCATCGCATCCGCGCGGAATACTCGCCCGTGTGAAAGGGGCCTTATAATATTCGATTACACTCCCTACACTCTCTGTCCCTTCCTATACTCAGCTCTCCCTGACTTAGGCTATATGCACAAGACCATTCAATTTTTTGCGGTCTGCAAAAAAACGGAAGCCACCCGTGTGCCTTCCGCAATTTGCGGAACGGAACGGGTGGCCCATTGTAGAAATGCATATTCTTGTCCGCAAAATGGACAAGAATAGGACATGCTATATTTTTTTTTCGGGGGCCACGGAAGGTAGCAAAGAATGTGGACAGCACATTGAAGTGAATAGATCCGCACCCGAGCCGCAAAAACCGCGGCTCGGATGCGGACCCCAACTACGGTCGTGTGCATGAGGCCTTAGAATGAGCCGAACACGCATTGTCAGTAACCAACATGGCTATGGCATTACAGTGAGTGTCAGTACTTACCTGCACATTTATTGGCTTTATTGGGGAGGAGACTCGAGCACACGTGGTATTCCGCCGAACACCGCCATGTGCCGAGCATCGCGATGCTCGAGTCGAACTGGTGTTCGGCCGAGCATGCTCGATCAACACTAATCAACACACATCACTGCCTAAACTCGCGTAACAGAATATATGTAACCAGCAGTAGTCTAACTGAAAAATCTATAAGAATCTCTCCTACAAGTGAGTATTTATTAGCAGCAAAGTAGGGGCTGATTGTTATTTGAACCCCTTCGTGACCTTTCCCATACATGTACGACGGAAGTCGGCACCTTAAAGATGGCGCCAGCCTACAAGGCCCCTGCGCCCGTAAAAGTGTTTCCCGGCTGAGATTGGGGAAGCTTTAGAATGCCGGAAATGGTAAACAGTGAATGCAGTTTTGTGTGATGCATACAATAAATATCCATCACAGAATGTAACTGGCAATGTGTGCATGAGCCCCAAATGCACTTTTATTTATATGCAATTGAGGAGTTAAGTGCACCGAGGACCATCCCAAGCCATTCTGTGCTCCTCCTGCTTCTTCTGCCAGCCCCTTCCTTCTCTTCTTGATTGACAAGGTCAAGCAAGATGACTATGCATGAACACAGCCCTGTCAATCAAGGAGTGGGTGTGGCTAGCAAAGGAGCAAGAGTGCACAGAGTGGCTTGGACCCACCATTGGTGCACTTAACTGTTTATTTACAAATGGATTAACCCCTTAAGTACCCACACAGTACATGTACAGCGCTGGTGAATGTGACTTAAGGACCAGTGACGTAAATGTACGGTGGACTGATCGGGTGGGTGCAGGAGCTGCGCCCTCCCGATCATCGGCACGGACCAGGCAGTCACTGACAGCCGGGCCCCTGCTGCATGCACTGCATCGGTGAAAACACTGATGCCGGAGTGTTAACCCCTTGTATGCCGCTGAGAAAGCTGACTGCAGCATGCAGAGGGTTCGCGGAGGGACGGGTGCCCTCCGCTTCCCCATCAGATCCCAGACTTGCAGTGGCGGGGACCCGATGGCATAGAAGGCAAGCCCGATGCCTTCCATAAGCATCGGAGCTTGCCTTCTACGAAATCCTGTGAGATTCCGCCCTTAGGCTATAAAAAAAAGTATACATATTAAGTATTGCCACGTCCATAACAACCTGCTGTATAAAACTATCACAAGAACCAACCCCTCAGGTGAACACCGTAATAAAAAAAAAGGGTAAAAAAAGACATTTTATGTCACCTTACATCACAAAAAGTGTAATAACAAGCGATCAAAAAGTCATATGCACCCCAAAATCACTAAAAAATAACGCATGACCTTGATTCCATGTGGGGTCGAGGACCTCATTGTCCTCCACATCATCTTCCATCCAGTCTTCACCCCTGCCTTCCTTGTCGGTCTGCACACTTTCGAAAGCCCCAGCAGTTGGCACCTGTGTTTCGTCATTATCCGAGACGTGCTGCGATGGTCCTCCCATGTACTCATCTTAAAAGATAAGTGGTTGGGCATCGGTGCACTCAATCTCTTCCACTTCTGGGGCAGGGATAGGTGGATGGCCCTGGGAAACCCTGCTAACAGAGTCATCAAAAAGCAGAAAAGACTGCTGCATGACTTGGGGCTCAGACTGCTTGGCTGATTTGCAAGGGGGTGAGGTGAAAGACTGATGGACATCGGCTGCAGGTGCCAACTGTGGACTTTCAGCAGGAGACTGGGTAGGAGACAATGTGAAGGAACTGGATTCACTGTCAGCAACCCAATCTACTATCGCTTGTACTTGTTCAGGCCTCACCATTCGTAGAGCAGCATCAGGCCCGACCAAATACCGCTGCAGGTTTTGTTGCCTACTTGCACCTGAGGAAGGGGTTTCACTTGTGCGTGTAGCTGGCACAGATCGACCACATCCTCTCCCTGCAACAGGAGCTCCACCAGCAGCACCACGACCTGGGCCACGTCCCTTATTTGACGCTCTCCTTATATTTTTCGAATTTAGGATCTTGCCTAAATAGGTGTTTAATTAGTAGTAGAATAGAACGACAGTATGTAAAGGGTGTATCTCACAAGGTCTGAACCAGTGTAGGACTGAATTAAATATTTCTTTGCCCAAAATGGCTGTATTTCAAATGGCTGAATTTCAAATCCCTGAATCAAACCACTGTATGTAGAGGAGGTATCTCACACGGTCTGAACCAGTGTAGTCGTGAAGTAAATATTTCTTTGCCCAAAATGGCTGTATTTCAAATCCCTGAATCAAACCACTGTATGTAGAGGGGGTATCTCACAAAGTCTAAACCAGTGTAGTCCTGAAGTAAATATTTCCTTGCCCAAAATGGCTGTAATTCAAATGGATGTATTTCAAATCCCTGAATCAAACCCCTGTATGTAGAGGGGGTATCTCACACGGTCTGAACCAGTGTAGGCCTGAAGTAAATATTTCTTTGCCCAAAATGGCTGTATTTCAAATCCCTGAATCAAACCCCTGTATGTAGAGGGTGTATCTCACACGGTCTGAACCAATGTAGGCCTAAATTAAATATTTCTTTGCACAAAATGGATGTATTTCAAATGGCTGTATTTCAAATCCCTGAATCAAACCACTGTATGTAGAGGGGGTATCTCACAAAGTCTAAACCAGTGTAGTCCTGAAGTAAATATTTCCTTGACCAAAATGGCTGTAATTCAAATGGATGTATTTCAAATCCCTGAATCAAACCCCTGTATGTAGAGGGGGTATCTCACACGGTCTGAACCAGTGTAGGCCTGAAGTAAATATTTCTTTGCACAAACTGGATGTATTTCAAATCCCTGAATCAAACCCCTGTATGTATTGGGTGTATCTCACAGGGCATGAACCAGTGTAGGCTTGAAGTAAATATTTCTTTGCCCTGAATGGCTGTATTTCAAATAGTTATTTTTCAAATCCCTGAATAAAACCCCTGTATGTAGAGGGTGTATCTCACACGTCTGAACCAGTGTAGGCCTAAATTAAATATTTCTTTGCACCAAATGGATGTATTTCAAATGGCTGTATTTTAAATCCCTGAATCAAACCCCTGTATGTAGAGGGGGTATCTCACACTGTCTGAACCAGTGTACGCCTGAAGTAAATATTTCTTTGCCCAAAATTGCTGTATTTCAAATGGCTGTATTTCAAATCCCTGTATCAAACCCCTGTATGTAGAGGAAGTATCTCACACGATCTGAACCAGTGTAGGCCAAAATTAAATATTTCTTTGCATAAAATGGATGTATTTCAAATGGCTGTATTTCAAATCCCTGAATCAAACCCCTGTATGTAGCGGGCGTATCTCACAGGGCATGAAACAGTGTAGGCCTGAAGTAAATATTTATTTGCCCAAAATGGCTTTATTTCAAATGGCTGTATTTCAAATCCCTGAATCAAACCCCTGTATGTAGAGGGTGTATCTCACACAGTCTGAACCAGTGTAGGCCTGAAGTAAATATTTCTTTGCCCAAAATGGCTGTATTTCAAATGGCTATATTTCAAATCCCTGAATCAAACCCCTGTATGTAGAGGGTGTATCTCACACGGTCTGAACCAGTGTAGGCCAAAATTAAATATTTCTTTGCACAAAATGGATGTATTTCAAATGGCTGTATTTCAAATCCTTGAATCAAACCCCTGTATGTAGAGGGTGTATCTCACAGGGCATGAAACAGTGTAGGCCTGAAGTAAATATTTATTTGCCCAAAATGGCTTTATTTCAAATGGCTGTATTTCAAATCCCTGAATCAAACCCCTGTATGTAGAGGGTGTATCTCACACGGTCTGAACCAGTGTAGGCCTGAAGTAAATATTTATTTGCCCAAAATTGTTGTATTTCAAATGGCTGTATTTCAAATCCCTGTATGTAAAGGGTGTATCTCACACAGTCTGAACCAGTGTAGGCCTGAAGTAAATATTTCTTTGCTCAAAATGGCTGTATTTCAAATCCCTGAATCAAACCCCTGTATGTAGAGGGGGTATCTCACACGATCGGAACCAGTGTAGGCCTAAATTAAATATTTCTTTGCACAAAAAGGATGTATTTCAATTGGCTGTATTTGAAATCCCTGAATCAAACCCCTGTATGTAGAGGGTGTATCTCACACGGTCTGAACCAGTGTAGGCCTGAAGTAAATATTTCTTTGCCCAAAATGGCTGTATTTCAAATGGCTGTATTTCAAATCCCTGAATCAAACCCCTGTATGTAGAGGGGGTATCTCACACAGTCTGAACCTGTGTAGGCCAAAATTAAATATTTCTTTGCACAAAATGGCTGTATTTCAATTGGCTATATTTCAAATCCCTGAATCAAACCCCTGTATGTAGAGGGTGTATCTCACACGGTCTGAACCAGTGTAGGCCTGAATCAAATATTTATTTGCCCAAAATGGCTGTATTTCAAATGGCTGTATTTCAAATCCCTGAATCAAACCCCTGTATGTAGAGGGGGTATCTCACACGGTCTGAACCAGTGTAGGCCTGAAAATAGTGTTTTTTGTCAAAAAAGTGTGTTTTTCAAACCCCAGAAATTGATGGCTGTATTTCTTAAATTGCACACTGACTAATCCAGATGTTGTAGATTGCCAAAAAAGTGTTTTTTTGGTAACAGAATAAGAAAGCTGTATATATTAAACTTGAATTTAACACTTGCAGATCAGGAAAATACATTTTTTTGGCAAAAAAAAGTGTTTTTCTAACCCCAGAAAATGATGGGTGTATTTCTAGCTTAAATTGCACACTGACTAATCCTAATGTTGTAGTTTGCCAAAAAAATTGTGATTTGCAATGTCCCAAAAGCTCAGATGCAGTGCTGGTGCACTGAGCTTGCATAAAATGGCCGCCGCCGCCACCCACCTAACTAACAGAATTATAAAAAATATTTTTTTTTGCTCAATGGCCTCAGGGCAGGGTAAAACGATAGTGCCCTGCACCCACACAACTATTTTTCTGTAGATCGCTGAGTTAGATTCTCTCCTATTCTCTCCCTGAAATCACAAGTCCAGCAGCATCCTCTCCCTACACTTGTAACAGCAGAGTGACGTGCAGCGCTACATGACTCAAGCTTATATAGAGCCTGGGTCACATGCTGCTCTGGCCAATCACAGGCATGCCATTAGTAGGCATGGCTGTGATGGCTTCTAAGGTCAGACAGTTAACCGCTTGTTGATTGGCTGCTCTGCAGCCTTTCAGAAAGCACTAAGAAAGCGCCGAACACCGAACCCGAACCTGAACTTTTACGGAAATGTTCGGGTTCGGGTCCGGGGTCCAAAAATCCTAAAGTTCGGTACGAACCCGAACTTTGCAGATCGGGTTCGCTCAACCCTAGTGACGAGAAAACAGTCTCAGAATGGGACACATAAAGGGACACATTTTAGATTTGCAAAAAATGGCCTGGTCCTTAAGGTGAAAAATAGCAGGGTCCTGAAGGGGTTAAAAGTACTTTCTCTTCACAGCGAAGCAATGGATTGCTAAGTGAAAGTTATTATTAAATTAACCACTTAAAGGGTTTCTATCACTTCGTATGCCATAGTTAGCTCTCAGACACTAGCGATCCGCTAGTGTCTGCTCTGGCCAACCATCCTAATATAAGAGCTTTTTGGGCAGCCGTTTTGCTAAAAAAATAACTTTTATAAATATGCTAATGAGCCTCTAGGTGCTATGTGGGCGTCATTAGCACCTAGAGGCTCCGTCTACCTTCATACACAGCCACCGCCCAGCGCGTCCCTCCAGCCCGCCCATCTCCTGATGAATGCGATCCTCCGTGTGACGCAACGGACGAATTCTCGCGCATGCGCCGTGCGCGGCTGTATTCGGCGCATGCGCAGAGAATGTCTGACCACTTCCCTGCTCAGACATCTCCACTGCGCCTGTTCCTTGGAGCACTATGACGTCATCGGCGCAGGCGCAGTGGAGATATCTGAGCAGGGAAGTGGTCAGACATTCTCTGCGCATGCGCCGAATACAGCCGCGCACGGCGCATGCGCGAGAATTCGTCCGTTGCGTCACACGGAGGATCGCATTCATCAGGAGATGGGTGGGCTGGAGGGACGCGCTGGGCGGTGGCTGTGTATGAAGGTAGACGGAGCCTCTAGGTGCTAATGACGCCCACATAGCACCTAGAGGCTCATTAGCATATTTATAAAAGTTATTTTTTTAGCAAAACGGCTGCCCAAAAAGCTCTTATATTAGGATGGTTGGCCAGAGCAGACACTAGCGGATCGCTAGTGTCTGAGAGCTAATTATGGCATACGAAGTGATAGAAACCCTTTAAGGACCACAGGTTTATACCCCCCTAAAGACCAGGCCCTTTTTTACAAATCGGCACTCCACAACTTTAGCGGTTTATTGCTCGGTCATGCAACTTACCACCCAAATGAATTTTACCTCCTTTTCTTCTCACTAATAGAGCTTTCATTTGGTGGTATTTCATTGCTGCTGACATTTTTACTTTTTTTGTTATTAATCGAAATTTAACGATTTTTTTGCAAAAAAATGACATTTTTCACTTTCAGTTGCAAAATTTAGCAAAAAAAACAACATCCATATATAAATTTTTCTCTAAATTTATTGTTCTACATGTCTTTGATAAAAAAAAAATGTTTGGGTAAAAAAAAAATGGTTTGGGTAAAAGTTATAGCGTTTACAAACTATGGTACAAAAATGTGAATTTCCGCTTTTTGAAGCAGCTCTGACTTTCTGAGCACCTGTCATGTTTCCTGAGGTTCTACAATGCCCAGACAGTACAAACACCCCACAAATGACCCCATTTCGGAAAGTAGACACCCTAAGGTATTCGCTGATGGGCATAGTGAGTTCATAGAACTTTTTATTTTTTGTCACAAGTTAGCGGAAAATGATGATTTTTATTTTTTTTTTCTTACAAAGTCTCATATTCCACTAACTTGTGACAAAAAATAAAAACTTCCATGAACTCACTATGCCCATCAGCGAATACCTTGGGGTGTCTTCTTTCCAAAATGGGGTCACTTGTGGGGTAGTTATACTGCCCTGGCATTCTAGGGGCCCAAATGTGTGGTAAGGAGTTTGAAATCAAATTCTGTAAAAAATGACCAGTGAAATCCGAAAGGTGCTCTTTGGAATATGGGCCCCTTTGCCCACCTAGGCTGCAAAAAAGTGTCACACATCTGGTATCTCCGTATTCAGGAGTAGTTGGGGAATGTGTTTTGGGGTGTCATTTTACATATACCCATGCTGGGTGAGATAAATATCTTGGTCAAATGCCAACTTTGTATAAAAAAATGGGAAAAGTTGTCTTTTGCCAAGATATTTCTCTCACCCAGCATGGGTATATGTAAAATGACACCCCAAAACACATTCCCCAACTTCTCCTGAACACTTTTTTGCAGCCTAGGTGGGCAAAGGGGCCCATATTCCAAAGAGCACCTTTCGGATTTCACTGGTCATTTTTTACACATTTTGATTTCAAACTTCTTACCACACATTTGGGCCCCTAGAATGCCAGGGCACTATAACTACCCCACAAGTGACCCCATTTTGGAAAGAAGACACCCCCAGGTATTTCGTGATGGGCATAGTGAGTTCATGGAAGTTTTTATTTTTTGTCACAAGTTAGTGGAATATGAGACTTTGTAAGGAAAAAAAATAAATAAAAAAAATCATAATTTTCCGCTAACTTGTGACAAAAAATATAAAATTCTAGGACCTTGGGGTGTCTTCTTTCCAAAATGGGGTCACTTGTGGGGTAGTTATACTGCCCTGGCATTTTCCAGGGGCCCTAATGTGTGGTAAGTAGGTAAATGACCTGTGAAATCCTAAAGGTGCTCTTTGGAATGTGGGCCCCTTTTCCCACCTAGGCTGCAAAAAAGTGTCACACATGTGGTATCGCCGTATTCAGGAGAAGTTGGGCAATGTGTTTTGGCGTGTCTTTTTACATATACTCATGCTGGGTGAGAGAAATATCTCAGCAAAAGACAACTTTTCCCATTTTTTTTATACAAAGTTGGCATTTGACCAAGATATTTATCTCACCCAGCATGGGTATATGTAAAATGACACCCCAAAACACATTGCCCAACTTCTCCTGAGTACGGCGATACCAGATGTGTGACACTTTTTTGCAGCCTAGATGCGCAAAGGGGCCCACATTCCTTTTATGAGGGCATTTTTAGACATTTGGATCCCAGACTTCTTCTCACGCTTTAGGGCCCCTAGAATGCCAGGGCAGTATAAATACCCCACATGTGACCCCATTTTGGAAAGAAGACACCCCAAGGTATTCAATGAGGGGCATGGCGAGTTCATAGAATTTTTTTTTTTTTGGCACAAGTTAGCGGAAATTGATTTTATTTATTTTTTTCTCACAAAGTCTCCCGTTCCGCTAACTTGGGACAAAAATTTCAAGCTTTCATGGACTCAATATGCCCCTCACGGAATACCTGGGGGTGTCTTCTTTCTGAAATGGGGTCACATGTGGGGTATTTATACTGCCCTGGCATTCTAGGGGCCCTAAAGCGTGAGAAGAAGTCTGGAATATAAATCTCTAAAAAATTTTACGCATTTGGATTCCGTGAGGGGTATGGTGAGTTCATGTGAGATTTTATTTTTTGACACAAGTTAGTGGAATATGAGACTTTGTAAGAAAAAAAAAATTATTTCCGCTAACTTGGGCCAAAAAAATGTCTGAATGGAGCCTTACAGGGGGGTGATCAATGACAGGGGGGTGATCAGGGAGTCTATATGGGGTGATCACCCCCCTGTCATTGATCACCCCCCCTATAAGGCTCCATTCAGATGTCCGTATGTGTTTTGCGGATCCGATCCATGTATCCGTGGATCCGTAAAAATCATACGGACATCTGAATGCAGCCTGACAGGGGGGGTGATCAATGACAGGGGGGGTGATCAATGACAGGGGGGTGATCAATGACAGGGGGGGGGATCAATGACAGGGGGGTGATCAGGGAGTCTATATGGGGTGATCACCCCCCCTGGAAGGCTCCAGGGAGACGCCTGTATGTGTTTTGCGGATCCGATCCATCTATCAGTGGATCCGTAAAAATCATACGGACATCTGAATGCAGCCTGACAGGGGGGGGTGATCAGGGAGTCTATATGTGGTGATCACCACAGTCATTGATCACGCCCCTGTAAGGCTACATTCAGACGTCCGTATGCGTTTTGCGGATCCGATCCATCTATCAGTAGATCCGTAAAAATCATGCGGACATCTGAATGGAGCTTTACAGGGGGGTGATCAATGACAGCGGGGTAATAAATGACAGGGGGGTGATCAGGGAGTCTATATGGGGTGATCACCACAGTCATTGATCACGACCCTGTAAGGCTCCATTCAGACGTCCGTATGCGTTTTGCGGATCCGATCCATCTATCAGTGGATCCGTTAAAATCATGCGGACATCTGAATGGAGCTTTACAGGGGGGTAATCAATGACGGGGGTGATCAGGGAGTCTATATGGGGTGATCACCACAGTCATTGATCACGCCCCTGTAAGGCTCCATTCAGACGTCCGTATGCGTTTTGCGGATCCGATCCATCTATCAGTGGATCCGTAAAAATTATGCGGACGTCTGAATGGAGCTTTACAGGGGGGTAATCAATGACAGGGGGGTGATCAGGGAGTCTATATGGGGTGATCACCACAGTCATTGATCACGCCCCTGTAAGGCTCCATTCAGACGTCCGTATGCGTTTTACGGATCCGATCCATCTATCAGTGGATCCGTAAAAATCATGCGGACATCTGAATGGAGCTTTACAGGGGGGTAATCAATGACAGGGGGGTGATCAGGGAGTCTATATGGGGTGATCACCACAGTCATTGATCACGCCCCTGTAAGGCTCCATTCAGACGTCCGTATGCATTTTGCGGATCCGATCCATCTATCAGTGGATCCGTAAAAATCATGCGGACGTCTGAATAGAGCTTTACAGGGGGTAATCAATGACAGGGGGGTTTTCAATGACAGGGGGGTGATCAGGGAGTCTATATGGGGTGATCAGGGGTGATCAAGGGTGAATAAGGGGTTAATAAGTGACAGGGGGGGGGTGTAGTGTAGTGGTGCTTGGTGCAACATATTACTGAGCTACCTGTGTCCTCTGGTGGTCGATCCAAACAAAGGGGACCACCAGAGGACCAGGTAGCAGGTATATTAGACGCTGTTATCAAAACAGCGTCTGATATACCTTTCAGGGGTTAAAAAAAACACATCTCCAGCCTGCCAGCGAACGATCGCCGCTGGCAGGCTGGAGATCCACTCTCTTACCTTCCGTTCCTGTGAGCGCGCGCGCCTGTGTGCGCGCGTTCACAGGAAATCTCGGCTCACGCGAGATGACGCCAATCGGCGTTAGCGTAGCCTGGGGGAGCCGTCGCGATGACGCCTTTCGGCGTTACAGTTGCGGCAAGTGGTTAAGCTAATCTAGCCCTACAAGTTATTATGTCTAGTTTAACTGGGAATTTCCTGTTGACATATTCCCTTTGAATATAAATATACTCTGTGTATTAGGCTACTTTCACATCTGCATTTTTGCTGGATCCGTCAAGGATCACTAAAAAATATTTCCTTCATGAAAATACAACCGTCTCCATCCGTTATGAAGAGATCTGGCGGTATTATCTCTAAAATAGTCATGACGGATCTGTCTCTAAAACCATTGTAAGTCAATGGGTGAGGGATCCGTTTTCTGTGTCAGAAAACGGATCTGTTTCCATTGACTTCCATTGTGAGTCATGACAGATCAGTCTTGCTCCGTATCCCAGGAAGCACTCAAATGCGCTGCTTGCTGCGCTTTTGTGTGCGTCATGGGAACACAATGAAACTGAATACAATCTGGTGCACTCTGTTACCTTCAGTTCAGTTTTGTCCCCATTGACAATGAATGGGGACAAAACAGAAGCGTTTTCCTCCGCTATTTAGATAGTGTGACAGAACTCAATAGCGGAAAGGGAAAGCGCAGGTGTCAAACTAGCCTAATATGTGTGTTTATCAAGGCGGGATCAGCCCTGGCATTTTAAAACAGTGCGGCACACTTGCTGTGTGGGGAATGTGAAATATGTTTGTACTCTTCCCTTTCCCCCTCCCCAGTGCTAATAGCATATTTAGATGGACATTACATTCCCATCACATCCATTAATGTCTTCTTTCATGTAGATTTTGGTGCAGCTTTATCAAAACTAGTGTAAAGGAAAAATGGCTTGGTTGCCCATAGCAACCAATCAGATTCCACCTTTAATTTTTCAGAGCTCTTTTTGAAAATGAAGGGTGGAATCTGATTGGTTGATATGGGCTCCCTAATGGTTCTAAATACTGGACTTACGAAATAATAGTGCCATATAGATATTTTCCATTCCGCGACCACCTATTATAATTCTCTCCCAGAGTGCTCCCATTACTAATAGTGTCACATACAATGATAATGCGCCTTGACAGTGCCCCTATTAGCAATTGTGCCTTCTATATTGTGCCCAATAATAATAATGCGCCCCACAGTACTATTCGTAGCAATAATCCCTTCAATTGCCCTCAGTAGTGATAAAGCTCCCCAAAGTGCCCCCAGTAGTAATAGGGTACCTAAACTGCCCCCAATAGTTATAGGACCACCTAAAGTGCCCCCCAGTAGTAATAAGACCCTATAAAGTGCCCCAGTAGTAATAAAGCCTCCTAAAGTGCCCCAGTAGTAATAAACCCCCTAAAGTGCACCCAGTAGTAATAAACCCCCTAAAGTGCACCCAGTAGTAATAAGGCCTCCTATAGTGTCGCCAGTACAATAGTTACAATGACCCCTGTTATTGCCAGCAGTACTAATAATGTCCTACTGTAGAGCCCCAGATAGTTATAATGCCACCCTGTATTGCCCCAGTAATTACACTGCACCGCGTATTTCCCCATCTGCTGCCAGTCTAGTGGCCTATGATAGTGAGTGGTGGGGCTGGGAACCATTTGTTCTCATGCCCTGCCTTACAATTCTACTGTATCGCTGTTCTGAGAATGGAGATACAGTTGTATCTTCGAATAAATTTCAGCCCCTCTACCTTTGGGACCCTGGGCTCAAGACCAGAATGTTTTGGCCTAGAGACTCCCGGGGCGGTGCACTTCGGCCCCAGACAATTTTCTATTTGCCAGAATTGCAAGATGGGCAGTTTGGCCCTGTTGTGTGTATCTATATTTATTTATTCAATCAATCATTTTTTCTGTCTATTTCTACATTTTCCTTCAGCAAGAATGCATTCATTTAAGTCAATTTCTCAGCTTTTTTTTTTATAATATAATAACCCGATAACCAGTTTAGTGCAGAAGGGCACAGCACTGTTATTTCTCCTAATTTAATTCTCCTAGAGTTACCATTATATAGCCAAATTCATTTTAAATATCACAGTGCTTACAAAATGTTTTGCTTTTCCCAAGCAAGTGACTCATCAAATATGCATAAGCATTTCATATGTTCAGTTATATAATGGTCCTGCATACTTTTACCTTGATAGGTCAATGGCAAAGGATTGATAGATTCAGCTTAAGCCAACATTGCAATTGCTGTGTCCCATCTGCCAATGCAAGCATAATGGTGTGCTCTAACAGATGCCAGTTGTTGCCAATCCTCTGTGAAATCCTGCTTTTCTCATAAGGATGAAGCTTGCACATGCCCATTCATCCTGACCTGTTCTGTCTTGATACACATGGCTTCCCACTAGACCCACTACAGCCAGCTGAAATTCTCTACTCATTACACAGGCGGTAAGCTTCTGAGCTGGAGAGTTGGTTACATTCTAAACACTGTGATACTCATACATACCATTTTCTGCCAGCATCTGGAGGACCTCAATGATAATTTCAACTCTTTCATGGTTTTCTGCCCTCTTCAGCTGCTTTACCAGCTGTTCAACAACCATGGTTTTACTTAAAGCTTCCTTAGCACTATCTAAAATGCAAGAAACCCAAAAAAAAAAATCCATTACTTTCCAGAACTTTCAACTACATGGGAAAAATAATACATTTTCCTTAATTTAGTCAATCCTAATAATGCTGTACTATAGAGGGCAGCTATGCCACTAAAATGCCAATCAATGTCAATGTTCCAGTTGGTTGACTGGTAAATAGTGAGTTACGTGGAAGCCCTTTCATTTGTTTAAAAGTAAGAATTGCTGATAAAAACTAGACTATAGGAAAAAGATGAACCTTATACAGTGAAATTACAAGTTACAAACAGAAAGGTAGCCACAACAATTATCATAAGTGAGCAGGTAATATTACCATGTAGAATACAAAAAATGCCTATATAATAATTTGATACAGTGCCCTAGTAATACCACCTAAATAGCACTGTTCTATAATGGCCATATAACAGTGAGTGAATCCTAGTTTCCAAGCCAAACAAATGGATCTATGGATCATTCTAGAGGAGGATGGTGAAGGCCCCCTTCTGCAATTCTTAGCACCTCATGTACAAAGTGGGTGTAGAACTACTGTGTCAACTGAACAAATCTGACTTGGAGCTACTCCTAAGGGTATTACCCTGCCAATCTCTACCATTTAACCCCTATACAGGGATCTGGACTTCTGCAGGTAAACCACCAGGCTGTTACCTCTTGGAGCAGTCTCTGTTTTGTTGATAGCTGACCCATGGGGGTCAAGGGATACCAGTGCCAAGCACCGAGGAATTAGTCAAAATCGTGGTCAGAAAAAGTCTGAGGTCAGTACAGGCAGAGTAAAAGCAATCTGATAAACAGTCTGAGGTCAGAAGGGCAGCTACGGTCAGTACGGAGATCAGACAAAAGTCAGGTTAGGCAGCAAAGGGACAAATCCAGACAGACAAGCACATAATAGTACACCTTGGCAGGACATCAACACCTATTGCTCAATAACCTTCCCACAGAGGATGGTGCCATAAGCACCTCAAAATGACCAGTCATTGGCTGATGAAGATTAGGGTGCCTGCAGGCCATGCAGAGGGGAGTGTGTGCAAGCTACGGCAGAGTGAGAGAGGCCGAGCTACCAAACAGGCCGCAGCCTGTGTGGTGGGACAGAGCTACCCCAGTAACTGGGCTCGCCAGGAAGAATCATATATTGTGCTTGTGAATAAACCAGGAATATGTATTACGTAGGTTTCTAAGAATAGAACAAAAAAAATATATAGATGTCTCTCCTGGGATTTGAACCTGTCATAACAACTAACCGAAGCCCCTTAATTTTGCAGCGGGAGCACCAATAAGAGGACAGAGGGAGCCCCATGCCTGTCTAAGCCCACAGATGCTAAAGTTGCTATTGAAAGTGGCATCATAAGGGTTAAATGATTGAAATTGGAGTCATCTACATTTCCGGTCACAGCTGGTGGATTCCTGCTGTATTGTATAGCTGGCAACAGGCGTATACAGAGCGAGGTCAGTGCATGAGCCTGCTTGATACAACCCCTTAAAGTCAATCATGTACAAGGGGTTAAGGGGTTAATTAATGTGTAGCCATATAAGTATAGGAGCTGAAGGTAAAAGAAAAAAAAAATGTTTCGGTGTCACTCTTTCCTTTAAAGTGGGTTCTCCTGAAAAAAAGATTGGTCTAGTAACTGGAAGCTATAAATAGGTTGATGCTTAAATGTTGTTTATTAGGTCAGCGACTTCAGGTCCATTTATCCATAAACACATATAAATAGTAAAAAGTTGCAGCACTCATTAAATATCCAAAATTGCGGTTATTTATTGAAATATAAAATACATCATGGTCTGAGATGTGGGTGACATGTGACAGTTGCGGCCATTTTGCGCTATCCAGGCTTTATCGGGCTCTATATGTCATGGTGTCGGCATAAGTCTTATACGTGCACCCAGTGTCATTACCAAGGTAACTATGATAGCATCACTGGTAGAGATGGCCTTGAGGTTCGCCCGGCGGTCGTTTCGCAGCGAACTTTACTCGTTCGCGATTCGCCGAATATGTGAACATATGGCGATGTTCGCATGGGCCATATTCTTTTGCATTGCGCTGAACTTTGACCCATGACACATCCATCAGGTGGGACAGGACAGCCAATTGAGACGTTTCAGCACATGGACACCCCACCACCCTATAACAGAATCTGATCTGGCAGCCATTTTCCATTCTATGTTTTGCCAGTGTAGGTAGAGGTTGCTTTGTGGAGCACGGACAGACTGTTAGGGACATTAAACGCTAGCTAATAGAGCCACAAAAGTCCTTTTAAGGACTGGTATAGATGTGCTATCGATAGGTGTGATATACTGAGGGGTGTGATATACTTATACTTTCTAACATAGAAAGTATATTATAGTGCATTTGTATTGTGCAGCAGTTGTGTGCGGTTCTGCTACGATATTGCAACTATATAGAGGGACAAACGCTACTGGAATAATTAATTGCAACTAATGTGTGATATACCTGTTGCCCCAAAAAAACGGATTGAGGGGGGAGATATACCTGCTTCCACAAAATACTGATTGAGGGGTGCGATATACCTGCTTCCACCAAATATTGATTCAGGGGTTCTATATACCTGTTTCCACAAAATACTGATTGAGGGGTGTGATATACCTGCTTCTACAAAATACTGATTAAGGGGTTCTATATACCTGCTTCCACAAAATACTGATTGAGGGGTGTGATATACCTGCTTCCACAAAATACTGATTAAGGGGTTTGATATACCGAACTGGATGGATAAATGTCTTTTTTCAGCCTTATGTACTATGTTACCTGCTTCCACAAAATACTGATTAAGGGGTTTGATATACCTGCTTTCACAAAATACAGATTGAGGGGTGCAATATACCTGCTTCCATCAAATATTGATTCAGGGGTTCTATATACATGTACCTGTTTCCACAAAATACTGATTGAGGGGTGCAATATACCTGCTTCCATCAAATATTGATTCAGGTGTTCTATATACATGTACCTGTTTCCACAAAATACAGATTGAGGGGTGCAATATACCTGCTTCCATCAAATATTGATTCAGGGGTTCTATATACATGTACCTGTTTCCACAAAATACTGATTGAGGGGTGCAATATACCTGCTTCCATCAAATATTGATTCAGGGGTTCTATATACATGTACCTGTTTCCACAAAATACTGATTGAGGGGTGTGATATACCTGCTTCCACAAAATACTGATTAAGGGGTTCTATATACCTACTTCCACAAAATACTGATTGTGGGGTGCGATGTACCTGCTTCCACAAAATACTTATTGAAGGGTACAATATTTTGCCTTCCTCTGGATCAACTTGCACGATGACAGGCCCAACTGGATGGACAAATGTCTTTTTTCGGCCTTATGTACTATGTTACTATGTTACTATGTTACCTGCTTCCACAAAATACTGATTAAGGGGTTTTATATACCTGCTTTCACAAAATACAGATTGAGGGGTGCGATATACTTGCTTCCACAAAATATTGATTATGGGGTTTGAAATACCTGCTTCCACAAATACTGATTGAGGGGTGCAATATACCTGCTTCATCAAAATACTGATTAAGGGGTTCTATATACCTAATTCCACAAAATACTGATTGAGGGGTGTGATATACCTGCTTTAACAAAATAATGATTATGGGGTTTGATATACCTGCTTCCACAAAATGCAGATTGAGGGGTGCAATATTTCAGCTTCCACAAAATACTGATTATGGGGTTTGAAATACCTGCTTCCACAAAATACTGATTGAGGGGTGGGATATACCTGAGTTTACAAAATACTGATTAAGGGGTTCTATATACCTGCTTCCACCAAATATTGATTGAGGCCTGCGATACACCGGCTTCCACAAAATACTGATTGAGGGATACGATATACCTGCTTCCACCAAATATTGATTCAGGGGTTCTATATAGTTGTTTCCACAAAATACTGATTGAGGGGTGCGATATACCTGCTTCTACAAAATACTGATTAAGGGGTTCTATATACCTGCTTCCACAAAATACTGATTGAGGGGTGGGATATACCTGCTTCTAAAAAATACTGATTGAGGGGTGCGATATACCTGCTTCCACCAAATTTTGATTCAGGATTTCTATATACTTGTTTCTGCAAAATACTGATTGAGGGGTGTGATATACTTGCTTCAACCAAAAATTGATTGAGGCCTGCGATACACCGGCTTCCACAAAATACTGATTGAGGGGTGCGATATACCTGCTTCCACCAAATATTGATTCAGGGGTTCTATATAGCTGTTTCCACAAAATACTGATTGAGGGGTGCGATATACTTGCTTCCACAAAATATTGATTATGGGGTTTGAAATACCTGCTTCCACAAATACTGATTGAGGGGTGCAATATACCTGCTTCATCAAAATACTGATTAAGGGGTTCTATATACCTAATTACACAAAATACTGATTGAGGGGTGTGATATACCTGCTTTAACAAAATAATTATTATGGGGTTTGATATACCTGCTTCCACAAAATGCAGATTGAGGGGTGCAATATTTCAGCTTCCACAAAATACTGATTATGGGGTTTGAAATACCTGCTTCCACAAAATACTGATTGAGGGGTGGGATATACCTGATTTTGCAAAATACTGATTAAGGGGTTCTATATACCTGCTTCCACCAAATATTGATTGAGGCCTGCGATACACCGACTTCCACAAAATACTGATTGAGGGATGCAATATACCTGCTTCCACCAAATATTGATTCAGGGGTTCTATATAGCTGTTTCCACAAAATACTGATTGAGGGGTGCGATATACCTGCTTCTACAAAATACTGAATAAGGGGTTCTATATACCTGCTTCCACAAAATACTGATTGAGGGGTGGGATATACCTGCTTCTAAAAAATACTGATTGAGGGGTGCGATATACCTGCTTCCACCAAATTTTGATTCAGGGTTTCTATATACTTGTTTCCACAAAATACTGATTGAGGGGTGTGATATACTTGCTTCAACCAAAAATTGATTGAGGCCTGCGATACACCGGCTTCCACAAAATACTGATTGAGGGGTGCGATATACCTGCTTCTATAAAATACTGATTAAGGGGTTTTATATACCTGCTTCCACCAAATATTGATTGAGGTCTGCGATACACCGGCTTCCACAAAATACAGATCGAGGGGTGCGATATAACTGCTTTCACCAAATATTGATTGAGGCCTGCGATACACCGACTTCCACAAAATACTGATTGAGGGGTGCGATATACCTGCTTCCACCAAATATTGATTCAGGGGTTCTATATAGCTGTTTCCACAAAATACTGATTGGGGGGTGTGATATACCTGCTTCTACAAAATACTGATTAAGGGGTTCTATATACCTGCTTCCACAAAATACTGATTAAGGGGTGGGATATACCTGCTTCTACAAAATACTGATTGAGGGGTGCGATATACCTGCTTCCACCAAATATTGATTCAGGGTTTCTATATACTTGTTTCCACAAAATACTGATTGAGGGGTGTGATATACTTGCTTCAACCAAAAATTGATTGAGGCCTGCGATACACCGGCTTCCACAAAATACTGATTGAGGGGTGCGATATACCTGCTTCTATAAAATACTGATTAAGGGGTTCTATATACCTGCTTCCACCAAATATTGATTGAGGTCTGCGATACACCGGCTTCCACAAAATACAGATCGAGGGGTGCGATATAACTGCTTTCACCAAATATTGATTGAGGCCTGCGATACACCGGCTTCCACCAAATATTGATTCAGTGGTTCTATATACCTGTTTCCACAAAATACTGCTTGAGGGGTGCGATATACCTGCTTCTACAAAATACTGAATAAGAGGTTCTGTATACCTGCTTCCACAAAATACTGATTGGGGGGTGCAATATACCTGCTTCAACAAAATACTGATTAAGGGGTTTGATATACCTGCTTCTATAAAATACAGATTGAGGGGTGCGATTTACCTGCTTCCACCAAATATTAATTTAGGTGTTCTACATACAGTACCTGTTTCCACAAAATACTGATTGAGGGGTGTGATTTACCTGCTTCTACAAAATACTGATTAAGGGGTTCTATATAACGGCTTCCACAAAATAATGATTGAGGGGTGCAATATACCTGCTTCCACCAAATATTGATTTAGGCCTGCGATACACCGCTGTGGCGAAACTAACCTCGCCACTGGGTTTTGCAGGGGCCTGTTTGCCAACCTCTTGCCTCAGGATTATGGCCCATATACTAACTTTGGAGGAGAAGACAGACCGGCCGCACAGCCTAAATCTGTGGAACTGTTTTGGGCAGGTAAGCCATGCTTGCGGTCGGCCAAATGTGACTTCCATGGAATTCGGGAACCCCTGCTCAGATCTGGGTGATTTTGTATGTATATATATTGTGGGGATATGTGGGGTTTTGAGGTGTTTTTTGTGTTTTGGGGAAAAATGTGTGTTTTCTGCCTGTGAGTGATTGTTAGCCCATTATGTTTGGTAATTGTATCACAGGCAGAGATCATTGTGTTTTGGTAATTGTATTTTGTTGATTGCGTCAAAGACAATGCCTATTCTGTTATTGAGTGAATCACAGGCAATGCCATTGTGTTTGTTGAATGTATAGTTTTTGTGTTTAAACTGTAAAGGATTGGCTGCTATGTCATGTCCTCAGTTCCCAACCAGGTCCACGGGGGTGGTACCCTTGTTGGAAAATGTGTATATAAGTCAATGCTGGTGTGTTTAATAAAGAGTTCCTGTTTTACCCTTCATCATGTTGAGGCTGGTGTTTGGGTAACTGATCGACACTGGGCATTGCTATACGCTGAAGATTTGCTATACTCCCCTGGCTATAACTACTAGCTCTTGTAAGAGCTTGTTCATGGTTCCTGCTCTCTGGATTTAGGAGAGGTTCACCCACTGGAAGCTGAAGCCCGGTCTTGGGTCCAGCGTGGGTGGAGGACGGTGAGACCCCAACCAAGCTGCGGCGGTTCATGGGGTCTGTGGTGATTACGGTGTCGAGTGGAGTGCTTGGAGCCCTCGGGAAGCACTAGGAGCATCCATCAACGGAGGTACCCAGTCGGGGTGCCAGGAGATCCGTAACAACCGCCTTTCATAAAATATTGATTGAGGGGTGCGATATACCTGCTTGCACCAAATATTGATTGAGGGGTGCGCTATACCAGCTTCCATCAAATACTGATTGAGGCCTGCAATATATCTGCTTCCACAAATACTGCTCTTCTCTAGGGATTTTGGAGCAGGGTTGTTTTGAAAATGACAGGCAGAGGAAGAGGCAGGCCGTTCCGCAGAGGTAGAAGGGGTTAGGCAGGTGCACCAGACCAGAGGCTAAGTGGGAAGTTGGAGAAGGTGTGTGCGATTACGTCAAAGGATGCACCAGAGTTGGTTGAGTGGCTCACTCAGTCTTCCGCTTCTGCACCCTCCTCATCCTCTGTATCTGCACCCTCCTCACTCTCTGCTCAGATGAGGAAGAGGAGGTAGCAACGGTCTCCACCCAGCGGTCTGACGACAGTACCCAGATCAGCCCAAGAAGGGTGGTCCCCGCTGTTGCTGCCTACTCCGAGATTTCTAATGTCAGTGGTGGTGAAGGAGACAATGATGACGTGTCGATGGGTGTCATGTGGGTGCCCACAAGAGAGCAAGAGGAGGGGAGTTCAGAGGGAGAGATGGAGCAGAAGATAGAGAGGAGAAGGAGGAAGAACTCGCAGCGCGAAGGAGGCAGAAAGCAGACTGCAAATGTATCTGGAGCAAGCCATCCACCATGCATGGTCACATCTTGTGCTCCCCGGACGCCGGTACATGGCTCCGCAGTGTAGGATTTTTTAACGTATAAGCTGCTGACAATAGTGTTTCCATCTGCAGCCTGTGCTGTCAACGCAAGTCGCGGTAAGCCCAACACTCACCTAGGGACGACAGCCTTAAGAAGGCACCTGGCCTCCCATCACCGAGCCCAGTGGGAGCAATGCCGTCAAAACCCACAAAGCCACACTCTTGGTGCTCCACTTCCTGCCTCTTTTCCTTCTCCTCTCTCCTCCCATTTGTCCTCCGCTCCACCTTCCACTGTGACGTCGTCGTGTTCATCTGGCACACCGCAATGGAAGGTCCCGGAGGGAAATATTTCTCTCAGAAGGGCATCCCAGAGCTACATGGCCACGTTTAGCTGCAATTGAATATATCTCTGGCACACAGTGTTGGTGCCAATATACATCTGACCACAGACATGTGCTCTAGCAAACACGGGCAGGGAAGGTACATAACTTTTACTGCCCACTGGGTGAACCTTCGGACGGCCGTCAAGCATGTAACCCGTGGCTCCCGTGTGGATTTGGTGTTAACGCCATGGATTGCATGCAGGCCTGCCTCTTCTTCTCCTCCTCCTACTTCATCCTATGTCTCCTCCTTGGCTGACTCCTCCTTTTCCACTGCTACTGCTTCTTCTGTTGCACCCCCCAAAATCCCCTGAACCTATTTGACGTGCCAGATGAGACGTTGCCATGCTGTGCTGCAGCTGTTGTGCCTGGAAACCAAGAGCCACACCGGTCCTGCATTGCTTTCTGCTCTGCGGTCACAGGCCGATCAGTTGCTAATCCCGCTCAATTTGACAGTTGGTGAAGTGGTGTACGACAACGGTGCCAATCTGCTGAGTGCGCTGAAACAGGGCAAAATGACACCCGTGCCGTCCTGAACTTAGTCGTACAGCGATTCGTTGCCAAATATGCCGGATTCCAGGATGTTTTGCGGCAGGCCCGAAAAATCTCTGGCCATTTTGGAAGATCTTACACGGCCATGGCTCGCCTTGCTGATGTTCAGCGGCGACACCACCTGCCTGTCAGACGTCTGATTTGTGACAGCCCGAAGCGCTGGAACTCCACCTTGTATATGCTTGATAGGCTGCTCCAGCAGCAACGTGCCGTTAATGACTACCTGTACGATCTCTGCAGCAGGACAGGTTCTGGAGAGCTTGGTTTCTTTTCACCGCGCCAGTGTCTGCTCATGCGCGACTCATGCAGAAATCTGCGGCCATTTGATGAGATCACCAAACTGGTCAGTCGCAGCCAGGGCACCATCATTGACATCGTACCCTATGCCTTCTTTCTGGAGTGTGCATTGCACCATGTCATTGATCAAGCCGTCGAGGAACAGGAGTTGGACTTTAAACTTTTCGGGGATCCCTTGTGTTGTTCATGGCTGGGGGGAGGAGACCGAGGACGACATTCTCGTGGGCGATGAGCATGAGCCAGAGCGCTCCACCTCTTCCAATTTAGTGCTAATGGGGGCCTTCATGCGCCAACGTACTTAGACCCCTGCTACAAACACAAAATGGTAGATATGTTACCAGCATCACAGAGGGCTGTCAGAATGCAGCATTTCAAGGCCTTGTTGCGAGAGATGCTGCGAGAGATGCTGCATTCTGCTGTTGCAGGCGCTGGCAGAGGAATTTTCACCCACAGCGAAACGGGTACCAATCCTACCGCGCCTGCAAGAAGATGGCAGTTTGAAGATGTGTTGGTCACTTCGGATATGAGATCATTCTTGCAACCAACCCATCGAGAGCCGCCCTCCAGATCCAGCCTCAGGGAACGCCTAGACCGACAGGTGTCTGACTACATTGGGTAACTGCCGATGTGGACGCTCTGAGAAGCGAAGAACCCTGGACTACTGGGTGTGCAGGCTTGACATGTGGCCAGAGCTGGCACAATTTGCCATGGAACTCTTGGATTACCACCCAGAACAAAAAATGGTCCTTGTCTTATGTATATACAGTGGCATAAAAGGCCTTTTCTGTCTGGTAAATGCATAATTTTTGGGGCTTCGACTCCAGTGGCCTACAGTATAATTTTTATCCAGTGACCGCCTAATGTACCTCCAGACACATAATCACTAGTTCTTTTCTGTCAGGTGAATGCCTAATTTTTAGGCCCTGTACTGGCTTACAGTAAAATTTTTAGCCGGTGACCGCCTATTGTACCTCCAGCCACATCATCAGAAGTTCTTTTCTGTCAGGTGAATGCCTAATTTTTGGGGCCTGTACTGGCCTACAGTAAAATTGTTATCCACTGACTGTCTAATATACCTCCAGCTACATAATCACTTGTTCTTTTCTGTCAGGTTAATGCATAATTTTTGGGGCCTGTACTCCACTGGCCTACAGTAAAATTGTTATCCACTGACCGCCTAATATACCTCTAGACACATAATCACTTGTTTTCTTCTGTCTAGTGAATGCCTAATGCTTAGGGCCTGTACTCCACTGGCCTGCAGTAAAATTGTTATCCACTGACCGCCTTATATATCTCCAGCCAGGGGCGGACTGAGCAGTCGGGCACTTCGGACGTGGTCCGAGGGCCCGGCCGGGAAGGGGGCCCGCAGCGGCGGCAGGTCACAGGCAGATAAACGCTTCCATTGTGGAAGTGTTCATCTCTATAGTCATCTGTATCACTGTCCTGAGGACAGCGATACAGATGTCTGTGCTGTGGGGCAGGGGAGGGAGAGGCGTCTCCCTTCCGTGTTCCTCTGATAGGCTGCTGGCACAAGGCCCGCAGCCTATCAGAGGCCGGTGCAGGCGGCGCAATGCTGTCATCGCGTCATCACTAGGTAGGTAAAAGTGTTTTTTTTCTTTTTATACAGGACTATCTGTTACTGGCACATGGGGGGTAAGGAGAAAGGCATTTGTTACTGGCACATGGGGGGGGGAGACACTTGTTACTGGCACATGGGTAGAAGGAGAGAGGCACTTGTTACTGGCACATGGGATGCACTTGAAACTGGCACATTGGGGGGAAGAGAGGCACTTGTTACTGACATATGGGGGGAACTGGCACTTGTTACTGCCAGATGGGGGGGATAGAGGCACTTGATACTGGCAGATAGGGGTGAGAGCACTTGTTACTGGCACATGGGGGGGAGAGGCACTTGTTACTGGCACATGGGGGGAGAGAGGCACTTGTTACTGGCACATGGGGGAGAGGTACTTGTTACTGGCATATGGAGGGGAGAGAGGCACTTGTTACTGACACATGGGGGGAGAGGCAGTCCGGCGATACGCGTTGGGCGTCTCTCACTTTGTTCAGATCCACTGCAGCAGCTGCTTTTACAGGTTCTGGCTCTTACTCTTTGACCTCATTGCGGTCTGCTTTTATTTATTAGTGGCCATACCTTATTTAACATTTTCTATATGTATCTTATATGTTGACATTGTGTATAGCTGGCATATATCTTACAGTATGTCCTGATTTTGTGGACGTCCAGTGGATTCTGTATGTGTCGGTCTTATTCAGTTACCGACACGTTGTTCATATTGTCTAATAAACTTTATATAATTTTTTTTTAAATTTGGTTATTGTTAGATGTGCATCCTTAGGGTGGTTATTTTGACTTTTCATTGAGTCTATTTGTTTCAGTATTTGTGCACTTCTAGTAAGTATTTGGTGCCTGATATTATGACCTGAAAGCTTTTTAGGTTTGCCTGCCATTAAAGTGAATGGGGCCCGCCTCGAATGCGCGGTTTGAAAACATTTGACTCGAACATGCGTTCGCGAAACGTCCTGGCCGATGTTCGTCCATCACTAATTCCTGGTATATATATAAAATGCACACCAGCGCCATGATGTATGGAGCCTGACGAAGCGCAAATAGCGGGAAACGTCCATCACTGTTAAATGTCACCTGCATTGTAGACCATGGTGTATTTTATATTTCAATAAATAATTTTTATTTTTTTGGGTGAGTGCCACTGACTTTTACTATTTACAACAATTACTTGACTTGTGTGCACCCCATACCTACACCAGTCTTGAGGGCCACTCTAGTAGACTGTAAGTGTGCAAGCGGGAGATGCCGGCACCTCATGTTTCTGTGCATGGATTTTGATGAGCATTAGTAAATACAGTGGTTAACAAACTCATCATAATGTGGGGACTTGCTCTGGTAGACAGGATTAGCGGACGCAGTATAGAGGTAACAACAAGTTCTTTGGATCAAACAGTTCAGTGTTTTATTTACACTTTAGGCAAGTGACAAAACAAGCAGTCATATTCAAACAAAAAGTCACCTTGCGGCATGGTGGTAATTTACAACATGCAGCAATTTTTACCTCAAAGAGTCCTTGCTAATAGCAGAGCCAACCTGTTTTCATGCCAAACAGGTAGCAAGCCTTCATCCAGACACAAGGATCCCAGATCCCAACACAGAGACACAGCTTCTGTGTCCAGCTGCCTATTCTGGGTCCAGTGCCAAAACCTGGACCGGCACTTAAAATCCAGTCCGGTATTTGACCTCACCTGGCTGTAAATCAGTCCAACAGCACATGTTGGGAGGAAAATACCTGTTTTCCCAGAGAAAATCTCTCACTGTGTCACAATAGGTAATCATTCATATGTTGTTTATACTTTACAGTGAGATTTCTAACCTAGATCCGCCAGATTGGACAAGGCCAACAGACCCACATGCACCAACGTATCATTATCTGGGTAATCAGTTAATATCCCGACCAAGGAAGTGATTACATCAAGGTTCACCAGCTGCTCTTGTAGCTCATCTGAAAGAAAAAAAGAAAAAAAAATGGGATAATAGGGAACTACCAAATATCCAATGTTACAGAGTGCCTCAGAATTTCTCTATGGGTATGCTGGGATCCTATCAGCAATTCATCGAAGAAAAGGGAAAAAGAATATTATTAGAGGAGACCTCATTTGTTATTTCTGTTTTTACTATATTAATTTATTTATGGAACTGTTAAATAAATGTTAAGATTAATACTCAAGGGGAATGGATGATCTAGGTGATCAAGAAAGGATATCAGAACCAAGTGTATTTACCCTAAAGAGAAGGGTGATATGGCATTATTAGGTAAGTACTGTATGTAAATGGATCCAATAAAAATCAATATATAATGGCCTCCTTACACATTAGAAAAATATCAGCTAAACCTGCCGATTTTGGTGGGGCTGTCCGACAATATAAAGTGTATGGGGAGCTCCCAACTCTCCCTAACAGATAAGGCTGGAATTTAAATGCCCGGTCCTTTTGTTTTTCCAAATCATAAGCTGTCACCAGAGGAGTCTGGCAGCGGCTGTCTCATTCACCATTGAATACACATGCAGGGTTGGAAGAACTGAGGATGTGTATGGGAGAGATAGCGGTCAGCCAAACAAGACTTCAGCTAACAGCTATTCAAGCAGTATGGGCACCTAAAAAGCTGGCTCCCTGCTGCTTCTCCTGCAGGCCTGCGATGCTCTGCTGGGCTCCACCAATGTCAACTTCCGGTGTGATACTGCTGCAGCCAACCACTGGCCTTGGCGGTGTCCGGCTCCCTTCGATTCATGTGACCATTTTTTATACCAAATGTTTGATATTGCTGCAAATAATGGTACCTTTGGTACAATGCCAGTGTTCTCCAGAACAAGTTACAAGCAAATACTAGTCCATAGCCTCTTGTATTACTTGATTGTAAGCCCTGTTATAAAAATTCAAATCAACCCCCTTTACCCAAAATAAAAATAAACTATAAAATAATAAACATCACAGAGTGATCAAAAATTCATGCACAATTGGTATCAATAGAAACTACAGATCGTCCTACAATTTTGTCCCCAAAGTTTTTATACTTCAGTAGTAAAACACAAGAAAAACAATATAAATGTTATAACTTTCTAATCGTACTGACCCAGAGAATGAAGGTAACAGGTCAGTCTTACCACATAGGAAACACAGTAAAAACAAAACCCATAAAACTGTGGTGGATCGTTCCTGAAAGGGTTAAGCATTAGTAGTGGCGCTGCCAGTGAGCATTCTGGACACTTGTAAAACACAGTTTCTGTCCATACAACTCGCAATAAATGAATTCACTTACTGTTTTCATAACAGATGCGACCAATGGCTCTGCCAGCATGCAGAAGCAATTCCTGATCTGAACTCTGCAACAGAGGAACCAGTGCCGTCACCAAACCTGCATCAATACAGGGCTTCCTTGTTTCTTCTATATGGAGGACATCAATAAAAAGGAAACAATATATTAACATTCCAGAGGAATATGCTGCTGGATAGTAATGTCGATAGACAAACAATTGCATCGTCCCACTACCCTCGTGGGTACTGCAAAGTTGTTGTATTGTACTTATAATGCCTTTTTATAGCCTGTTGTTAAGCTGCTATATGTCCTTATGCATCATCCCTGCTAACAGGTGTATTAGCATTCATTTACACTGAGCTTACCACTAGGGGGAGATAACACCTTCCATATATATAGCTTAGCTAAGGGAGATAACTTCCTGTTGAGACTACAGTGGCAGTTGAGAGAGACCAGTTGTGTCAACTGTAGCCTGTTATCCTCATTTTCTCAGCTATATCTCAGCCCAGAGCTGAAGCGCTTGATTCATTCAAAGACTACTACTGTAAGGAGATCCCAAAGGGTATTGAACACCTCTTCTGAGTGCCTCAGGACCTTTGGACTCCACCGTGAAGGATATATCAGCCTTTGGCGACTTCACAAGCCTGAACCAGGAGATCCAGGACCATTCCTAAACTCCACTACCAGTAAGGCTACAATCTCCTTATCTAATATATAGAGAGGGACCTACACCTGTCAGCAGAGGACTAGCAGCAGGTTTATCTCTGTAGTGAGACTGTGTTAAATGCTTTGGATAAACTGTTATCAAAAGTCCTCTTCAGTAAAGTTCAACTTTGAGTTTCACCCTACTTGCCTCAGACTCAGTTCCTCTATTAACACTATAGTAAATGGTTGTACCTCCATCCAAAAGGTACTGGCGTCACGACTACAAGGGACATTGCCATTAATACAGACCACCAAGGGCACCTCGAACCAACATCTGGCCAGTGTCCCTTACACCAGAGTGTGCCCCAGAGAATCCTTGTGCCAAACTCCTTTTCACTTTTATGCGAGCCTGCCCGGGGACGACATTATCG
The DNA here is from genome assembly GCF_905171765.1 of Bufo bufo. Lineage (NCBI taxonomy): Eukaryota > Metazoa > Chordata > Amphibia > Anura > Bufonidae > Bufo > Bufo bufo. The sequence continues at coordinate 222,059,146 of NC_053394.1, forward strand.
TGAGTAACCAGAACTGTATTTACCTCGGCCCACCTAATGCTCACACCGTGACCTCACACATAATTCCCCTGCAAGGTCTGGCATACCGCACACTGACCACGGAGTGTGAAAGTTTTCAGTAAAGAAAAGTAAGTTATTTTTATATATATTGGCTATTAAATGACGATGGACTAAGAATATGAAGACCAGTATCAGAAGTATGTACAGCTAACACTTGCTACTGGTGGCAGCTCTGGGCAGCGCTCTCCTTAGCCAGTATTATAATACAATAGTAGCAATACTAGTTTTTGTAGATAAAATTAAGGTTCGCAGCATATTGCCTTTCACTAATCAATGGGTTTCCTTCCCGACTGGATCAAATGAGTTATAAAGGACTTGTCATCACTCCTGACACGTCTGTTTCAGTAAATTATTGTATTCCACGTGAAATAACAATACTGGGCCATGTGTGTGTAGGGACATGTTCCTTTGACAAGGAGATGGTGACAGCCAATTGTCAGCATATTCATAAATGTATAGTTGTAATAATAGAAGAACAACAGAGTATAGTTTAAGATGGTCCAGAATTGCATGAGATATGCAAGTAGCTATTTAACCACCTCAGCCCCCAGTGCTTAAACACCCTGAAAGACCAGGCCACTTTTTACACTTCTGACCTACACTACTTTTACCATTTATTGCTCGGTCATGCAACTTACCACCCAAATGAATTTTACCTCCTTTTCTTCTCACTAATAGAGCTTTCATTTGGTGGTATTTCATTGCTGCTGACATTTTTACTTTTTTTGTTATTAATCGAAATTTAACGATTTTTTTGCAAAAAAATGACATTTTTCACTTTCAGTTGTCAAATTTTGCAAAAAAAACGAGATCCATATAGAAATTTTGCTCTAAATTTATAGTTCTACATGTCTTTGATAAAAAAAAAATGTTTGGGAAAAAAAAAAATGGTTTGGGTAAAAGTTATAGCGTTTACAAACTATGGTACAAAAATGTGAATTTCCGCTTTTTGAAGCAGCTCTGACTTTCTGAGCACCTGTCATGTTTCCTGAGGTTCTACAATGCCCAGACAGTACAAACACCCCACAAATGACCCCATTTCGGAAAGTACACACCCTAAGGTATTCGCTGATCGGCATAGTGAGTTCATAGAACTTTTTATTTTTTGTCACAAGTTAGCGGAAAATGATGATTTTTTTTATTTATTTATTTTTCTTACAAAGTCTCATATTCCACTAACTTGTGACAAAAAATAAAAACTTCTATGAACTCACTATGCCCATCACGAAATACCTTGGGGTCTCTTCTTTCCAAAATGGGGTCACTTGTGGGGTAGTTATACTGCCCTGGCATTCTAGGGGCCCAAATGTGTGGTAAGGAGTTTGAAATCAAATTCAGAAAAAAATGACCTGTGAAATCCGAAAGGTGCTCTTTGGAATATGGGCCCCTTTGCCCACCTAGGCTGCAAAAAAGTGTCACACATCTGGTATCTCCGTACTCAGGAGAAGGTGGGGAATGTGTTTTGGAGTGTTATTTTATATATACCCATGCTGGGTGAGAGAAATATCTTGGCAAAAGACAACTTTTCCCATTTTTTTATACAAAGTTGGCATTTGACCAAGATATTTATCTCACCCAGCATGGGTATATGTAAAAAGACACCCCAAAACACATTCCTCAACTTCTCCTGAGTACGGAGATACCAGATGTGTGACACTTTTTTGCAGCCTAGGTGGGCAAAGGGGCCCATATTCCAAAGAGCACCTTTCGGATTTCACAGGTCATTTTTTTCTGAATTTGATTTCAAACTCCTTACCACACATTTGGGCCCCTAGAATGCCAGGGCAGTATAACTACCCCACAAGTGACCCCATTTTGGAAAGAAGACACCCCAAGGTATTCCGTGAGGGGCATGGAGAGTTCCTAGAATTTTTTATTTTTTGTCACAAGTTAGTGGAAAATGATGATTTTTTTTTTTTTTTTTTTTTCATACAAAGTCTCATATTCCACTAACTTGTGACAAAAAATAAAAACTTCCATGAACTCACTATGCCCATCAGCGAATACCTTGGGGTCTCTTCTTTCCAAAATGGGGTCACTTGTGGGGTAGTTATACTGCCCTGGCATTCTAGGGGCCCAAATGTGTGGTAAGGAGTTTGAAATCAAATTCAGTAAAAAATGACCTGTGAAATCCGAAAGGTGCTCTTTGGAATGTGGGCCTCTTTGCCCACCTAGGCTGCAAAAAAGTGTCACACATCTGGTATCGCCGTACTCAGGAGAAGTTGAGGAATGTGTTTTGGGGTGTCTTTTTACATATACCCATGCTGGGTGAGATAAATATCTTGGTCAAATGCCAACTTTGTATAAAATAATGGGAAAAGTTGTCTTTTGCCAAGATATTTCTCTCACCCAGCATGGGTATATATAAAATGACACCCCAAAACACATTCCCCACCTTCTCCTGAGTACGGAGATACCAGATGTGTGACACTTTTTTGCAGCCTAGGTGGGCAAAGGGGCCCATATTCCAAAGAGCACCTTTCGGATTTCACAGGTCATTTTTTTCAGAATTTGATTTCAAACTCCTTACCACACATTTGGGCCCCTAGAATGCCAGGGCAGTATAACTACCCCACAAGTGACCCCATTTTGGAAAGAAGAGACCCCAAGGTATTCGCTGATGGGCATAGTGAGTTCATGGAAATTTTTATTTTTTGTCACAAGTTAGTGGAATATGAGACTTTGTATGAAAAAAAAAAAAAAAATCATCATTTTCCACTAACTTGTGACAAAAAATAAAAAATTCTAGGAACTTGCCATGCCCCTCACGGAATACCTTGGGGTGTCTTCTTTCCAAAATGGGGTCACTTGACGGGTAGTTATACTGCCCTGGCATTTTCCAGGGGCCCTAATATCTGGTAAGTAGGTAAATGACCTGTGAAATCCGAAAGGTGCTCTTTGGAATGTGGGCCCCTTTGCCCACCTAGGCTGCAAAAAAGTGTCACACATCTGGTATCTCCGTACTCAGGAGAAGGTGGGGAATGTGTTTTGGGGTGTCATTTTACATATACCCATGCTGGGTGAGAGAAATATCTTGGCAAAAGACAACTTTTCCCATTTTTTTTATACAAAGTTGGCATTTGACCAAGATATTTATCTCACCCAGCATGGGTATATGTAAAAAGACACCCCAAAACACATTCCTCAACTTCTCCTGAATATAGAGATACCAGATGTGTGACACTTTTTTGCAGCCTAGGTGGGCAAAGGGGCCCAAATTCCTTTTAGGAGGGCATTTTTAGACATTTGGATACCAGACTTCTTCTCACGCTTTGGGGCCCCTAAAATGCCAGGGCAGTATAAATACCCCACATGTGACCCCATTTTGGAAAGAAGACACCCCAAGGTATTCAATGAGGGGCATGGCGAGTTCATTGAAAAAAAAATTTTTTGGCACAAGTTAGCGGAAATTGATTTTTTTGATTTTGTTCTCACAAAGTCTCCCTTTCCGCTAACTTGGGACAAAAATTTCAATCTTTCATGGACTCAATATGCCCCTCAGCGAATACCTTGGGGTGTCTTCTTTCCAAAATGGTGTTATTTGTGGGGTGTTTGTACTGCCCTGGCATTTGAGGGTCTCCGCAATCATTACATGTATGCCCAGCATTAGGAGTTTCTGCTATTCTCCTTATATTGAGCATACGGGTAATGAGATTTTTTTTTTCCGTTCAGCCTCTGGGCTGAAAGAAAAAAATGAACGGCACAGATTTCTTCATTCGCATCGATCAATGTGGATGAAAAAATCTCTGCCAAAAAAAGAAAAAGGAGGGGAAAGGCGTCTGCCAGGACATAGGAGCTCCGCCCAACATCCATACCCACTTCAGCTCGTATGCCCTGGCAAACCAGATTTCTCCATTCACATCAATCGATGTGGATGAATAAATCATTGCCGGGATTTTTTTTTTTATATATACAAAGTGTTTGCCAAAGTATATGAACACCGCCACCTCCTCAGCTCATATGCCTCGGCAAACATATCTTTTACTGCAGAGGAGAAATCTCGTCTTGCAGCGCCGCATACACCGACTTGCGTGTAATCTGACAGCAGCGCAATGCTTCTGTCCGAATGCACATCAGTGCTGCAGCTGGTCGATCGGTTGGTCCACCTGGAAGGTAAAAAAAACAAAACAAAAAAGAAAAAACCAGGCCGCAAAGCAATAACTTTATTAACTGTTGAACAGAACATAGAAACTTTTTTTAAACTTTTTTAACTGAACGTTTAACTTTTTTACTTACCGGTATTTTTTTTTTTGTTTAGTTTTTTTTACCTTTATAGAGCAAACCTCTCCTTCCCCATGGGACAATGTGCAAAGCGCAAATCGCCCAAAGATGTGGCGAAGTACGTTATGCACTTTATCCCAGGTGAAAGGAGAGGTTTGCAGCAGCTGTGAGAGAAAGGGCCCTAATAGCCCTGTGTGCCTGTCCTGGTGAGATGTGATCCCTATGCTAGGTGTACCTGTGTGTGGTACTTCCGGAAACACTCACCATAGCATAGGGCAGGGTGGTCCGGACAGTCAGGACAGAAATAGCGGGTGTCACGCCTTATTCCACTCCTGCTACAGACACGACATTTTTTTCGGGGTGGCGGTTGGGTTGAGGTACCAGCAACGACACTGGGGAAATGTCGCTCGTGTAGACGGCTAACTACACTGGTGGATGGGGCCACGGAACCTCCCGGATAAATGAGGTTCTCGATGATCTCTTCCTGGAATTTGAGGAAGGATCCTGTTCTCCCAGCCTTACTGTAGAGAACAAAACTATTATAGGCAGCCAATTGAATTAAATATACAGACACCTTCTTATACCAGCGTCTGGTTCTGCGGGAAACTAAATAGGGAGCCAACATCTGGTCATTGAAGTCCACCCCTCCCATGAGCGCATTGTAGTCGTGGACTGAGAGGGGCTTTTCAATGACACGGGTTGCCCTTTCAATTTGGATTGTCGTGTCTGCGTGAATGGAGGAGAGCATGTAAACGTCACGCTTGTCTCTCCATTTCACCGCGAGCAGTTCTTCGTTACACAAGGCAGCCCTCTCCCCCCTTGCAAGACGGGTGGTTACAAGCCGTTGGGGGAAGCCCACGCGACTAGTTCGCGCGGTGCCACAGGCGCAAATCCGTTCTAGAAACAAATGCCTAAAGAGGGCCACACTTGTGTAAAAATTGTCCACATAAAGATGGTACCCCTTGCCGAATAAGGGTGACACCAAGTCCCAGACTGTCTTCCCACTGCTCCCCAGGTAGTCAGGGCAACCGACCGGCTCCAGGGTCTGATCTTTTCCCTCATAGATCCGAAATTTGTGGGTATAGCCTGTGGCCCTTTCACAGAGCTTATACAATTTGACCCCATACCGGGCACGCTTGCTTGGGATGTATTGTTTGAAGCCAAGGCGCCCGGTAAAATGTATTAGGGACTCGTCTACGCAGATGTTTTGCTCGGGGGTATACAAATCTGCAAATTTCTGGTTGAAATGGTCTATGAGGGGCCGAATTTTGTGGAGCCGGTCAAAAGCTGGGTGGCCTCTGGGACGGGAGGTGGTGTTGTCGCTAAAGTGCAGGAAACGCAGGATGGTCTCAAATCGTGTCCTGGACATAGCAGCAGAGAACATGGGCATGTGATGAATCGGGTTCGTGGACCAATATGACCGCAATTCATGCTTTTTAGTTAGACCCATGTTGAGGAGAAGGCCCAGAAAAATTTTAAGTTCGGAAACTTGGACTGGTTTCCACCGGAAAGACTGGGCATAAGAGCTTCCCGGGTTGGCGGATATAAATTGTGTGGCATACCGGTTTGTCTCTGCCACGACTAAGTCCAAGAGCTCCGCAGTCAAGAACAGCTCAAAAAATCCCAGGGCCGAACCGATTTGAGCCGTCTCAACCCGAACTCCAGACTGGGCGGTGAAAGGGGGAACTACAGGTGCGGCTGAAGTTGGTGACTGCCAATCAGGGTTTGCCAGCACCTCAGGGATTCTAGGGGCTCTACGGGCCTGTCTGCGCGGTGGCTGCGACGGGGTAACTAGTGCACGTGCCACCGTACCAGCTTCAACTGCCCTTCTGGTGCTCGCCACGTCACCATGTTGTACGGCAGTGCTGGTACTAGGTCCAGGAAGGGCTGCGCTGCTGGTGTATGCCTCACCACGTGATCCGGCAGCGACAGCCCCACTCTGCTGCTCTTGAAGCGGATCCTGCATAACCTGTGGTCTAGCGACACGGGGCCGGGTACGCCTGGTGCTGCCAGGGACCTCCACCTCCTCGTCCGAACTTTGGGTCAGAGAGCCACTGCTTTCCACAGGTTCATATTCTGACCCGCTAGATTCGTCAGATGAGGGTTCCCACTCCTCATCCGACTGGGTCAGAATCCTGTAGGCCTCTTCAGAAGAATACCCCCTGTTTGACATTTTGGACTACTAAATTTAGGGGTATTCCCTGAGACTACCCAAGAAAAAAAGCAAGCCTGTCTTACAAAGGGGAGGCTAGCGAAGTACCGGAGGCCGCTGCGGTTGATAAAAAATATCAAAACTGATTTTTTTATCGCCGCAGTGCGTGTAAAGTGAATGTGCAGTGATCAAAAAACAAATTTTTTTTTGTCACTGCGGTGGGGCGGGCGTGGGTGAACGCACGTGTGGGCGACCGATCAGGCCTGATCGGGCAAACACTGCGTTTTGAGTGGAGGGCGAGCTAAGGTGACACTAATACTATTATAGATCTGACCGTGATCAGTTTTGATCACTTACAGATACTATAAAAGTACAAATGCTGATTAGCGATACGCTAAACAGCGAATAAAAGTGACTGCGGTGCGGTGGGCTGGGCGCTAACTGACGCTAACTACCTAACCAAGGGGCCTAAACTATCCCTAAAACCTAACAGCCAATACTAGTGAAAAAAAAAAGTGACAGTTTACACTGATCACTTTTTGTCTTTCACTAAGTGATTGACAGGGGGCGATCAAGGGGTTAATTAGGATGATGGGGGTGATGGAAGGTGATCAGGGGCTAAGGTGTAGTGTTGGTGGGTACTCACAGTGATCTCTGCTTCTCTGCTGGATCCAACCGACGAAAAGGACCAGCAGAGAAGCAGAGAAGCCATATAACAGATCATATTTACTAATATGATCTGTTATCTGGCTTCTGATTTGATTTTTTGAAAATCGCCAGCCTGCCAGCCAATGATCGTTGCTGGCAGGCTGGTGACTAAATACTTCTTTAACTTTTGCCGGCCCGCGATGCGCATGCGCGGGCCGGCAATGCACGAAATCTCGCGTCTCGCGAGAGGACGCACCGGCGCGTCCACCCAGAACAACAGGACCGCCGCAAAGACGCAATCCTGCGTACGGCGGTCCTGAGGAGGTTAAACAGACATGTCAGGAGAGGTTACAGGTCCTCTTTAACAGTAAATTCTACATTCAACATTTAGCGGTATAAAGTTGCCCATTTTGAGTGTTTTTCTGGCAGTTTTCTTAAAGACATGCTATGTGCGCAGATACCCTAACCAGATTTTTGTCTAATGTATAAGACTCCATGGTATATGATATACTAGATACTAAGGTAGCAGTCACCCCTGGGACCTGATACCTGAGGGACCCTAACAGCCACCCATGCAATTTTATGTTGGCTGAACCCTGTCAAAAACTGCAGGTTCGGCCAACACTCTAATGTGTATGGGGAGGTCGTGACTTTACTCCAACAGATGATGCCAGGGGAGACAAGGATCAGGCAAAATGTTTTTATCAAATCATTTTGTTTTCCCAAGAGATAAGTGTCTGTCAACGGCTTTCTCCTCTCTCCACATCGAATATACATTAAGCCAAGCCAAAAATGTATGTGTATGGGGAAGGCAGGAGAGAGTTGAATGTGTATGGGTGCCTTAAGGCCCTCTGCTATATAAATAGAGAACAATATTATAAATTACAGTAGCTCCTTGATAGGTAGAGCAACAGTACTAAGCGTTAGCCTCATGATATTGATGACCTATGCTCAGGGCTGTCTTTAAAGAGGACCTTTCACCGATTATTACACTATGAACTAACTATACAGACATGTAGAGTGGCGCCCGGGGATCTCACTGCACTTACTATTATCCCCGGGCGCCGCTCCGTTCTCCTGCTATGCCCTCCGGTATCTCCGCTCACTAAGTTATGGTAGGCGGAGTCTGCCCTTGTTCTGCTCTAGCGCTGGCCAATCGCAGCGCAGAGCTCACAGCCTGGGAGGTTATTTTCTCCCAGGCTGTGAGCTCTGCAATGCGATTGGCCAGCGCTACAGAAGAACAAGGGCAGACTCCGCCTACCATAACTTAGCGAACGGAGATACCGGAGGACATAGCAGGAGAACGGAGTGGCGCCCAGGGATAATAGTAAGTGCAGTGAGATCCCCGGGCGCCGCTCTACATGTCTGTATAGTTAGTTCATAGTGTAATAATCGGTGAAAGGTCCTCTTTAATATTGATTGGACCCTGGGCAAAAATTTACTTGGGCCCCCTGGATCCCGCCTTCCCACACCTTAGCAGGCAATCATGCCCTCCACCATAACACACACACAAAAAATCCACACATCTGGTAGAGTTCAGTGAATGACTGTAAATACTTCCAGTTCTGAAGACTCCAGCGGCTCAGGATCAGTGCTCTGGGCAGCTGGGCTCAGGCTGGAAGTTGGCACCGCTCTGTAGGAAGGAGACCAGGGCTCGGCTCACCCTAGTGTTACAGTGCACCCCAGCACCCCACAGTATGCAGTATAGCACCCTATAGTATACAGCAACCCACAGTATGCAGTATAGCACCCTATAGTATACAGCACCACACAGTATGCAGTATAGCACCCCACACTATACAGTACCCCACAGTATATACTAGAGCAGAATAGCAGCCCCACAATATACAGCACGCCACAGTATACAACACCTCACAGTATAGAGTAGAACAGTATAGCACCTCACCGTATACAGAACCCCAAACTATACACGATACAGCACCCCACACTATACAGTACAGCAGTATAGCACTCAACAATATACAGCACCCACAGTATACAGCCCCCCACAGTATACAGTACAGCAGTATAGCACTCCACAATATAGAGCACCCACAGTATACAGTATACAGCCCCCCACAGTATACAGGCCCCCACATTACACAGGCCCCCACACTATACAGCACCCCACAGTATACAGTACCACACACTATACAGCCCCCACAGTATACAGTACAGCAGTATAGCACTCCTCAATATACAGCACCCACAGTATACAGCCACCCACACTATACAGTACAGCAGTATAGCACTCCACAATATAAGCACCTACAGTATACAGCCCCCCACAGTATACAGTACAGCAGTATAGCACTCCACAATATACAGCACCCACAGTATACAGCCCCCACAGTGTACAGCCCCCCACAGTATACAGTACAGCGGTATAGCACTCCACAATATACAGCACCCACAGTATACAGTATACAGCCCCCCACAGATTACAGGCCCCCACAGTATACAGGCCCCCACAGTATACAGGCCCCCACAGTATACAGGCCCCCACACTATACAACACCCCACAGTATACAGTATACAGCCCCCCCCAGTATACAGTATACAGGCCCCCACACTATACAGGCCTCCACAGTATACAGCCCCCACACTATACAGGCCCCCACACTATACAGCACCCCACAGTATACTGTATACAGCCCCCCACAGTATACAGCCCCCACAGTATACAGGCTCCCACACTATACAGCACCCCATTATACAGTAGTTTACAGTATATTAGCATAACAGCCCCTGTCACCTTTTTCTGATGTAATCTTCACCAAAAAAAAAGCTCCACAGTTAAGGCAAACTTCTCCTGCAACACTCCTGGTAGGACCTTGATGACCTCATAGCCATGTGACCAGTAATATTGCTAGGTTACTGGTCACATGGTGATGATGTCATCTAAGGTCCTAGAGAATCACAGCTCTAACAGTACGCTGCCTGGAGTGCCGGCAGGCATGGCATGGTAGCACCCCCTGTGTAGCTGACAGCCTGACACCCGGGGCATTGGCTAGCAGGGCTCAAGAGGCAGCTGCCTTGGGCCCCCAGGAGCAACTGGGCCCGGGGCAGCTGCCCCTTTTGCCCCTTGTTAAAGACGGCCCTGCCTATGCTGATGATCAATATAATAATACTAGTAGAAGGACTCGGCTTTGCACGGGTATATTTCATCTATTTCATTTAATGTTTGTGTGTGTCATTAAAAGATAGACAGTATCCACTATAACAGTGACATCTACAGTACCTTGCCCCTTAAACAGTGACCTCCACAGTGGTCTGCCCTCTTAACCGTAACATCAACAGCACACTCCCCTTTAACAGTGAACTCCACAGCAGCCGCCCCTTTATTAGTGACCTCCACAGTACCCAGTCTTGTTAACAGTAATTTCCACAATAACCCGCCCCCTTAACAGTGATCTCCACAGAGCTCCATTCCCTTAAAATGTGACCTCCACAACAACCCGCCCCCTTAACAGTGACCTCTACAGCACCCTGCCACTTAACACTGACCTCCATAGCGGACCGTCCCCTTAACTATGGCCGCCACCATTCCCTGCCCTCTTAACAGAGACCTCCAGAGCGCCCGCCCCTTTAACAGTGACCTCCACAGCATTCTTCCCCCTTAACAGTGACCTCCACAGCTGCCCGCCCCTTTAACAGTGACCTCTACAGCATCCTGCTCCCTTAACAGTGACCTCCTCAGCAGTCTTTCCCTTTAACAGTGACCTCCACAGCGGCCGCCCCTATATTAGTGACCTTCACACTACCCCATCTATTTAACAGTGATTTACACAACAACCTGTCCCCTAACAGTGGCCTCTGCAGTAATCTGCCCCTTAACACTGACCTCCATAGCGGACTGTCCCCTTAACTGTGACCTCCATAGGAGCATGCTCCTAGGTGGCTAGAGGTCCAGTTTTAGGCCGGACAGTCCAGCTTTCAGACTCCCTATCCTTCGTCCGATGCAGGGCCTAAACAGATACAGGGATGTCCTTTTGAACAGTTCACTCTCAGACAACAGCACTGTGCTGTCTGGGCTGGAGCTGCAGGGAGAAAGTCACCCTCCCTCCCACCCCTGCAGCTGACGGAAGTTGATTTTTACCTTCATTTTATCAATCCCTGTCAGCGGCGGAGTGGAAGGGGGCGTGGCCTAACCAGATCAGGCGCATGACTTAGCAGGACCTGGGGCGGGTTTTTTTAAGTCTGTCTTTTGCCCTCTTAACTGTGACCTTCACAACACTCCACTCCTTAGTGTCATCCACAGAGCCCTGCCCCTTTAAAGCTGACCTACAGCAGTGAAGAAAAATGGCTGGGTTGTTATGGAAACCTGGTGAAAAACTGTGTGTATGTGGAGACTAAGGGCCTGCAAGCTTCTATTGGCTGATAAGGGTCATGTGACCAGGCTTCTATTGGCTAATGCATTTTTTTGGGGAATATCTTAGGAATAGTATGTCCTAGAGAGCTCAGACCCAGTCTAAAACCTTCCCAGACACCTGATGTACCTGTGTGCCACATTTCGTGATTGTAAATGTGACGGAGAAGATTCCTTTAGCGGACATACATACACACATACACTCATCTTTATATATTTAAGTCCTGGAAAACCGCTTTGGGCTTATGGAGATCAAGCATCTTGGGAAGCATTGCCCTAAGTCTTCTTACCTTTCTATCTTTCTATAAAGTGAATGTATATTTCCAGTGGAAACAGTGAAAATGTATTAAATACTCATCAAATGCTAAACTGATCAACCTTCCCTGTGCTGATGGAGGCCAAAAGGCTATAATTGGGAGTCTTCATTTCACAGAATACCTATATTCATCATAAGACTCCTTTAAGATGTGGGGAATTATAACTATGTAAAGATTATTTTAGGGGACTCTCTAAGGCTACTTTCACACTAGCGCCAGATTTCTCCAGCAGGATGTTCTGGTGGGGGAACAGCCTGCCGGATGCGTGCTACCACTAGTCCACCGTGCCGTAGTTTTATTCCGGCCTCCTTTTGGCATGTTTGCCGTGCTGCGGCCGGACCTTCGGCCCAACCACATTATAGTGAATGGGGCAGGAGCGGACTTCTGGCGGCACGGTGCACTAGAGGTAGCACGGATCAGGTAGGCTGTTCCTCCGCCGGAACAGTCTACAGGAGAATGCTGCCGCTAGTGTAAAACTAGCCTTTTTATGTGAATTGTTACAAGGTACTAATATAGTCCAAAAATCTGTTGAATCAATGGCCACTCTTACCATTCTTTGCCAACTCAGCAAGAACATGTGCAACCTTCTCTGCACAGTTTGGACTGGTTTCCAGTATCTTGCCCAGTACTGGTAACACATCATAGTCTGCGAGCAGCTTAGCTGATGTCTGCACTGTGGAGAAAATACAAAAGCAAAAATGCAGTACTGTTATGTTGTTGTCCTTGCAAAGAAATACACAATTCTAGCATGGACTTGTAGTATTATTATTATTATTATTATTATTATTATTATTTTATAATTCACTAATTAATCATTACATTTTAGTCATAAGTAATTTGCTTAGTTGGTGAATGTGGTTATTAATTTTGGCCAGGTAAAGAAATGCCATTAGTTTAGAATCTTGAATTGTTATGACAGGTATTTGGTCTTTGGGCTATACACCCCATGTTATTTCATCTAAGTTAATGTATTGCTATGTTCTCTGCTAGAATTTAGCTTTTAGCTAGGATAATAACTAAATCTTAATACAATCTTTAAATCCAAGTTTCTACGTTTCTTCGATTTTCTTCTGAAAATGTGTGATGTTTTACCTAATTTGTCATGAAAAAATCCCAATAATATAGTAGAATTCCTTTAATCTGCCATTAATAGGACCTGTGAAGTGGTGCTACATTTTAAGACAATCTGCATTACTGAACAGTCCTAGATAACTACTTAAAGGGTTATTCTGGTTGTTAAAAGTTAAGGGAAAACAGCTTAGTTATCTGGCCCTAATCATCAGTAGGAATGCTGGCCCTGCCCCCGCTGAGTAGTCTGCCTAGGCAGCTGAAGTGTGCAGACCTGTGCAGTTTGAGGCCTACTTCAAAAATCCTCCATCCCTGCATGCCGAGGACAAGTGTCAGATCTCTGAGAGAAAGAGGCAAAGTATTTGCAGACTGTTGGGTGCCATTACAAATGAGTGGTGCAAGGACCGTAAAGGTAATCACTTGGTTATCAGACCTTACTACTTGTTCAGAGGGTATATCGCTTCGGCACCCACCACACTTCTATAACGGACTGGCCATCTGTTTAAGGATCTGCACCTAGAAACTGCAGTGCATATTGTGAGAGACATTTTGCATCCTTTTGGCTGATTTGGTAAGTTGTTTGGATATAAAAGGGAGAGAATCACAGACTCGGTCATCTTACTGCCTGTTATCCCATATTCAGCCTTGCAAATATTGTGTGTGTTCTCTGGAGAAAAACTGAACTTATTAATACCAGTGACTTTGCTTATGAACTGCCAAAACTACCTCAGTAAAGTGCCTTGGATTTGTAACTCCCAAAAATGGCCTGGTTATTGTCTTGCACCCCGATTAGCCATTTCCCTAGCCAGGACCCCATCACCACTTGTAGCATCAAGGGCACTCTGGAAACCATCAGGCAGGAGCCTCCATTTCTATTAGTGCCACAACTACCACTCCCGTCCTCCGCCTTCCCACTGCTGGCTAGCTCATCGTTGTGTTACAGAAATTACCGCATGTCTCTTGAAGAGGTCTGGTCATCTGTACTTCCATCAGGGCCCGCATTGACCCGTGTGAAGGCCGCAGCCAGAGCCTTTGAAGTACCATCTGGCCTGGGAGTTTCATAGCCTGTTATACCACCTCCCGTAGGTCGAGGTCAGAGACTTGTAGAATTGATGAAAGAGTAGTTGCAGGCAGCCTTGTCGGGAAAATATTTACATTGATCCACATTCTGGAGCATCCTGAGCTAATGATCCCGTGTTAGAACAGAGGAGAGGAACCATAGTCTAGTTCTTGATAAACTGCTGCTTTGGCTTCTTGCAAGTTGACGAGACGCTACTGATAAGCCACTGGTTGGTTAAACTGTCCCAACATCACCATAGTTTGGAGTCAGGACTAGTGTTGGACGCGAATATTCCAATCGCAAATATTAATCATGAATATCGGCACTTCGAGAATTTGCGAATATTTTGAATATAGTGATATATATTCGTAATTTTGAATAGTCTAGATTTTTTTTTCCATCAGTAACCTCCCTTCTTGCTTGTGGGCCAATGAGAAGGCTGCAATGTCTTTCTCTGAGCTTAGTAACATCCCTAACAACCAATAGTAAAGTTGCCTACCCCTTACTATAAAAGAACCTCCCCAGCAGCCATTTTCTGTAGTTTTATGGAGTTCTGAGAGAGACAGCAGTGTCATTGCTATGTTCTGTGCTTTCCACACTACATTAGATAGATAGTTAGATAGCTCATATATATATATAATACAGATAGTTAGTGGGAGATAGTCAGTGTGGGTTATATCCTGATATAGTGTAGCTGTTGCAGTGCAGTGTGTTAGGTAGTGTGATAGGTTCTGCTGTCCATACATACATGCGGACCTGCTAAAATGTGAAGTTTCACGTATTGCACCAAAATATTCGCATCATTAGTGCCGATTAGCGCAATCGCGAATATATATATTTTTAATGTTCTGCCATGCCAACCATTTTCTCTAGTCTCAGAAAACTCCTAGCAGCTTGGAAAATATAGCAAAAGTGACCCACGCGTGTATTTCGGGCGCATTGCGCGAATATTACATTGGCTTTTTTTGCAATCAAGAAATTAATCTCAAATTCGCGAATTCATGAATATATGATGAATATTTGCCCAAATATTCGTGAAATATCGCGAATTCGATAATAGCCCCTGCCACTCATCACTAGTCAGGACAGCCACCATGATTCAAGTACTAACTGACACAACTATCACTCCACTCTTCCTGGCGGTCCCCCTGCGAGTCACTGCAGGTACACTGCACTGTATATGGTACAATCTCTGGCTGGTGTGTAATTGGAGACACTTTTCCTAGGACACAGGACAGTATATTGGGGCCCAGTGTATTGTGCTGTGTATGGGGGTGCTATCAGTTCAGGGCCTTGTACTGTGTATAGAGGCATACGCTGATTGGATCACTATCAGGATACACATATAAATCAATAAATAATTGTATAAGTACGGTATATATGCACATTTATAGAGGGACAGATATACAAATATATACATGTATATACTGTATAATTACAGTATATTACAGGAATAGAGATAGAGCTATATCTGTCCCTCTATAAATAAATATATGTATATATTTATATAATTATTTATTGAATATACATTTAAAAATATATTTATATATTTCTATTGCCCTTGTTTCAGTTATTATATCTATGGCCGCCAATCTTTGTGGGCATAGTGGATAAAAGTGTTCATTGTGGGCATAATCATTGGTTGCTGAGGTCTTTCCGAAGTTTCAGCAAATATCGCGTGACTTACTTCATCTCGCCTCTATCACGTGTCACTTAGTTTATTCGCATAAATTTGTATATCAAAATACTAAGCCAAACTGTGCTTCGTGCCTCATTAAACTTTGGAAAGACCCCAGCGGAGGCCATACATTTTACAGTAGGATGAGGCCGATACTGTTAACGAGGACCTTTCACCGGTTCTGAGATATTAATACCTGGCATTATAGGGCATTTTTAGGAGATGTGATATTGCAATTTTTTTTTCAGATATGCTGCGCCGCTGTGTCCCCGTTCTCTTTTGCCGCTGTGTATGTTAATCAATAGCATCGGTACAGGGAGGAGGAGACAGCCACGTTTCTCAAGTGGCGTCTCCTTCTTGCTGGCTGTGAGCTGTCCAATCACAGCTGACCATGTCACAGCCATTGAGAAAAAAAGCTCAACCTCTCCCTGGCGGTGATGCTGTCCCAATTTGTTCAACCATAGTGGAAATACAGAGCATAAGAGGGCAGCGATAGAGAGAAATACATACATCAGCAAGGCAGATACAGCACTGGCTACCACCTCCCTCCTCTAAGTGCTGTCATCTCATGATCTTCCGGGTGGATAGAGTGACATCACTAGCGCATGCGCTGTACAGACCCCGTCCACAGGTGATCTTCTGTACAGTAGTTTGGATGCTCCACTCGCAGATGTAAGATTTTGTGAAGTGAAGAGCAATCATGCCTGGCCCTGTCAGTCAAAGTAGCGGATGCTCGACCTACCAGAAAGTGAGCGGAACCTCTTGGTTCAAAAACAATTTCCTTGTTGCACCAAGGAGGTAGTAGTGTCCATGTTATAAAAGCACTGTTTTCTACATATTTTGGCCAACTTTAATGATTGGACCAACACCCTTTCATTCAGCTGACAAGTGCACTTCTGGGATGGCAGCTAGTTTATAGTGATATATATATATATATATATATATATATATGCAGGGTGGGCCATTTATATGGATACACCTTAATAAAATGGGAATGGTTGGTGATATTAACTTCCTGTTTGTGGCACATTAGTATATGTGAGAGGGGAAACTTTTCAAGATGGGTGGTGACCATGGTGGCCATTTTGAAGTCGGCCATTTTGAATTCAACTTTTGTTTTTTCAATAGGAAGAGGGTCATGTGACACATCAAACTTATTGGGAATTTCACAAGAATGTTGTGCTTGGTTTTAACGTAACTTTATTCTTTCATGAGTTATTTACAAGTTTCTCTTTGTTTACAGCCATTGAAATGGCACCGAGGTTAACACGTGAGGAGCGGATAGAAATTGTGTTGATTGTTGGTGAACGCAGTAACCGGGTCATTGCAGCAGATTTCAATGCAAGACACCCTACGAGACCACCCATCTCCCATGCTACAGTTAGCAAACTGCTTGCTAAGTTTCGTGAAACTGGTTCAGTGTTGGATTTGCCAAAATGTGGACGCATGAAATCTGTCTCTAATGAAGAAACATCAGTGGCTGTCCTAGCTTCATGCAGCAAGAGCCCACAGCGTAGCACTCGCCGCATGTCACTGGAGAGTGGCATTAGTCGAACATCCCTTCGCGGATATTAGCTACTCACAAATGGCACCCTTACAAACTCCAGCTACTGGAGCATCTCAACGAGGATGACCCAGATCGGCGCACTGAATTTGCAGAATGGGCAAAACAAAAATTGGAACAGGACCCTCAGTTTACGCAGAAGATTTTGTTCAGTGATGAGGCAAACTTTTATGTGAATGGTGAAGTTAACAAACAAAACCACCGCTATTGTTGGTCTGACACTAACCCACATTGGATAGATCCCTCCAAGACTGTTGGAACAAAACAATTGATGGTATGGTGTGGTACATGGGGTACAAAGATAGTGGGGCCATTCTTCATCAATGGAAACCTCAAGGCCACTGGATATGCGAAATTGCTACATGATGATGTGTTTCCCTCTTTATGCACTGAAGCTGGCACGTTTTTCCAGCAAGATGGTGCACTACCACATTATGGGTGTCAGGTCCGAGCATTCCTAGATGAACAGTTTCCTGGAAAGTGGATTGGTCATCGTGGGACAGTTGAATGGCCCCCAAGGTCTCCCGATCTGACCCCCTTAGACTTTTATCTTTGGGGTCATCTGAAGGCAATTGTCTATGCTGTGAAGATACGAGATGTGTAGCACCTGAAACTACGGATACTGGAAGCCTGTGCTAGCATTTCTCCTGCGTTGTTGCTATCAGTGTGTGAAGAGTGGGAGAAGAGGGTTGCATTGACAATCCAACACAATGGGCAGCACATTGAACACATTTTATAAGTGGTCAGAAACTTGTAAATAACTCATGAAAGAATAAAGTTACGTTAAAACCAAGCACTAAAGAATTATTAGGAACACCTGTTCTATTTCTCATTAATGCAATTATCTAGTCAACCAATCACATGGCAGTTGCTTCAATGCATTTAGGGGTGTGGTCCTGGTCAAGACAATCTCCTGAACTCCAAACTGAATGTCAGAATGGGAAAGAAAGGTGATTTAAGCAATTTTGAGTGTGGCATGGTTGTTTGTGCCAGACGGGCCGGTCTGAGTATTTCACAATCTGCTCGGTTACTGGGATTTTCACGCACAACCATTTCTAGGGTTTACAAAGAATGGTGTGAAAAAGGGAAAAACATCCAGTATGCGGCAGTCCTGTGGGCAAAAATGCCTTGCGGATGCTAGAGGTCAGAGGAGAATGGGCCGACTGATTCAAGCTGATAGAAGAGCAACATTGACTGAAATAACCACTCATTACAACCGAGGTATGCAGCAAAGCATTTGTGAAGCCACAACACGCACAACCTTGAGGCGGATGGGCTACAACAGCAGAAGACCCCACCGGGTACCACTCATCTCCACTACAAATAGGAGTGGCACGAACTCACCAAAATTGGACTGTTGAAGACTGGAAAAATGTTGCCTGGTTTGATGAGTCTCGATTTCTGTTGAGACATTCAAATGGAAGAGTCCAAATTTGGCGTAAACAGAATGAGAACATGTATCCATCATGCCTTATTACCACTGTGCAGGCTGGTGGTGGTGGTGTAATGTTGGGGGGGATGTTTTCTGGGCACAATTTAGGCCCCTTAGTGCCAATTGGGCATCGTTTAAATGCCACGTGCTACCTGAGCATTGTTTCTGACCATGTCCATCCCTTCATGACCACCATGTACCCATCCTCTGATGGCTACTTCCAGCAGGATAATGCACCATGTCACAAAGCTCGAATAATTTCAAATTTGGTTTCTTGAACATGACAATGAGTTCACTGTACTAAAATGGCCCCCACAGTCACTATATCTCCACACAATAGAGCATCTATGCGGGATGTGGTGGAACGGGAGCTTCGTGCCCTGGATGTGCATCCCTCAAATCTCCATCAACTGCAAGATGCTATCCTATCAATATGGGCCAACATTTCTAAAGAATGCTATCAGCACCTTGTGGAATCAATGCCACGTAGAATTAAGGCAGTTCTGAAGGCAAAAGGGGGTCCAACACCGTATTAGTATGGTGTTTTCTAATAATTCTTTAGGTAAGTGTGTATATATATATATAAATATATAGTTACAAAAGTGGGGACATTAACATTTTCAAGTTTTTTTGGTTCTGAGTGTGTAAAAGAAATTCCTCCTTATCCACTTTAGACACAATGTTTTTTAGCTCTCTGAAGCGTCCAACTCTTATACCCCCTGCTACCTCATAAATAGTGTGGTGATAGAGGGATCCAGATATTAAAATTATTGTTAGGAGTAGGCAACCCCTCCCTTTACATTCCTGTAGGGGGTCATCACCTCTTCTAGGTCCGTCCAGGCCAGAGATTGCAGCAATAAAAATCTGTAAGAAACCAGACCCCTATCACAAAGTGTGAAGATGTCGGATACCAGCGTTAATAAAAACCAGTAAGATGGAACAACACAGAAAACCAGAGCCCTACCATAAAGTGTGAAGATGTCAAATACCAGCGTGATACAGACCAAAAATAAGTGGACAAATCCATATTTAAGCCACATGCTTCCTCCTGAGAACTCAGGGCATGCATATGCTTCCATGGTATTAAAACCAGATCGATCTCAGCTCAGTAACAGGGAGCAATTAGATAACTTCATCTATCCTGCCATTACCTCCACCATGTTTAGTACGCTCGTGTGCAGGACAAAAATTTGTAAAAATTAGCAAATTGTGATGACTTTACATTCCCCATATGTCTACTTCATGTTTGTATCATTTTGGGAATGATATTTTATTTTTTGGGGATGTTACATAGCTTAGAAGTTTAGAAGCAAATTTTGAAAATTTTCAGAAATTTTCCAAATCCCACTTTTTATGGACCAGTTCAGGTCTGAAGTCACTTTGTGAAGCTTACGTAATAGAAACCATCCAAAAATGACGCTATTTTAGAAACTACACCCCTCAAGGTATTCAAAACTGATTTTACAAACTTTGTTAACCCTTTAGGTCTTCCACAAGACTTCATGGCAAATGGACATAAAATGTAAGAATTTAGATTTTTTTTTAAATTTTCTAATATAATCAATTTTTTCCAGGAACAAAGCAAGGGTTAACTGCCAAACAAAACTCAATATGGGTTGCCCTGATTCTGTAGTTTGCAGAAACACCCCATATGTAAACTACTGTTTGGCCAAACAGGAGGACATAGAAGGAGGGGAACGCCATATGGTTTTTGCAAGGCAGATTTTGCAGGACTGGTTTTGTTTATACCATGTCCCATTTCAAGCCCCCCGTTGCACCCCTAGAATAGAAATTCCAAAAAAGTGACTCCATCTAAGAAAGTACACCCCTCAATGTATTCAAAACTGGGTTTACAAAATTTGTTAACCCTTTAGGTGTTCCACAAGAGTTAATGGCAGATGGAGAAACAATTTTGAAATTTAAATATTTTGGAAAATTTTCCATTTTAACCCATTTTTTCACAGTAATAAAGTAAGGGTTAACTGCCAAACAAAACTCAATATGGGTTGCCCTGATTCTTTAGTTTGCAAAAACACCCCATATGTGGTCCTAAACTACTGTTTGGCCAAATGGGAGGACATAGAAAGAGGGGAACGCCATATGGGTTTTGGAAGGCAGATTTTGCAGGACTGGTTTTGTTTATACCATGTCCCATTTCAAGCCCCCCGTTGCACCCCTAGAATAGAAATTCCAAAAAAGTGACTCCATCTAAGAAAGTACACCCCTCAAGGTATTCAAAACTGGGTTTACAAACTTTGTTAACCCTTTAGGTGTTCCACAAGAGTTAATGGCAGATGGAGAAACAATTTTGGAATTTCTATTTTTTTGAAAATTTTTCATTTTAACCCTTATTTTATTATTGGAAAAAATGGGTTAACAGCCAAACAAAACTCAATACGGGTTGCCCTGATTCTGTAGTTTGCAGAAACACCCCATATGTGGTCGTAAACTATTATTTGGCTAAACGGCAGGACATAGAAGAAGGGGAACGCCATATGGTTTTTGGAAGGCAGATTTTGCTGGACTGGTTTATTTACACCATGTACCATTTCAAGCCCCGTGATGCACCCCTAGAGTAGAAACTCCATAAAAGTGACCCCATCTAGGAAACTACGGGATAAGGTGGTTGTTGTTTTGGGACTATTTTAGGGTAAATATGATTTTTGGTTTCTCTATATTACACTTTTTTGAGGCAAGGTAACAAAAAATTTAAATTCTAAAATTGTTTCTACATTCGCTATTTAGTTTTGTGGAACACCTAAAGGGTTAACAAAGTTTGTAAAGTAACTTTTGAATACCTTGAGGGGTGTAGTGTCTTAGATGGGGTCACTTTTTAAAGTTTCTAGTCTAGGCTACATCAGGGGGGGCTTCTAATGGGACATGGTGTAAATAAACCAGTCCATCAAAATCTGTCTTCCAGAAACCATATGGCATTCCCTTCGTTCTATGCCCTGCCGTGTGGCTATATAGCCATTTACGACCACATATGGGGTGTTTCTGCAAACTACAGAATAAGGGCAATACATTTTTAGTTTTGTTTGGCTGTTAACCCTTGCTTTATTACCGGAAAAAAAGGATTCAAATGGAAATTTTGCCAAAAAATTTGTGTTTTGGCACCGTTTTTATTTTATATTGCTGTTCATCCAAGGGGTTTGGTAAAATGTTATTTTTATAGGGCAGATTCTTACGGATGCGGCGATACCTAATATGTCTACATTTTAAAATTTATTTAGATTTTACACTATATTATCGTTTTAGGAACCAAAAAAAATTATTTTAGTATCTCCATAGCCTGGGAGCTACATTTTTTTTTTTTGTTGGGCGACTATCTAATGTAGGGGCTCATTTTTTGCGGGATGAGATGGCGGTTTTATTGGCACTAATTGGGGGTGCATATGACATTTTGATCGCTCGCTATTACACTCTTTGTGATGTTAGGTGACAAAAAATAGCTTTTTTTTACACTTTTTTTTTTTAACGCTGTTCATCCTGGGGGTTGGGTTAAATGGTATTTTTATAGAGAAGATTTTTATGGACGCGGCGATGCCCAATATGTATGGCTTTGGAGACACTAAGCAGGCATCCTCAAACTACTGCCCTCAAGATGTTGTAAAACTACAATTCCCACATGCCCTGCTGATGGCTGTAGGTTGTCTGGGAATGCTGGGAGTTATAGTTTTACAACATCTGGAGGGCCGCAGTTTGAGGATGCCTGCACTAAAACTAATATTTTTTGGGGAATTTTTTTTTTCCGTGTCTCCAAAGTCTGAGAGCCATAGTTTTTTATGTTCTCTAGGGGACTGTTGGGGATTATAAAAATTTAGTACTCCATGGAAGTGTGATACTCCCTGAAGCAATCGATAACGCAGAGGCCCGGATGATTGGGGCACGTGTCACATTGAGTGGTGGTGTCCTTCCGTATCCCCCTCTTGTGACACACTCTGCGTCTTTTTTGGGTTCGTCCCTTATTTCCAGTATGGGGGACCACACCTGGAAAATGTTGGCCAGGGACGATCCGGGCGCCTCCAATTCCCGAGGTACTCCGGCCTGCTCTATCCCGGTCTGAAAAAATCAGGTCCTTGAGGACTGCCTCATAGAATTGGAGGAATGTCCCTGTGTGGCAACCTGTACCAAGTAGACCACAACTTTTTTGTACCATGCCCGGGTTTTGCGAATGGCATTATATAGCTTGAGGACTTGTGGCAGGGGGGGTCTAGTGTCTCAAAGCTAAAAAACAATACATTTAGATAAAAAAAATTTTTTTTCCTAACTAACTTTTCCCTTATATCCCTGCCTAACGGTGCCTCTCCCTCACTGACCCTAACCTACCTGGAGGGTGATGGGTGCCGATGGGGGGATCGCAGGAGCCTGGTGAGGACGGTGCTGGACGGTGCAGGTGCTGAACAGGAAGAGGAGGGGAGAGAGGTGCGCCGGGAGTTTGAATCTCCCGCCTCTCTCCCTGCACCAATCAGCACCCTGGACAGCGGCATTCAGCACCATGGCCAACACCGTCTCTCCCAAATGCTCAGACTGTGATTGGTGGTGTGTAATCACACCACCGATCACAGTCCTTTTCCGGTTCATCGGGTCACATGCCCCCCCCCCCCCCGGCGTTGTGACAGGATGCCCGCTGAATGATTTTAGCGGGCATCCTGTTCCGATTAACCCCCGCCGCGCCGCAATCGCATTTTAAACCCATGACGTCCCGGTACGTCATGTGTCCTTAAGGACTCGGGAAACATGCCGTATCGGTACGTCCTGTATCTGTAAGGGGTTAAGCTAGTGATCTCCAAAGAAATTATAGTTTTTTTTTTTCCCTACATGTGATAAAAAGGGTCAGTATCATCCACCCCATCACCCCCCGCCCCCCATCTTTGATGTCAGAGGAGGCCAGGGAGTATGGTAATGACTTTTTTATGACAGTTTTTACAACCACTTTCTGGAAACCAAGTCTGCCTCAAAATCTTTGTATGGAAATATCTTTTGAATATTCACCTTAGCAATTTCATATAGAGATGAGCGAATTTCATGTTATGGTAAAAGGTGAATTGCGTTATGGATTATGCAGAGAACTCCCCTGCATAACGGAAACGGGACAGATCTGTTATGCAGGCCATAGACTTCTATTATGATGGAATGAATAATGGAATGCTTCTAAAGGCATTTCGTTATGCATTCCGTCATAGGATTGCGTTATGGTCCGTGGTAACGTAATCCATAATGCAATTCAACTTTTACCATAAGATGAAACTCATCTCTATATGAAATTGCTAAGGGGAATATTCAAAAAGATAGTTCCATACAAAGATTTTGAGGCAGACTTGGTTTCCAGAAAGTGGTCATTACCATACTCCCTGGCCTCCTCTGACATCACAGATGGGGGGGGGCGGGGGGTGATGGGGTGGATGATACTGACCCTTTTTATCACATGTAGGGGGAAAAAACAAACTGTAATTTCTTTGGGGATCACTAGCTTAATGGACTGACCGATTTTTTTGCTTCCCCAGGCAACCGGACTTAACCGTTGCATAACGTATTAAGTTCTGTTTTTACCCCTTTTATTTTACAAACTGTTATTGTGCACTGTATGTATATGTCTGTGTTTTTTGTGTTATATTTTCTATGCTAACCCCATTGTTTGTACACACTGTCCCTTTTTGATATTAAAACTTCACTTTAATAAGAGCCTTCTTGTGTTCTAATGATTCCATGACCTTAAAAGAAGCGTTACCTAGACTGATTTATTAACCCTGTGAATGCTAGCAGATGATGGAGTGCTGACAAAGGGAGGTCCGGCGTGACCCTGCAGGCTCCCCTCCTGAATCTAAGTCTGCGAATCCTGACACATGGTTTTTCTCCTGAAGATATTTTATTGGACAAGAACAATTTTTGCTTAACATAATTCCCTTAGGCCTCCTTCACACAACAGTTTTTTTTTCAGTTTACAGGCTGTTTTTTGCGTTCCATATACGGAACCATCCATTTAAATTTTTTCCGCAAAAAAACCTGAATGTACTCCGTATGCATTCCATTTCCGTATTTCCGTTCCGTTGAAAGATAGAACATGTCCTATTATTGCCCGCAAATCACGTTCCATGGCTCCATTCAAGTCAATGGGTTAGCAAAAAAAAACGGAACACATACAGAACCATCTATTGTAAATGTTATGCCCAGCCCAATTTTTTCTATGTAATTACTGTATATGCCATACGGAAAAACGGAACGGAAACACAACGGAAACAAAAATTGGAACAATGGATCTGGGAAAAACGGACCGCAAAACACTGAAAAAGCCATAAGTTCGTGTGCAGGAGGCCTTACAGGGATGCCCTTGATAGTATTTTGGGGATAACATGATGTGGCTGTTAAGATGGCAATACCCACAGTTACAGTAGGATTCAGTGTAAATACAGTTAGAAAATATATCTGCTGTCAATTTTATATCCAAAAATTTAATACATGTTTTCTCCCAACTGTCAATAAAAAATAAATTACAATTATTTGTATTAAAATATTTGAAGTGTGGCACGGCCGCAACATCACCCAGCTGATAACAATATCATCCATAAAACAGCCAAAAGGGATTCCAGTATAAATCAAGTGTTCCTCCTGCCAAGCAACATAAATGTTTGCAAAAGAAGGGGAATATTTAGCCCCTATCGAGGCTCTCACTTTTTGAACTAATTTTGGCTTAATATCAAACTTAAAAAATTATGTCAGAACAGATATCATAATGCTGATAAAATAAACTTCTGTAAATGGTCCTTATATGTAGAAGTTCGAAACTGCTGCAACAAAGTAGTAAGCTATTAAAAGCTCTTCATACATTGTTTATATGTCTATCTTTTATGTTTTTTTTAATTCTATACAAAAACATATTAAAGTACATATATAGGATACAGTATTTCCCCTTAAAGATTATAGAAAACTTTCTTTTTAAGTTATTGCTGAAAAATGTTTTAAACTGTCCTGCTCTACTATAATTGCCAACAAATTATCTACATTTTACTTTGAGCATCAAAAAGAAAAATTTTGTGAGATAACCTACTTAAAATACACTCTTTTGAATTGCGTAGTAAAAAAATTATGTGGGGCAATTTAAGATTCCATCTGTCACTTTTCCTTGAGATGGCCTTGTTGCCATGCCAACAAAATGAATCCTAAGAATATGGATAGCTTTCGAACGACTGCCTTTGGAGGACCGACAGGTAAAATTAGCCAACTACTAATAGTTAAATCACATTCTGCAATTACCTCTGCATAGTCATCTTGTGTAATGACTGAAATTTACCTGAATATCAGTAACTGTAATAGATTCTCCAATTCAAAAGAGTTGTTCACAAACATCAGGAGAAACCATTTTTTTACTTTGTGATAAAAGGTAGATTACAGTTTACTTAGATGGGTGGTCAAGTTGTGCTTTTTATTGCTTTATCGCAAAAGTGCATGAAACTAAGGGAAAATATTAAAATCTACAGAACACCTAAACCAAACCCAAACTTCAGTGAAGAAGCCCGGGTTCGGGCCTGGGTACCACAGTCAGTTTTTCATCACATGCGTGCAAGACGCATTGCACCCGCGCGATAAAAACTGAACATCGGAACGCAATCGCAGTCAAAACTGACTGCAATTGCATACCTACTCGCACGATTTTCCCTGACGCAACGCATCCGGACCTAATCCAGACATGCTCGTCTGCAAGGGGCCTTACTCCATTCACTTCAGTGGAGCTGAACTGCAATGCACTCAACTACAGATATGTTGCTGGTTTTTGCTATGGGGTACATACGCTAAGGATTCATCCACCGCTGCAGTTTTTTGGGGGGATTTTGATGCGGATTTGCAACAGACTTAACCCTTTGTATTGCAATAGGTAAAAATCACAACGGTGTAAATCCACTGCTTAAATTGACATGCTGTGAATTTTAAAAGTTTTATAAAAATATTTTTTTATAGAGAGAGAGATTTCCCCCTGGTGGGAGCGTTAAACTGTTCAATAAATCAGTGCTTTTTCATAGAGGGAGAGAATTTGCAAACCTTTGGGTTTCTCTGAAAATATTAAAATTAGCTTTCCTTTCAAAAGTAAAAGAAAGCTAAGCCTGTCTGATGCGAGCAGTAATACAATTAATAAAAGCTAATTTGCATATATTTTTCCCCAGAAACCTAGAGCAATATTTTCTGGCCTATAAATTCAATGCAAATTTATTACAGTGTCAGAGAGAGTAAAATAAAAGGAAACATCTAAGTATTTTTTTAGGTCCCTGGCTTTGGCTCTAAAAAAGTTATTCCATCTAAATATTGAACTAATGGGCATGAAGTTCATTAGGCCCCTTTCACACGAGCGAGTTCCACGCATTAGATTTGCAGTATGTGTCAGTGAAAGCATCCATCCTGACCTCCCAGCACTGACGGGGTCGCATAGCAGTATAATGCTTTATGATGCTATGTAACCCTTAGGTCTCTTTCACATGGGAGTCGCGTGTGAGGGCCGGACAAGATGCGGGTGCGTTGCGGCAAAATGCGCAATATTTCTGCGAGAGTGCAAAGCGTTTTAATGCGCTTTGCACGAGCGTGAGAAAAATCGGCATGTTTGGTACCCAGACCCGAACCCGGACTTCTTCACAGAAGTTCGGGTTTGGGTTAGGTGTTGTGTAGATTTTATTATTTTTCCTTATAACATAAGGGAAAATAATAGCATTCTTAATACAGAATGCTAAGTAAATTAGGGATGGAGGGGTTAAAAAATAAAAATAAATTAACCTCACCTCATCCACTTGTTCGCGCAGCCCGGTTTGTCTTCTTTCTTCTTCTTTGAGGACCTGGGAGAAAAAAGGACCTTTGGTGACATCACTGCGCTCATCACATGGTCCGTCACATGATCCATCACCATGGTGATGGACCATGTGATGAGCACAGTGACGTCACCAAAGGTCCTTTTCCTCCCAGGTCCTCAAAGAAGAAGAAAGAAGACAAGCTGGGGTGCGCAAACAAGTGGATGAGGTGAGGTTAATTATTATTTTTTTTTTTAACCCCTCCATCCCTAATTTACTTAGCATTCTGTATTAAGAATGCTATTAGTTTCCCTTATAAGCATGTTATAAGGGAAAATAATAAAGATTGGGTCCCCATTCCGATCGTCTCCTAGCAACCATGAGTGAAAATCGCACCACATCCGCACTTGCTTGCGGATGCTTGCGATTTTCACGCACCCCTATTCACTTCTATGGGGCCTGCGTTGGGTGAAAAACACACAATATAAAGCTTGCTGCGATTTTCACGCAACGCACAAGTGAGGTGTGAAAATCACCACTCATGTACAGAGCCCCATTGAAGTGAATGGGTCCGGATTCAGTGCGGGTGCAATACGTTCACCTCACTCATTGCACCCACGCGGAATTCTCACCCGTGTGAAAGGGGCCTTAGAGTTCTGGAATGTATTGTACAGGGTGGGCCATTTATATGGATACACCTTAATAAAATGGGAATGGTTGTTGATATTAACTTCCTGTTTGTGGCACATTAGTATATGTGAGGGGGAAACTTTTCAAGATGAGTGGTGACCATGGCGGCCATTTTGAAGTTGGCCATTTTGAATCCAACTTTTGTTTTTTCAATAGGAAGAGGGTCATGTGACACATCAAACTTATTTGGAATTTCACAAGAAAAACAATGGTGTGCTTGGTTTTAACGCAACTTTATTCTTTCATGAGTTATTGACACGTTTCTGACCACTTATAAATTGTGTTCAATGTGCTGCCCATTGTGTTGGATTGTCAATGCAACCCTCTTCTCCCACTCTTCACACACTGATAGCAACACCGCAGGAGAAATGCTAGCACAGGCTTCCAGTATCCGTAGTTTCAGGTGCTGCACATCTCGTATCTTCACAGCATAGACAATTGCCTTCAGATGACCCCAAAGATAAAAGTCTAAGGGGGTCAGATCGGGAGACCTGGGAGACCAGTTGAATGGCCCCCAAGGTCTCCCGATCTGACCCCCTTAGACTTTTATCTTTGGGGTCATCTGAAGGCAATTGTCTATTCTGTGAAGATACGAGATGTGCAGCACCTGAAACTGCGGATACTGGAAGCCTGTGCTAGCATTTCTCCTGCGGTGTTGCTATCAGTGTGTGAAGAGTGGGAGAAGAGGGTTGCATTGACAATCCAACACAATGGGCAGCACATTGAACACATTTTATAAGTGGTCAGAAACTTGTAAATAATTCATGAAAGAATAAAGTTACATTAAAACCAAGCACACCATTGTTTTTCTTGTGAAATTCCCAATAAGTTTGATGTGTCACATGACCCTCTTCCTATTGAAAAAACAAAAGTTGAATTCAAAATGGCCGACTTCGAAATGGCTGCCATGGTCACCACCGATCTTGAAATGTTTCCCCCCTCACATATACTAATGTGCCACAAACAGGAAATTAATATCACCAACCATTCCCATTTTATTAAGGTGTATCCATATAAATGGCCCACCCTGTATAACACTGACATAATGCTGTCAGTGTTATACAATACATTCCATAACTAGGGTTTCATAGCATCATAAATCATTGTAATGCTATGCTACCCCATCAGGTCAGGATGGGTGCTTTCACTGACACACGCTTCGAGTCCAATGCGTGGAAGTCGCTCATGTGAAAGGGGTCTTAGAACAAGACTGCAAGCTCTTATTACCATCACCTGCAAAATAACTGCTAGACCTTTTGGTGGTGCCATATGAGAACGCTCTGCTTGAAAAAACATCATTATTAATACACTAAAATATTATGATAACTTATGACAATCTAGCATTGACAATACCTCTGTTGTTTACAATTTTTTGTATAGGTAACTAGGATTGTATTACTTTAAAATATGTTGCAATGAAGTAATTCCATACATTTTGACTTTATGTATTGACCTCTTCTTGATGTATTCTTTCTTTTTGCCATGCTGACTAATATACATATTCCACTTATTGACATCAGTGTATTGCTTGGGATTGTAATGGTTAGTAGGAAAAATGTAAAAAATAAATAAATAATAGAATATAAAGCACTTGCATTCGTGTTTGCATAAAAATAACTAATCTTCCATCTCAAAAATCTTCTTTTTTAAGCTGAATTTATTCAAGTTGTATTGCCTATGACCTATATATGCTGCACTGGCAGGAACTGCATATCACTCACACATCTCAGTCAGCAGGAGATAAAAGTGTTTGGAAATATTAGCATAATACTTAACTGTCTTCATCAAGTGCCAGAAGGACTGCATTGAGACTTTTCAGGATCTGCTTCTCATCCTCACTATCCACTCCACAAAGTTTGAGGCTCTCCAAATGCTGACACAGACTCTCAGCATGGCAAACAGAAGCCCCTTCAGGAATAGTTGGCTTTATCAGTTCCTCAGGTACTAAAAGGATAAGATTGAGATATTAAACAAACTGTGAGTAAATACCTACATTCTGGGTAAAGAAAGCTTAATTCAAAACTATTTCTGCACTTCCACTTGTCTACACACAGCTTGAAAGCAATGCCTCATTTAAAAATTTCTTGCATGTTTTAAAAGCTCTATTAAAATAGTTGTCCTATCTCGGCCCTTCATGGCTGAGATGAGAATAACCACAGTAAGTGCCAATCAGAGGTGGTTGGAATTCCTGAAACATTGAAGTGGCTACTGCTCCTTTGTATCTGTACATCAGATACCAGTTAATACTACCAATTGGTTGGCTTAGTTTCCACCAAAATTGTGGTGCATGCTGTTAAATTATGGGCCACATCCCTTTTAACTTAACTATTTCCCATGTACCTCTAAGCCACAGCGCTTACCAAGCATCATGCAGTGGATTATTTTTATGGCACATAATGCACCAGAAATGTGCCATATTAGTATATGCTGGAAAATTTGTAATACAGGTCCAACAATGCTGCTTTCTATGCCAGGTATCTGCCGAAGCAATTAAATGTTTTCAACTTTCAGTTGAAAAAAACTGCCTGTCGCCTGACACTGTTAGTTGTAACATTGCCTGCATCCCCCCTAGCTATGCCATTGGGCTATGACACACACGTAGAGGCATCTGCATGTGGGCAAAATCTTCACCCTTAACTGATGGGCATAGTTTTCAAATTGATGGTTAATAAGCCACGTACCATGCAGCCATGTTTTTTCTCTTTTTGGAATTTTACCGTGCTGCCATTAACCAACAGCTGTCTCGCTGTTTGAATACAAAATGTAACTCGTACCCCAGACCTGGGGGTGCAATTGATGTGTATAGTTATGTATTGTATTGTACATAGTTATGTATTGTTTTTTTCGAATGCTTGGCCATTACTTCCAGTAAGGAGTGGATGGCAGTGCTTGGCAAGGAACAGGGCTACCCTGTTCCTCCACTCTTAGTAGGGGTGGGTTGGTCCTGCCTCCTGCCATGAGGGGGAGTTCTAGTTCAGCCTGAAAGAGGAGAGTAAGCACACTGAAGAGCTCCTCCTCCTGTGAATAATTCTCCAAAAAGAATAACTAAAGACATCCTCAAACAGATACTTGAGAGGAATCAGACAGCAGAGTGTGAGCTGAGGGACTATGGCTAAGACACCCATCACCCAAAATACTACTTGGCCAGTACAACAATAGTGCAAATTTACTGGTGCCAGTGAATTCCACGTGGAATCTGCTGTTATTGAATATACCTGAAGTTGTACATTCTTCCACTGACCTCATTCTTGCAAACTACGGTACAATTCTACTGCACCTATCCCAGAGAGCAAGGACGTGAGGAATTATAACGTGAGACAATACTTTATCAGGGCCACTACTACTCCCATTCACTGCACAAGCTCCTCCGGGGCTCGCTGCACATGCAGTTATTTTTGTATATATGTTTTTCTCATGGTCATATGGATTCAAAAACAGAAATATGAATCTTTCCTCAAAACTTGTCCTCTGCTTAGGATACCCTCTAATGCAAAGACCATGGCAAATCTATAAGTAGGAAGTAAATTTGAAATTGCTGCAGAACATTATTCAACCACTTCTGGAATCGCCGGACAACTTTTATGTCCGGCTGAAGTGTCTCCGCTGAAATAGAAGGCAGAAACAGTTTATTATCATTCCTGCCTTCTCAATGCTGGCTACATGATGCTCAATTATCATTATGTATAGAAATATGGGAGCTTCCATGATGCTTACTTTCCAGTGATTGTGTGTTCACTGGGTAACTGCAGGAGCTTTTGTGTATTAGCAGACCCAGATCAGCTCTGTAGTAAGGTTACTAAGGCTATATTCCCCCATAACTGTGGCTAATATCTCAGCTGCAATTGCAGGAGATGTAAGCAAAAAATATAATGTTAAAATGTCCCTGAAAGGTTTGACCGTGTGACTAATGCGTAAAATCTTTACATGAAAGAATAAAGGCAAAAAAAATTAAATAAAAATGACCCGGTCACCATAAACTACAGTATATATCCTCTACTGTCATGTGCACTCTGCACTATTTAAAAACAGAAATAGGAGAAATTGCCTGGTCTAGAACTGGTTAAAAAAGTAATTTGGAAATAAGCTAAATAAATACATTTCTGTGACTAATATTGTATTTCTGTCAAGACTGCAGCAGCAGAAAATACAAGAAAACAACCTAAAACAAAACAAGTCTTTGAAGCTGAACTAAGAAAAAGATAATTAGGCTTATAGGACTTTTCAATGTAAGCAAGTTATGGTCGATTGCTAGCAAAAAACATGACCCACTGATCTGTTAGGGTGCCTCATTGATTATGAGAGTAAAGAGGCTCAAATCCATCTTTTATTTTCTCTGTGCTGTGGTGCTCCCTACCAGATGCTGTGCAGAGTACTACAATAGAGCCCCATTCATGTACCCCTCACTGATCAGCAAGCATTATGGTCCCTTTAATGCAGCTTTGGATTTTTTTTTTGCTTTAATTCCTTTTTGTATGCTTTATGAAATTTTTTGTAGTTTATTTTATGATTATTCACTTTTTTGAACAGGTTGGACAATACAAAAACTGGATGTTTTCTGGTCTATGTGAGGGCAGATGTCTACATATGAGGAAAGAAAGTCTCCTAAGACCACTGCATATTAGATTTCTACACTTCAAGTGTAAGTGTGCATTATAATTGTGTGTGCAGTACTTTTATTACTTTTATTTTGGTATGTACTTGTTATATAGTGACTTATACAGATATGCTCCATATATTGAAAGCTAAGAATAAACTCATAGGGTTACATGAACAAAGGAAGTGAAACTATTGAGGATAACCATGACCAGAATACAAGAAGGGCAAACGTAACATATGTTCTAGGCCAATAAATGTCTTCCACTAACCCTCTTTCTCCAATCTTTCTCTTTCCCAACAGAATCTGTTGATGGAGGGTTGGAAGCTCCCCATACAAGTTAGCCAAACCCACAGAGAACAGAGGGTTTGGCTGACAATACACTCATAGATTGAAAGCTCTTGTGAGCAGGGTTCACATCCCTTTTGTTCTAATTATAGACTTGTCTGTTGCTTTATTGTTTATGACTGTACATGAACCCCTGAATTGTAAAGCACTGCGGAATATGTTGGCGCTATATAAAGGCTATTATTATTATCATTAAGTATGTTTTCTGCGGAGCCTCTCATCAGATATTACTGCCATAGTTTTCTTACAAACAGCAGTGATGATTGTGTGGATAAAGCATGTGGTCGCAGCAGCCAATTACTGTCCTCAGTGGTTTACTGTGATTGGTTTATGGCACCTGATTGAAGGAAGCAGTCACTGTCCTCAGCAGTAGACTGCTGAGGACAGTGATTGGCTGCTGTGACCACATACCATCCAGGTACATCATTACTGCTGTTTGTAAGCAAACAGTGGCAGGCTGCACGACGAGCACCATAGAGAACAGCGCTGGAGAAAGGCGAGTACCGGTATATCTTTTATTTTTATTTATTTTTTTAAGCTGTTGTAGGGGTTTTCTGGGATTTTGCATGACATTTAATAACAGTATTATTAGGACATTGTATGGCAGTGCATTATTTTATTTTAAGTAGTATATAGATGTCATTGAATCTGTGTTGTGGCATGGTTTAGGCAATATATGGTGGCATTAATTAGACACTTCGTGATTTTATTTCATAATTATTATTGAAAAATTATGTTTGTCCTGCTTTTTGTAATATGTAAATATATTGTAGAGGTGCATCTTTAATTCTTTTCCTTTATAATAGACATTTCAATCTGTATATATTTTAAATATTAAAATATTTTTATTTGTATTCTATAGCACATATTAATAGTATTATCCATGAAAGTATGCATCCCATGCCATTTTACCCTCTAATAATGATTTGTAGGTTTGTAGCTGATGCAATAGTGCAAATCTAGCAGTGTATCAAAATCTCTACATATAAGATGAAAGATTGTGCAGGGTTAACAAACATAAAACACTGCAGGTGCTTTTTTGTGTCTCTGAGGATGCATCAGCAGAATCACGCCATATGCACAATGACATGCAAAAGTCCTTGAAAAGGTTCCATCTGTTTTGTTGTAGACTGTTACATAATGGTATGAAGCACAGGAAAAAAAGCTCTCAGTATGAATCCTGCTCTACTCAGTCTTCAGAAATTGTTACATCTAGGGGTGAGCAAATGGAGGTTTGGGTCATAAATCCAAGGTTGTTAAAAAACTTCGGGGGTCATTTACGAACAGAGCCACTTTTGTGGCGTAAATCTGCCGCAAATTCTGTCACTCGCCATGTTACAGCAGAATATGCGACTTCTTCCACTTTCACACCAGGTCTAAAAAACGGTGTGTGGGGTGGGCAGAGAAGGGTACTGACTCATTTGTCATTTTCTAAATCTGGTTTAGGTGTAGAAAAAAGTCTAAATGTAAGACAAGGAAGCTGCCTTACATTTAGAATCAGCGATGCATACTCCGAAGTTATGTAGAGGCCGGTGCCTCTACATAACTGTGGCTATCCACGACCAGCATAGGGGCTTTTAAAGACCGGCGTCTAAAACAGAGATCATAATAAATGTGCCCCTTAGTTTGTAATGCTGTTTCTGTACAGAATTATAATGTATATGTAGGAAAACAGCCTCAGCCAAAGTTACGCGAGACTTTGGTAAATTACTTTGGTATTCCTATCTGCGTATTTAACCCCTTCTACCCCGGGCCAGTTTTTTCTCTTCTGCCCAGGCCATTT
The DNA here is from genome assembly GCF_905171765.1 of Bufo bufo. Classification (NCBI taxonomy): domain Eukaryota; kingdom Metazoa; phylum Chordata; class Amphibia; order Anura; family Bufonidae; genus Bufo; species Bufo bufo. Next base: position 222,093,901 of record NC_053394.1, read on the forward strand.
TTTGCAAATCTGACATGTGTCACTTTATGTGGTAATAGCTTTGGAACACTTATCCAAGCCATTCTGAGATTGTTTTCTCGTGACACATTGTACTTCATGATAGTCATAAATTTGAGTCAATATACACTGCTCAAAAAAATAAAGGGAACACAAAAATAACACATCCTAGATCTAAATTAATTAAATATTCTTCTGAAATAGTTTGTTCTTTACATAGTTGAATGTGCTGACAACAAAATCACACAAAAATTAATAAATGGAAATCAAATTTTTCAACCCATGGAGGTCTGGATTTGGAGTCACACTCAAAATTAAAGTGGAAAAACACACTACAGGCTGATCCAACTTTGATGTAATGTCCTTAAAACAAGTCAAAATGAGGCTCAGTAGTGTGTGTGGCCTCCACATGCCCGTATGACCTCCCTACAACGCCTGTGCATGCTCCTGATGGATCTCCTCCCAGACCTGGACTAAAGCATCTGCCAACTCCTGGACAGTCTGTGGTGCAACGTGACGTTGGTGGATAGAGCGAGACATGATGTCCCAGATGTGCTCAATTGGATTCAGGTCTGGGGAACGGGCGGGCCAGTCCATAGCATCAATGCTTTTGTCTTGCAGGAACTGCTGACACACTCCAGCCACATGAGGTCTAGCATTGTCTTGCATTAGGAGGAACCCAGGGCCAACCGCACCAGCATATGGTCTCACAAGGGGTCTGAGGATCTCATCTCGGTACCTAATGGCAGTCAGGCTACCTCTGGCAAGCACATGGAGGGCTGTGCGGCCCTCCAAAGAAATGCCACCCCACACCATTACTGACCCAATGCCAAACCGTTCATGCTGGAGGATGTTGCAGGCAGCAGAACGTTCTCCACGGCGTCTCAAGACTCTGTCCCGTCTGTCACATTTGCTCAGTTTGAACCTGCTTTCATCTGTGAAGAGCACAGGGCGCAAGTGGTGAATTTGCCAATCTTGGTGTTCTCTGGCAAATGCCAAATGTCCTGCACGGTGTTGGGCTGTAAGCACAACCCCCACCTGTGGACGTCGGGCCCTCATATCACCCTCATGGAGTCTGTTTCTGACCGTTTGAGCAGACACATGCACATTTGTGGCCTGCTGGAGGTCATTTTGCAGGGCTCTGGCAGTGACTGTTCCTCCTTGCACAAAGGCGGAGGTAGCGGTCCTGCTGCTGGGTTGTTGCCCTCCTACGGCCTCCTCCACGTCTCCTGATGTACTGGCCTGTCTCCTGGTGGCGCCTCCATGCTCTGGAGACTACGCTGACAGACACAGCAAACCTTCTTGCCACAGCTCGCATTGATGTGCCATCCTGGATAAGCTGCACTACCTGAGCCACTTGTGTGGGTTGTAGACTCCGTCTCATGCTACCACTAGAGTGAAAGCACCGCCAGCATTCAAAAGTGACCAAAACATCAGCCAGGAAGCATAGGAACTGAGAAGTGGTCTGTGGTCATCACCTGCAGAACCACTCCTTTATTGGGGGTGTCTTGCTAATTGCCTATAATTTCCACCTGTTGTCTATCCCATTTGCACAACAGCATGTGAAATTGATTGTCACTCAGTGTTGCTTCCTAAGTGGACAGTTTGATTTCACAAAAGTGTGATTGACTTGGAGTTACATTGTGTTGTTTAAGTGTTCCCTTAATTTTTTTGAGCAGTGTATTTCACCTATATTTGTGAAAAATTCCCAAGTTTTCAAATTTCAATTTCTCTGCTTTTATAATAGACATTGATACCTCATATAATAGTTATTACTTTACATTTCCCATATGTCTGCTTCATGTTTGGATCATTTTGAAAATGACATTTAATTTTTTGGGGATGTTAGAACGTCCAAAAGCCACTTTTTAAGGAACCGTTCAGGTCTGAAGTCACTTTGTGGGGCTTACATAGTAGAAACTACACAAAAATGACCCCATTTTAGAAACTACACCCCTCATTTTACAAACATTGTTAACCCTTAAGGTGTTCCACAAAAATTAATGGAAAATGGAGATGAAATTTCAGAATTTCACTTTTTTGGCAGATTTTACATTTTAATCAATTTTTTCTAGTAGCAAAGCAAGGGTTAACAGCCAAACAAAACTCAATATTTATTACCCTGATTCTGCGGTTTACAGAAACACCCCACATGTGATCGTAAACTGCTGTATGTCCACACGGCAGGGCGCAGTAGGAAAGGAATGCCATATGTTTTTTGGAAGGCAGATTTAGCTGAACTGGTTTTTAGATGCCATGTCCCATTTGAAGCCCCACGATGCACCCCTACAGTAGAAACTCAAAAAAGTTACCACATTTTGGAAACTACGGGATAAGGTGCCAGTTTTATTGGTTCTATTTTGGGGTACATATGATTTTTTATTTCTCTATATTACGTTTTTTGTGAGGCAAGGTAACCAAAAAATTTATGTTTTGACTGCGTTTTTATTTTTTATTTTTAACAACATTCATCTGAAAGGTTAGATCATGCGCTATTTTTATAGATCAGGTTATTATGGACGCAATGATATCAAATATGTCTACTTTCTATAATGTTTGTTTCAGTTTTACATAATAAAGCATTTTTTAAAACAAAAATTTGGTTTTTGTATCTCCATTTTCTGAATACCCTATTATTTTAATTTTTCTGCCGATCGTCTTGTTCAGGGGCTCGTTTTTTGCAGGAAGACTTGACATTTTTATTGGTACCATTTTTGGGTACATATGATCTTTTGATCATTCAATATTGCACTTTATGGGGCAAGGTGACCAAAAAATTTTTTTTTTTTGTGCAGTTTTTATTTATTTATTTTTACAGCGTTTACCTAAGGAATTAGGTCATGTGACTTTTTTATAGAGCAGATCGTTACGGACATGGCAATACCTAATATGTCAAATTTTTCTTATTTATTTAACTTTAACACAATAATAGCATTTTTGAAACCGAAATAATGATATCTTAGTGTATCCATAGTCTGAGAGCCATAGTTATTATTTTTTGACCGATTGTCTTAACCACCTCCGGACCGCCTAACGCAGATTCGCGTTCCAGGGGTGGCAGCCCTGCGCACAGTCACGCATCTACGCGTCATCTCGCGAGACGCGAGATTTCCTGTGAACGCGCGCACACAGGCGCACGCGTTCACAGGATCGGAAGGTAAGCGAGTGGATCTCCAGCCTGCCAGCGGCGATCGTTCGCTGGCAGGCTGGAGATGTGATTTTTTTTAACCCCTAACAGGTATATTAGACGCTGTTTTGATAACAGCGTCTAATATACCTGCTACCTGGTCCTCTGGTGGTCCCCTTTGTTTGGATCGACCACCAGAGGACACAGGCAGGTCAGTAATATGTTGCACCAAGCACCACTACACTACACCCCCCCCTGTCACTTATTAACCCCTTATTCACCCTTGATCACCACTGATCACCCCATATAGACTCCCTGATCACCCCCCTGTCATTGATTACCCCCCTGTCATTGATCACCCCCCTGTAAAGCTCCATTCAGATGTCCGCATGATTTTTACGGATCCACTGATAGATGGATCGGATCCGCAAAACGCATACGGACGTCTGAATGGAGCCTTACAGGGGCGTGATCAATGACTGTGGTGATCACCCCATATAGACTCCCTGATCACCCCCCTGTCATTGATCACACCCCTGTAAAGCTCCATTCAGATGTCCGCATGATTTTTACGGATCCACTGATAGATGGATCGGATCCGCAAAACACATACGGACGTCTGAATGGAGCCTTACAGGGGCGTGATCAATGACTGTGGTGATCACCCCATATAGACTCCCTGATCACCCCCCTGTCATTGATTACCCCCCTGTCATTGATCACACCCCTGTAAAGCTCCATTCAGATGTCCGCATGATTTTTACGGATCCACTGATAGATGGATCGGATCCGCAAAACGCATACGGACGTCTAAATGGAGCCTTACAGGGGCGTGATCAATGACTGTGGTGATCAACCCCCTGTCATTGATTACCCCCCTGTCATTGATCACACCCCTGTAAAGCTCCATTCAGATGTCCGCATGATTTTTACGGATCCACTGATAGATGGATCGGATCCGCAAAACGCATACGGACGTCTGAATGGAGCCTTACAGGGGCGTGATCAATGACTGTGGTGATCACCCCATATAGACTCCCTGATCACCCCCCTGTCATTGATTACCCCCCTGTCATTGATCACACCCCTGTAAAGCTCCATTCAGATGTCCGCATGATTTTTACGGATCCACTGATAGATGGATCGGATCCGCAAAACGCATACGGACGTCTGAATGGAGCCTTACAGGGGCGTGATCAATGACTGTGGGGATCACCCCATATAGACTCCCTGATCACCCCCCTGTCATTGATTACCCCCCCTGTCATTGATCACACCCCTGTAAAGCTCCATTCAGATGTCCGCATGATTTTTACGGATCCACTGATAGATGGATCGGATCCGCAAAACGCATACGGACGTCTGAATGGAGCCTTACAGGGGCGTGATCAATGACTGTGGGGATCACCCCATATAGACTCCCTGATCACCCCCCTGTCATTGATCACCCCCCTGTCATTGATCACACCACTGTAAAGCTCCATTCAAATGTCCGCATGATTTTTACGGATCCACTGATAGATGGATCGGATCCGCAAAACGCATACGGACGTCTAAATGGAGCCTTACAGGGGCGTGATCAATGACTGTGGTGATCAACCCCCTGTCATTGATTACCCCCCTGTCATTGATCACACCCCTGTAAAGCTCCATTCAGATGTCCGCATGATTTTTACGGATCCACTGATAGATGGATCGGATCCGCAAAACGCATACGGACGTCTGAATGGAGCCTTACAGGGGCGTGATCAATGACTGTGGTGATCACCCCATATAGACTCCCTGATCACCCCCCTGTCATTGATTACCCCCCTGTCATTGATCACACCCCTGTAAAGCTCCATTCAGATGTCCGCATGATTTTTACGGATCCACTGATAGATGGATCGGATCCGCAAAACGCATACGGACGTCTGAATGGAGCCTTACAGGGGCGTGATCAATGACTGTGGTGATCACCCCATATAGACTCCCTGATCACCCCCCTGTCATTGATTACCCCCCTGTCATTGATCACACCCCTGTAAAGCTCCATTCAGATGTCCGCATGATTTTTACGGATCCACTGATAGATGGATCGGATCCGCAAAACGCATACGGACGTCTGAATGGAGCCTTACAGGGGCGTGATCAATGACTGTGGGGATCACCCCATATAGACTCCCTGATCGCCCCCCTGTCATTGATCACCCCCCTGTCATTGATCACCCCTCTGTAAGGCTCCATTCAGACATTTTTTTGGCCCAAGTTAGCGGAATTTTTTTTTTTTTTCTTACAAAGTCTCATATTCCACTAACTTGTGTCAAAAAATTAAATCTCACATGAACTCACCATACCCCTCACGGAATCCAAATGCGTAAAATTTTTTAGACATTTATATTCCAGACTTCTTCTCACGCTTTAGGGCCCCTAGAATGCCAGGGCAGTATAAATACCCCACATGTGACCCCATTTCGGAAAGAAGACACCCCCAGGTATTCCGTGAGGGGCATATTGAGTCCATGAAAGATTGAAATTTTTGTCCCAAGTTAGCGGAAAGGGAGACTTTGTGAGAAAAAAATAAATAAAATCAATTTCCGCTAACTTGTGGCAAAAAAAAAAAATTCTATGAACTCGCCATGCCCCTCATTGAATACCTTGGGGTGTCTTCTTTCCAAAATGGGGTCACATGTGGGGTATTTATACTGCCCTGGCATTCTAGGGGCCCTAAAGCGTGAGAAGAAGTCTGGGATCCAAATGTCTAAAAATGCCCTCATAAAAGGAATGTGGGCCCCTTTGCGCATCTAGGCGGCAAAAAAGTGTCAGACATGTGGTATCGCCGTACTCAGGAGAAGTTGGGGAATGTGTTTTGGGGTGTCATTTTACATATACCCATGCTGGGTGAGAGAAATATCTTGGCAAAAGACAACTTTTCCCATTTTTTTTATACAAAGTTGGCATTTGACCAAGATATTTATCTCACCCAGCATGGGTATATGTAAAATGACACCCCAAAACACATTCCCCAACTTCTCCCGAGTACGGCGATACCACATGTGTGGCACTTTTTTGCAGCCTAGGTGGGCAAAGGGGCCCACATTCCAAAGAGCACCTTTCGGATTTCACAGGTCATTTACCTACTTACCACACAATAGGGCCCCTGGAAAATGCCAGGGCAGTATAACTACCCCACAAGTGACCCCATTTTGGAAAGAAGACACCCCAAGGTATTCCGTGAGGGGCATGGCGAGTTCCTAGAATTTTTTATTTTTTGTCACAAGTTAGTGGAAAATGATGATTTATTTTTTATTTTTTTTTCCTTACAAAGTCTCATATTCCACTAACTTGTGACAAAAAATAAAAACTTCCATGAACTCACTATGCCCATCAGCAAATACCTTGGGGTGTCTTCTTTCCAAAATGGGGTCACTTGTGGGGTAGTTATACTGCCCTGGCATTCTAGGGGCCCAAATGTGTGGTAAGGAGTTTGAAATCAAATTCTGTAAAAAATGACCGGTGAAATCAGAAAGGTGCTCTTTGGAATATGGCCCCCTTTGCCTACCTAGGCTGCAAAAAAGTGTCACACATCTGGTATCTCCGTATTCAGGAGAAGTTGGGCAATGTGTTTTGGGGTGTCAATTTACATATACCCATGCTGGGTGAGAGAAATATCTTGGCAAAAGACAACTTTTCACATTTGTTTATACAAAGTTGGCATTTGACCAAGATATTTATCTCACCCAGCATGGGTATATGTAAAATGACACCCCAAAACACATTCCCCAACTTCTCCTGAATACGGAGATACCACATGTGTGACACTTTTTTGCAGCCTAGGTGGGCAAAGGGGCCCATATTCCAACGAGCACCTTTCGGATTTCACCGGCCATTTATTACAGAATTTGATTTCAAACTCCTTACCACACATTTGGGCCCCTAGAATGCCAGGGCAGTATAACTACCCCACAAGTGACCCCATTTTGGAAAGAAGAGACCCCAAGGTATTCGCTGATGGGCATAGTGAGTTCATGGAAGTTTTTATTTTTTGTCACAAGTTAGTGGAATATGAGACTTTGTAAGAAAAAAAAATAAAAATCATCATTTTCCGCTAACTTGTGACAAAAAATAAAAAGTTCTATGAACTCACTATGCCCATCAGCGAATACCTTAGGGTGTCTACTTTCTGAAATGGGGTCATTAGTGGGGTGTTTGTACTGTCTGGGCATTGTAGAACCTCAGGAAACATGACAGGTGCTCAGAAAGTCAGAGCTGTTTCAAAAAGCGGAAATTCACATTTTTGTACCATAGTTTGTAAACGCTATAACTTTTACCCAAACCATTTTTTTTTTTTTACCCAAACATTTTTTTTTTATCAAAGACATGTAGAACAATAAATTTAGAGCAAAATTTATATATGGATCTCGTTTTTTTTTGCAAAATTTTACAACTGAAAGTGAAAAATGTCATTTTTTTGCAAAAAAATCGTTAAATTTCGATTAATAACAAAAAAAGTAAAAATGTCAGCAGCAATGACATACCACCAAATGAAAGCTCTATTAGTGAGAAGAAAAGGAGGTAAAATTCATTTGGGTGGTAAGTTGCATGACCGAGCAATAAACGGTGAAAGTAGTGTAGGTCAGAAGTGTAAAAAGTGGATTGGTCTTTCAGGGTGTTTAAGCCATGGGGGCTGAGGTGGTTAAGTAAGATCTCATTTTTTGTGGCATGAGGTGATGGTTTGATTGGTACTATTTTGGGGGGTATATGCCTTTTTGATCGCTTGGTGTTGCAATTTTTGTAATGTAAGGTGAAAAAATGCCTTTTTCTTTTACACATATATATATATATTTTTTTACGGTGTTCACCTGAGGGGTTAGGTCATGTAATATTTTTATAGAGCTGGTTGTTACGGACGTGGTGATACCTAATATGTATATTTTTTTAATGTATTTCACTTTAGCACAATAATAGCAGTTTTGAAACAAAAAAATTATGTTTTAGTGTCTCTATGTTCTGAGCTATAGTTTTTTTTTTAAAATTTTTTGGGCAATTGTCTTAGGTAGGGGGCTCTTTTTTGCGGGATGAGGTGACGGTTTTATTGATACGCCTTTTTTATCGCTTGGTGTTGTACTTTTTGTGATATAAGGTGACAAAAATTGCTTTTTTTTTTTACACATTTATTAAATTGTTTTAATGGTATTTATCAGACAGGGTGGATCATGTGATATATTTATAGAGACGGTCATTACGGATGCGGCGATACTTAATATGTGTGTTATTTTTATTTTTTTTCAGTTTTTGATTTTTTACATAACCGCCTCCGGACCGCCGAACACCGCGACGCGTCCTGGAGGCGGTCGATTCATTCCTCCTGGACGCATATACGCGTCCTCTCGCGAGACGCGAGATTTCGGTCAGAGCCGGCCCGCGCATTCGCATCGCGGGCCGGCAAAAGTTCAAGGAGTATTTCGTCAGCAACCTGCCAGCCAATGATCATCGCTGGCAGCTTGCTGATTTTTTAAAAATCGAATCAGAAGCCATCTAACACCTTATATTTATAAATATAAGGTGTTAAATGGCTTCTCTGCTCCTCTGCTGGTCCTTTTGGTCGGTTGGTTCCAGCAGAGGAGCAGACATCACTGTGAGTACCCACCAACACCACACTTAGCCCCCAGATCACCCTCCATCACCCCCATCACCCCAATTAACCCCTTGATCGCCCCCTGTCAATCACCTAGTGAAAGGGAAAAAAGTGATCAGTGTAAACTGTCACTTTTTTTTTTCACTGGTATTGTCTGATAGTTTTAGGATAGTTTAGGTCCCTTGGTTAGGTAGTTAGCGTCAGTTAGCACCCAGCCCACCGCACCGCACCGCAGTCACTTATTCGCTGATTAGCGTATCGCTAATCAGCATTTGTACTTTTATAGTATCTATAAGTGATCAAAACTGATCACAGTCAGATCTATAATTGTATTAGTGTCACCTTAGCTCACCCTCCACCCAAAATGCAGTGTTTGCCCGATCAGGCCTGATCGGTCGCCCACACGTGCGTTCACCCACGCCCGCCCCACCGCAGTGACAAAAAAATTATTATTTTTTGATCACTGCACAATCACTTTACAAGTGCTGCGGCGATAAAAAAATCAGTTTTGATATTTTTTATCAATCGCAGCGGCCCCCGGTACTTCGCTAGCCTCCCATTTGTAAGACAGGCTTGCTTTTTTTCTTAGGTAGTCTCAGGGAATACCCCTAAATTTAGTAGTCCAAATGTCAAACAGGGGGTATTCTTCTGAAGAGGCCTACAGGATTCTGACCCAGTCGGATGAGGAATGGCAGGCCCGTGGCTAACAGACAGGCAAAACAAGCAATTGCTTGGGGCCCCGAGCTGGCCCGGGGCCAAGCAGAGCTGGTGCTTGTTTTGCTTCCTTTAGGCTGGGTTCACACTTGAGCGTTTTACAGCGCGTTCAAACGCGCTGTAAAACGCTCAACACATGAAAACCAATGCTTCCCTATGGCCCTAGTTCTCACTTGAGCGTTTTACAGCGCGTTTGAATGCGCTGAAAAACGCCCTACACTCAAAAAAGTTCTTGAGCTTCTTTGGGGTGTTTTGTCGCAGGTTTGCAGCCATAGGACACTGCTGCTAATCACACAAACGCGCGTAATACGCGCGTTGACTATGGACAAAAATGCGCGACAGAAAAGCGCGACACAAACGCCCGTTAAGCGCGCATATCAAATACGCTCAGGTCTGAACCCAGCCTTAAGGCTGCAGCCGCCTGAGCGCTCTATAGAGAGCCTCAGGCAGCTGCAGCACTCCTGGTTACCTCCCGAGTTCCTCCTCTGCTGACTGCTGCTCTGTAGCGTGGCCGAGCTCTCCTCCTCTACCTCCTGGCTGTCACTCAGTCCGGCCGGGTACCGCGCGGTACAGGAACAGGGGATTCAGTTTCCTGTTCCCGGCCGGACTGACAGGAAGTGTACACTTAGTGCTCACTTCCTTTTTGTCCGGCCGCGGCCGGGAACAGGAAACTGAATCTCCTGACCTTTACCACACGGTTTCCGGCCGCACTGAGTGACAGCCAGGACTGGAGGTAGAGAGCGAGGAGCTCGGCCACGCTACAGGGTCCAGGGAAGGAGCCGGAGGACTGAATTAACTTAGGAACTTATCTAAGGTAGGGTAGGGAGTAAAAAAAAAAAAAACAGGGAGGGGGAGAGTAAGTAGGACATTTGTTGAAAATGTTCAAATTTCATGCACATTAAATGCAACAGCAGTATTTGCACTGTAAACCTCCTTTTTTATTTATATAAAGTGTGGGTGAACTTAAACTGTATGGCTATACTGTGGTTCCTGTAGGCTTTGAGTGCGTAAGGTGGGGAGGGCGTGGAGGGGGGGCCTCCATGTCTATTTTGCTTGGGGCCCCCAAATTCCTTCAAACGGCCCTGAGGAATGGGAACCCTCACCTGACGAATCTAGCGGGTCAGAATATGAACCTGTAGAAAGCAGTGGCAGTCTGACCCAAAGTTCGGACGAGGAGGTTGAGGTCCCTGATAGCACCAGGCGTACCAGGCCCCGTGTCGCTAGACCACAGGTTGTGCAGGATCCGTTTCAAGGGCAGCAGAGTGGGGCTGGCGCTGTCGGATCACGTGGTGGGCATACACCAGCAGCGCAGCCCATCCTGGACCTAGTACCAGCACTGCCGTACAACATGGTGAAGTGGCGAGCATTAGAAGGGCAGTTGAAGCTGGTACGGTGGCACGTGCAATAGTTACCCCGTCGCAGCCACCGCACAGACAGGCCCGTAGAGCCCCTAGAGTCCCTGAGGTGCTGGCATACCCTGATTGGCAGTCCCCAACTTCAGCCGCACCTGTAGTTTTCCCTTTCACCGCCCAGTCTGGAGTTCGGGTTGAGACAGCTTAGATCGGTTTGGCACTGGGATTTTTTGAGCTGTTCTTGACTGCGGAGCTCTTGGACTTAGTCGTGGCAGAAAAAAATCGGTATGCCACTCAATTTATAGCCGCCAACCCGGGAAGCTTTTATGCCCAGCCTTTCCGGTGGAAACCAGTCCAAGTTTCCGAAATTAAAATTTTTCTGGGCCTTCTCCTGAACATGGGTCTAACCAAAAAGCATGAATTGCGGTCATATTGGTCCACGAACCCAATTCATCACATGCCCATGTTCTCTGCTGCTATGTCCAGGACACGTTTTGAGACCTTCCTGCGTTTCCTGCACTTTAGCGACAACAGCACCTCCCGTCCCAGAGGTCACCCAGCTTTTGACCGGCTCCACAAAATTCGGCCCCTCATAGACCACTTCAACCAGAAATTTGCATCCAGAAACATCTGCGTAGACGAGTCCCTTATACATTTTACCGGGCACCTTGGCTTCAAACAATACATCCCAAGCAAGCGCGCCGGTATGGGGTCAAATTGTATAAACTCTGTGAAAGGGCCACAGGCTATACTCACAAATTTCGGATCTATGAGGGAAAAGATCAGACCCTGGAGCCGGTCGGTTGCCCTGACTACCTGGGGAGCAGTGGGAAGACAGTCTGGGACTTGGTGTCACCCTTATTTGGCAAGGGGTACCATCTTTATGTGGACAATTTTTACACAAGTGTGCCCCTCTTCAGGCATTTGTTCCTAGAACAGATTGGCTGCTGTGGCACCGTGCGACCTAGTCGCCGGGGCTTCCCCCAATGGCTCGTTACCACCCGTCTTGCAAGGGGGGAGAGGGCTGCCTTGTGTAACAAAGAACTGCTCGCGGTGAAATGGAGAGGACAAGCGTGACGTTTACATGCTCTCCTCCATTCACGCAGACACGACAATACAAATTGAACGGGCAACCCGTGTCATTGAAAAGCCCCTCTCAGTCCACGACTATAATGCGCTCATGGGAGGGGTGGATTTCAATGACCAGATGTTGGCTCCCTATTTAGTTTCCCGAAGCACCAGATGCTGGTATAAGAAGGTGTCTGTATATTTAATTCAATTGGCTGCATATAATAGTTTTGTTCTCTACTGTAAGGCTGGGAGAACAGGATCCTTCCTCAAATTTCAGGAAGAGATCATCGAGAACCTCCTGTATCCAGGAGGTTCCGTGGCCCCAACCACCAGTGTAGTGAGCCGTCTACACGAGCGACATTTCCCCAATGTCGTTGCTGGTACCTCAACCCGACCGTCACCCCGAAAAAAATGTTGTGTCTGTAGCAGGAGTGGAATAAGGCGTGACACCCGCTATTTCTGTCCTGACTGCCCTGACCACCCTGTCCTATGTTTAGGGGAGTGTTTCCGGAAGTACCACACACAGGTACACTTAGCATAGGGATTGCATCTCACAGGACAGGCACACAGGGCTATTAGGGCCCTTTTACTCACAGCTGCTGCAAACCTCTCCTTTCACCTGGGATAAAGTGCATAATGTACTTCGCCACATCTTTGGGCGATTTGCGCTTTGCACATTGTCCCATGGGGAAGGAGAAGTTAGTCCTATAAAGGTAAAAAAAAAAAAAAAAAAACACTGGTAAGCATAAAAAGTTAACGTTCAGTTCAATAAAGTTTATATGTTCTGTTCAAAAGTTATTATAAAGTTAATAAATTTATTGCGTTGCGGCCTGGTTTTTTCTTTTTTCTTTTGTTTTTTTTACCTTCCAGGTGGACCAACCGATGAACCAGCTGCAGCACTGATGTGCATTCTGACAGAAGCATTGCGCTGCTGTCAGATTACACAAAAGTCAGTGTATGCGGCGCTGCAAGACTAGATTTCTCCTCTGCAGTAAAAGATACGTTTGCCGAGGCATATGAGCTGAGGAAGCGGCGGTGTTCACATACTTTGGCAAACACTTTGTATATAAAAAATAAAAAATAAATCCCGGCAATGATTTATTCATTCACATCGAAATCTGGTTTGCCAGGGCATACGGGCTAAGTGGGTATGGATGTTGGGCGGAGCTCCTATGTCCTGGCAGACGCCTTTCCCCTCCTTTTTTTTTTTTTGGCAGAGATTTTTTCATCCACATTGATCGATGCGAATGAAGAAATCTGTGCCGTTCCTTTTTTCTTTCAGCCCAGAGGCTGAACGGGAAAAAAAAATCTCATTACCCATATGCTCAATATAAGGAGAATAGCAGAAACTCCTAATGCTGGCCATACATGTAATGATTGCGGAGACACTTAAATGCTAGGGCAGTACAAACACCCCACAAATGACCCCATTTTGGAAAGAAGACACCCCAAGGTATTCACTGAGGGGCATATTGAGTCAATGAAAGATTGAAATTTTTGTCCCAAGTTAGCGGAAAGGGAGACTTTGTGAGAAAAAAAATATATATAAATTTCCGCTAACTTGTGGCAAAAAAAATAAAATTCTATGAACTCGCCATGCCCCTCATTGAATACCTTGGGGTGTCTTCTTTCTAAAATGGCGTCACATGTGGGGTATTTATACTGCCCTGGCATTTTAGGTGCCCTAAAGCGTGCAAAGAAGTCTGGGATCCAAATGTCTAAAAATGCCCCCCTAAAAGGAATGTGGGCCCCTTTGCGCATCTAGGCTGCAAAAAAGTGTCACACATGTGGTATTGCCGTACTCAGGAGAAGTTGGGGAATGTGTTTTGGGGCGTCATTTTACATATACCCATGCTGGGTGAGAGAAATATCTCGGTCAAATGCCAACTTTGTATAAAAAAATGGGAAAAGTTGTCTTTTGCCAAGATATTTCTCTCACCCAGCATGGGTATATGTAAAATGACACCCCAAAACACATTGCCCAACTTCTCCTGAGTACGGCAATACCAGATGTGTGACACTTTTTTGCAGCCTAGGTGGGCAAAGGGGCCCACATTCCAAAGAGCACCTTTCGGATTTCACAGGTCATTTTTTACACATTTTGATTTCAAACTACTTACCACACATTAGGGCCCCTAGAATGCCAGGGCAGTATAACTACCCCACAAGTGACCCCATTTTGGAAAGAAGACACCCCAAGGTATTCCGTGAGGGGCATGGCGAGTTCCAAGAATTTTTTATTTTTTGTCACAAGTTAGTGGAATATGAGACTTTGTAAGAAAAAAAAATCATCATTTTCCGCTAACTTGTGACAAAAAATAAAAAATTCTAGGAACTCGCCATGCCCCTCACGGAATACCTTGGGGTGTCTTCTTTCCAAAATGGGGTCACTTGTGGGGTAGTTATACTGTCACACATCTGGTATCGCCGTACTCAGGAGAAGTTGGGGAATGTGTTTTGGGGTGTCATTTTACATATACCCATGCTGGGTGAGAGAAATATCTTGGTCAAATGACAACTTTGTATAAAAAAATGGGAAAAGTTGTCTTTTGCCAAGATATTTCTCTCACCCAGCATGGGTATATGTAAAATGACACCCCAATACACATTCCCCAACTTCTCCTGAGTACAGCAATACCAGATGTGTGACACTTTTTTGCAGCCTAGGTGGGAAAAGGGGCCCACATTCCAAAGAGCACCTTTCGGATTTCACCGGCCATTTTTTACAGATTTTGATTTCGAACTACTTCGCACGCATTTAGGCCCCTAAAATGCCAGGGCAGTATAACTACCCCACAAGTGACCCCATTTTGTAAAGAAGACACCCCAAGGTATTTTGTGATGGGCATAGTGAGTTCATGGAAGTTTCTATTTTTTGTCACAAGTTAGTGGAATATGAGACTTTGTAAGAAAAAAATAAAAATAAATCATAATTTTCCACTAACTTGTGACAAAAAATCAAAAGTTCTATGAACTCACTATGCCCATCAGCGAATACCTTAGGGTGTCTACTTTCCGAAATGGGGTCATTTGTGGGGTGTTTGTACTGTCTGGCCATTGTAGAACCTCAGGAAACATGACAGGTGCTCAGAAAGTCATAGCTGCTTCAAAAAGCGGAAATTCACATTTTTGTACCATAGTTGGTAAACGCTATAACTTTTACCCAAACCATTTTTTTTTACCCAAACATTTTTTTTTTAACAAAGACATGTAGAACAATAAATTTTGAGAAAAATGTATATATGGATGTCGTTTTTTTTTACAAAATTTTACAACTGAAAGTGAAAACAATTTTTTTTTCCAAAAAATCTTTAAATTTCGATTAATAACAAAAAAAGTAAAAATGGCAGCAGCAATGAAATACCACCAAATGAAAGCTCTATTAGTGAGAAGAAAAGGAGGTAAAATTCATTTGGGTGGTAAGTTGCATGACCGAGCAATAAACGGTGAAAGTAGTGTAGTGCAGAAGTGTAAAAAGTGGCCTGGTCATTAAGGGTGTTTAAGGTATGGGAGCTGAGGTGGTTAAAAACTTTATTTTTTACTTAAACACTTTTTTGTTTACTTTTTTTTCTTTACTTTATTTCTGATCACTTTTGGGGGTCTGATCCCCTCTGCAATGCATTACAATACATCGGACAAGAATAGGATAGGTTATATTTTTCTTGCGGACCACGGAACGGAGCAACGGATGCGGACAGCACACGGAGTGCTAGCCGCATCTTTTGTGGCCCCATTGAAGTGAAAGGGTCCGCATCCGAGCCGCCAAAACTGCGGCTCGGATGCGGACCAAAATAACGCCCGTGTGCATGAGGCCTAAAGCAACCATCAGTGAAAAACACATTGCATCCGCACTTGCTTCCGGATGAAATATGTTTTTCACTGAAGCCCCATTCACTTCCATGGGGCCAGGGCTGCATCAAAAAATTTGAATATAGAACATGCTGCGTTTTTCATGCAACGCAGAACTGACGCGTGAAAAAAAAACGCTCATGTACACAGACACATTAAAATAAATGGGTCAGGATTCAGTGCGGGTGCAATGCGTTCACGTCACGCATTGCACCCGCGTGGAAAACTCGCTCGTGTGAAAGGGGCCATACATTTTACTGCTGTACATGGAAACAGCATTACAAACATTAAAAAGGCATTACCAAAAAAAACAAAAGCTTTTTAACAAATTGACTTCGGATCTATGATCCAAGGCTCAATTGGCTCAACCCTAGTTACATCCTTATTATTGTGTACTAGCAGAAGGACACGGCTTTGCACAGGTATATTTAATCTATTTCATTTTATATTTCCATGTGTCGTAAAAAGATATCAACAGTTTCCCCCTTAACAGTGACCTCTACAGTACCCGCCCCTTTAGCAATAACCTCCAAAGTGCCCACCCCTTAAACAGTGATCTCCACAGTGCCCGCCCCTTTAGCATTGACCTCCATAGTGTCCGCCCCTTTAACATTGACCTCCATGGTGACCACATCTTTAACAGTGACCTCCACAGTGCTCGCCCCTTTACCAGTGACCGCCTCTTTAACATGACCTCCACAGTGTCTGCCCCTTTAACATTGACCACCCCTTTAACAGTGACCTCCACAGTGCCTGCCCCTTTAACAGTGACCAACACAGTGCTCGCCCCTTTAACAGTTACATTTACAGTGCCCACCCCTTTAACATTGATCCCCCTTTTAACAGTGACCTTCATAGTGGCTGCCCCTTTAACAGTGATCTTCACAGTGCCTGCCCTTTTAACAGTGACTTCCACAGTGCCCACCCCTTTAACAGACACCTCCACGGTTCCCCCCCTTTTAACAATGACCTCCACAGTGCCAGTCCCTTTAACAGTGACCGCCTCTTTAACAGTGACCTCCACAGTGTTTGCCCCTTTAACAGTGACCTCCACAATTTCTGCCCCTTTAACAATGACCACCCATTTAACAATGACCTCCACATTGCCCGCCTTTTTAACAGTGACCTCTACATTGCCCGTGCCTTTAATAGTGTCCGCCCCTTTAACAGTGACCTCCACAGTGCCCGCGCCTTTAACAGTGACCTCCACAGTACCTGCCTCTTTAACAGTGACCTCCACAGTACCTGCCTCTTTAACAGTGACCTCCACAGTGCCTGCCCTTTAACATTGACCACCCCTTTAACAGTGACTTACACAGTGCCGCCCCGTTAACATTGACCACCCCTTTAACAGTGACCTTCATAGTGGCCGATCCTTTAACAATGACCTCGACAGTACCCGCCCCTATAACAGTGACTTCCACAGTGCCCGTCCCTTTAAAAGTGACCTCCTCAGTGCCTGCCCCTTTAACAGTGAACTCCACAGCGCCCGTCCATTTAATAGTGGCCCCTGCCCCCCATGCATGTAGTAGTGTAGTTGTGCCGTCATACGTCATATGACTGAATATTTAAGGACCTGCGAACTGCTAAAACCAGAGATCTGTTGTTATGGCAACCTGGAGTAGGACTGCGAGCTTCTATATATAAGTGAAAGGCTTGCTGGCTTGTATTGGCTAATGCGGGTCATTTTTGGGGAATATCTCAGGAACGGTACGTCCTAGAGAGCTGAGACCCAGTCTAAAACCTTCACGGACACCTGATGTACCTGTATGCCAAATTTGGTGATGATCGGTCCAGTCGTTTGGTCGTGCATAATGAACGTCTAGACAGACAGACAGAAACTCATTTTTATAATATAAGAGATAAGAGATAAGAGATAGGAGATAAAGAAACTGTTCATGCTGGTAATGAGTGAAGTTTTCAAAATTTCGATTTGGTTGCTTTGCTGAATTTCTCCAAGAAATTTGCTTAGTTATTAATTTATTTATTATGAAGCGCGATAAATCAGGTCTATCCCTGGCTGCAGGTAAACTTTAGGGAGAATGGAGGTCATCTATGATGCTGAAATACATTAGGCTTATTTCACGCCAGGTCTAAAAAAGTGGGCATTGCATGGGTGGGAAAGGGAATGGGCCAGCAGGTGCATTTACATTTTCTATGCCTGTTTCAGGCGTAGAAAAAGGTCTAAATTTAAGACAGCTAGGAAACTGTCTTACATAACGCCCAAGTTATGAAGAGGCCGGCGCCTCTTCATAACTTCGATGGAACCACCACTAGCTTAGGGCTTTTATTATAACGCCGGTCGTAATAAATGTGCCCAATGCATCTTGGTGTACATCACTATGCAGTGCAGCAACATGCATAGCTAGTCCTTTCTGGTAGCAAAACAGTTACTGTGCATCAGAATGACAGGTAGGACACATATATGGATGTGCATATCATTGTGCAGGCCACCAACAGTCTTAGCTAACCCCTAGTTAAACCAAAAGAAAAGCATACAGCAGCCTTCAGTAAAGTAAAAAAACAACAACTGTGCACTTCCCTGCAGGAGCTGTGTCTCAATGACTCTTTAGTGGAACAAAATAATGATATGGAGGCAGTGCCAATAAAGTAGTGGAGAAAAAAAAAGGTTCTTTTAATCCATGCTGTGGCAGTGCAAATACAAGAGTTAGAATCTCTGCTGTTAGCCGTAGAATGACTGTGCATCAATATAAGGCTCAATTCACACTGTAGTTATTTGGTCAGTTATTGTTAGCCCAAAGCATGGGCAGGTCAAACCCACAAAACAGATGCAGATCTATTGATAATACCTACTGTAATCTGAGAGTAGGCTTGGCACCTAAATTTGCCTCACAATAAGTATAGGAAATAACTGGCCTAATAACAGAAGTGTACCTTATAGGACAATGTTAGCGTCAGGTCTAATTTATCGGGGTGAACTTAACCGTGCAGTGGCCCCCATGACAGGTAGGGGGGTGTCAGCAGTAAGGCTGTGTTTCACATCACTGCTTATTTTTCTGTTCTTCTGATCCGTCAGAAGAACAGCACAAAAAGCATATCCTGTATTTTGAGCATCCACCTTCAAACCGTGAGTATTTGGTCAGCGTTTGATCAGTATTTGTATGGAAAAAACAGGAGTGGGTCCAAAACAGAGATAACATGTGATGAAAATATTTGCATATCCTTTGTGTTTTGGACCTACTCCTGCTTTTGGCTTCCAAATCATGATCAAATCCTGATGCAAAACACTGACTGTGTGATAGAGGCCTTTGCATGAGTTTTGGCCATTTTCATCTGAAACCGTTTTTTTTTCAGATGGAAAAGAAGTCCTTTAATGGCCTCTATCACACGGTCAGTATTTGGTCAGTTTATTGCATCAGTATTTGATTAGTATTGGCAAGTCAAAAATAGGAGTGGGTCCAGATCCAAAACAGAGATCAGATGTGATGCAAATATTTTCATTTCTTCTGCGTTTTGGACCTAACTCCTGGTTTCGGCGTCTAAATGATAATAAAATTCTGATTCAAAATAATGACCGTGTGATAGGGGCCTTATGGTTGCTCAAACGACAGGACCCTTTTCTTTGTTATTTTTCTGCTTTTCTGATATGTAAGAGGAATGGAAAAATAAGCGGTGATGTCAACACGGCCAAACAGGGTCACTAGTGTCCCCGTACCAGACTGGTGAGGGTAGCAACAGCATGAAGAGTCATAATCGTAGCCCCGGAACAAAGTGTTGAGGGTGGCAACAGCATGAAGTCACAATAGTGGCCCTGGAACAGAGTGGAGAGGGGGGACAACAACAGTGGCAGTAACAGCACAAGATGGTGGCAAATCACAGTAGGAGCAGATGGCAGTAGAGGCAGCAAGTGTGTGGCATCAGGTGGGCGGCAGCATCAGAATAGTGGCAGCAGCACATGGTCAGAAGTTACGGGCCCTTTGTCCCAATGTTCCGGTGTGGCAGCATTTTGGATGGATACAATAAGGCAATAAAAATAAGCATTGTGATATAACAGCAAAAAGAGAGTGCCGTGGTCTTTCTTTCAACTACAAGCAACTTTGCAGACCACAGAGCACCTCCCTACGCACGCTGAGGAGTGGCGTTCAATTTTTTCTTCCTACAGTCAGATCATTACTGCCAGAATGATCTATTCTGCTGCATCAGGCATCGCTGTCTGGAAATCTTGGTTTATCCAGACCTGATTCATCTTTAAAAAGGTAAGTCTCTCAACATTTCAACATTTTGAAAGGCAAATTTACTTTAGGATAACTATGCCACCCGCCACACTTAAAGGGGTTGTCCGGGTTCAGAGCTGAACTCGGACATACCTCCATTTTCACCCCGGCAGCCCCCCTAACTTGGGCATTGGAGCAGTTCATGCTCCAATGCTCTTCTTTGCCCTGTGCAGGGCAAAGGCATTTTTTGGAGATTCGGTGACGTACCAGGGCTCTCCATGGGGATGCCAGGAAGCCCGGTGACGTCACTAGCACTGATGGGTGGGATTTAGCGCTGCCCTAGCCAGCAAAATGGCTAGGACAGCGCTAAAGCCCGCCCATCAGAGTCGGTGATGTCACCGAACACACTGCCGGGCGGAAGTTTCCGCCTGGCAGTGTGTTATTGAAAACAAAAGAGACCTTGTCCTGCGTGATTTAGCGCAGGGCAAGGGAGCGCATCGGAGCATGAGATGCTCAAATGCTAGGCTCAGGAGGGCTGCCGGGGTGAAAATAAGGGTATGTGCGGGTTCAGCTCTGAACCCGGACAACCCCTTTAACACTCGCTCTGTTGCCACACCACTTGTCGGGCAGGAAAGCTTGCCCAGGGCAATCTCGGGCAGTTGCGGCCATAATTTATGTTTGGCTGCCGAGTAGGTCAGGGGATCTTGGGAGATAGGATGCAGTCCAAGTATGTGACCACCTGCTGGTTCAGGGTCTGCTCCATGCCCTGCTGCTGGTTGATTTCTTCAGTAGGCGGGTGAAGAAAAATACTCATCAGAGACTCAAGACTTAAGTTGCTGCTGAAGGAGCTGGTGCTGCTCCTGCCCCCCCTCCAGCAGTCATGGCAGTGGAGCGTGAGCTCAGAGGGTCCCCCCGGTGAGCCCTTCGTGAGGATGGTCAATGGCGTACATAGGCAGCGACCGACCGACTACAAAGTATGTCTTGAATGTTTTCATCCATTTCAGAAAATGTAAAAAAGGCCCCCACTTTGGACCGGTAGCGAGGGTCTAAGATTGTGAAAAGTCAGTAGTCATCCCTCTGCTGCATAGTGATAATGCTGCTGTCACTATGCAAGCAATTCAGCATGCATTTGACCATTTGCGCAAGAGACTTGTAGGGACTCCCTGCCTCCATCTCCATTGCATACTGCCACAGTCTGTCGGGGTCATTTGCGTCATTTTCGTCATCACCCTCTAACTCCTCATGCTCCTCTCCTATCACTTGGGCAGATAAGCCACTCAGATTTGTATAGAATTCCTGGGCATTTATGTCCTCCTCCTCTTCCTCCTCCTATGTCAGTACATCCTCCACAGGGCTCAGGTGGCCATGAGATGTAAGCTCCACATCTTCTGTCCCCTCGCCAGTCAGATTTATCAGCATCCCCTCCAGGAGACAAAGGAGTGGAATGACATCATTCATCCCGTAGTCCTGGAGACTGACAAATAAACTAGCCTCCTTAAAGGGCCTGAGCAAACTGCAGGTGTCACACAGCTGCCACTGTCTAACATCAAAGTTACAAAAGGGAGAAGACCTGTTCGTCTGCATCATCAAGAAATCGGTCACAGGTTTCCTCTGCTCATACAGTCGGTCCAACATGTGGAGAGTGGAGTTCCAAGGTGTGGAAAGGTTGCATATGAGGCGATATAGGCCATTCTGCCTTTGCGGTCAAGGAGGGTGTGTTTTGCACGTTATGAGTGGCTGCATGCCCAGTTTCCTTGACCTTGTCAAGATGTATTGCAGTTGGGTAGAAGACTTCAGGAACCAGGTGGCAACCAGATTGAATATGTGCGCCATGCAGGAAGCATGGGTCAGCCCTTCCTGACACAGCGCAGACAGAATGTTCTTCCTATTATCGGTGACCATGCGCAGTGGCCAGGACTGGGTTGTTAATGTTCTACATTTGTTGTGACGCCAATTGCAGCGTGCGCAGGGTACTACCCCAGGGCCCTTACAAGGTGTTATAACGCTCGTCCGAGATTAGGAATGCCAGAGTGGTGTAATGGCTTATAATGTCTCTATAGGGTGGTGATAATTGTGTCAACGGTGTCTCCTACCTGGGTATGGCTGGACGCCTGGCTCCTGGCTCACTTGCAATAAATTTGAGTGTAGTGATAGTAGGAGTACTAGAGGAATTTTGCAGCAGAAATGATGTCCAGACCTTTAGATGAAGTTCAACCGTTTCTTTACTGAAGATAACTTGTATCCAAGCAGTATACAGTATACAGCTTTGGTCTCTGGTCCCAGCAGGTTTTAGCAATGATTGGCAGGAAATGAATGCTTCTGCTTTAAAGGGAACCTGTCACTGGGATTTTGTGTATAGAGCTGAGGACATGGGTTGCTATATGGCCGCTAGCACATCCGCAATCCCCAATCCCCATAGCTCTGTGTGCTTTTATTGTGTCAAAAAAACGATTTTATACATATGCAAATTAACCTGAGATGAGTCCTGTCCCTGACTCATCTCAGGGACAGGACTCATCTCAGGTTAATTTGCATATGTATCAAATCGTTTAATGTTTTTTTTTTACACAATAAAAGCACACAGAGCTATGGGCACTGGGTATTGCGGATGTGCTAGCGGCCATCTTGCAACCCATGTCCTCAGCTCTATACACAAAATCCAGGTGACAGGTTCCCTTTAAACTTGGAGCTCAGGGGATGCTTTCTTCCTGGAACTCTGGAGGTTGTAGTTTTCTGCTTTCTTCATCCAGCTGAGGCTGAAGGTACCCAGACTGGGAATATGATCAAGTCTCAGACCGAGACTTGGTTCTTTGCTGTCTTATGCAGGGGCCAATTAGAACCGGTTCTTAACAGATAGTAGCGGGGTAGAGGCGTGTAGTAACACAACTCTAGGGTGTTACACATGGTTCCTATCTCCAGCTGGTGAGGACAGCCAGGGTTTGATTTCTTGGTTAACGACGTGGAGCAGTTCCTCTCCGGTGTGACTTCGTTCGCCCAGCCTGACCAGGTTCAGAACTGCGTGACAATGTTGTGTTTTCCATAGGTGGTATGCTGGAGGACCACTCTAAACTATGCCTACAGTGGAGGCTGAGGACAAGGTGGAGGATGAGCAGTTAGAAAAGGACATTGGTGCAGAAATCCCATGATTACATTGCGGAATTGGTATTCCCATCACCTAGACAAGTTGCTGGTGTGCCTGGGCCAGAACCACATTTACCCAGTGGGCAGTAAAAGACATATATAGTCCTTGACCATAGCTAAAGCTCCACATGTCAGCGCTGGCATGAACTGTACCAGACGTCGAAAGGCTCAAGGACTGTCTCACCTTCTGCTCAACACATGTGTGCAGGGCTGATACAGTTTTTTTAGACAAGTAATGATGGCTTGGGACTTTCCACCTTGGGTGGGCACAAGCCATCCGTTAATTGAGATGAGTCTATGATATGGAAAGGGAGAGACTGTAGAGACAGAAACTTGGCTAGGTGCATGTTCAGGTTCTGCACTGTTGGATGAGTGCACACATGCTTTTGTCTCTTTGCCATCATGTCTGTGATCGATTGCTGGCGAAACACGTGACAACTAGTAGGAGGAGCATCAGGAGCAATAAAAGAGAAAGAACGACAGCTTTCTTTTGCTGACCTTGAGGAGTCCTGACTGCTGGAGAAGGCATGCAAGCCGCCGGGAGATGCAGTGGTTGCTGAGTCAGGTAGTACAACTATATTAGTGTCACGGTTGTCCCAGGCCACTTTATGGTGGTGCTTCATGTGTTGACGCAGGGCTGTGGTGCTAACATAAGCACCCTGTCCATGCTTTACTTTCTGCCCACATATCCCGCCACGCTAACATCGTCCAGCAATTTGATGAA
The DNA here is from genome assembly GCF_905171765.1 of Bufo bufo. Classification (NCBI taxonomy): domain Eukaryota; kingdom Metazoa; phylum Chordata; class Amphibia; order Anura; family Bufonidae; genus Bufo; species Bufo bufo. Next base: position 222,117,668 of record NC_053394.1, read on the forward strand.
AAATTCTCACACTGCAGAGTATGCCATTTTACACCCCAAAATCCATGCTGACTGTCTGCCGCTGCCTATATGAACCTATGCACCGCTAGTTTTTCCTGACAGGTAGTCTCCAGTCCTGAGTAGCAGACGGTCTACCCTGGGCACGTTTGGCTCCAGATCTCCCACTGCTTACACCCTGCTGGCTTATCGGCACACTGCCGACCTTCTGCTGTATGGCAGGCCTGCTGCCACCCTCACCCCCCTATGATGATGAAGCACCCTCTTCATTCGGCTCCCATGTGCCATTGGCTACATCATCAGGTGAGGACACATAGGTTGTTCCTGGACCGTGCCAACTAAGTGTGGTGAGGAACCCACCAATTCCTAGCTGTATGTATCTGTTGTCACCTGAGATGATGTTGAAGAGTGAGTCAACCATTCTAGTACAGCTGGATTGTTGGTCAAAACACGACCACTGGATGACGGTGACAGCTCTTGCCTGTTGCTGTGGCTGCTGCTACCACCACCCCTTTTTCTGATGCTACTTGAGTTGGTTACAGGAACATTTTTTCCACTGCCTATTCAATTTGAAGGTCCTGGAAACTGTCTGTTGGCTATATTGTACAGTAACTGAATCAGTTACTGAATGTATTAGAATAAGTGTGAATGAAACAGCAAATGCACTAAATTAACATACCTATATATTAAACCGCCTTTTGACAATGAGTCTGATGCACAGTAAGTTTATGCATGACAGAACTGATTAAATTTAAATGGTGCAGCAGATGAACTAGAAAAATGCACCTATATATTAGACAACCAGTTCACAAGGAGTCTGACGCACATTAAGTTTATATATAACAGAACAGATTAAGTATTAATGGCACAGCAGATGAAGTAGAAAAACAAGCCTATATATTAGGCCTCCTGTTGACAATGAGTCTGACGCACAATAATTCTATGTATAACCGAACAGATTAAATATAAAAGGCACAGCAGATGAACTAGGAAAATGTGCCTTTATTTGAAACTGCCTGTTGACAATGAGTCTGATGCAAAGTATGTCTATGTATAACAGAACAGATTAAATATAAATGGCGCAGCAGATGAACTAGAAAAATGCACCTGCATATTAGACCGCCTGTTGACAATGAGTTTGATGCACAGTAGATCTATGTATAACAGAACAGATTAAATATAAATGGCACAGCAGATGAACTAGAAAACGCGCCTATATATCAGACTGCCTGTTAACAATGAGTCTAACGCACAAAGTCTATGTATAACAGAACAGATTAAGTATGAATGGTGCAGCAGTTGAACAAGATGCTCAGGGCGATTACACTGAGCCTGCACTGTCCCTGCAGTTTCCCTATGCTCTCCCTACAGTGCATGAAAACTCTCCCTATGATCTTCCTACACTGTCCCTGCACTGTCTCTATCCAATATTCTACAATTAAAAACTTTGTTATCCACTGTCCCTAGAACTTGGCACGTAAGTCCCTATGCTCAGATCACAGTAAAATGGTAGAGACTGGACGGGATGACTGTGACATAATATTGATTCACTGGTTGCACAGCATTATGGGTCATATCATGTTCCCGGGCTTCTTACTTTCATTTAGTAACACATGCATCCACTTTTTTCGGAAAAAAAAACGATTAGTTACCATAAAGCATGAGGAAATTCGGATTTGTGGCGAATTAAATTTTTCTTGAAATTCAGATCAAAGTCAATTTGTTTCACTTCTGTTCTCTCAACACTATTGGTAATAATCATATTTGTTTTAGTAATAATTGTATAAGCTTCACAATTCACAACACACATTATATAAATGTAGACCAAGAAACCTTCGGCACTCCTGCTGTTGTGAAACTACACATCCCAGCAGGCTTTATCCATTTCTGTGGAAGTTCTGAGAAGAGTAGAGCAACTGCACACGTTGGGAGTTGTAGTTTCATAACAGCTGGAATACCAGAGGTTGCCTACCCCTGATGTACAGGAGACCAAAACCCACCAGAATTTGGTGTGGGCGACTACCAGCTGTTGCGCAACTGCATATGTCAGGAGAAAGAAGAATTGGGCTGTTGAATGTCAAACTACCCTGATCCTTTTGTTCTCAGGGGAAATAACCTGTTATCAGAGATTTCGATCAACAGCTATTTAGAATGTATAGCTAACTTAAAGTGAACCTGTCATCAACTTTATGCTAACCTCACTTAGGACAGAATAAAGTATGGGCAAGCACATTGATTTCAGGGATATGTCATTTATGATTAGTGTTGAGCGAACTTGTGTTTTAAGTTCGGCGTCCAAGGTTCGCTTTATCGGAGAATCCCGTTATGGATTCCGCTACCACGGACCATAATGGAATTCTATGACAGCATGCACCACGGAAGCCTATAAGAGGCATTCCGTCATAAAAGAAGTCTATGCTGACCTATTATGACGGAATGCAATCTGGAAGGCCTCTTATAGGGTTCCGTGGTGCATGCCGTCATAGAATTCCGTTATGGTCCATGGTAGCTGAATCCATAACAGGATTCTCCGATAACCCGAACCTTGGATGCCGAACTTAAAATACAAGTTGGCTCAAAAGTAAGTGCTGAGAATTAGCATTATAAATTCATAATTATTGCAACCTGGGCTTGGAAAAGGGTCATGGTTAGGCTGCATTCACACGTCTGCAATTTGCGGGTCCGCAACACACCAGCCCGGCACCCCCAATGAAATGCCTATTCTTGTCCGCAAGCTGCTCTTTCTGCCCACCTGCTGATTACTTCTCTACTAGGGAGAATACTAAGGAGAAGACTCAGTTATTATTAGCAGGTGGGAGAGATCTAGCAGAAGATCTCGAATAACCATAACTCTTTTCATGTGGCCATGACTTAGGGCTTATGTACATGAACATGTGTGCCCTGTGCTGTGCTGTGGACCGCAAATAGTAGTCTGCAATGCACAGGCACAGGCGGTGTGCCTGTAGTTTGCGGATGCAGATCCATTCACTTGAATGGGTCCGTAATTCGCAAGATTCAGTCCGCACCACAAAAATATGTTACATTTTTTTGCAGAGGCACAGACCGAAATCCCACTGAAGTTCTCCGTAATGCTTCCTCTCTACAACGCTCTGTATCTTGTGGATTGCGGACCAATTCAAGTGAATATGGAGATACAGAACGCACACGGCCGGGCCGAAATACGGGCACAGGCTGCACACGTTCGTAACACCTCCAGCCAGGGCTGGTATATTTAGAAAGCTGATTCTCGACAACCACTTACTTTTAGGTCATGAATGACACACCTCTGAGTGTGTCACTACTTTATGCTGCTCTCAGTGAGGTCAGCATAAAGTTGAATACAAATCCCATTTAATATGCATAGTAAAAATAGAGTGAATATTCCATGACTATCATCTTGTGCAAATGTACATACCACCAAAGTCAACCTTGCTCCATCAAAGCAGAGATTGAAGGGAAAGATGTTCACAGAGGTGCACGGCTCTTTTCAAGGCACAGCTCTAATACACATGCTCTAACTAGAAATCATTCCTGTTCCTGTGTTCCCCCAAAGATTTAACTTTTTATCCCATTTCCTTATATTGGACATTGTGTTAACTCCCCAAACCCTTATTTCGTTGAAGGACCTGTGGACAGTGAAAAATTGGACCTATGTACAGAATTCAGTGCAGTTGCATGGTCTACCTCTATGGTGCATATACCTTTGTTTGTAGAGGATGTCCCCAGCAGATATCCATTTGTCCTTATTGGGCATGTGGACATAGGTTTGTCAGATCCTCCAACATCATGTTATCAGTGTATGGGAGGATACTCACATGCAGCAGATTTGATACAGAAATGTCTTCAACTGAAAGTCAGTTCAAATCATCTGCTTGGAGTTCATTCGATGACAAGCATATTTCTGCAAACTCTAATTAGATGAGTGAAATCAGTGTTTAACTGTAGTAATTTCTGCAACCAAATTTGCAGCGTGTGGATTCACTCTAAAATTTCACGCTGTTTGTTGTGTTTTACACAACACACCCCCAGAGTTAATGTCAGCGATCTAACCACGGCATGTGACTATGGCATCTGAGCGTTCAAAAAAATGGGAGCACTGCTCTCCCGGCGCTTGGCTCTCCCACGTGGCGATTAGGGAAGCCGTTCATTAGTTGTGAAAGGCCATAGTCTACTGGAGGCTTTGATGCCTACAACAAGTATATTCCAAGGTAGGCCGGCAGGTGGCAGGTGTAATATATTGAATTATCTATTCAGCAGTGCATTAAATCCCATTATTGAATAGAAATCGCAATCTTGTGATTGCATGTTGAGGTCGTCTTGGGACAAAGTACAAAATAAAAAGTTTAAAAAATAAGAAAATATATATAAATATTCAAACCATCCACCCTTTCATCAGAATAAAAATAAACAAAAAAATGAAAGACCATTTGTATCACATGTGCCTTGCCAGGAATATGTGTTATTACCCTCAAATGCAGCATGATGCCATGATGTTCCTTGCCCAGTTGCAGTTGGCAGGTAGACAGGCACTAAGATATATGCTGCTTGAAGCATTTTATCAACTGATCCACAGTATGGCTACACTCTTCTAGGATCCTCATCTCTAACACAGCATAACAACAATCCCCTTTACACATATGATACAAGGGAGTGAAATCTATTTTCTGTCTTGTTTCTGTTGAGGATGGGAGGATGTCCTTTTAGGAGGTGGAGGAGGAGCTGAATAACCAGCTACTGTGGGAACCAGATTTACACAAATGTGGAGATGTCAATAGGACCTGGTGTTTTTTGCCGCTGTGATGCCTCATTGTTACTGTGAAAAATATTGCCCGATTTTATGCACTCAACATTTTATAGTCACCTGACTGACATTATCATCTGCTGTCTACCCTTGCACTCAAGAGGAGGTGGATAAGCAACTGGTGTGGAAACCAGGTCGAAAAAAATATGGATGTGCCAATAGGACCTGGGGTTCTTGTGGCGATGCTGTCTTGCTGTGAAAAACATTGACCCAGTGTGCCATGAAAGACATACTGTCCCTGCCCATAACAGCTACTCCAGGGGTCCACTGTGGCATGCATCTTGATGCACAGAGAGAATTGCCAGCATCCCACATTCTCTGCCACATGACAGCAAAAGGCCGGGAGGGCTTTTTTGGAGAAAAAATGCTGGATAGGTATTTTTCAGTGAGACTGAGCATATGCCATCAGCTCCTTACAGATAGCAGAATACACTAAGTGGTACGGAAGGGACTGCACAACCATTAACTTGGCCAGGTGGGAGTTAAACTTGCACACCAGTGGATTGCTGGGTGCTTACAATTGTTTCCTGGCCACACATTCCGTTATCTATGGCTGATGACTGAGAAGAGTAGGAGGAGTAATATAGGAGAAGCAGTAACTGATGATAACAATGAAAAGGACACCGTATTGCAGGTGGATGCAGGTTGGCTGCTGCAAAAGAAGACTGGGAGAAAGAAGATACAATTGTTGTGCTAGCTTGCGGCAATTCCATTTCCCCACAGTAACTGGTGATGTTATGTGGTCCAGTTGAGCCATGGTACCTATTAGATATTAGTGTTGACCACGAATATTCAAATTTCGAATTTTTATCGCGAATATAGGTACTTTGAAAATTCGCAAATATTTCGAATATAGTGATATATATTCGTAATTACGAACATTCGATTTTTTTTTTCCGATTTTTTTTTTTTTTTTTTTTAATCAGTACACATGATCCCTCCCTGCTTCTAGCTTGTGGGCCAATAAGAAGTCTGCAATATACTTGGCTTTAGGAGTAGTGTTGTTTGCGAATTTTGCTCTATATTCTTTTTTTTTTCGAATATTCGCTATATTGCTATATATTCTTGTTTTAGCAATATAGCGAATATTCGAAAAAAAACGAATATAGAGTAATTTAGCTAATATAGTGCTATAATCTTTTTTTTTATAGTTGTAATTTTTTTCCAATCTGAACTTCAGATGAGAAAAAAATTAAAACTATTAGACAAAGAAGATTATAGCACTATATTAGCTAAATTGCTCTATATTCGTTTTTTTCAAATATTCGCTATATTGCTATATATTCTTGTTTTAGAATATTACAAATATTCAAAAAAATGAAGTTATAGCAATATAGCGAATATTCGAAAAAAACTAATATAGAGCAATTTAGCTAATATGGTGCTATAATCTTTTTTTTAATAGTTGTAATTTTTTTTCCAATCTGAACTTCAGGTGAGAAAAAAATTACAACTATTAGACAAAGAATATTATAGCACTATATTAGCTAAATTGCTCTATATTCTTTTTTTTCCGAATATTCGCTATATTGCTATATATTCTTGTTTTAGCAATATAGTGAATATTAAAAAAAAACTAATATAGAGCAATTTAGCTAATATAGTGCTATAATATATTTTTTTATAGTTGTAATTTTTTTACAATCTGAACTGCAGATGAGAAAAAAATTACAACTATTAGACAGAATATTATAGCGCTATATTAGCTAAATTGCTCTATATTCGTTTTTTTTTCGAATATTCACTATATTGCTATATATTCTTGTTTTAGAATATTACAAATATATACAAAGTTATAGCAATATAGCGAATATTCGAAAAAAAAAAACGAATATAGAGCAATTTAGCTAATATAGTGCTATAATATTCTTTGTCTAAAAGTTGAAAAATTCGCAATAAAAATTCGAAAATGCGAAAATTTGAATACGAAAATTTGCATATTACACGATCATTACCTTGCCGATTTGTTGAGTAAAAAAAAATCTGAGAAAATAACGAATATTCGACGACATATTCGCGAAATATCGCGAATTCGAATATGACCCCTGCCGCTCATCACTTTTAGAGATGAGCAAATTTTTAAAAAATTAGATTCGCAGGTTCGCCAATTTTTTGGGGAAAAATTTGGTTTGATCCGAATTTATTTGCGTCGAATTACGTTAAAAACGGCTATTTCCTGTCTGCAGAGAGCCTTTATAGTGGTGTAGAACATTGTGCCTTGCAGTAGCACGCATAGGGAGTCTGTTTTGGTAGTAAAATAAAACTGTGAGTTCGTTTGACATGCAGATGACAGGTGTTGCTTATAGAATCACTGCCCATTTCACTTATTTTGGCAGTCACTGGGCCAAAACTAGCCAAATAACTCAAGTATAAACTCAGCCTTACAGGTCGATGTTAGCGCTAAGAAGAAGCACACTCCTTTTACACCGTCATCAGCTGATTCCACATAGTCGTCAACAGAACCTGTTCAATTAAACGCTTATACAAGTAGAACCCCCCCCACCCCGACAGAGTGGAGAGGGTGTCAGCAGTAAGTTTGTGTTGACGTCACTGATTATTTTGCCCTTCCTCTGATCCGTCAGAACAATAACCCACAAAAAAAACGCATCCTGTCTGTGGAGCATGCGCCTTCACTCGGTCAGCATTTGGTCAGTAATACATCAGTATTGCTAATGCCAAAATAAACAGGAGAGGATCCAAAACAGAGATGACACGTGAATGGAATATTTGCATGTCTTCTGTGTTTTGTACCCACTCCTGCTTTTGGCTACCAAATCACAAGCCAATTATGATGGGACCATACAGGCCTTACAGCTGCTACACAGACAGGATCCGTTGTGCGTCTCATTTTTCCTTCCTTCTGACAGATCTGATAAAGGGTCAAATAAATGATGATGTCAGCCTAGCCAAAAAGGCTAAATAGTGGCCCAGTTATGAAGTTGGGAGGGTGGGAACAGCATGAGAAATCCACAGAGTGGCCCTATGACATAGTGGTGAGGTGGACGCAGCATGAGGACACCACAGAGTGGCACAGTGACATGGTGTGGAGGTGGCAGCAGCATCAGGAGGCCACGGAGTGGCAAGGTGACATAGTGTGGAGGTGGCAGCCACATGAGACCACAGAGTGGCACGGTGACATACTGTGGAGGTGGCAGCAGCATCAGGAGGCCACAGAGTGGCAAGGTGACATTGTGTGGAGGTGGCAGCAGCATGAGGAGACCACAGAGTGGCTAAGTGACATAGTTTAGAGGTGGTGGTAGAATCAGGAGACCACAAAGTGGCAAGATGACATAGTGTGGAGGTGGTGGCAGAATCAGGAGGCTACAAAGTGGAAAGATGACATAGTGTGGAGGTGGCAGCAGCATGAGTAGGCCACAGAGTGCCAAGGTGACATAGTGTGGAGGTGGCAGCAGCATGAGGAGTCCACAGAGTGGCAAGGTGGCAATACCAGTACCAGATGAAGATGGTGGGTGAAAGAAGGAGCACTTGTCATAAGATGTTTAGTATCAGGCACGTGGCAGCATCAGAATTATGTAGTTGAGGCAGGTAGCCAGAAGAAACCAGTCTCTTTTGTTAAAGTGTTGATGTGGCACCATGGATGATCTAGTCTGATGCATCAGGAATTGGTGGGTGGAAATCCTGGCTGATCCACGCCTCATTCATCTTGACAAAGGTCAGTCTCTCCACATTTTGGGTGGACAGATGAGTTCTTCTTGGGGTAACTATGGCCCCCCGCCGCACTAAACACCCGCTCTGGTGCCACACTACTGGCCGGGCAGGACAGCTTTTCCAGGGCAAACTGCCAGTTGCAGCCACAAATCCAGTTTGGCTGCCCAATAGTTCAGCAGATCTTCAATGACGGCTGACAGGGTGCACTCCAAGTATGCCACCACCTGCTGGTTCAGGTTCTGCTCTATGTCTACCTGTTAGTGAGTAGTTTCTTCACTAGGCGGGTGAATAAAACTGCTCATCAGCGACTTTAGACTCAGGCTGCTGCTGATGGAACTTTTACTGCTCCTGCCACCCCACCTCTCCCCAGCAGCCATGGCAGTGGAACGTAAGCGCAGAGGGCCCCCCGGTCAGACCTGCGAGAGGATGGATGATGGTGCAGATAGGCAGCGGCCAACTGACTACATAGGTTGTCTATATAGTAGTTCAGTTTGTCCTCACTCTCAGCGGGTGTAAAAAAGGCCCCCATTTTGGACCGGTAGCAAGAGTCCAACAAGGTGGAGAGCCAGAAGTCATCCCTCTGCCGAATGGTGACAATTCGGCTGTCACTACCCAAGCAAGTGAGCATGCAGCGGGCCATTTGCGCAAGTGACTCGGAGGGACTCCCTGTCTCCATCTCCACTGCATACTGCCACAGTGTGTCTGGGTCCTCTGCCTCGTCTTTCTTATCGCCTTGTAGCTCCTCTGCCTGCTCCTGCTCCTCCTCTCCTGTCACCTGTGTAGAAAAAACACCCATTTTGCTACACATTGCTTGTGCTTCAATCTCCTCCTCCTCCAGTTCAGCTCCCACGGGGCTCATGTGGCCGTGAGATCTAGGCACCACGTCTCCAGTCCCCTGACCAGACAGATTTACCAGCATCTGTTCCAGGACATGAACCAGTGGATTGACACTGTTCATCCCGTAGTCCTGGCGACTGACAAATGACGTGGCCTTCTGAAAGGAGCTGAGCAAATGGCAGGTGTCACGCATGAGCTGCCACTGGCTGACATCAAAGTTACACAGGGGAGTACTCCTGTTTGCTTGGATCATCAGTATATCGTTGATGGCCTTTCTCTGTTTGCGCAGTCAGTCCAACATATGCGGTGTACAAGTGGCTAAAGTGCATGCAAAGTTTCCTGCTTATTTGTAGGATGTCTTGCAGATAGGTGAAAGACTTCAGGAACCGCTTGAGGGCCAGATTGAACACGTGTGCCATGCAGGTCGTATAGCTCAGCCCTCCTTGATGCAGTGCTGACAATATGTTCTTTCCGTTGTCGGTCACCATGGTTCCGATTTTCAGTTGTCGTAGAGAAAGCCAGGATTTGATTTCTTGCTACACTACGCCTTGACTGACTGCTACCGCTGCTGCCTCCTTGAACCCATGCACCGCTACACCCCGGGCAGGTAGGCACCCACGAAGACTGTTTGGCTCCTGACCTCCCACTGTTGCCACCCTGCTGAATCCCGCCCATGCTAGTGACTTGCTGGCTCCGCCGCTGGCTCATGGGCAAGCTGCCACTCTCTTCTCTCGATGATGATGAAGCCCCTTTGTCACCCAGCTCCCAAGTGCGATCAGCTACATCATCATCATCATCATCGAGTGGTGTCTGCACGTCACTGATGTTCTCCTTAACCGTCTCTGGGTTAGGAGCCTGACCGCTCGCAACACCAGCTCCCACATCACTCTCCTCATCACTACTTGCCCGCCTAGCAGAGGAAGCAGCGGATGACTCCTCCAGATCTTGGCTGGGCAGTAGCTGCTGACTGCCCTCTAGTAGCTCTTCCTCGCTGAAAAGTGGAGCCGAGCCTAAGGCATATAATAGTTCTCGCAGTGAGGGAAATGAAAATGAGAGAGGAAGGTTCGGGACAGGTGGGGGCACAGGGACTGCTCCTGGACCATGCCAACTAAGTGTCGTGTTAGAGGAACCCACGACTCTTGATGTCACTTGGGACGAAGTGGATGACCGAGTCAACCATTCAAGGACCGCTGGGTTGCTCGTCAAGACACGACAGCTAGATGACACTGAGAGCTCAGGCCTCTCGCTGCGACCTCTGCTGCCACGCCCCTTTACTCTGCTGCGACCTCTGCCAGAAACATTTAGGCCTCTGCCACTCTCCTGTGCAGGGCCTGGCACTTCTCTGTCTGATATACTGTTTTATCAAATAACGAAATATTAGATCAAATATTTTTTATTTTTTTGACACTAATACACTGCAAACAGGACTTTAGAATATATCACTGCACCGCAAAACGACAATTAGGCCCTAATTATTTTCTACTTTTACACAACACAAAAGGCTTTTCAACAGATAAGTGCAACGCAGAACGGCAAATTTATTTTTATTTCGTCACTAATACACGGCAAACAGGGCTTTAGAGTATATCACTGTACCGCTGAACTGCAATTATGCCCTAAATCTTTTCGACTTTTACACAACACAACAGGCTTTTCAACAGATAACTGCAACGCTGGATGGCGAATATATATTTATTTCGTCACTAATACACGGCAAACAGGGCTTTAGAGTATATCACTGCACCGCTGAACAGCAATTAGGCTCTAATTTTTTTACTTTTACACAACACAACAGGCTTTCAACAGATAAGTGCAACGTTGGACGGCGAATATATTTTTATTTCGCCATTAATACACGGCAAACAGGGTGTAAAAAAAGAAAAACTGCTACAAGAGGACATAGTTTTAAATTAGAGGGGGCAAAGGTTTAAAAGTAATATCAGGAAGTATTACTTTACTGAGAGAGTAGTGGATGCATGGAATAGCCTTCCTGCAGAAGTGGTAGCTGCAAATACAGGGAAGGAGTTTAAGCATGCATGGGATAGGCATAATTCCATCCTTCATTTAAGATAGGGCCAAGGGCTATTCATAGTATTCAGTATATTGGGCAGACTAGAAGGGCCAAATGGTTCTTATCTGCCGACACATTCTATATTACTAGGTTTCTATGTTTGTAGAATATATCACTGCACCACTGAATGGCAATTAGGCCCTAATTTTTTTCTACTTTTACACTACACAAAGAGCTTTTCAACAGATAAGTGCAATGCTGGACGGCGAATATATTTTTATTTCACCATTAATACATGGCAAACAGGGCTGTAGAATATATCACTGCACCACTGAATGGCAATTAGGCCCTAATTTTTTTCTGCTTTTACACTACACAAAAGGCTTTTCAACAGATAAGTGCAATGCTGGACGGCGAATGTATTTTTATTTCGCCACTAATACACGGCAAACAGGGCTTAACATATAACTGCACCGCACAAGGGCAAATAAGACGTACTGTAGAAATATTTCCTTGTAATAAACGCTGTTAATGGCTGTATCAAACAGCACTTGCACCCCAATAACAAGAACGGTTTGCTGGAATGACAGAGCTGTATAATGGCAATATGGATCCCCAGTCAGTGCAGCAAGGTGTAACAGGATTGTTCCTATTACCCAGTCAGTAACATCCTCTACTGAACCCTGTTCTACATAAATGCTGTGGAATGATTCCTCCCTATCCTTTCCCTGCACTTATAAAAAAATTCTTTCACCTCAATCAAGTCTTTAACCACCTTAGCCCCCATAGCTTAAACACCCTGAAAGACCAGGCCACTTTTTACACTTCTGACCTACACTACTTTCACCGTTTATTGCTCGGTCATGCAACTTACCACCCAAATGAATTTTACCTCCTTTTCTTCTCACTAATAGAGCTTTCATTTGGTGGTATTTCATTGCTGCTGACATTTTTACTTTTTTTGTTATTAATCGAAATTTAACGATTTTTTTGCAAAAAAATGACATTTTTCACTTTCAGTTGTAAAATTTTGCAAAAAAAAACGACATCCATATATAAATTTTGCTCTAAATTTATTGTTCTACATGTCTTTGATAAAAAAAAAAATGTTTGGGTAAAAAAAAAAATGGTTTGGGTAAAAGTTATAGCGTTTACAAACTATGGTACAAAAATGTGAATTTCCGCTTTTTGAAACAGCTCTGACTTTCTGAGCACCTGTCATGTTTCCTGAGGTTCTACAATGCCCAGACAGTACAAACACCCCACAAATGACCCCATTTCGGAAAGTAGACACCCTAAGGTATTCGCTGATGGGCATAGTGAGTTCATAGAACTTTTTATTTTTTGTCACAAGTTAGCGGAAAATGATGATTTTTTATTTTATTTAATTTTTTCTTACAAAGTCTCATATTCCACTAACTTGTGACAAAAAATAAAAACTTCTATGAACTCACTATGCCCATCAGCGAATACCTTGGGGTGTCTTCTTTCCAAAATGGGGTCACTTGTGGGGTAGTTATACTGCCCTGGCATTCTAGGGGCCCAAATGTGTGGTAAGGAGTTTGAAATCAAATTCTGTAATAAATGGCCGGTGAAATCCGAAAGGTGCTCTTTGGAATGTGGGCTCCTTTGCCCACCTAGGCTGCAAAAAAGTGTCACACATGTGGTATCTCCGTATTCAGGAGAAGTTGGGGAATGTGTTTTGGGGTGTCTTTTTACATATACCCATGCTGGGTGAGATAAATATCTTGGTCAAATGCCAACTTTGTATAAAAAAATGGGAAAAGTTGTCTTTTGCCAAGATATTTCTCTCACCCAGCATGGGTATATGTAAAATGACACCCCAAAACACATTGCCCAACTTCTCCTGAATACGGAGATACCACATGTGTGACACTTTTTTGCAGCCTAGGTGGGCAAAGGGGCCCATATTCCAAAGAGCACCTTTCGGATTTCACTGGTCATTTTTTACAGAATTTGATTTCAAACTCCTTACCACACATTTGGGCCCCTAGAATACCAGGGCAGTATAACTACCCCACAAGTGACCCCATTTTGGAAAGAAGACACTCCAAGGTATTCGCTGATGGGCATAGTGAGTTCATGGAAGTTTTTATTTTTTGTCACAAGTTAGTGGAATATAAGACTTTGTAAGAAAAAAAAACAAAAAACATCATTTTCCACTAACTTGTGACAAAAAATAAAAAATTCTAGGAACTCGCCATGCCCCTCACGGAATACCTTGGGGTGTCTTCTTTCCAAAATGGGGTCACTTGTGGGGTAGTTATACTGCCCTGGCATTCTAGGCGCCCAAATGTGTGGTAAGTAGATAAATGACCTGTGAAATCCGAAAGGTGCTCTTTGGAATGTGGGCCCCTTGGCCCACCTAGGCTGCAAAAAAGTGTCACACATGTGGTATCTCCGTATTCAGGAGAAGTTGGGGAATGTGTTTTGGGGTGTCATTTTACATATACCCATGCTGGGTGAGAGAAATATATTTGCAAAAGACAACTTTTCCCATTTTTTTATGGCATTTGACCAAGATATTTATCTCACCCAGCATGGGTATATGTAAAATGACACCCCAAAACACATTCCCCAACTTCTCCTGAATACGGAGATACCACATGTGTGACACTTTTTTGCAGCCTAGGTGGGCAAAGGGGCCCAAATTCCTTTTAGGAGGGCATTTTTAGACATTTGGATACCAGACTTCTTCTCACGCTTTGGGGCCCCTAAAATTCCAGGGCAGTATAAATACCCCACATGTGACCCCATTTTGGAAAGAAGACACCCCAAGGTATTCAATGAGGGGCATGGCGAGTTCATAGAAAAAAAAATTTTTGGCACAAGTTAGCGGAAATTGATTTTTTTGATTTTTTTCTCACAAAGTCTCCCTTTCCGCTAACTTGGGACAAAAATTTCAATCTTTCATGGACTCAATATGCCCCTCAGCGAATACCTTGGGGTGTCTTCTTTCCAAAATGGTGTTATTTGTGGGGTGTTTGTACTGCCCTGGCATTTGAGGGTCTCCGCAATCATTACATGTATGGCCAGCATTAGGAGTTTCTGCTATTCTCCTTATATTGAGCATATGGGTAATGAGATTTTTTTTTTCCGTTCAGCCTCTGGGCTGAAAGAAAAAAATGAACGGCACGGATTTCTTCATTCGCATCGATCAATGTGGATGAAAAAATCTCTGCCAAAAAAAAAAAGGAGGGGAAAGGCGTCTGCCAGGACATAGGAGCTCCGCCCAACATCCATACCCACTTAGCTCGTATGTCCTGGCAAACCAGATTTCTCCATTCACATCAATCGATGTGGATGAATAAATCATTGCCGGGATTTTTTTTTTATATACAAAGTGTTTGCCAAAGCATAGGAACACCGCCACCTCCTCAGCTCATATGCCTCGGCAAACGTATCTTTTACTGCAGAGGAGAAATCTCGTCTTGCAGCGCCGCATACACCGACTTGTGTGTAATCTGACAGCAGCGCAATGCTTCTGTCAGAATGCACATCAGTGCTGCAGCTAGTCGATCGGCTGGTCCACCTGGAAGGTAAAAAAACCAGGCCGCAACACAATAATTTTATTAACTTTGGAAGAGAACATATAAACTTTAACTTTTTGAACTGAACATTAACCTTTTTGCTTACTGGTGTTTTTTTTTTTTTACCTTTATAGAACAAACCTCTCCTTCCCCATGGGTCAATGTGCAAAGCGCAAATCGCCCAAAGATGTGGCGAAGTGCGTTATGCACTTTATCCCAGGTGAAAGGAGAGGTTTGCAGCAGCTGTGAGAGAAAGGGCCCTAATAGCCCTGTGTGCCTGTCCTGTGAGATGTGATCCCTATGCTAGGTGTACCTGTGTGTGGTACTTCCGGAAACACTCTCCTAAGCATAGGGCAGGGTGGTCAGGACAGTCAGAACAGAAATAGCGGGTGTCACGCCTTATTCCACTCCTGCTACAGACACGACATCTTTTTCGGGGTGACGGTTGGGTTGAGGTACCAGCAACGACATTGGGGAAATGTCGCTCGTGTAGACGGCTAACTACACTGGTGGATGGGGCCACGGAACCTTCTGGATACAGGAGGTTCTCGATGATCTCTTCCTGGAATTTGAGGAAGGATTGTGTTCTCCCAGCCTTACTGTAGAGAACAAAACTATTATACAGCGCCAATTGAATCAAATATACAGACACCTTCTTATACCAGCGTCTGGTTCTGCGGGAAACTAAATACGGAGACAACATCTGGTCATTGAAGTCCACCCCTCCCATGAGCAAATTATAGTCGTGGACTGAGAGGGGCTTTTCAATGACACGGGTTGCTCGCTCAATTTGGATTGTCGTGTCTGCGTGAATGGAGGAGAGCATGTAAACGTCACGCTTGTCTCTCCATTTCACCGCGAGCAGTTCTTCGTTACACAAGGCAGCCCTCTCCCCGCTTGCAAGACGGGTGGTAACGAGCCGTTGGGGGAAGCCCCGGCGACTAGGTCGCACGGTGCCACAGGCGCAAATCCGTTCTAGAAACAAATGCCTAAAGAGGGCCACACTTGTGTAGAAATTGTCCACATAAAGATGGTACCCCTTGCTGAATAAGGGTGACACCAAGTCCCAGACTGTCTTCCCACTGCTCCCCAGGTAGTCAGGGCAACCGACCGGCTCCAGGGTCTGATCTTTTCCCTCATAGACACGAAATTTGTGGGTATAGCCTGTGGCCCTTTCACAGAGCTTATACAATTTGACCCCATACCGGGCACGCTTGCTTGGGATGTATTGTTTGAAGCCAAGGTGCCCGGTAAAATGTATTAGGGACTCGTCTATGCAGATGTTTTGCTCGGGGGTATACAAATCTGCAAATTTCTGGTTGAAATGGTCTATGAGGGGCCGAATTTTGTGGAGCCGGTCAAAAGCTGGGTGGCCTCTGGGACGGGAGGTGGTGTTGTCGCTAAAATGCAGGAAACGCGGGATGGTCTCAAATCGTGTCCTGGACATAGCAGCAGAGAACATGGGCATGTGATGAATTGCGTTCGTGGACGAATATGACCGCAATTCATGCTTTTTAGTTAGACCCATGTTGAGGAGAAGGCCCAGAAAAATTTTAATTTCGGAAACTTGGACTGGTTTCCACCGGAAAGGCTGGGCATAAAAGCTTCCCGGGTTTGCGGTTATAAATTGTGTGGCATACCGGTTTGTTTCTGCCACAACTAAGTCTAAGAGCTCCGCAGTCAAGAACAGCTGCGGACCGATATGAGCCGTCTCAACCCGAACTCCAGACTGGGCGGTGAAAGGGGGAACTAATGGTGCGGCTGAAGTTGGGGACTGCCAATCAGGGTTTGCCAGCACTTAGGGATTCTAGGGGCTCTACGGGCCTGTCTGTGCGGTGGCTGCGACGGGGTAACTACTGCACGTGCCACCGTACCAGCTTCAACTGCCCTTCTGGTGCTCGCTACTTCACCATGTTGTACGGCAGTGCTGGTACTAGGTCCAGGAAGGGCTGCGCTGCTGGTGTATGCCTCACCACGTGATCCAGCAGCGACAGTCCCACTCTGCTGCTCTTGAAGCGGATCCTACGTAACCTGTGGTCTAGCGACACGGGGCCGGGTACGCCTGGTGCTATCAGGGACCACAGCCTCCTCGTCCGAACTTTGGGTCAGAGAGCCACTGCTTTCTACAGGTTCATATTCTGACCCGCTAGATTCGTCAGATGAGGGTTCCCACTCCTCATCCGACTGGGTCAGAATCCTGTAGGCCTCTTCAGAAGAATACCCCCTGTTTGACATTTTGGACTACTAAATTTAGGGGTATTCCCTGAGACTACCCAAGAAAAAAAGCAAACCTGTCTTACAAAGGGGAGGCTAGCGAAGTACCGGAGGCCGCTGCGGTTGATAAAAAATATCAAAACTGATTTTTTTATCGCCGCAGCGCGTGTAAAGTGAATGTGCAGTGATCAAAAAATATATATTTTTTGTCACTGCGGCGGGGCGGGCGTGGGTGAACGCACGTGTCGGCGACCGATCAGGCCTGATCGGGCAAACACTGCGTTTTGGGTGGAGGGCGAACTAAAGTGACACTAATACTATTATAGATCTGACCGTGATCAGTTTTGATCACTTACAGATACTATAAAAGTACAAATGCTGATTAGCGATACGCTAATCAGCGAATCAGTGACTGCGGTGCGGTGGGCTGGGCGCTAACCGATCACTAACTACCTAACCAAGGGGCCTAAACTATCCCTAAAACCTAACAGTCAATACCAGTGAAAAAAAAAAAAAGTGACAGTTTACACTGATCACTTTTATTCCTTTCACTAGTGATTGACAGGGGCGATCAAAGGGGTGATCAAAGGGTTAATTGGGGTGCAGGGGGGTGATCTGGGGCTACAGTGTAGTGTTGGTGCTACTCACAGTTCAGTCTGCTCCTCTGCTGGATCCAACCGACGAAAAGGACCAGCAGAGGAGCAGAGAAGCCATATAACAGATCATATTTACTAATATGATCTGTTATATGGCTTGTGATTGGATTTTTTGAAAATCGCCAGCCTGCCAGCCAATGATCGTTGCTGGCAGGCTGGTGACGAACTTGTTCTTTAACTTTTGCCGGCCCGCGATGCGCATGCGCGGGCCGGCTCTGACCGAAATCTTGCGTCTCGCGAGATGACGCACGGATGCGTCCAGGAGGAATGAATCAACCACCTTCCGGACACATCCGTGCGTTAGGCGGTCGGGAGGTGGTTAATGGCTGTATAAAACAGCACTTGCACCCAAATAACAAGAACGATTTGCTGGAATTACAGAGCTGTACTGTATAATGGCAATTTGGATCCCCAGTCAGTGCACCAAGGTGTAATATGATTGTTTCTATTACCCAGTCAACCTCCCCTACTGAACCCTCACCACAATCAAGTCTTTCCTATCACTGTCCCTAGCGCCTGCAGACGACTCTCCCTGCAATAAGTACGTAAATAAGTAAATGGCGGAATCTAAGATGCCTGCCTCTATTTATAGGGCTGTGACATCACAGGGCTGGCTGCTGATTGGCTGCATGCATGGCATTATGAGTGATCCCGCCTTCCCAGAGTTCCTTTCTTCATGTCCTCACATGTGCAGCAGCCATTTTAGGAAAAAATATGTTACCACGAAGCGCGAGGAAATTCGCCTTCGGTGTGGATCAGCTTTGATTTGCTCATCTCTAGTACCTATGTTTGTGTTGGAATGCCCATGGCTTATTTTTAATCTTGCAATGATTTGGTCTTCCAGCACTGTGGAAAAAAATACCAGATAGGAGATACTCGCACAAAACTAGCTGCAGCTCAGCATGGCTTACGACTGGCACATTTTGAGCCTGCACCCACAGTATCGGCGGTATCACCAGTTCCCAAGCTGACCATAATAGAAGCAAATCTGGCCCTGGCAGTTTTTTGGAAGGTTATAGCCATACACTGACTCTGCTCTAAATTACTGCTGCCACCACCCTCCTTTTCTGATGTTACATTCTCCTCAGAACCTCGATCCAGCAACCAGGTCCTGTTCAACACTGAATCATTGTTATAGTCCTCACCTCCCTCACCACTTTTATCAGACTATGATTGCGTGCGTGTATCCTCTACAAATTCCCTGCTCTGTATTTGCCCTGAGTGCCACTGCCCCTACCGCCACAGTAAAATGGCATTGGTTGCTCTTTTTAGGTTATTCGTCTGAAGCGAATGGAAAAATTTGTGATTTGTTTCGCAAACAAGTTTTTGTGAAGTTCGTATTGAATCACATTTGTTTAGAATCTATTCTTATCCTTCAATTATAATCGATTTGCTCATCTCTCATATAATACATACAATTTATGAATATTGACCCAAAGTTGCATCGCTATCTGCACCTTCACAAATTCATCAAATTTAATATGTATTGTAAGAAGGTACATGCTTCATCGTGGATGATAGTTACGTGTCACTCAGGTTCCTGGCCTCGGTCAAGTAAGAGCTGGTTTTTATGTGTCAGCAGCAGTTGCTGTTTGACACCTTGGTACTTAGCATGGCTGATCCGGGACGGCTCTTACTGGGAGTAGTCAAAGTGCTGGGTGGGTGACTACTCCCCATGTTCCAGGCCGGGTTTTGCCAGGCATAAAACCAGTCAGCACTGCCAGGTGGAGAGGATTACCTCCGTCTGACAGTGGAGCTCAGGAGGTCTGTGTGCTGGGATCTGAGGCCTGTGCTGGGCTGGAGAGCGGAGACCCGTGTGTCAGGGGAACAGACCGTCTAAAGCCTGTATTTGAACTTTCTGAGGCAGAATTGCCACCAAGGTGACTTTTGTTATATTAACTTGCCATTGGGTGTGAAGTAACACCAACACTGCAAAAGTGACATTTTGTTTTTGGCATCATGTGTGAATAAACCCTGAAGTTTGAATTTTAAACTTGTGTTTTGTCTCTATACTGCGCCTGCTTATCCTAACTACCAGAGCGAATCCCCACAGTATACATGGTCCTTTTGAACATTTGCCTTTTATAACTACCACATAGAAGTGTTAAAGGGGGTGTGAAGGCATACTCTACTGGTGAATCTGATATTGGGTGTAGAGAGACACAACTTCACACTGTGTGTAACGTATGCAGCCATCCAACGCCTAGCTAGCATCATGCAGAGGTATTATTCTAATTAATGGGACCCATGCATGATACTCATGCCTCAGGAACTATCCTACCCAGTGTGCAGTTGTCTTTCCATACCCCAATGTCAGACTGGAGTATACTGTACATGCACAACACCCTTAAAAGATAATAGAGAACTATGTCTATATGGATCCATCATGTGAACAAGAAGGATTTTTTTTCCCAGTGAAATTCTACTGAACTCCATGTAGCAATGCCTGTTTTCTTTATAATTTTCTTTTTATTCCAGCAGTGTTTTCAATGCAGAAAAGAAATGATTAAAGGATAACTGTCTATATATATATATATATTATTATTTTTTTGTATTGTATTGTGGTGATTAATATCACCTTGGTGGCCCTATTTCAACTTTTCACTGTGTATTCAATTACCCCTTAATTCCACATTTTTGTTCCCTGTTCTGCCTACTTTTACCTGTGCTTAAAATAGGGCTGCTAGGCATGGTCCGTCTATCTGTTGATAGACGGAGCACGCTGCGTGCAAGGTCACATTACTGACAGCCAGGGACTGTAAGTAAATGATTAAAGTCAGGTCCTCCCCAGCAGCTGATAACAGTGCCTGGGCTGTGTGCACTTCTCCCTCTCCCTGCGCTTGGCAGACGCTCCCTCACTCAGCAGAGTTGGAGGATGCAGTGTTGAACCAGTGCACAACAGGGAAGGGAGATCTGCCATCTGCTCAGTGTATAAATGAAAGCAACATGTGGTAAGAGGACCCCTTTGTGCTGCAGGAGATTAACCCTTTAGGGGGGAGGGCTCTGGTTACTGACACTTTTGGGGGGCTATTGTTACTGGCTAGTGAGGGCAGGCGGGATTAGCCTCAGGGTGAGGGCAGTGGCGGCCATCTTAACTGAATAGTGAAATTGCAGTTTTATGCAGACTGGTTGCTAAGGGCTGAATCTTATTAAATATGGGGTAAGTCAGTCTAATACTAACTGATTCTGGAATATCATGTTATTAGTAACTACATATATGAAAATTGAAATTAGGGTCTAAATGTGAAAGTTATCCTTTAATTTCTTTTGACTTTACGTAATTTTGCTCCTTAGATATAATTTTATGCCAAGATCACTGCTGTCTAGCAATCAAGTGGGAAACTATTATGGAAATCAAGTCTGTGCTTTTCTTTTGGGTTGAATGAAGCCTTATTAGTTGGCTTGACAAGCTTGCATTTGCATAAGCATCATGAGTGACCTGACCATAGAGAATGAAATGATGTTCCTACAGAATAATGTTAAGCAGTGAAGATTAGCAGGCAGTGGTATTTAGAGCCTTTTGATTGCAACCAACCAGTTTTTTGTTTCTTTAAAGTACAGATTTGATGTCACATCCATCAAAGCAATAAAATAGAACTTGGTACCTTCTAAGCTGCTGCAGGTAACACTTCAAGTAAGGTCGTTACCTTGTGGTTTTGTAATATGCATTGAACATGTATATGTTGGCAAGGTTAGTCACTTAGTAACCGAACCGCAAAGCCTGAAATTGAACTAGCTTTTACTGTCAGACCTCATGAGAAATAGAGCTGTCAGCCTTTTTCATTAAGTCGTTTACCTTCGAGAAACTTACAGATTGATTCACAATAAATTACTGCATATGTTGCCAACCAGCTGTTTATAAACATATATTTGGAATATACACATGTCGAACTGCTATGCTTATTTGTTTTAATATAATAAAATGGGTTGTCCAGGGGTTAGAAATGACTGAAAGGCCTCGTAGTGGGATAAAAACATAAAATAAAAGAAACCATGCTCATCACCACCAACTCCTTTTCCTCAGCTTCCAGGTCCTGTTTTGACATTATGAAAAATGCCTGGAGATGGCTGCTCAGCCAACAATTGGGTACCAGCAGACACTATAGGGGACACTTTAAAGGGGTTGACCATTTTCTGGTTATTGTTGACCAATGTGTTTGCGAGATGATTATAAGGCACTTAATAATAGCCTCTGTTGAAATTGTGCACCATTTTCTATTTTTCATAAGGTATACCACTTGCTTACAAAGTCTTTTGTTCTATCCACCCTGAGGTCCTTTCCATAAAATAGCTGCTGTTGGAGGGTCAGATGACCAGGCAAATCACCTCGATGTGATGTCTTCTCCATTCAAATACATTGCACCTGTCATCTGCACTTGTTCTGTTGAGAGTTTAGTGCAGGTGCAGTGTGTGTGTTTGAATGGAGCAGACATCACATGGAGGTGATTTTCCCGGTCACATGACCCTCCATCAGCAGCCATTTTATGGATAGGAGCTCTGGGTAGACAAAACAAAAAACTTTGTAAACAAGGGGTATACCTTATAAAATATATAAATGGTGAAGATTTCAACAAAGACTACACATATATTAGTAAGTGCCATATAATTATCTCACAAACACATTGATTAACAATAACCAGAAAGTGGCCAACCGATTCCACTCTGGGGAATTCTAATTTCTAATCCTATTATATAGCATGCATCTGTATATACAAAATTGCTGTGGTGGTCCTGATGAATGATGAAATCACTCAGCACTTTACTCTGCTCGTACAAATGCTCAAGCATATGCAAGGCTGGAATTTCAGCGAACTGGAATGTTATGGAATAAGCAGTGAAATGACATACTGCTGTTATACAGTCAGATCCATAAATATTGGGACATCGACACAATTAAAACATTTTTGGCTCTATACACCACCACAATGGATTTGAAATAAAAAACGAACAAGATGTGCTTTAACTGCAGACTATCAGCTTTAATTTGAGATTATTTACATCCAAATCAGGTGAACGGTGTAGGAATTACAACAGTTTGCATATGTGCCTCCCACTTGTTAAGGAACCAAAAGTAATGGGACAATTGGCTTCTCAGCTGTTCCATGGCCAGGTGTGTGTTATTCCTTCATTATCCCAATTACAATGAGCAGATAAAAGGTATAGAGTTCATTTCAAGTGTGCTATTTGCATTTGGAATCTGTTGCTGTCAACTCTCAAGATGAGATCCAAAGAGCTGTCACTATCAGTGAAGCAAGCCATCATTAGGCTGGAAAAACAAAACAAACCCATCAGAGAGATAGCAAAAACATTAGGCGTGGCCAAAACAACTGTTTGGAACATTCTTAAAAAGAAGGAACGCACCGGTGAGCTCAGCAACACCAAAAGACCCGGAAGACCACAGAAAACAACTGTGGTGGATGACCGAAGAAAACACTCTTCACAACAGTTGGCCAGATCAAGAACACTCTCCAGGAGGTAGGTGTTTGTGTGTCTAAGTCAACAATCAAGAGAAGACTTCACCAGAGTGAATACAGAGGGTTCACCACAAGATGTAAACCATTGATGAGCCTCAAAAACAGGAAGGCCAGATTAGAGTTTGCCAAACGACATCTAAAAAAGCCTTCACAGTTCTGGAACAACATCCTATGGACAGATGAGACCAAAATCATCTTGTACCAGAGTGATGTGAAGAGAAGAGTATGGAGAAGGAAAGGAACTGCTCATGATCCTAAGCATACCACCTCATCAGTGAAGCATGGTGGTGGTAGTACCATGGCGTGGGCATGTATGGCTGCCAATGGAACTGGTTCTCTTGTATTTATTGATGATGTGACTGCTGACAAAAGCAGCAGGATGAATTCTGAAGTGTTTCAGGCAATATTATCTGCTCTTATTCAGCCAAATGCTTCAGAACTCATTGGACGGCGCTTCACTGTGCAGATGGGGAAAAGAAGTGGAATGTTATGCAATGGCCAAGTCAATCACCTGACCTGAATCCAATTGAGCATGCATTTTACTTGCTGAAGAGAAAACTGAAGGGAAAATACCCCAAGAACAAGCAGGAACGGAAGACAGTTGCAGTAGAGGCCTGGCAGAGCATCACCAGGGATGAAACCCAGCGTCTGGTGATGTCTATGCGTTCCAGACTTCAGGCTGTAATTGACTGCAAAGGATTTGCAACCAAGTATTAAAAAGTGAAAGTTTGATTTATGATTATTATTCTGTCCCATTACTTTTGGTCCCTTAACAAGTGGGAGGCACATATGTAAACTGTTGTAATTCCTACACCGTTCACCTGATTTGGATGTAAACACCCTTAAATTAAAGCTGACAGTCTGCAGTTAAAGCACATCTTGTTCTTTTCATTTCAAATCCATTGTGGTGGTGTATATAGCCAAAAATTTTATAATTGTGTCGATGTCCCAATATTTATGGACCTGACTGTAAGTGGATCAGGCGGTGAAATGACAGACCGCTGCTGCAAGTCTAGTTCCTGGCCTAGACATGGTCAGCACCTTCTGCAAACCATGGATCACACATCCCCGTGCTATGCAGTGATCTATTATTGCTTCTCATCACAATTCATATCACTTCTCAGCATAAATAATAGTACACCCAGCTCTAATCTACATACTGTACAAGA
Organism: Bufo bufo; assembly: GCF_905171765.1. NCBI lineage: Eukaryota > Metazoa > Chordata > Amphibia > Anura > Bufonidae > Bufo > Bufo bufo. Next base: position 222,142,047 of record NC_053394.1, read on the forward strand.
GTCATTAGTATATGTTTTGATCAAAATGCATAGGCCCACTCATCATGCCAAGGTTACTTCAAGGAGTGAGTACCTACTCTAAATTTGTGTAGCTCCCCATGGCGACCCCCACCGCCTCAACACCACACCAGCAGGTGGCGTGACCCAGCAGTCCAACAGCACCCCTGCTGTCAGACTAAGCCCCCATGACACTGGGCATCACCAACCCACAGGCACAGCACCACAGCAAAAACAGCTGCCATGCAGTGTCTCACCATAAGAACAGATTTTAAAAGCCCCTTTCATGTGGTCTCAGGACCTACAAACTGCCTCATGTACGTTATGTAGATTAGGGCTTGGTATATTATTATTTATGCTGAGAAGCTATATGAATTGTGCTGAGAAGCAATAATAGATCAATGCATAGCATGGGGATGTGCAATCCCAACTTTTTTTCTGTTTTTGGACTACATTTATTGTGTTTGCCATGCAGGGAGCATGTGTAATTTCCCTTAAATGTAGCGTGGCCATAATGTTCCTGCCATTGTCGCGGACCACCTTGCCCAGTTGGAGTTGGCGGGTGACAGCCAGAGTGATGTTTGCTGCTTGATGCACTTTAGCAACTGATCCACTGTGTGACTATCACCCAGTCATATCCACTGTAACACAGCATCGCAATGATTCGCTTTACCCCTATGGTATGAGGGAGGAGTGGAAGCAATGCTTTGTCTTTTTCCTGTCTGGGATGGGAGGTTGTCCATTGAGGAGGATGTGGAGGAGACGGATAAGTGCCTGGTGTGGGAACCAGACCAACAGGTGTCAATATGACCTGGCATTGTTGTGCTGCCTCGAGGTTGCCGTGCAAAACATTAACCCAGTGCGTTGTGAAAGACATGTAATGTCCTTGCTAGTAACAGTTGCTCCATATATCCATGGTGGCATTTACCTTGCTGGACACCAACCATTGCAAGGAGCGGCCCACATTCTCCACCACATGACAGTACAATGCCGGGGTGGCTTTTTTTAATGAAATAATGCAGGCTAGATATCTTTCAGTGAAGCTGAGCACATGCCATCAGGTCCCTAAAGGAAGCACAACCCACTAAGTGGTATGGCAGTAACTGCACCACCAGCAGTATGACCAGCATCAGATTGCTGGATGCGTAGAGTTGTTTCCTGGCTATACATTCTGTTATCAATGGCAGAAGCAGTAAGTGATAATGACAATGAGAAGAACACTGTATTGCATGTGGATGCAGCCTGGCTGCTCCAAAGGAGACTAGGAGAAGAGGGACAGTTTTGTTCTGCTAGTTGCTGGTTAGTTCTATTTTCCCACATAATCTAATGATGCTGCATCGTGCTGCACTAGAGCCATGGGGCCTAGGTTTGTGTTTTAACACCCACAGGTTATTTCCATCCTGCAGATATTGCACATGACCATGCTTTTGTCTGCTGGCACTGTGGAGAAAAACTGCCAACTGGAAGATACTCAAACAGAGCTATTGGCAGCAGAGCTTGGTTTAGGTTTGGCACAAAGTGAGCCTGTGCCTATAGTACCAGCAGCATCATGAATTCTTGAGCTGACCACAATAGAAGCAGGTCTGGCCCTGGCAGTGTTTTGGGAGTTTTTGGCAGCATGTTGACTCTATTCATTATTGTTGCCACATATACCACCCTCCACCCTGATCTGGCTCCCAGGTACTGTTCAACATGCAATCATCATCACCACCACTTTTCTGAGAATGTGATATGTCATTGTGGGCTCCTTGTCCCCCCTCCTGTTTCCCTCCTCTGTATTTGCCACTGTTACCGCTGCCTCTACTTAACCATTATGGCTACAAGTGCCACTGTAACTACCACAAACAAAGCAATACAGTCTAAACATTGACTGTTCTCACATGATTTATCAGCAGAGAGATTATCTTGAGTATCTTCTAAAGCACATGGAGTTTTGTTGCCTATTAGGAAAAAAGATTACCCCAATAGGAGGGGGCAATGAAGACAGAGATAATCCAAAGGATTCTCTTGTGCTATATGGAGGAGGAGGAAGCATGTTGTGACCCCGGACTCCAAAGCACAGTGTTAGGTGACATCATCCTACTGGAGAGTAGGAGTTAGCCATCTAATTCACAATGTCATCCTCTTTGTACTCAGTAATAATGGGCGCCTACAGGAAGTGAGGTAGAACTGTGGCCTGCTGCTACTACGACTATTATGGCTGATGCTGCAACTGCTGTTTGCAATACTACAGCCATCCACATTCTGACTTTAGGATGGATTTTTTATTTTCTACTCTCCTGTTTATTAGTCAATTTATTATGAGGCCTATAAATGAAAAGTTATGGGTTTAGTACACAGATTATTAAATGGCACAAGCAAAATTGCAAGTGTTTTTTCTGTAAGTTACTGACAGAGATGCAATTAAATGCCCCCCCCCCCCCCTTCTAAAAACACACTGCACATTAATAAATTACAACGGTAATACAATGTGTTGAATGAAAGTGGGATATTAATGGAGTACCATGCGTTCACTAAAACTGCAGGGTATATTAATGTAATACAATTCATTTGAAAAGTTTTCAGACCATTTCACTTTTTTCACATTTATGTTACTGCCTTGTGTTAAAATAATAATTGAAAAAAAAAGTTTCCCCATCATTGTGCTCTTAATACCCCATAATGAGGCAAATCGATTCCAAAGTAATTAAGTAACAATGGTGGAGAAAACCATGAGGTAGGAAAAAGATGGATGCTCACATGACACTGGGAGGAAGTGGGGAGATGGGGCTCTGATTTGCTCAGAGGCTAAAAAACTGCCTGATCTGCCAACCAGGGGCAGTAGGTACTTATGCTGAGACAGAATAATTGCCATTCTGTCTTTAGCTCGTGATCTAGAAGGGTGTCTTGTGGCAGTGTGTGAAAAAAGCTATTACAGATACAAGTCACTAATGTAGTGTGATAAGGACACTATAAGCAAAGTATAGGGAGAGAATAAAAAAGAAATAATTGGATATATTTTAAGGAATTTCATTAGGGAAAGCATTAGAGAGAGGGACTGGTCACCCACTTGTGTGTTTGATGTAGCTGCTGGCAACTCCTTTTTTTCTGTATATGAACAGACAGCTATCATATATATATATATATATATATATAGTTCTACAGTATGCACTTTCTGCAAAATACCATGTAATTTAAAAACTGCATTGTTAGTCCTGTGGTAGTAAACACATTACTGACATTTTACTGCAATAATTGAGTTCTTATGGCTGTGTTAGTGAATGCATTACTGTTCTGTCTTCATACACGTTCAGTCGTTCACACAGTGTGCAGTCTGACATTCAGTATAAGCAATTCCTGTCTTCCAAAAAAGAGGACTGTTTTCTGTAGTCTAACTTGTCTATTGGTGAACAGGATTGTGAATTGTTAAGACTACAATTATAGAAATGGCTTGTGTAAGTAAAACATATAGAATAGTATGTACAGTAATACATTGACAGAGAAAGAAGATATCCAAAATGGCTGCTTATACATAGATTACATGGCTAGCTAACAGAAATAACTCGCTGAGTGACACTTATACCTAGCTAAAAGGCTCTGCATAACATACTGTCCCTGAAACAAAGGTGGATGTCACTCACCAGATATACTTGCACAAAGATGGTGGAGTTTAAGAAGGAGAACTGCATGGAACAGCTCTGCTGATGTCCTGCAGTCTGTATGTAGACTGAAGACTGGGGCTTCTGCTTCCCAGAATGCCTTGCACTACCCACAATGCCTAGCACCTCCCACAAAGCAATAATCTTTATTGACAAGAAAACAAGGTGCCATACATTTTTACCACCGCTAGATGGTGCTGTTGCCTAACTAATAACTACAGGAATACTGAAATTGCAGCAGAATGAATTAGAAATTATATAGACGTGAACTGAAAGACTCTCCTTCTGCTGGAGACAGAGCAATTACTGTAAGATACAGTGTACTTCAAAGACATTTTACTTTTAAAATTGAATTCTTTTAGCTTTGTTAGTGGAGGCATTACTGTGTAACACCTCACAGTTCAAACATATTTTATTAAAAAACTACATTGTTAAGAAAGTAAATTGTTAAAGGGGTTTTCCCACTTCAGCAAATTACATTTATTATGTAGAGGAAGTTAATATAAGCCACTTACTAATGTATTGTGTTCATATTGCTTCCTTTGCTGGCTAGATTAATTTTTCTATTGCATTATACACTGCTCATTTCCATGGTTACAACTACCCTGCAATCCATCAGTGGTGACCGTGTTTGCACACTATACAAAAAAGCGCCAGCCTCTGGTGGCCAGGAACGCGGGACCACACATAGACTAGTGCTTTTTCCTAGAGTGTGCAAGCACAGCCATCGCTGCTCTATTGCAGGGTGGTTGTAACTAGAGATGAGCTAATTTTTCAAAAATTTGATTAGACCGGTTTGCTGAATTAACTCCTTAAGGACACAGCCTTATTTGACCTTAAGGACCAGGCCATTTTTTGCAAATCTGACCTGTGTCACTTTAAGTGGTGATAACTTTAAAACGCTTTGACTTATCCAGGCCATTCTGAGATTGTTTTTTCGTCACATACTGTACTTCATGACAGTGGTAAAATGGAGTAAAAAAATAATAATTTTTATTTATAAAAAAATACCAAATTTGCAAATTTCCAAGTTTCAATTTGTCTACTTCTATAATACATAGTAATACCTACAAAAATAGTTATTACCTTACATTCCCCATATGTCTACTTCATGTTAGGATCATTTTGGGAATGACATTTTATTTTTGGGGGACGCTACAAGGCTTAGAAGTTTAGAAGTAAATCTTGAAATTTTTCAGAAATGTTCAAAAACCAACTTTTTAAGGACCAGTTCAGGTCTGAAGTCACTTTGTGAGGCTTACATAATAGAAACCACCCAAAAATGACCCCATTCTAGAAACTACACCCCTCAAGGTATTCAAAACTGATTTTACAAACGTTGTTAACCCTTTAGGTGTTCCACAAGAATTAATGGAAAATAGAGATACAATTTCAAAATTTCACTTTTTTGGAAGATTTTCCATTTTAATATTTTTTTCCAGTTACAAAGCAAGGGTTAACAGCCAAACAAAACTCAATATTTATGGCCCTGATTCTGATTAGTTGACAGAAACACCCCATATGTGGTCGTAAACTGCTGTACGGGCACACGGCAGGGCGCAGAAGGAAAGGAATGCCATACGGTTTTTGGAAGGCAGATTTTGCTGGACTGTTTTTTTTACTAGTTTAGGGTACATATGATTTTTTGTTGCTCTATATTACACTTTTTGTGAGGCAAGGTAAAAAGAAATAGCTGTTTTGGCACCGTTTTTTTTGTTATTTACAACATTCATCTGACAGGTTAGATCATGTGGTATTTTTATAGACCAGGTTGTCATGGATGCGGCGATACCTAATATTTATTAAATTTTTTTTATTTATGTAAGTTTTACACAATGATTTCATTTTTGAAACAAAAAAAAAAAGTTTTAGTGTCTCCATAGTCTGAAAGCCATAGTTTTTTCAGTTTTTGGGCGATTATCTTAGGTAGGGTCTTATTTTTTGCGGGATGAGATGACGGTTTGATTGGCACTATTTTTGGGTGCATATGACTTTTTGATCGCTTGCTATTACACTTTTTGTGATGTAAGGTGACAAAAAATGGTTTATTTAGCACAGTTTTAACTTTGAATTTTTTACGGTGTTCATCTGAGGGATTAGGTCATGTGATATTTTTATAGAGCCGGTCAATACGGACTCGGAGATACCTAATATGTATAAACTTTTTTTTTTTTATGTAAGTTTTACACATTAATATCATTTTTTAAACAAAAAGAAAATCATGTTTTAGTTAGGGATGAGCGAACCCGAACTGTATAGTTCGGGTTCGTACCGAATTTTGGGGTGTCCGTGACATGGACCCGAACATTTTCGTAAAAGTCCGGGTTCGGGTTCGGTGTTCGGCGCTTTCTTGGCGCTTTTTGAAAGGCTGCAAAGCAGCCAATCAACAAGCGTCATACTACTTGCCCCAAGAGGCCATCACAGCCTTGCCTACTATTGGCATGGCTGTGATTGGCCAGTGCAGCATGTGACCCAGCCTCTATATAAGCTTGGGTCACGTAGCGCTGCACGTCACTCTGCTGATTCAAGCATAGGGAGAGGTTGCTGCTGCGACGTTAGGGCGAGATTAGGCAGATTAACTCCTCCAAAAGACTTCATTCATCGATCTCCAGCTGTGGATCATTGAAGTGCTAATATCGACTTGCTCACTTTTTTTAGGCTGCCCAGAGCGTTTTTAGATCACTTTTTTCTGGGGTGATCGGCGGCCATTTTGTGGCTTGTGGTGCGCCAGCACAAGCTACCACCAAGTGCTTTTAACCATCAATAGTGTGGTTATTTTTTGCTATATCCTACACCAGCTGCAGGCTGAGCCTGTGTCACCGAAGTGCATTTAACCATCAATAGTGTGGTTATTTTTTGGCCATATACTACATCAGGTGCAGGCTGAGCCTGTGTCACCCAAGTGCATTTAACCGTCAACAGTGTGGTTAATTTTTGGCCATATACTACATCAGGTGCAGGCTGAGCCTGTGTCACCCAAGTGCATTTAACCATCAATAGTGTGGTTATTTTTTGGCCATATACTACATCAGGGGCAAGTTGAGCCTGTCACCCAGCGCCTAAAAAATAGACCTGACATTTCTATTCAACCAAATCTGTACTGTTTTAGCTGGTCAAGTTATTTGTAGTGACCGTAAAAGCACAGTTTTTGTTATGGGTTGAAAAACTATTCCCAAATTTGCCATTCTCAAAATAACTAAGTAGTTTATGCTATATGAGGCCTACTTGAAATCTATCCCAAAAAAGATATCTTAGATTCAAGGTGCTGATAGTGTCATTCAGAAAAACTTAACACACACGCTACCGTGCAGATACAAGTCTAATTCTGTGATTAAACGTATACCTGTCACACAGCGCAAAAAAAAATAGGCCTCACATTTCTATTCAACCAAATCTGTACTGTTTGAGCTGGTCAAATTATTTGTAGTGACCGTAAAAGCACAGTTTTTGTTCTGGGTTGAAAAACTATTCCCAAATTTGACATTCTCAAAATAAGTAGTTTATGCTATATCAGGCCTACTTGAAATCTATCCCGAAAAGGATATATTAGATTCAAGGTGCTGATAGTGTCATTCAGAAAAACTTGACATGACATGAAGACTGATTCTGTGCTGACATAAGGCCAGATTCTCTGTTACAGGACCTCTCTCCTCTGTCTGGGTGCCGGGGCCTAAATATGTGACAGTGGCCTGTTCTAGTGGTGGGTGACGTGAAGCCTGATTCTCTGCTATGACATGAAGACTGATTCTGTGCTGACATAAGGCCAGATTCTCTGTTACGGGACCTCTCTCCTCTGTCTGGGTCCCGGGGCCTAAATATGTGACAGTGGCCTGTTCCAGTGGTGGGTGACGTGAAGCCTGATTCTCTGCTATGACATGAAGACAGATTCTGCGCTGACATGAAGCCAGATTCTCTGCTATGGCATGAAGAGACTGATTCTCTGCTGACATGAAGCCAAATTCTTTGCTATGGCATGAAGAGACTGATTCTCTGCTGACGTGAAGCCAGATTCTCTGCTATGGGACCTCTGTCCAATTGATATTGGTTAATTTTAATTTTTTTAATTTTTATTTTAATTCATTTCCCTATCCACATCTAGTGTCTATAAATGTTAGGGGCCTCAATTGCCCGCAAAAGAGAGCAGATTTATGGTCTGAAGCGATTAGATTACAGGCTGATGTCCTAGTAGTTCAAGTATCTCATATTGTATGTAAGGGTGCGGATCGAACAGGCTGTATTCCCCATTGTGATCCAATCACATTATCGTAAGAAACAGAGAGGAGTGATATTAGCCTTTAAAGGCTTTAAAGATTCCCTGGCTTATATGCCTATTCAAACTGTGGTTGACCCTAATGGACATTACATTATTTAAGTTTGTGAACTTAACAGTAGGTTTTTTATAATTGTTGCTGTGTATGCATAGATCTCTTTCTTCTTAGCAGGTCTTTGCAAACTGCTGCTACAAGCTCAAAGATAGATGTCATTAAATGGTCAGATCATGCTGCTATATCCCTTACAATTTCTGATGCATTCTCAGCAAAAGAAACTATCTGAAAATGTAACCCCTTTTTGCTCTCTAACCCTACTTAGGAAACCCCTGCAAGAGGGGCCCAAAGAATACTTTTCATTAAATGCAGGCTCGGTCACAAACCCACATAGTCTATGGTGCGCACATAAGGCCTACATAAGAGGTATATTTATCCAGTTGGGTTCCAGAGCAAAATGGGAACTAGAAAAACAATTGGAACATATCCTGTCCCAAATTAGAACTATAGAATCTCTCCAAAGCGTACTCCAACTATAGAACAATGTCAACTGTCTTCTATGCAAAAACTAAACATTAAGCCCGTTACAATAACAGGCGCTAGAACAGTAGTGCATAAACATTAGTAGGAACAGTCTATATTAAATAGCAAAGGAATTTGACCACATTGTATTTCTTGTTTTATTTTTGTTTTTGTCAAAAATATTTTGTGAAGAAGTCAAAATTCAAATAATAATAAAAATAAAATGAAAATGTATATATCACAATACAGTAAGTATAATTATTATTGCCTTAGTGTAAAACTTTGTAACAATCTGCAATATACAATATCTGAAGCAGATATTCAGGAAAAATGTTGACTTTGTTAAGTTTTGAAATTTTTCTATAACATTTCTTTATAGACAACATTTCTTGTAAATATTCTATCTGAATTTGGCAACAGTTTGCCTTGTTCAGGACCATCTACAACCTTTACAGCGACATCTGAAAAAGTTCTAACTCTTAATAAAGCAACATATAACTGACCGTGGCTGAATACTGGTTCTGGCAAGTAAACGCCAACTTTTTCTAAGGTTTGCCCCTAAGCTTTATTAATTGTCATGGCAAAGGCTCATGTAAATGGAAATTGTCGCCTTCTTAAGGTAAATGGTAAATTAGTAGAGGATGGAGCTAAATCAATACGGGTAATAAAGACCATGTCTCCTTCAGCTGAACCTGTTATTACTTGAGCAATAATGAGGTTTCTTTTCAAGTCTTTAACAAAGAGGAGGGTCCATTGCACAATCCTCTTTTGGTGTTTATATTCCTAAGGAGGATAATTATTGCTCCCTTTTTAAGGTTCAGTTTATGGCTCAGCATTCCTGTTGGAGTTAACTCATTAAGAAACTCAATAGGATAGTTCTGCATATCTTCCTCAGTTGAGTCATCAATTAAGTTTGAGCTGAGGAATGTCACACTATCTCCTTCTAAAATGTTTAGCACCTCTTCATTTATGCTATCAACATCAGAGTTCTTTGGCCAAAGAATATTTTTTTTTATGTTTGAGACATCAGCAAATAAAATTCTTTCTCCAAATAATTATTTGACAATATTTCCTGTACATAAATTTTTTGAAGGGATTTCAATTATGTCTTCGGGCAAACCATAAATGTGTGGTGTATCACCATTGCCAACAAGGATCAACCAATTGCTGAATTCAGTGTCAACTGAATGGATATTTTTAGTAATAAGGTTAAGTATTTGAAAGTTTTGCCACAGTTTATTATACTTTATACATGTTTCGACAATTTTTGTCCGGTCACCATGAGGAACCACTGGAAGTGTTTGCCGAAAATCTCCACCAAGTAATAAAAATTTTCCTCCAAAGAGTTTGTGGTTATTCATTATTTCTTTTAGCAGTTTGTCGACCACTGTAAGAGCAATAGATAGGGCTATTGTACACTCATTCCAAATGAGTACTATAGATGATCTCAAATTTTCAGCATCAGCAGAATTGAGACGCATATTTGATATTGAGTTTTCAAATATCAGAACAGGTAATTTGAACTGAGAGTGGCCTGGGACAGTTTCATGTCACTCCGCCAGCACCCTCACTCTGATGCGCGGCCTAGTGTCACAAGGAGGGAAAAGTTTTGTAAGATGGTGAAGGAGTACATAGCAGACCATGTCAGCATCCTCAGTGATCCCTCAGTGCTTTACAACTACTGGGTGTTCAACTGGACACGTGGCACAAACTGGCGCTCTACGCCTTGGGGGTGCTGGCCTGCCCTGCCGCCAGCGTTTTCTCTGAGCGGGTATTTAGTGCTGCTGGTGGCATTATTACAGATAAGCGTATCTGTCTGTCAACTGAAAATGCTGACAGGTTGACTCTTCTAAAAATGAACAAGGCCTGGATTGCCCCAAACTTCTCGACTCCACCAGAGGAAAGCGGATGAACAAAGGCACTTTAAATGTGTTGTTTAATGTACTCAATACACTCAATACCATTTATAAGGAGTGAGAATCCACTCACTCGGTGGCCACTGAGGAAGGGGCGTAAGACCCTGAAACGAGTCTGGCATTACAGAGTGAGCGTGGATTCAAAGAAAAGAATAAAGAAACTGGATATCAAAAGCTGTAAGCGCAAGAGATCTACCTCTAGATTTGAAATTACCGCCGCACAGCAGTGACGTCATCCAAGCGTCCGCCCGGAACCCCAGATTACCAGGTCACGTGGGACGCCACAGTCGGCCGTGTACGGCCACCTGGGAAACCAGCGCTGCGGCCAGGCAGCAAGGAGGGGTGAGACCGTGAGATCATAAGCGGCCAGATATTGTAAGTAACCTGGAGGCTAGTTCAAATGTGCTTTACTTGTACGTATCTCTGAACACCGGACATTGGCATACAGTCACCACTATTGCCCCATCTGATTTGGACATAGTGTGTTCATTACATCACTGCCCCAACAGTCGCAGTGCCCCATTTATCCATTGGTGCTATATTTTCCGGACATTTAGTACCACCACCACAACCGGGACATTGCCTGTTTGAATTTTGCGCATTTACAGCACTGTGTAGGTTGCTATATATATTGCAACCACAATTGGGACATTGTCTGTATGAACTCTGTGTGACCACATCGCACTTACAGCATTGTGCAGGCTGCTGCACAGTAGATATCGCCATCAATATTGGGATAGTGTGTATATGAATTTTAGGCTGCTACACAGTATATATGTAATTTGATGTACGTTTTATGTATATTTTAGGGGTTTGTTTTTAGAGTATTAAATTACCATTTATTCATCCACTCAGTGTTTCCCTCTTGTGTGTGCCCCCTCACTTTTCTACACGTTTCATTATTACAGATAAGCGTATCTGTCTGTCAACTGAAAATGCTGACAGGTTGACTCTTCTAAAAATGAACAAGGCCTGGATTGCCCCAAACTTCTCGACTCCACCAGAGGAAAGCGGATGAACAAAGGCACTTTAAATGTGTTGTTTAATGTACTCAATACACTGTATTCCCATGCACCCCTTCCACCACAAAAAAGGTATATGGTTAAATCTTCAGTTTCTCATCCTCGCATATAATGTTTTACAGGGTCAGCTCACCTGCAGGCCCTTGCATATAATGTTTTACAGAGTCAGCTCACCTGCAGGCCCTCGCATATAATGTTTTACAGGGTCAGCTCACCTGCAGGCAATCACCTACAATCTTTTACAGGGTCAGATCACCTTCTGATGACGACAGCAAAGTCTTGCCTGTTGGTACTCTGGCACACATTGCTGACTTCATGTTAGGCTGCCTTTCCCATGACCCACGCGTTATATGCATTTTAGACAACACAAATTACTGGTTGTTCACCCTTTTCAACCCCTGCTTCTCATCTCTCATTCCTCTGGTGGAGAGGACAAGCAAAACGGTGCTATACCAGAAGGTCCTTGTTGAAAAATTGCTCCAAAGTTTATAGGGCACACATCCAAATGGATCGTTGCTGTCACGGGGACGTGCGATCGCCTAGAAGTTATCTAGAGTCAACAAAGCGGCAGAAGGCCCTCACCTACATGTCCAGTCTCAGTAGCCAAGAATCTGATCAACACAATCCTTACCATGACAGCACACTGGGTGAACGTTGTGGAGGCCGGGAGCAAGTCGGCGGCTGGCAACAGAATTGCCCTCCAATAGATCCTCGTTAACGGAAAGTGTACTCATTCCAATAACAGGGCCTCTTGTTATTTATCATCACTACCTCTCCGAGTCGGGAGTGAGTAATTGCAGCGCGCCTGCTGCCTTTCTTGGACGCTTGTGCTTTAATTACTTGACCCACACTCTCTGGGTGGTTCACAATTAGGAAAAAAAGGGGCCATTGACCTTCCTTGGTTGTAGTAGCCGTTTCTCAGGCTCCCTCTCCGGCATCGAACCCTGATTCCCCGTTACCTGTGATCACCATGGTAAGTGCAGAAAAGAACATCGAAAGTTGATAGGGCAGACATCCGAATGGATCGTCGCTGTCATGGGGACGTGCAATTGCCCAGAGGTTATCTGGAGTCATCAATGCGTCAGCAGGCCCTCGCCCCTAATGTTTTAGATGGTCAGATCATCAGGCCTTTGCTCCAAATGTTTTTGAGGATGCATAGGCTTTATGAGTGTAGGAGTCCTACTACCTGAACTCTTGTACCACAATGTGAATGAGGCCCTCCAATATGTGATATACAGGTTGTATCGGAGTACATCTTCCTTGTAATTTTTGGCAGCACCTGCACTTTATATACAAGTAAATATACAGGAAAGATTGTTTCTGTAAAAGTGTCGTACTACTCGGACAACATGGTTCCCAGCAGCGACCTGGGAGTCCAAGATACATCGAGACATCCTCCCCATGCTGTTTCCGAACCATTTCGGTGGTGTTTCCATCAATTTCTGACGTTTTCAGAGCAGGGGGTGCCTGGTTTAATGCTCGGGTTCTCCCATTGACTTCCATTAAACTTGTGTGCTCGGTATGCATCCCGATGCTCAGTATGCATCCCAATGTGTTCGGCCAGAGCACCCGAGCACTTTGGTGCTCGATCAACACTAATCCTGACCCATCGTCAGGACATTGTGCACATAAGTGCAGCACGCGAAGAAGAAAAGGATGGACGAGCTGTTATGTGTCCGTGGCGCCTCCCTACATGAGAGGTAAGTAATAAACTGGCGCTGGAGACTGATGGCTAGGAGCGAAGATTATGGCACTGGGGGGAGCTAATGGCATTGGGGGAGCTGAGAGGCAGAAGACTGATGGCACAGCTGATTGCACTGGGGGGAGCTGATGGCATAGAGGGCTGATGACACAGAGGACTGTTGGCACTGGGGGGAGCTGATGGCACTGGGGGGCTGATTGCACAGAGGACTGTTGGTACAGGGGAGGGAGCAGAAGGGGCTGGGGGACTGATTGCACAGAGGACAGATGGCACTGGGGGGACCTGATTGCACAGAGGACTGATGGCATTGCGGGAGCTGATGGCACAGAGGACTAATGACACTGGTGGGGGCTGATGGCATGGGGGGGCTGATGATGGCAGAGGGGGTCTGATGAGTTTTTATAAAGGAAAACTTTCCTTAAATGTTTTTTTTTTTATTAGAGTACTCGATTAATCATTGGATTAATCAATAGAATACTGGATTACTAAAAAAAGCAGCCCTAGCTGTGACATCACAGGGGATTACTATGTGCAGTTTGGCTGGCTGCACGGCATTATCGGTGATCTATCATTCCCAGGCCTCTTACTTTAATTTTGTAACATGTGCAACCGCCATTTAGAAAAAACTGATCCGTTACCATTAAGCGCGAGGAAATTCGGCTTTGTTGCGAATCAAAGTTTTCTCAAACCTCGAACCAAATAATTATTTGAATGCTTCGTTTTGCTCAACACTACTCTTAAGGACTCAATGCAGCCTTTGAGGTGCTATGTAAGTAAGCTTTTATTCAGGAGAACTAGTGCTGGTTTGTCTGGTTGAGAGACCTTTGATTTGGTGTGGTTGAATTAAGGGGGCCACTGCTTTCTAGCTATATTATATTTAGACCAGGCATAAAACAGGCATAGAAAATGGTAAATTAGACAGGCCTGCCAGAAGCTGCTGGGAGATTATCCCTTGAAAAAAGCACTTGCTAAATAAACCACATACTGTAGTTAGTTGGCACTACTGAAAATCACAACTTGAACATGTGATCAGAGTCGTACTGAAGTCATCGTTGAACACATCATCAATAAGCTCTAATAAATGATATTTCTTTAGTGGCAAGCTATTAGTACCAAAGTCACATCCAGATTGGATTGGATTCTGCTGGTGAACCTTCTGATGGGCTACTCTGACTCGTTGCTGCAGATTCCACACAAGGTTTTGATACATTAATAATGGCAAATATCTTGCAAAGATAGTGTATTTCTATAAGAGTTTTAATTGATGGCAAATCCCTAGAATCAGGATTGGTGAGACTGGCCCATGTTCGGTGAAGGGTGAGGTCTAACTGTTATGACCCCTTTTATCATGGAACAAAGGAGACTTAGTAGGAATACCTCAACAGTGTGTACATATTTACAGTACAGTGGTCCCTCAAGATACAATATTAATTGGTTCCAGGACAACCATTGTATGTTGAAACCATTGTAACTTGAGTAATCGGTTCCAAAGCCCTAAAATGTCATCCAAGATAAGATAAAATGAAGATTTAAGAAAAATGAGCAGATAATTAAGACAGATAAAACAAGTCCTTACATATAACAATCAGGAATAGCTGCTAACTAGCAACTAATACAGATATTTTACCAGAGAAGGGGCCTTGATTGGTTGGATCTGAGTCTGCACGGCATGTTAAATCTAGTTTTGACTTACGATGGGTCAGAAAATATTGTATCCTAAGGCCATTGTATCTTGAGGGATCACTGTATTACATCTTTAATGCATTTTCTTTTCATGTATATAACATGAAATCAATTTCAGTTGGTAGAATAATTACAATTTATCCACATTAATTTTTGTAAATAGTGTTACAGAAGTAAAAAGTAGCAGCAGCTGTTTTTAAAGACTCTCCTGATGTATAGGGATCTAAAAATTACCCACGAATGCAATATAATAATATACTCTACCAGTCATGTATTTATTTTCGCTATATTATTCTGCTGTAGTGTAATTCTGTCCCTCCATCTAATATTTATATGCCTGTCAGGCTACCGGTTTAATCTCATGTTCTCCTTCTTACAGTAAAAATGCTGGAGCAGAGATATTACTCATTTTCACTGCCTGTACATCTGTATCATCCATAAATGTATGCATAGGATTGAGCAAATTATGCAAAAGTGCACATCCCAAAATGCTTTAAATGCAAAGCAAAGAAATGATGGTTTATGTTGTGGATGTCTAGAAACAATGAAAAGAGGGTTCTTTTTCCTTAATCATTTCAGAAGGTCAGCGCTGCAGTGTGCAATAAATCAGCAGCACTATTATCTGTGCCTTTGCTAAGAATAAAGTTACTATGGGAATACCCTTTGTAAGATATGGCTCTCCCCTCTTATGGCATTTAAGGTGACTGGAATTTGAGAATACAAAAGTAGTGAAAACAAACTGTTTTGGAAAAGATTTTTAAAGCCTAGATCAAGAGTACCCTTAGGGAAAAGATTTAGATGAGTTTTTGCAAAATGCTGTGTTGTTTTTATGAAGCTAGAAATATCTGCCTCATGGTCTGAAGAGAAAACAAGGCAGCTCAAAGTTTTCTTATGGGTAAACTTCACAGTACCAAATTAGAACAAATAAATGAGAAGGAATCTACAGGTAAACTAGCCTACAGCTAGAACTTTACTGTAATCATGTACTATTACTGCTGTATCCTTTCAGATGTATGGTAAATGGCAAGTGTCAAGAGCACAGAATTACGTTTAGTTTGGCTTGAAGTTCCTTGTGTCCAGAAGAAATTTTTTGAAAGCCCACCATCCATTTACAGTATACACATATAGACCCTAGTGGCAACTGATTACCTCTGGAACTCTTCTGCTGACTCTTTGGGTGTTTTTTTGGATCTATTATTGTGTAATTAGAGTCTTGGCTAGAGATGAGCGAATTTCTCAAAAATTCAATTCAGTCGATTTGCCGAATTTTCCGAAAAGATTAGATCCAAATTTATTGGTGGCAAATCGCTTAAAAAACAGCTATTTCCAGGCTCCAGAGAGACTGTATAGTGGTGTACACTATACAGTAACATGCATAGGGAGTCTACCGTGGTAGTGAAACAATACTGTGAGTCAGTATGACATGCAGATGACAGGCGTCACTCTTAGAATCACAGCAAACTTCACTTATTTGGGCAGTTATGGGGCCAAAACTGAACAAATAACTCAAGTGTGAACTCAGCCTTACAGGTCGATGTTAGCGCCAAGAAGAAGCACACTCCTTTTACACCGTCGTCAGCTGATTCCACATAGATGTCTACAACACCTGTTCTATTAAATGCTAATACAAGTAGAGCCCCCCGACAGAGTGGAGAGGGTGTCAGTAGTAAGTTTGTGTTAACTTTAGAGATGGCCTTGCGGTTCGCCAGGCGGTCATTTCGCGGCGGACTTTGCATGTTCGTGATTCGCCAAAAGTGCGACCATATGAAGATATTCGTGTCCGCCATATTCTTTTACATTATGAAGAACTTTGACCCATCAAACAACCGTCAGGTTGTACAGGACAGCCAATTGAGACGTTTCAGCACATGGACATACCCCCTACCTTATAAATAAACCTGATCTGGCCGCCATTTTACATTCAATGTTTTGCCAGTGTAGGGAGAGGTTGCTGTTTGGAGCAGGGACAGGCTGTTAGGGACACCAAACGCTAGCTAATAGGGTCGCATTAGTCTTTTTAAGGACTGATTTAGGTGTGCTATCTATAGGTGTGATATACAGAGGGGTGCGATATACTTATAATATATACTTTTATAATTAAGTATGTAATTACCTAGAAGTCAGGGGCCTAGGGGCTAGGGGCTTACTAGAGCCATTTTTATATAGGGTAAGGTTCTGGACGGGGTCGCTCTTATCAGGGCAGGTGGTCTGTGGTTAGGCTATCAGGGACAGTTCTTTGCCCACCCTGTCCTTCAATACCACATCATCATCTAGCCCAGGGATAGATGTTTTTTGCTTTCCCTCCGGGATTCATGGATGTGCACTGGAACCCCCTGGATTGTGGTAGGACATATGGTTTCTGATTTGGTGCCGCCGAGCACCTGATTTAGTGCCACCGAGCACTTGTTATTGCCTACCACATCTATGCTTTTTGCTTTCGGGTACTTTCACACTTGCTGCAGGACGGATCT
This sequence comes from Bufo bufo, assembly GCF_905171765.1. Lineage (NCBI taxonomy): Eukaryota > Metazoa > Chordata > Amphibia > Anura > Bufonidae > Bufo > Bufo bufo. The sequence goes on from NC_053394.1 coordinate 222,159,263, forward strand.
GACAGGCTGTTCACCCTGTCAGATGCGTCCTTCCGCTATTTCGACGTGCCGCCGGACTGCCGCTCCATCCCCATTGACTATAATGGGGAAGGGGCGGAGTACGGCAGTTCGCGGTGAGAGGCCGCCGGACTAAAAAGTCGGACATGCAGGACTTTTAGTTTGGCGGCCTTTCGTTCTGCGCCGTAGCTCCGACCCGTCCCCATTATCGTCAATGGGGATGGAGCGGCAGTCCGGCGGCATGGGGAAATAGCGGCAGGACGGATCCGACAGAGTGAACAGCCTGTCGGATCCATCCTGGCGCAAGTGTGAAAGTACCATAACTTTAATAATTTAAAGGGAACCTGTCACCAGTTTTATGGTGTCCTAACTAAGGGCAACATAAATAAGTGATTGATTCTCTTAGCACAATGCTGGGTCACTTTCTTTAATTGACCCAGTCAATCTTCCAACATCTTGTATTGAAAAGCTCCAGCTGATAATGATGAGTCCTGAATATTCATGAGCTCCTGACTCTCCAAGCCCACCTGCTGCTGAATGACAGTTTGTTTCCATATGAACCAGCAGCAGGTGGGCAGGGGAGTGGCTATAGCTCTGAATTTAATATACGCTGGACTCAATGTCATCACGCCGGACTCAAATCAGCTCATTAGCATGCGGCATCTTTGTGTGTATATTATGAGGTAACCATCTGTCACACCAGTAAGTGAATACATCTAAGGCACTTTTTAGTAGTTAATGATTGTATATAATTAGTTAGATTATAATCAAATATCCACATGACAGGTTCCCTTTAATTTATTTTCATTTTGAGGGATATCTTTTCCATTCACATGTCCGCAAAATGGGTCCGCATCCGTTCAGCAATTTTGCGGAAAGGGTGCAGACTAGGGTTGAGCGAACCCGAACTGTAAAGTTCGGGTTCGTACCGGACTTTAGGATTTTTGGACCCGGACCCGAACATTTCAGTAAAAGTTTGGGTTTGGGTTCGGTGTTCGGCGCTTTCTTGGCGCTTTTTGAAAGGCTGCAGAGCAGCCAATCAACAAGCGGTTGACTGTCTGACCTTAGTAGCCATCACAGCCATGCCTACTAATAATTGGCCAGAGCAGCATGTGACCCAGGCTCTATATAAGCTTGAGTCACATAGCGCTGCACGTCACTCTTCTGTTACAAGTGTAGGGAGAGGATGCTGCTGGACTTGTGATTTCAGGGAGAGGATAGGAGAGAATCTAACTCAGCGATCTACAGAGAAATAGTTGTGTGGGACAGGGCACAATCGTTTTACCCTGCCCTGAGCTCATTGACCAAAAAAATAAAACTTTTATAATTCTGTTAGTTAGGTGGGTGGTGGCGGCGGCCATTTTATGCAAGCTCAGTGCACCAGCACTGCATCTGAGCTTTTGGGACATTGCAAATCACCATTTTTTTGGGCAAACTACGACATCTGAATTAGTCAGTGTGCAATTTAAGGTAGAAATACACCCATCATTTTCTAGGGTTTTTAAAACACACTTTTTTTGCCAAGAAACTGTATTTTCCTGATCTGCAAGTGTTTAATTCAAGTTTAATATACAGTCAGGTCCATAAATATTGGGACATCGACACAATTCTAAAATTTTTGGCTCTATACACCACCACAATGGATTTGAAATAAAACGAACAAGATGTGCTTTAACTGCAGACTGTCAGCTTTAATCGGAGAGTATTTACATACAAATCAGGTGAACGGTGCAGGAATTACAACAGTTTGCATATGTGCCTCCCACTTGACAAGGGACCAAAAGTAATGGGACAATTGTCTTCTCAGCTGTTCCGTGGCCAGGTGTGTGTTATTCCCTCATTATCCCAATTACAATGAGCAGATAAAAGATCCAGAGTTCATTCCAAGTTTGCTATTTGCATTTGGAATCTGTTGCTGTCAACTCTCAAGATGAGATCCAAAGAGCTGTCACTATCAGTGAAGCAAGCCATCATTAGGCTGAAAAAACACAACAAACCCATCAGAGAGATAGCAAAAACATTAGGCGTGGCCAAAACAACTGTTTGGGACATTCTTAAAAAAGAAGGAACGCACCGGTGAGCTCAGCAATACCAAAAGACCCGGAAGACCACGGAAAACAACTGTGGTGGATTACCGAAGAATTCTTTCCCTGGTGAAGAAAACAGCCTTCACAACAGTTGGCAGGATCAAGAACACTCTCCAGGGGGTAGGTGTATGTGTGTCAAAGTCAACAATCAAGAGAAGACTTCACCACAGTGAATACAGAGGGTTCACCACAAGATATAAACCATTGGTGAGCCTCAACAACAGGAAGGCCAGATTAGAGTTTGCCAAACGACATCTAAAAAAGCCTTCACAGTTCGGGAAAAACATCCTATGGACAGATGAGACCAAGATCAACCTGTACCAATGTGATAGGAAGAGAAGAGTATGGAGAAGGAAAGGAACTGCTCATTATCCTAAGCATACCACCTCATCAGTGAAGCATGGTGGTGGTAGTGTCATGGCGTGGGCATGTATGGCTGCCAATACAACTGGTTCTCTTGTATTTTTTGATGATGCGACTGCTGACAAAAGCAGCAGGATGAATATTCAGCCAAATGCTTGAGAACTCATTGGACGGCGCTTCACAGTGCAGATGGACAATGACCCAAAGCATACTGCAAAAGCAACCAAAGAGTTTTTTAAGGGAAAACAAAAACTGAAGGGAAAATGCCCCAAGAACAAGCAGGAACTGAAGACAGTTGCAGTAGAGGCCGGACAGAGCATCACCAGGCATGAAACCCAGCGTCTGGTGATGTCTATGCGTTCCAGACTTCAGGCTGTAATTGACTGCAAAGGATTTGCAACCAAGTATTAAAAAGTGAAAGTTTGATTTATGATTATTATTTTGTCCCATTACTTTTGGTCCCTTAACTAGTGGGAGGCACATATGCAAACTGTTGTAATTCCTGCACCGTTCACCTGATTTGGATGTAAATACCCTCAAATTAAAGCTGACAGTCTGCAGTTAAAACACATCTTGTTTGTTTCATTTCAAATCCATTATGGTGGTGTATAGAGCCAAAAATGTTAGAATTGTGTGGACCTGACTGTATACAGCTTTCATATTCCGTTACCAAAAAAAGACTTTTTTGGCAATCTACAACATTTGGATTAGTCAGTGTGTAATTTAAACTAGAAATACACCCATCATTTTCTGGGGTTTTAAAAACACACTTTTTTTTGCCAAAAAACTGTATTTTCCAGATCTGCAAATGTTAAATTCAAGTTTAATATATACAGCTTTCATATTCTGTTACCAAAAAAAAAGACTTTTTTGGCAATCTACAACATCTGGATTAGTCAGTGTGCAATTTAAGCTAGAAATACACCCATCATTTTCTGGGGTTTTAAAAACACACTTTTTTTGGGCAAAAAACTGTATTTTCCAGATCTGAAAGTGTTAAATTCAAGTTTAATATATACAGGGAGTGCAGAATTATTAGGCAAATGAGTATTTTGACCACATAATCCTCTTTATGCATGTTGTCTTACTCCAAGTTGTATAGGCTCGAAAGCCTACTACCAATTAAGCATATTAGGTGATGTGCATCTCTGTAATGAGAAGGGGTGTGGTCTAATGACATCAACACCCTATATCAGGTGTGCATAATTATTAGGCAACTTCCTTTCCTTTGGCAAAATGGGTCAAAAGAAGGACTTGACAGGCTCAGAAAAGTCAAAAATAGTGAGATATCTTGCAGAGGGATGCAGCACTCTTAAAATTGCAAAGCTTCTGAAGCGTGATCATCGAACAATCAAGCGTTTCATTCAAAATAGTCAACAGGGTCGCAAGAAGCGTGTGGAAAAACCAAGGCGCAAAATAACTGCCCATGAACTGAGAAAAGTCAAGCGTGCAGCTGCCAAGATGTCACTTGCCACCAGTTTGGCCATATTTTAGAGCTGCAACATCACTGGAGTGCCCAAAAGCACAAGGTGTGCAATACTCAGAGACATGGCCAAGGTAAGAAAGGCTGAAAGACGACCACCACTGAACAAGACACACAAGCTGAAACGTCAAGACTGGGCCAAGAAATATCTCAAGACTGATTTTTCTAAGGTTTTATGGACTGATGAAATGAGAGTGAGTCTTGATGGGCCAGATGGATGGGCCCGTGGCTGGATTGGTAAAGGGCAGAGAGCTCCAGTCCGACTCAGACGCCAGCAAGGTGGAGGTAGAGTACTGGTTTGGGCTGGTATCATCAAAGATGAGCTTGTGGGGCCTTTTCGGGTTGAGGATGGAGTCAAGCTCAACTCCCAGTCCTACTGCCAGTTTCTGGAAGACACCTTCTTCAAGCAGTGGTACAGGAAGAAGTCTGCATCCTTCAAGAAAAACATGATTTTCATGCAGGACAATGCTCCATCACACGCGTCCAAGTACTCCACAGCGTGGCTGGCAAGAAAGGGTATAAAAGAAGAAAATCTAATGACATGGCCTCCTTGTTCACCTGATCTGAACCCCATTGAGAAGCTGTGGTCCATCATCAAATGTGAGATTTACAAGGAGGGAAAACAGTACACCTCTCTGAACAGTGTCTGGGAGGCTGTGGTTGCTGCTGCACGCAATGTTGATGGTGAACAGATCAAAACACTGACAGAATCCATGGATGGCAGGCTTTTGAGTGTCCTTGCAAAGAAAGGTGGCTATATTGGTCACTGATTTGTTTTTGTTTTGTTTTTGAATGTCAGAAATGTATATTTGTGAATGTTGAGATGTTATATTGGTTTCACTGGTAAAAATAAATAATTGAAATGGGTATATATTTGTTTTTTATTAAGTTGCCTAATAATTATGCACAGTAATAGTCACCTGCACACACAGATATCCCCCTAAAATAGCTAAAACTAAAAACAAACTAAAAACTACTTCCAATAATATTCAGCTTTGATATTAATGAGTTTTTTGGGTTCATTGAGAACATGGTTGTTGTTCAATAATAAAATTAATCCTCAAAAATACAACTTGCCTAATATTTCTGCACTCCCTGTACAGCTTTCATATTATGTTACAAAAAAAAACCTTTTTTTGCAATCTACAACATCTGGATTAGTCAGTGCGCAATTTAAGCTAGAAATACACCCATCATTTTCTGGGGTTTTAAAAACACACTTTTTTTTAACAAAAAACACAATTTTAGGCCTTGCAGCATCAGCACGTGTGAAATTACAGGCTTATATACTGCTGTCAAATTCAGTTGTTAAACAAACACTCGTTTGGGCAAAAAAAAAAAAAAAGTTGGCAGCCTTTGATGCAGATGTCATTGTGAGATACACCCTTAATACATTTAGGTTAGATTCAGAGATTTTAAATACCGCCATTTGGTGCACCAATATTGAATTCAGACCTTCACTAGTTCAGGCCGTGTGAGATACACCCTCTACATACAGGGGTTTAATTCAGGCATTTGAAATACAGCCATTTGAAATACAGCCATTTTGGGCAAAGAAATATTTAATCCCTGACGAAGAAGCCCGCTGGCTTCGAAACGCGTAGGATTGTTTTTGGTCCTCAGAAGTATCCGTACCACAGTTGTGATGTCACACGCTGCGCCCTCGGATTCCCTTACCATCACGCTCCTTCGTGCACGCGCCAGCTGCCGGCCGGAGCGGCGCGCGCTTTATTGAAGTTTTGAGCAAGAAGAACCACTGCCCTTCCCGCACTGATTAGTGCCCACAAAAATCGAATCTGGATCAGGAGCATTCCCGAACCTACATCCAGCGATACAGGTACTCATTTCTCCCCTGTGCCCCATGTCTCTTTTCTTTCCAGCGCTGATACCACACTTTTATATTTGAAATACATTCATCCTTTGGATCGCGGCAACCGTTATCTTTCAGGTATTCAGCAGCGGCTCTGTGTACAGCTGTTCACAGAGAAAGGACATACTGTGACAGCGCAGATACAACTATCGAAATCCCAATATTTAATTCAGGCCTACACTGGTTCAGACCCTGTGAGATACACTCTCTACATACAGGGGTTTGATTCAGGCATTTGAAATACAGCCATTTTGGGCAAATAAATATTTAATTCAGGCCTACACTGGTTCAGACCGTGTGAGATACACTCTCTACATACAAGGGTTTGATTCAGGCATTTGAAATACAGCCATTTGAAATTCAGCCATTTTGGGCAAAGAAATATTTAATTCAGGCATACACTGGTTCAGACCGTGTGAGATACACCGTCTACATACAGGGGTTTGATTCAGGCATTTAAAATACAGCCATTTGAAATACAGCCATTTTGGGCAAAGAAATCTTTATTTCAGGCCTACACTGGTTCAGGCCGTGTGAGATACACCCTCTACATACAGGGGTTTGATTCAGGCATTTGAAATACAGCCATTTGAAATACAGCCATTTTGGGCAAAGACATATTTAATTCAGGCCTACACTGGTTCAGACCGTGTGAGATACACCCTCTACATACAGGAGTTTGATTCAGGCATTTGAAATACAGCCATTTTGGGCAAAGAAATTTTTATTTCAGGCCTACAATGGTTCAGACCATGTGAGATACACCCTCTACATACAGGGGTTTGATTCAGGCATTTGAAATACAGCCATATGAAATCCATTTTGGGCAAAGAAATATTTAATTCAGGCTTATACTGGTTCAGGCCCTGTGAGATGCACCCTCTACATACAGGGGTTTGATTCAGGCATTTGAAATACAGGCATTTTGTGAAAAGAAATCTTTAATTCAGGCCTATACTGGTTCAGGCCCTATGAGATACACATTCTACATACAGGGGTTTTATTCAGGCATTTGAAATACAACCATTTTGTGCAAGGAATTCTTTAATTCAGGCCTACACTGGTTCAGGCCGTGTGAGATACCCCCTCTACATACAGGGGTTTGATTCAGACTTTTGAAATACAGCCATTTGAAATATAGCCATTTTGGGCAAAGAAATATTTAATTCAGGCCTATACTGGTACAGGCCCTGTGAGATACACCCTCTACATACAGGGGTTTGATTCTGGCATTTGAAATACAGCCATTGGAAATACAGCCATTTTGGGCAAATAATATTGAATTCAGGCCTATAATGGTTCAGGCCCTGTGAGATACACCCTCTACATACAGGTGTTTGATTCATGCTTTTGAAATACAGCCATTTGAAATACAGCCATTTTGGGCAAATAAATCTTTAATTTACGCCTACACTGATTCAAGCCGTGTGAGATACACCCTTTACATACAGGGGTTTGCTTCAGGCATTTGAAATACAGCCATTTGGTGCACCAATATTGAATTCAGGCCTACACTGGTTCAGGTTCTGTGAGATACACCCTCTACATACATGGGTTTGATTCAGGCATTTGAAATACAGCCATTTGAAATACAGCCATTTTGGGCAAAGAAATCTATAATTTAGGCCTACACTGGTTCAGACCGTGTGAGATACACCCTTTACTTAGAGGGGTTTGATTCAGGCATTTGAAATACAGCCATTTGAAAAACAGCCATTTTGGGCAAATAAATATATAATTCAGGCCCAGTGAGATACACCCTCTACATACAGGTGTTTGATTCAGGCTTTTGAAATACAGCCATTTGAAATACAGTCATTTTGGGCAAAGACATATTTAATTCAGGCCTACACTGGTTCAGACAATGTGAGATACACCCTCTACATACAGGGGTTTGATTCAGGCATTTGAAATACAGCCTTTTAGGGCAAAGAAATCTTTAATTCAGGCCTAAACTGATTCAAGCCGTGTGAGATACACCCTCTACATACAGGGGTTTGCTTCAGGCATTTGAAATACAGCCATTTGGTGCACCAATATTGAATTCAGGCCTCCACTGGTTCAGTTCCTGTGAGATACACCCTCTACATACAGGGGTTTGATTCAGGCATTTAAAATACAGCCATTTGAAATACAGCCATTTTGGGAAAATAAACATTTATTTCAGGCCTATACTGGTTCAGGCCCTTTGAGATACACCCTCTACATAAAGGGATTTGATTCAGGCTTTTGACATACAGCCATTTGAAATACAGTCATTTTGGGCAAATAAATCTTTAATTCAGGCCTACACTGGTTCAGACCGTGTGAGATACACCCTCTACATACAGGGGTTTGATTCAGGCATTTGAAATATTGCCATTTGAAATACAGCCATTTTGGGCAAAGAAATCTTTATTTCAGGCCTACACTGGTTCAGACCGTGTGAGATACACCCTCTACATACAGGGGTTTGATTCAGGCATTTGAAATACTGCCATTTTGTGAAAATAATTCTTTAATTCAGGCCTACACTGGTTCAGGCCCTGTGAGTTACACCCTCTACATACAGGGGTTTTATTCAGGCATTTGAAATACAGGCATTTGAAATACAGCTATTCTGGGCAAATAAATCTTTATTTCAGGCCTACACTGGTTCAGACCGTGTGAGATACACCCTCTACATACAAATGTTTGATTCAGGCATTTGAAATACAGGCATTTTGTGAAAAGAGATATTTAATTCAGGCCTACACTGGTACACGCCCTGAGAGATACACATTCTACATACAGGGGTTTGATTCAGGCTTTTGAAATACAGCCATTTTGTGCAAAGAAATCTTTAATTCTGGCCTACACTGGTTCAGGCCGTGTGAGATAATCCCTCTACATACAGGGGTTTGATTCAGACATTTGAAATACAGCCATTTTGGTGCACCAATATTGAATTCAGGCCTACACTGGTTCAGACCGTGTGAGATACACCCTCTACATACAGGGATTTGATTCAAGCATTTGAAATGCAGCCATTTTGGGCAAAGAAATATTTAATTCAGGCCTATACTGGTTCAGGCCCTGTAAGATACACCCTCTACATAAAGGGGTTTGATTCAGTCTTTTGAAATACATACATTTGAAATACAGCCATTTTGGGCAAAGAAATCTTTAATTCAGGCCTACACTGGTTCAGGCCCTGTGAGATATTCATTCTACATACAGGGGTTTGATTCAGGCATTTGAAATATAGCCATTTTGTGCAAGGAAATTTTTAATTCAGGCCTACACTGGTTCAGGTCCTGTGAGATACACCCTCTACATACAGGGGTTTGGTTCAGGCATTTGGAATACAACCATTTTGGTGCACCAATATTGAATTTAGGCCTACACTGGTTCAGACCGTGTGAGATACACCCTTTACATGCAGGGGTTTGATTCAGGCATTTGAAATATTGCCATTTTGTGAAAAGAATTCTTTAATTCAGGCCTACACTGGTTCAGTCCCTGTGAGTTACACCCTCTACATACAGGGGTTTTATTCAGGCATTTCAAATACAGGCATTTGAAATACAGCTATTCTGGGCAAAGAAATATTTATTTCAGGCCTATACTGGTTCAGGCCCTGTGTGAGATACACCCTCTACATACAGGGGTTTGATTCAGGCATTTGAAATACTGCCATTTGAAATACAGCCATTTTGGGCAAAGAAATCTTTATTTCAGGCCTACACTGGTTCAGACCGTGTGAGATACACCCTCTACATACAGGGGTTTGATTCAGGCATTTGAAATATTGCCATTTTGTGAAAATAATTCTTTAATTCAGGCCTACACTGGTTCAGTCCCTGTGAGTTACACCCTCAACATACAGGGGTTTGATTCAGGCATTTCAAATACAGGCATTTCAAATACAGCTATTTTGGGCAAAGAAATATTAATTTCAGGCCTATATTGGTTCAGGCCATGTGAGATAAACCCTCTACATACTGGGGTTTGATTCAGGCATTTGAAATACAGCCATTTGAAATACAGCCATTTTGGGCAAAGAAATATTTAATTCAGGCCTATACTGGTTTAGGCCCTGTGAGATACACTCTCTTCATACAGGGGTTTGATTCAGGCTTTTGAAATACAGCCATTTAAAATACAGCCATTTTGGGCAAAGAAATATTTAATTCAGGCCTATACTGGTTCAGGCCCTGTGAGATACACCCTCCACATACAGGGGTTTGATTCAGGCATTTAAAATACAACCATTTTAAATACAGCCATTTTGGGCAAAGAAATATTTTATTCAGGCCTATTCTGGTTCAGGCCCTGTGAGATACACCCTCTACATACAGGGGTGTATCTCACCCCTGTATGTATTCAGGATTTTGAAATGCAGCCACTTGAAATACAGCCATTTTGGGCAAATAAATATTAAATTCAGGCCTACACTGGTTTAGACCGTGTGAGATACACCCTCTACATACAGGGGTGTGATTCAGGCATTTGAAATACAGCCATTTTGGGCAAAGAAATATTTTATTCAGGCCTATTCTGGTTCAGGCCCTGTGAGATACACCCTCTACATACAGGGGTGTATCTCACCCCTGTATGTATTCAGGATTTTGAAATGCAGCCACTTGAAATACAGCCATTTTGGGCAAATAAATATTAAATTCAGGCCTACACTGGTTTAGACCGTGTGAGATACACCCTCTACATACAGGGGTGTGATTCAGGCATTTGAAATACAGCCATTTTAAATACAGCCATTTTGAGCAAAGAAATATTTAATTCAGGCCTATACTGGTTAAGGCCCTGTGAGATACACCCTCTACATACAGGGGTTTGATTCAGGCTTTTGAAATACAGCCATTTGAAATCATTCAGGCATTTTAAATACAGCCATTTGAAACACAGCCATTTTGGGCAAATACATATTTAATTCAGGCCCTGTGAGATACACCCTCTACATACAGGTGTTTGATTCAGTCTTTTAAAATACAGCCATTTGAAATACAGCCATTTTGGGCAAAGATATATTTAATTCAGGCCTACATTGGTTCAGACCATGTGAGATACAACCTCTACATACAGGGATTTGCTTCAGGCATTTGAAATACAGCCATTTGGTGCACCAATATTGAATTCAGGCCTACACTGGTTCAGGTCCTGTGAGATACACCCTCTACATACAGGGGTTTGATTCAGGCATTTGAAATACAGCCATTTGAAATACAGCCATTTAGGGCAAATAAATATTTATTTCAGGCCTATACTGGTTCAAAATGGCTGTATTTCAAATGGCTGTATTTCAAATGCTTGAATCAAACCCCTGTATGTAGAAATACAGCCTATACTGGTTCCGGCCCTTTGAGATACACCCTCTACATACAGGGGTTTGATTCAGGCTTTTGAAATACAAAGGGCCGGAACCAGTATAGGCTGTATTTCTACATACAGGGGTTTGATTCAGGCATTTGAAATATAGCCATTTTGTGCAAAGATATATTTATTTCAGGCCTACCATTGTTCAGACCTTGTGAAATACACCCTCTACATACAGGGGTTTGATTAAGGCCTTTGAAATACAGCCATTTTGTGCAAAGAAATCTTTAATTCAGGCCTACACTGGTACAGGCCGTGTGAGATACCCCCTCTACATACAGGGGTTTGATTTAGTCATTTGAAATGCAGCCATTTTGGTTCACCAATATTGAATTCAGGCCTACATTGGTTTAGACTGTGTGAGATACACCCTCTACATACAGGGGTTTGATTCAGGCATTTGAAATACAGTCATTTGAAATACATCCATTTTGGGCAAAGAAATATTTCATCCTCTACCAGCTCCTCGTCCGGTCAGCGTAACACCTTCACCACCAACTTCAGCACAGCCAGGTGTAAACGACAGCAGGCAGTTTTAAAACTTATCTGTTTGGGGGACAAACCCCACACTGCACAGGAGTTGTGGACGGGCCTTGAACAACAGACCGATGAGTGGTTTGTGCCAGTCAGCCTCAAGCCTAGCCTGGTGGTGTGCGATAATGGGCAAAATCTCGTAGCAGCTCTGAGACTAGCCGGTTTAATGCACATCCCTTGCCTGGCGCATGTGCTGAATTTGGTGGTGCAGAGATTCCTTAAATTACCCCGATATGTCAGAGCTGCTGCATAAAGCAGCCGTCTGTGCGTGCTTTTGGCGTTCTCACCCTGCTGCTGCTCGCTTGTCAGTGCTGCAGCGCAACTTCGGCCTTTCCGCTCACCGCCTCATATGCGACGTGCCCACAAGGTGGAACTCCACCTTGCATATGCTAGCCAGACTGTGCGAGCAGCAGCAGGCGATAGTGTAGTTTCAGCTGCAGCACGCACGAGTGAGTCGCTCGGCGGAAGAGCACCACTTCACCACCAATGACTGGGCCTCCATGCGAGACCTGTGTTCCTTGTTGCGCTGTTTTGAGTACTCCTTAACATGGCCAGTGCCGATAACGCCGTTCTCAGCGTTACTATCCCACTTCTATGCCTCCTTAAAAAAAACGCTCCTTGCGATGATGGAGAGGATGTGGCACAGGAGGAGGAGGAGGAAGAGGAATGGTTTCGTAGGGTTTCCGGCCAGTCATTCCCAAGTGGCTCCGAGGGTGGGTTCCTGCATCCACAAACCCAAGGTACACAATTGTCCAGCCAGGGCACAGTTCTGGATGAGGAGGTGGAGGATGAGGAGATGGAGGAGGAGGAACCATGTTCACAGCAGGATGGCACCCAGACCAGCTCATGGCCATCACTGGTGCGTGGATGGGGGGATACAGAGGACACAGACGATACACCTCCCACAGAGGACAGATTTTTGTTGCCTCTGGGCAGCCTGGCACACATGAGCGATTACATGCTGCAGTGTCTCCGCAACGACCGCCGAGTTGCCCACATTCTAACTTGTGATGATTACTGGGTGGCCACGCTGCTGGATCCCCGTTACAAGGACAAAGTACCATCCTTATTTCCTTCACTGGAGCGTGATCGTAAGAGGCACGAGTAAAAGCGCACGCTGGTAGACGCGCTGCTGGTGGCATTCCCACCTGACAGCGAGGGCACAATGGAAGCACAAGGCGAAGGCAGAGAACGAGGAAGAGGTCGCGAACGCAGCTGGGGCACCTCCAGCACCTTAGAAGGCAGGAATAGCGTGGCCGAAATGTGGAAAAGCTTTGTCAGCACGCCACAACAACCAGCACCACCAACTGATATGGAACGTCTTAGCAGGAGGCAGTATTTCACCAACATGGTGGAGCAGTATGTGTGCACACGCCTACACGTACTGAATGACAGGTCTGCCCCCTTCAACTTCTGGGTCTCCAAATTGGGCACATGGCCTGATCTTGCCCTTTACGCCTTGGAGGTGCTGGCCTGCCCTGCAGCCAGTGTATCATCTGAACGTGTGTTTAGCATGGCAGGGGGCATCATCACAGACAAGCGCAGCCGCCTGTCCACAGCGCAATTGCTTATGTTTGTATTTTGGATATTTCACACTCTTTTGGAGTGTACCTTAATTTAAAAAAATTAAATTAAAACCAAAAACCCATGTTGGCTATCTCGTCCTCCTCCACCACCACTTCCATCTACTCTGCTACGTCCACCGCCTCCTCAAACTCCTACTCCATATGGAACTCCACCTCATAAATAATAATTTTTTTTTTTTTTGTACGTGTTTTATTTTAGATCATTTTACTACTTTGTCATTTACATTTTCGGTAAAATTCACCAATTTTTGGGTGTATAGTACCACTGCTATACCTAGTAGGCCGGTTAAAAATAAAATAAAATTGTCATTAACATTTTCGCGTGAAATTCACCAATTTTTGGGTGTATAGTACCACTGCTATACCTATTAGACCGGTAAAATAAATGAAAAAATTATCTGTTACATTTTTGGGTGAAATTAACAAATTTTTGGGTGTATAGTACCACTGCTATACCTAGTAGGCCGGTTAAAAATAAAATAAAATTGTCATTTACATTTTCGGGTGAAATGAACCAATTTTTGGGTGTATAGTACCACTGCTATACCTAGTAGGACGGTTAAAAAAAAAAAATTCATTTTCGGGTGAAATTTACCAGTTTCTTTGTGTATACAACCACTGCTATACCTAGTAGGCCGGTTAACAAAAAATAAAATAAAATTGTCATTTACATTTTCGGGTGAAATTCACAAATTTTTGGGTGTGATGTACCACTGCTATACATATTAGACCGGTAAAAAAAAAATACCATTTGTCAGTTACATTTTATGGTCAAATTCACCAATTTTTGGGTGTAATATACCCCTCCTCTACCTAGTTGACAGCTTAATAAATTTCAATAATTTTTATTTTACATTTTCGGGTGACAATAAACAATTGTTTTCTGTCATAGACCCCTGCTCTACCAAGTAGACAGTTTAATTAATTTCTGTAATTTTTCTGTTACATTCTTGGGTTGACATTATTCAATTTTAGACGTGAATAAACCCCTGCTCTGCATATGTGACAGGGAATAAAATTTCTGAAATACTTGATGCACGCCACCTCCTTTGATTCAATGCTTAAACTTAAAGGGCTTCTGTCACCCCACTAAACCTTTTTTTTTGCTTACTTATAATCCCCACACTGCGATTTATGCCTACATAATCAAATTAATAATTTTGGTCCTGTAGATTTTGTTTAAAACATGCTTTTAAAATATGCAAATTACCTTGCTACCAGCAAGTAGGGCGGCTACTTGCTGGTAGCAGCCGCATCCTCCGATCCTAAAGACGCCCCCTCCGCATTGTGATTGACAGGGCCACGGAACGGAATCGTTCTCTGCTGGCCCTGCCTGTTAGCATTCAAAATCTGGCGCCTGCGCCGCGGCCGTACCTGTCTTCAATCGGCGCAGGCGCACTGAGAGGCGCCCTTTAAACAAGTTGTATCACATTTAAGCTTCAATAATTTGTCCCACATTTCCGCTATAGTCTTTTGGCCAACATTTGCGCCTCAATACCTTTTCCCACAATTCCGCTTGACTCTTTTGGCCCACATTTGGGCTTCTGCAATTTGTCCCACATTTGCGCCTCAATAGCTTTTTCCACATTTCTGCTCGATCCCAAATTTTCTTTATACATTTATCTCCCTTAAATTTGATCTCTTTTTCTCACGCTCCCTCTTCAGCCTGGAACCCTGATTCCCCGTCACCCGTAATCACCATGGTAGGCGCATAAAAGAACATCGAAATTTGATAGAGCAGATATCAAATTGGATCGTGAACATCACGGGGACGTGCGACATGGTGGGGCAGTAAGTATGCACATGCCTACACAAACTAACTGACAGGGGTCAGCCCCTGCAACTTCTGGGTCTCCAAATTGGGCACATGGCCTGAGCTTGCCCTTTACACCTTGGAGGTGCTGGCCTGCCATGCAGCCGGTGTATTGTCTGAACTTGTGTTTAGCACGACTGGAGGGTTATATTTCCCAATGTTTTGGGGAGTACCCTAACTTAAAAAAATATAAATACATTTTAAACCAAAAAGCAGTGTAGGCTACCTCCTCCTCCTCCACTTCCACCTACACCTCCACATCCACCGCCTCCTCAACCTCCTACTCCATATGGACCTGGTCCTCCTAGATCAAGATTATTTATTTTTATTTTTACGTATTTTATGTTTTTTTTAAGTCGTTTCCTTATCCACATTTGTTTGCAGAGCACTTGCCATTCTCTTAACCACATTTTGCAGCCCTCTAGCCCTTTCCATTACATTTTTACAGCCATTTTAGTGCTCAAAAGTTCGGGTCCCCATTGACTTCAATGGGGTTCGGGTTCGGGGTCAAGTTCGGGTAAAGTTTGGGTCAAGTTCAGGTCCCGAACTCAAACTTTTTTCCGAAGTTTGGCTGAACCCGTCGAACATCCAGGTGTCCGCTCAACTCTAGTTATATAGCATCATAAATCAATATAATGCTATGTGACGGGTGCTGCGATGCGGACTCGCTGCGGGAGGAACGCTCGTCTGCAAGGGGATAAGGTGCCACTCCTTCAAGACAAATCAAAAAAATTCACAGAAAAAAGATACAAAACATCCTGCACGATATGATATACGATACGCATGGCTACATTTATAAATTCACGGAAAATAATGCACTAAAACAATAGATACAAACATATGTGCTTTGTAGGGGGGCACAGATCTGTTTTGATCAAAATACATTGGCTAAGAGTCTCAGATTTTATCATTAGAGTCCATATATTATGTTTGCATCTATTGTTTTAGTGCATTATTTTCCGTGACTTTATAAATGTAGCCATGCACATCCGCATATTTACTATCATATCGTGCAGGATGTTTTGTATCTTTTTTTCTGTGATTTTTTTTTGATCCAGGAAAGGCAAAAAACAAACAAAAAAACTGTGAGTTAGAAGCCAATTTTCCTCACTTTATCTATTTATTTATTTATAAAAAAAAATTATGTAGATATAGACATCTAAAATTAAAAATTTTCATAAAAATTATTTTAAAATATGTGTTTCCGATGACACATTCCCTTTAACCCCTTCCTGATGCAGCGGTTTTCCTTTTTGTGTTTTTTTTTATTTTTTTTCACTCCCTGCCTTCCCGGAGCCATAACGTTTTGCGGGACAAGTTTTACTTTCTAATGCCACCATTTAATATTGCATACAATGTAGTGGGAAGTGGGAAAAAAATTCCAAATGGGGTGGAATTTGAAAAATAAAAAAAAAATGATTCCGCCACAGTTTTACGGGTTTTGTTTTTACAGTGTTCACTATGCTTTAGAACTTGAGCTTTTCACTTTCCAGGTCAGTATGATTATGACAATACCACACATGTATAGTTTTTCTTGCTTTTTAATACTGAAACAAATAAAAGCTTTTGAAAAAAAAAATGTTTTTCTTGTAAATAGAAATAATGGTAGCAGGCACTCGCTATTACCACTGGATACACATATATTTTAATAGATTGTAAATAAAATAACAATAAAATATCAATAAAAATAATAAAATTAATGACTATGCGTCCTCAGCTATGTAGCTGAACTCTCTGAGTACGTTATATACACTTTAGTAGAGCGGCTCAGTACAGTCCATAGTTAGTAGTCACTGTTTGTTTGTCGTTTTTATGTATTAGTAACAAGTTCCAACGTAACAGTTATTTGAACAGAACAGTTCTGGATATGATGTTCATAATTCCGTTAGTACAGAAAAGGTCCCCATGTTAAATATGCCAAGTAGGATGGTCAAATGGTTGGTTGTACACACCATAATGCAGACACTGGCACTTGGTTTGATCTTCATATACTAACAAACTAATATCTGCAGAACAATTTTACACCTTTTGTCTGTTATGGTAACTCACATTTTCTGGGGGTGCTGTCATCTCGAGGATGTGCCTGGACGCGGCATCCCGCGTGGTCTATGGCACTGCTCTTACCTCTGATTCTGACTTCCCCTTTATGGAGTTCTCTATATGGACACTTTCTTCCTTTGGTGATGTTTCGTAGCAGGAGCTGAGTGCTGCGCTGCGTGTGATCTCGTAAGTCAGCGGTCCTCGAGGTTCCCGGCGGCGTGTACTTCCGGGTGTGATGGCGTACCTCTGCCACGTGACTTCAGGCTCCGGTCATGTGACTCAGAAGCTCCGTAGACCAAATGCTGATTCAATAATAACTGCTTTAAGGATCCTTTTCTTCCAGGTGTTGTGTGATCACTTTAGTATAAGATGGACCCTTTCTTTCCTTAGACGCGTTTCGGGACACAATGTCCCTTCATCAGTGAGTAAGGGTCTTCCTCCGGATCCCCGCTTTTTATAGGGAATTGTGGGTTTGTGTCATATATTAACTCTAAAATCCGGAGCCTGGACTATATGGACATGGATAATGTACACTCACCTAAAGAATTATTAGGAACACCATACTAATACGGTGTTGGACCCCCTTTTGCCTTTAGAACTGCCTTAATTCTACGTGGCATTGATTCAACAAGGTGCTGATAGCATTCTTTAGAAATGTTGGGCCATATTGATAGGATAGCATCTTGCAGTTGATGGAGATTTGAGGGATGCACATCCAGGGCACGAAGCTCCCGTTCCACCACATCCCAAAGATGCTCTATTGGGTTGAGATCTGGTGACTGTGGGGGCCATTTTAGTACAGTGAACTCATTGTCATGTTCAAGAAACCAATTTGAAATGATTCGAGCTTTGTGACAGGGTGCATTATCCTGCTGGAAGTAGCCATCAGAGGATGGGTACATGGTGGTCATTCTGTTTACCCCAAATTCGGACTCTACCATTTGAATGTCTCAACAGAAATCGAGACTCATCAGACCAGGCAACATTTTTCCAGTCTTCAACAGTCCAATTTTGGTGAGCTTGTGCAAATTGTAGCCTCTTTTTCCTATTTGTAGTGGAGATGAGTGGTACACGGTGGGGTCTTCTGCTGTTGTAGCCCATCCACCTCAAGGTTATGCGTGTTGTGGCTTCACAAATGCTTTGCTGCATACCTCGGTTGTAACGAGTGGTTATTTCAGTCAACGTTGCTCTTCTATCAGCTTGAATCAGTCGGCCCATTCTCCTCTGACCTCTAGCATCCACAAGGCATTTTTGCCCACAGGACTGCCGCATACTGGATGTTTTTCCCTTTTCACACCATTCTTTGTAAACCCTAGAGATGGTTGTGCGTGAAAATCCCAGTAACTGAGCAGATTGTGAAATACTCAGACCGGCCCGTCTGGCACCAACAACCATGCCACGCTCAAAATTGCTTAAATCACCTTTCTTTCCCATTCTGACATTCAGTTTGGAGTTCAGGAGATTGTCTTGACCAGGACCACCCCCCTAAATGCATTGAAGCCACTGCCATGTGATTGGTTGACTAGATAATTGCATTAATGAGAAATAGAACAGGTGTTCCTAATAATTCTTTGGTGAATATTCTGGTTGTCATCACCATATTCTGCCCCATAACTTTTTTACAGTTATGTCTGTGGAGTTGTGTGAGTGTTCTGTTTTTGTTAATACCATTTTAGGGTGTGTATGACTTTTTGATCACTTTTTATTATTTTTTCAATTATACCATGTGATAAGCTTTTTGTATATTTTTTTATATTTTTTTTACAAAAAATGTTTATTTTTATTTTGGGGAAAAGGGATTTTTTTTTTTACCTTTTTGTTACGTCCACAATTAGACCCCCACTTGCAATCATCAGATTACATGCTGGCCTGAACTGTAATATACAAGAAAGCCTGGAAGTACAGACTCGGGCTCATTACTATGAATGAACTCCTTCGATCATCGCCGGGGTGAGTCATTCCTTACCTGGAAGCATGTGCTTCCGGGTTTTAGCCCTCTCAGTCGCCTTGTCTGCTATGTAAAACAGGAGGCACTCACTCCGCGGACACCTTTAGAGAAAAATTGATCGCTATTATCTTCCTCTGGTTGTTGCAGGAGAAGTAAAACAATTAGGGATGTCATTGTGAGGACTAATTTCCAAACACTAGAACGAAATTGGTTAGAAAAATGCCCCCTAAAAGGTAACTTTGCGGTCACTGCTCCATGTGTAAATACAATCATAGAAAGAGATTTTTAAAGTTAGGAGGTACTGAGTGCTTGGTCAATCAATTTATCTCTTGCAAAACGCAATTTGTAGTTTATGCAATTTTTTGCCCGTGGGAGGTTCTACATTGGTAAAACCATTTGATGTTTGTACATCAGATTCAGAGAACATAGGAGATCTGTAGTGACAAGAATTGGGGCTACTAGATTGATTGATTACGTACATGAAATACATGGAGGTAAGGGCTCGTTCACACGACCGTGCCGTTTTTTGCAGTCCGCAAATTGCAGATCCGCAAAAAACGGAGGCCGCCCGTGTGCCTTCCGCAATTTGCAGAACGGCACAGGAGGCCCATTATAGAAATGCCTATTCTTGTCCGCCAAACGGACAAGAATAGGACAGGATTTATAATTTTTGCGGTGCCACGGAACAGAGCAACGGATGCGGACAGCAAGCAGAGTGCTGTCCGCATCTTTTGTGCACCCATTGAAATGAATTGTTCCGTATACGGACTGTATGCGGAACGCAGAAAACGGCCTTTATACGGAACGCAAAATACGTTCGTGTGAACAAGCCCTAATAGTAATGTTTTAAAATGTGCAGGGATTTAAGTTGTCCAGCCCCTAATACGGGGTGGTGATAGTGGTCGTATTTTACTCCAGAAAGAAGCAGCCTGGATTATAAAAAGTAGAGCCATGGGCCCTCTGGGGTTAAATGATAAAAACGACCTGGCAGTGTTTTTATAGTATTATTAGTTTATGTGTGTTTTTTTTGTTTGCCTTGTCTTCTGATTGGTCTTCATACATGTGTCAGTCACTTAATCAGTGATGAAGGTGTGGGAGTATGAACCAAGCCGATTCAGTCACTGATGGCTTGAAAAAGCGCAACATGCGCGAAATGGCTGTCACCTCCTAGCTGTGTTTTGCCCGCATGACGCTGACCTTTTTATGTGAATAAAGCTGCAAAGAGTATTTTTTGGTGAGTGCTGCATTCTTTTTTCTTTTCTCTCCTTTGATGCAGAGCACTATAAGCATCACATGGAGTGCCCATATCTCTGCAGCACGTAGATACAGGGACATTCTTAGGGCTCATGCAGATGGCCATTGCCCGGCCATACCGGTATTGCAGCCCACAAACAGCGGGTCTGCAAAATAACGGGCACTGGCCGTGTGCACACCATATAACGGATGTGGACCCATTCACTTTAATGGTTCCACAATCCAAAAGGAGTGGTGCGGAATGGATACACGGAACCGCACGGAAGCACTAAGGAGTGCTCCCATGGTTGTCTGTCTGAGCCTCTGCACCGCCAAAAAATAGAGCATGTTTTATTTTATTATGCAGTGCGGACAGATCATGGATTCATTCAAGTTGCGGTCCCCCAATGCACAAAACGGTTCGTGTGCATGAGCCCTTAAAGAAAGCAATACTGGTGGTAATCAACCTCTGCTTTAACATTGCATTTTTACAGCATTCTATCAATTAATTATTTTATTGTTTAGTCATTGAAACTATTAATTGAGTGAAAGGAACTCTAAACATGGAAAATGCACTCATGTTATTCACATGTTACTGCTGAGGCCACTGATTGCCAGGTAATGGTGATGTGCATGTAGATGGCACATTACTAGAGTTGAGCGAACACCTGGATGTTCGGGTTCGAGAAGTTCGGCCGAACTTCCCGGAAATGTTCGGGTTCGGGATCCGAACCCGATCCGAACTTCGTCCCGAACCCCATTGAAGTCAATGGGGACCCGAACTTTTGGGCACTAAAAAGGCTGTAAAACAGCCCAGGAAAGAGCTAGAGGGCGGCAAAAGGCAGCAACATGTAGGTAAATCCCCTGCAAACAAATGTGGATAGGGAAATGAATTAAAATAAAAATAAAAAAAATAAAAATGAACCAATATCAATTGGACAGAGGTCCCATAGCAGAGAATCTGGCTTCACGTCACCCACCACTGGAACAGGCCACTGTCACACATTTAGGCCCCGGCACCCAGACAGAGGAGAGGTTCATTCAACTTTGGGTTGCCCCGCAATATAATGGTAAAATGAAAATAAAAATAGGATTGAATGAGGAAGTGCCCTGGAGTAGAATAATATATTGTTAAGGGGAGGTAGTTAATATCTAATCTGCACAAGGGATGGACAGGTCCTGTGGGATCCATGCCTGGTTCATTTTTATGAACGTCAGCTTGTCCACATTGGCTGTAGACAGGCGGCTGCGTTTGTCTGTAATGTTGCCCCCTGCCGTGCTGAATACACGTTCAGACAAAACGCTGGCCGCCGGGCAGGCCAGCACCTCCAAGGCATAAAAGGCTAGCTCTGGCCACGTGGACAATTTGGAGACCCAGAAGTTGAATGGGGCCGAACCATCAGTCAGTACGTGGAGGGGTGTGCACAGGTACTGTTCCACCATGTTAGTGAAATGTTGCCTCCTGCTAACACGTTCCGTATCAGGTGGTGGTGCAGTTAGCTGTGGCGTGGTGACAAAACTTTTCCACATCTCTGCCATGCTAACCCTGCCCTCAGAGGAGCTGGCCGTGACACAGCTGCGTTGGCGACCTCTTGCTCCTCCTCTGCCTTCGCCTTGGGCTTCCACTGGTTCCCCTGTGACATTTGGGAATGCTCTCAGTAGCGCGTCTACCAACAAGCGCTTGTACTCGCGCATCTTCCTATCACGCTCCAGTGTAGGAAGTAAGGTGGGCACATTGTCTTTGTACCGGGGATCCAGCAGGGTGGCAACCCAGTAGTCCGCACACGTTAAAATGTGGGCAACTCTGCTGTCGTTGCGCAGGCACTGCAGCATGTAGTCGCTCATGTGTGCCAGGCTGCCCAGAGGTAAGGACAAGCTGTCCTCTGTGGGAGGCGTATCGTCATCGTCCTGTGTTTCCCCCCAGCCACGCACCAGTGATGGGCCCGAGCTGCTTTGGGTGCCACCCCGCTGTGAACATGCTTCATCCTCATCCTCATCCTCCTCCACCTCCTCCTCGTCCTCCTCGTCCTCCAGTAGTGGGCCCTGTCTGGCCACATTTGTACCTGGCCTCTGGTGTTGCAAAAAACCTCCCTCTGAGTCACTTTGAAGAGACTGGCCTGAAAGTGCTAAAAATGACCCCTCTTCCTCCTCTTCCTCCTGGGCCACCTCCTCTTCCATCATCGCCCTAAGTGTTTTCTCAAGGAGACATAGAAGTGGTATTGTAACGCTGATAACGGCGTCATCGCCACTGGCCATGTTGGTGGAGTACTCGAAACAGCGCAACAGGGCACACAGGTCTCGCATGGAGGCCCAGTCATTGGTGGTGAAGTGTGTCTGATCCGCAGTGCGACTGAACCGTGCGTGCTGCAGCTGAAACTCCACTATGGCCTGCTGCTGCTCGCACAGTCTGTCCAGCATATGCAAGGTGGAGTTCCACCTGGTGGGTACGTCGCATATGAGGCGGTGAGCGGGAAGGCCGAAGTTATGCTGTAGCGCAGACAGGCGAGCAGCGGCAGGGGGTGAACGCCGGAAGCGCGAACAGACGGCCCGAACTTTATGCAGCAGCTCTGACATGTCGGGGTAGTTGCGAATGAACTTCTGCACCACCAAATTCAGCACATGCGCCAGGCAAGGGATGTGCGTCAAACCGGCTAGTCCCAGAGCTGCAACGAGATTTCGCCCATTATCGCACACCACCAGGCCGGGCTTGAGGCTCACCGGCAGCAACCACTCGTCGGTCTGTTGTTCTATACCCCGCCACAACTCCTGTGCGGTGTGGGGCCTGTCCCCCAAACATATGAGTTTCAGAATGGCCTGCTGTCGTTTACCCCGTGATGTGCTGAAGTTGGTGGTGAAGGTGTGTGGCTGACTGGATGAGCAGGTGGAAGAAGAGGAGGAGGAAGCTGAGTAGGAGGAGGAGGAGACAGGAGGCAAAGAATGTTGCCCTGCGATCCTTGGCGGCGGAAGGACGTGCGCCAAACAGCTCTCCGCCTGGGGTCCAGCCGCCACTACATTTACCCAGTGTGCAGTTAGGGAGATATAGCGTCCCTGGCCGTGCTTACTGGTCCACGTATCTGTGGTTAGGTGGACCTTGCCACAGATGGCGTTGCGCAGTGCACACTTGATTTTATCGGACACTTGTTTGTGCAGGGAAGGCACGGCTCTCTTTGAGAAGTAGTGGCGGCTGGGAACAACATACTGTGGGACAGCAAGTGACATGAGCTGTTTGAAGCTGTGTGTGTCCACCAGCCTAAATGACAGCATTTCATAGGCCAGTAGTTTAGAAATGCTGGCATTCAGGGCCAGGGATCGAGGGTGGCTAGGTGGGAATTTACGCTTTCTCTCAAATGTTTGTGAGATGGAGAGCTGAACGCTGCCGTGTGACATGGTTGAGATGCTTGGTGACGCAGGTGGTGGTGTTGGTGGTACATCCCATGTTTGCCGGGCGGCAGGTGCCAACGTTCCTCCAGAGGCGGAGGAAGAGGCCGAGGCGGCGGCAGCAGCAGAAGAGGCCGAGGCAGCAGCAGCAGAAGAGGTAGCAGGGGGAGCCTGAGTGACTTCTTTGTTTTTAAGGTGTTTACTCCACTGCAGTTCATGCTTTGCATGCAGGTGCCTGGTCATGCAGGTTGTGCTAAGGTTCAGAACGTTAATGACTCGCTTCAGGCTCTGATGGCACAGCGTGCAAACCACTCGGGTCTTGTCGTCAGCACATTGTTTGAAGAAGTACCATGCCAGGGAACTCCTTGAAGCTGCCTTTGGGGTGTTCGGTCCCAGATGGTGGCGGTCATTAGCCGGCGGAGTCTCTAGGCGGCGGGTGTTCTGATTTTGCCCACTGCTCCCTCTTTTGCTACGCTGTTGGCTCGGTCTCACCACTGCCTCTTCCTCCGAACTGTGAAAGTCAGTGGCACGACCTTCATTCCATGTGGGGTCTAGGACCTCATCGTCCCCTGCATCGTCTTCCACCCAGTCTTGATCCCTGACCTCCTGTTCAGTCTGCACACTGCAGAAAGACACAGCAGTTGGCACCTGTGTTTCGTCATCATCAGAGACGTGCTGAGGTGGTATTCCCATGTCCTCATCATCAGGAAAAATAAGTGGTTGTGCGTTAGTGCATTCTATCTCTTCCACCCCTGGGGAAGGGCTAGGTGGATGCCCTTGGGAAACCCTGGCAGCAGAGTCTTCAAACAGCATAAGAAACTGCTGCATAACTTGAGGCTCAGACAGTTTCCCTGATATGCATGGGGGTGATGTGACAGACCGATGGGCTTGGTTTTCATGCGCCATCTGTGCGCTTTCTGCAGAAGACTGGGTGGGAGATAATGTGAACGTGCTGGATCCACTGTCGGCCACCCAATTGACTAATGCCTGCACCTGCTCAGGCCTTACCATCCTTAGAACGGCATTGGGCCCCACCAAATATCGCTGTAAATTCTGCTGGCTACTGGGACCTGAGGTAGTTGGTTCACTAGGACGTGTGGCTGTGGCAGAACGGCCACGTCCTCTCCCAGCACCAGAGGGTCCACTAACACTACCACGACCATGTCCACGTCCGCGTCCCTTATTAGATGTTTTCCTCATTGTTCCCGTTCACCACAATTTTGAGAATGGCAAATTTGGGAATGGTTTTTCAACCCAGAAAAAAAAGTGTGCTTTTACGGTCACTACAAATAACTTGACCAGCTAAAACAGTACAGATTTGGTTAAATAGAGATGTGAGGCCTGTTTTTTTTTTTTGCGCTGTGTGACGGTATAGGTTTAATCACAGAATCAGATTTCTATCAGCACGCTAGCGTGTGTCTTAGGTTTTTCTGAATGACACTATCACTAGCTTCAATGTAAGATATTCTTTTTGGGATAGATTTCAAGTAGGCCTCAAATACCAGAAACTAGTTATTTTGAGAATGGCAAATTTGGGAATGGTTTTTCAACACAGAAAAAAAAAGTGTGCTTTTACGGTCACTACAAATAACTTGACCAGCTAAAACAGTACAGATTTGGTTAAATCGAGATGTCAGGCCTGTTTTTTTTTTGCGCTGTGTGACAGGTATAGGTTTAATCACAGAATCAGACTTCTATCTGCACGCTAGCGTGTGTCTTAGGTTTTTCTGAATGACACTATCAATACCTTCAATGTAAGATATTCTTTTTGGGATAGATTTCAAGTAGGCCTCAAATACCAGAAACTAGTTATTTTGAGAATGGCAAATTTGGGAATGGTTTTTCAACCCAGAAAAAAAAGTGTGCTTTTACGGTCACTACAAATAACTTGACCAGCTAAAACAGTACAGATTTGGTTAAATAGAGATGTGAGGCCTGTTTTTTTTTGCGCTGTGTGACAGGTATAGGTTTAATCACAGAATCAGATTTCTATCAGCACGCTAGCGTGTGTCTTAGGTTTTTCTGAATGACACTATCACTAGCTTCAATGTAAGATATTCTTTTTGGGATAGATTTCAAGTAGGCCTCAAATACCAGAAACTAGTTATTTCGAGAATGGCAAATTTGGAAATGGTTTTTCAACCCAGAAAAAAAAGTGTGCTTTTACGGTCACTACAAATAACTTGACCAGCTAAAACAGTACAGATTTGGTTAAATAGAGATGTGAGGCCTGTTTTTTTTTGCGCTGTGTGACAGGTATAGGTTTAATCACAGAATCAGATTTATATCAGCACGCTAGCGTGTGTCTTAGGTTTTTCTGAATGACACTATCACTAGCTTCAATGTAAGATATTCTTTTTGGGATAGATTTCAAGTAGGCCTCAAATACCAAAAACTAGTTATTTTGAGAATGGCAAATTTGGGAATGGTTTTTCAACCCAGAAAAAAAAAGTGTGCTTTTACGGTCACTACAAATAACTTGACCAGCTAAAACAATACAGATTTAATTAAATAGAGATGTGAGGCCTGTTTTTTTTTGCGCTGTGTGACAGGTATAGGTTTAATCACAGAATCAGATTTCTATCAGCACGCTAGCGTGTGTCTTAGGTTTTTCTGAATGACACTATCACTAGCTTCAATGTAAGATATTCTTTTTGGGATAGATTTCAAGTAGGCCTCAAATACCAAAAACTAGTTATTTTGAGAATGGCAAATTTGGGAATGGTTTTTCAACCCAGAAAAAAAAGTGTGCTTTTACGGTCACTACAAATAACTTGACCAGCTAAAACAGTACAGATTTGGTTAAATAGAAATGTCAGGTCTATATTTTAGGCGCTGGGTGACAGGCTCAACTTGCCCCTGATGTAATATATGGCCAAAAAATAACTACACTGTTGATGGTTAAATGCACTTGGGTGACACAGGCTCAGCCTGCACCAGATGTAGTATATGGCCAAAAAATAATCAGACTGTCGATGGTTAAATGCACTTCGGTGACACAGGCTCAGCTTGCAGCTGATGTAGTATATGGCCAAAAAATAACCAGACTGTTGATGGTTAAATGCACTTCGGTGACACAGGCTCAGCCTGCAGCTGATGTAGGATATAGCACAAAATAACCACACTATCGATGGTTAAATACACTTGGTGATAGCTTGTGCTGGCGCACCACAAGTCACAAAATGGCCGCCGATCACCCCAGAAAAAAAGTGATCTAAAAACGCTCTGGGCAGCCTCAAAAAAGTGAGCAAGTCAATAATAGCACTTCAATGATCCACAGCTGCAGATCGATCACAGAATGAAGTCTTTTGGAGGAGTTAATCTGCCTAATCTCGCCCTAACGTCGCAGCTGCAACCTCTCCCTATACTGATCATAGCAGAGTGACGTGCGGCGCTACGTGACTCCAGCTTAACCACCTCCGGACCGCTGTACGCACAGACGCGTCCTGGAGGTGGTTGATTTATTCCGAGTGGACGCGCCGGCGCGTCCTCTCGCGATGGCCGAGATTTCCTGTGAACGCGCACACACAGGCGCGCGCGCTCACAGGAACGGAAGGTAAGAAAGTGGATCTCCAGCCTGCCAGCGGCGATCGTTCGCTGGCAGGCTGGAGATGTGATTTTTTTTAACCCCTAACAGGTATATTAGACGCTGTTTTGATAACAGCGTCTAATATACCTGCTACCTGGTCCTCTGGTGGTCCCCTTTGTTTGGATCGACCACCAGAGGACACAGGTAGCTCAGTAATATGTTGCACCAAGCACCACACTACACTACACCCCCCCCCGTCACTTATTAACCCCTTATTCACCCTTGATCACCCCTGATCACCCCATATAGACTCCCTGATCACCCCCCTGTCATTGATTACCCCCCTGTCATTGATCACACCCCTGTAAAGCTCCATTCAGACGTCCGCATGATTTTTACAAATCCACTGATAGATGGATCGGATCCGCAAAACGCACACGGACGTCTGAATGGAGCCTTACAGGGGCATGATCAATGACTGTGGTGATCACCCCATATAGACTCCCTGATCACCCCCCTGTCATTGATCACCCCCCGGTAAAGCTCCATTCAGACGTCCGCATGATTTTTACGGATCCACTGATCGATGGATCGGATCCGCAAAACGCACACGGACGTCTGAATGGAGCCTTACAGGGGCATGATCAATGACTGTGGTGATCACCCCATATAGACTCCCTGATCACCCCCCTGTCATTGATTACCCCCCTGTCATTGATCACCCCCCTGTAAAGCTCCATTCAGACGTCCGCATGATTTTTACGGATCCACTGATAGATGGATCGGATCCGCAAAACGCACACGGACGTCTGAATGGAGCCTTACAGGGGCATGATCAATGACTGTGGTGATCACCCTATATAGACTCCCTGATCACCCCCCTGTCATTGATTACCCCCCTGTCATTGATCACCCCCCTGTAAAGCTCTATTCAGACGTCCGCATGATTTTTACGGATCCACTGATAGATGGATCGGATCCGCAAAACGCACATGGACGTCTGAATGGAACCTTACAGGGGCATGATCAATGACTGTGGTGATCACCCCATATAGACTCCCTGATCACCCCCCCTGTCATTGATTACCCCCCTGTCATTGATCAACCCCCTGTAAAGCTCCATTCAGACGTCCGCATGATTTTTACGGATCCACTGATAGATGGATCGGATCCGCAAAACGCACACGGACGTCTGAATGGAGCCTTACAGGGGCATGATCAATGACTGTGGTGATCACCCCATATAGACTCCCTGATCACCCCCCTGTCATTGATTACCCCCCTGTCATTGATCACCCCCCTGTAAAGCTCCATTCAGATGTCCGCATGATTTTTACGGATCCACTGATAGATGGATCGGATCCGCAAAACACACACGGACGTCTGTATGGAGCCTTACAGGGGCGTGATCAATGACTGGTGATCACCCCATATAGACTCTCTGATCACCCCCCTGTCATTGATCACCCCCCTGTCATTGATCACACCCCTGTCATTGATCACCCCCCCTGTCATTGATCACCCCTCTGTAAGGCTCCATTCAGACATTTTTTTGGCCCAAGTTAGCGGAAATATATTTTTTTTTCTTACAAAGTCTCATATTCCACTAACTTGCGTCAAAAAATTAAATCTCACATGAACTCACCATACCCCTCACGGAATCCAAATGCGTAAAAATTTTTAGACATTTATATTCCAGACTTCTTCTCACGCTTTAGGGCCCCTAGAATGCCAGGGCAGTATAAATACCCCACATGTGACCCCATTTCGGAAAGAAGACACCCCCAGGTATTCCGTGAGGGGCATATTGAGTCCATGAAAGATTGAAATTTTTGTCCCAAGTTAGCGGAAAGGGAGACTTTGTGAGAAAAAAATAAATAAAATCAATTTCCGCTAACTTGTGCCAAAAAAAAATAATTTCTGTGAACTCGCCATGCCCCTCATTGAATACCTTGGGGTGTCTTCTTTCCAAAATGGGGTCACATGTGGGGTATTTATACTGCCCTGGCATTCTAGAGGCCCTAAAGCGTGAAAAGAAGTCTGGGATCCAAATGTCTAAAAATGCCCTCATAAAAGGAATGTGGGCCCCTTTGCGCATTTAGGCCGCAAAAAAGTGTCACACATCTGGTATCGCCGTACTCAGGAGAAGTTGGGGAATGTGTTTTGGGGTGTCATTTTACATATACCCATGCTGGGTGAGAGAAATATCTTGGCAAAAGACAACTTTTCCCATTTTTTTATACAAAGTTGGCATTTGACCAAGATATTTATCTCACCCAGCATGGGTATATGTAAAATGACACCCCAAAACACATTCCCCAACTTCTCCCGAGTACGGCGATACCACATGTGTGACACTTTTTTGCAGCCTAGGTGGGCAAAGGGGCCCACATTCCAAAGAGCACCTTTCGGATTTCACAGGTCATTTACCTACTTACCACACATTAGCGCCCCTGGAAAATGCCAGGGCAGTATAACTACCCCACAAGTGACCCCATTTTGGAAAGAAGACACCCCAAGGTATTCCGTGAGGGGCATGGCGAGTTCCTAGAATTTTTTATTTTTTGTCACAAGTTAGTGGAAAATGATGATTTTTTTTTTATTTATTTTTTTCTTACAAATTCTCATATTCCACTAACTTGTGACAAAAAATAAAAACTTCCATGAACTCACTATGCCCATCAGCGAATACCTTGGGGTGTCTTCTTTCCAAAATGGGGTCACTTGTGGGTAGTTATACTGCCCTGGCATATTAGGGGCCCAAATGTGTGGTAAGGAGTTTGAAATCAAATTCTGTAAAAAATGACCAGTGAAATCCGAAAGGTGCTCTTTGGAATATGGGCCCCTTTGCCCACCTAGGCTGCAAAAAAGTGTCACACATCTGGTATCGCCGTACTCAGGAGAAGTTGAGGAATGTGTTTTGGGGTGTCTTTTTACATATACCCATGCTGGGCGAGATAAATATCTTGGTCAAATGCCAACTTTGTATAAAAAAATGGGAAAAGTTGTCTTTTGCCAAGATATTTCTCTCACCCAGCATGGGTATATGTAAAATGACACCCCAAAACACATTCCCCAACTTCTCCCGAGTACGGAGATACCACATGTGTGGCACTTTTTTGCAGCCTAGGTGGGCAAAGGGGCCCACATTCCAAAGAGCACCTTTCGGATTTCACTGGTCATTTAAATCGTTAAATTTCGATTAATAACAAAAAAAGTAAAAATGTCAGCAGCAATGAAATACCACCAAATGAAAGCTCTATTAGTGAGAAGAAAAGGAGGTAAAATTCATTTGGGTGGTAAGTTGCATGACCGAGCAATAAACGGTGAAAGTAGTGTAGGTCAGAAGTGTAAAAAGTGGCCTGGTCTTTCAGGGTGTTTAAGCACTGGGGGCTGAGGTGGTTAAATAGAGGCTGGGTCACATGCTGCACTGGCCAATCACAGCCATGCCAATAGTAGGCATGGCTGTGATGGCCTCTTGGGGCAAGTAGTATGACGCTTGTTGATTGGCTGCTTTGCAGCCTTTCAAAAAGCGCCAAGAAAGCGCCGAACACCGAACCCGAACCCGGACTTTTACGAAAATGTTCGGGTTCGGGTCAGTGTCACGGACACCCCAAAATTCGGTACGAACCCGAACTATACAGTTCGGGTTCGCTCATCCCTACACATTACACTTCCAATCACACCACCGCCAGAGACATCATGCCCAGTCATCCCAATTCTTTTCCAGGTCTCAGACAACTCCTTTAAAGTATTTGTCCTCTCCCCGACATGTCTATTTCAGTAAATACTTGCATTCCCCAAACTATAGCAATAGCATGTTTTTATTTTTAACTCTACATTGTGCCATTACTCTGTTATTCTTCCTAGAAATGCATAAATTAATAGCAGGGAGTTTTCATTCCTCTTGTCAAAGGGATGAGTCTCTACATAGTTTGGCACTGTCAGCACTGATTGGACAATGTCAGAGTGTGTAGGGACACCCTCCCAACTGTCCATTTATTCATAAATTTCTAGGAGGAATAACAGTGGAAAGTCACAACACAGAGTTCTAAAAAAGGTGCTTCAGAATTATGTGACTGCCATGGGGAACATAATTTATTACTGAAACAGACATGTCAGAAGACCAGACATGTCCTCTTTAACCCCTTCGGGTCTTTAAAAATGGTGCCTGCTCCGGAACAACCAGGTGCCTACTGTTTCATACTATAGCAGCCACTGCTAATGTCTGCAATTGGCAGTAACCCCCTAAAATGCTGTGGTCAAATGTGACCATGGCTTCTGAGAGTGCTAAAAACCAGAAGTGCACACTTATGGTTCAGGCGTGCCTTCCCTGGCTGAGATCGGGGAAAGCACCCCAATCTAATAATAAGCTGGAGCTTGTACTAGGTTTACAGGCTCATTATTAGTATATCCCAGTTCAGGCCAACAGGTGGCATCACTGAACCAGGATATAGCAATTTCTGTACAGAATAATGGACCATTTTCCATTATTCTGTACAAGTTGTAATCTGATGATTGTAAGTTGTGGTCCACTTGGGGACCTAACAAAAAAAAAAAAAAAATAGAAAAAATATATAAAAATAACAAAATAATCCCCATTTCCCCAAAATCCTAAATAAATAAAGAATTAAAAAAAGCAACATCATTGGCAATACCGCATGTGAGAACACCCGTACTATTAAAATATAAAAAAGTGAGCCCATATGGTAAATGGCGTCATGGAAAAAAAAAAGTTAAAATGACAGATTAGCCATTTTTTCATCACCCTATCGCCCCAAAAAATTTGAAAAAAAGTGTAAAACAGTCATACACACCCCAAGATGGTATTAACAAAAAATACAAATCATCCTGCAAAAATGACAGAACTTCATAGACATAACTATAAAAATGTTAGAGGATTATATAGCAATATAGCAATATAGCAATATAGCAATATAGCAATATAGGAATATAGCAATGACCAAAAAAAATAAATTCAAAAGTTTTTATTTTTTTAATTATTAAAACGCAAGAAAATTTATACATATGTGGCATCACCGGATTGGTACTGACCTGGAGAATGAAGAGCACAAGTCAGTTTTACCACATAGTGAACGCCATAAAAAAAAAAAGCCAAAACTGTTGAGGAATAGCGTTTTTTTTTTCCAATTCCACCCCATTTGGAAAAATAAAAATGCAAAAAAGGAAAATCGCCACATCAGGAAAGGGTTAATACATCTGGCAATTAACATTTTATTATAGTTGTATGCAGTATAGACAATCCTACTGTACATACACCCACATCACAAATCTTTCTGCTGTCCTGAGTAAATCAGCTTGGAGCCCGGCTGCTGTGTCTAGACCATGTACAGCAAACTATTAGTGGTGAAAGTACGAATGTTTTCATTCATTTACAGCAAGGTGTATTTATATAAGACTTGAAATCTCTTGGAAAATCAATAGTTGTATCGCACATATACTTCTATGGCCTTTTGGTCGCAAACAGAAAATAATGCGAGTCATATGCAACTAGGTATTATAAATTGTATTTTTATAACCCCCATGTGAAGCTTTCGGGTGGCTGCACACGGTGTGGATTCTGTGGAGAAAAACCGTAGCATAATACAGTACCACCAAAGTTAATCTGTGCTTTTTTCCTTCTATGTGAAAATTTTAAAATCTGCAACATGTTAATTGTTTATGCGATTCTGCACCTTCTGTAGAGGGGTTTTCCTCATAGCCATCAGTGGGGTTGTTAAAAAAACGCATAAAAAAACACACCAAAACCGCAATAAATAGTGCAAATTTGTGTGCCTTTTTGGGGGGGTTTTGGTGCTTATTTCATGTGGTATTTCTCCATACAAATTGGTGCTGTACACGGGTAACGTGTGGTTATTCTGCGCAGATTTTTCATGCAGAAAAACCGGAGCGGAATACAGTACCAGCAAAGTGTATGAGATCAAACAAATCTCATGTACACTTAGCATTCTTCCTTAGGTGTGCAAATTGACTTGCCATGCGGATTTTGAAATCTGCAGTTTGTCAAGTGTTGCGTTTATCTTGTGTGGTTTTCACTCTTTTAAATGGAATTTAAATGCAGAAAATCTGCATCAAATCTGTCCCAAAAACAACATAAAAACCACACAAGAAAAACGTACCAAAAATGTGATAAATAGTGCAGATTTATGTGCATTTATTGTGCAGATTTCTTGTAGAATTTCACTCTTTTCCAGTGAAGTGTGAGATCTGTGGCAAAACCGCATGAAATCCACACCAAAGTGCACATAAAATCCACATGTAGATCTTATGTGCATTCACCCGCATTCTTGTGCAGGTGACCTTAAAGTGGAACTGAGTTTTCAAAAAACTATTATAAATTCTATTTTTACAAACTGTATATGAAGCTTTCAAGGGGTTATCCAACCCCTATAATGCCCAGACACCTCACACAGATTATAATTCCCTAGCTGCCCAGTACCAGTGTTGCTCCTGATACCCCCACGGCCGCCGTTGCGTCTCCCCGTCGCACTGATCAAAACATCCAGCGCCGGGGTGGTGGTCAAGGGTGGGGCTTGGGGCAGCTAATAGCAGGCCGCGACAAGGACAAGCCTTCCTAGGGATGCTCGTTCCTGTCGCGGCCTGCTATTGGCTGCCCCCCCTGCCCTGGATGTTTTGATCTGCATGACGGAGAAATGCAGCAGCCATGTGGCGGTCAGGAGCGACGAAGGTGCTGGAGACCAGGTCAGTATAACATGTATGAGGTGTCCGGGCATATCATAGCAACACATCAAAAGGTATTAATTAGTGGGGGTTCGAGTGCTAAGATCCCCACTGAACACTAGAACAAGGAGGGAGAAGCATTCACATAGTGTGATCTCTGTCCTTGCTGAAGGAGATGGAAGCAAGATGGTCCCATTGACTTTCTGTAGGTTGTCTGCTTTAACTTCAGTAATTCCATTGCCAACATCTTGGCTTTTGTGCTCTGTTGAAAAGAAGCTCACTTAATTTCTTATGATTCAGCATCAGAACATTTACCTCCTGAAATGCTTTGTATTACTCTTATTATACTAGTTTATTGAAGGACATGTTTTTTGTTAGAAAATGTGTTATTTCAGCTATTTATGGAGACATTAGCAATGACCCTGCAAAGAATCAATACAGATACTAAAGAAAATTGTCCATGTGGTATATGTATTGACATACTGTATCCTGAACATGATTTGAGGTTTTACTGTAAGCTGCATTGTACTGCACAGCTATTATAAAGAAGATTTAAGCTGGGTTCACATGCTACCGGCTTTTTTAAAACCCAATGTACACTTACATTAAAACATAACTTTTGTTTCTCCTAAGTAAAAGATATCCAATTACAAATACACATATATCACTCCCCGTGTAGTAGTCAGTAGACCTTGTAGTAGTCCTTGCCCTAGAGATTCACCTTAATTTGACGTTATTTGTGTAAAGTGATGACCCTTAAAAGACCTGCTCATCATGACAATTCATAGAGTTCCCTATTTACAGGGGACAAAATGACATCAGGAGAACCTAAATATGGTAATAGAGCAGAAGTACTAAATTACACGATACTGAAAACAAGGTACAGAAAGAGCATGAATGGTGTTTCTAAATGCATATGCAGATTGGTTTGCTTGAGGCATGGACTGCTTGTGCTCTGGCATGGCATACCAGGCTGCAGTTTTGCTGACTAGACAAAATATCCTTATTGTGGCATAATATATAAGTATAACAGAGAATAACAGTATAATTGGTCACTAGCATGTTCAAGTGACTTAAGTGGTGTCATATTACTCCTGATGAACCTAAAACCACTTGGAGAATGCATCAAGGCTGTTAATACACTGATTAATGTAAGCCTTTAGAGTTATTTAACTTTTTGAGGAAAAGGTTCAGGGTTACCTATGGTAATGGGTAGTGTTGAGCAAATTGAAGCATCTGAAGTGGAATTCGATCCGATGATGGGGAACGGTCGCAACTCACCCACCAGACGGGACCTAGGAGTCTTGGACCTGGCACATACCTCACTCGAGGACACATATGAGTGGACATCTCTTGACAAAGTGGGCCACCAGTAAAACCTGGAGACGAGTTCCTCGTTGGCATTAATACCCGGATGTCCACTAAACGCAGAATTATGGCACTCACCCAACAGTCGGAGACGTAAATGACCAGACACAAATAATTTATCAGCAAGGGACTGTACAGGAGCCATGTGTTGTCCCGCAGTAATTTCGGTCATCAGGGCGGAGGAGACTGGAACTCCACCCACCACATGTTGGACCGACTATATGAACAGAGAAAGGCCTTGAACAATTTCTTGATGATGCAGGCAGACAGGGGTACTCCCCTGTGTAACTTCGACATTAACCAGTGGCGGCTCATGCGTGACACTTGCCGTTTTCTCAGGCCCTTTCAGGAGGCTTCTTTATTAGCCAGTCACCAGGGCTACAGGATGAATGATGTCATTCCACTCAGGCTGAACTGGTTGAGGAGGAGGATGAGGAGGAGGATATTAACTCCCAGGAAATGTATACAGAAATAGGCCGTTTATCTGCACAAGTGGCATGAGAGGAGCAGGAGGAGCTGGAGGGCGATTAGAAAGACCAGACAGATGACTGTAACAGACCATGGCAGTATGCAGTGGAGATGGAGACATGAAGTGCCTCCGAGTCCCTTGCATAAATGGCCAGCTGCATGCTGATTTGCTTTAATAAGCTGTGTAATTTAACTGTTATTGGGTTAAACTTTGTTTAATAACATACTCAGATCAGGACAGGACAGATGATTCTGACAGACTGTGGCAGTATGCAGTGAATATGGAGGCAGGGAGTCCTTTCGAGAATCTTGCCTTAATGGCCAGATGCATGCTGATTTGCTTGTGTAGTGACAGATGCATTATCACATTTTGTAAGAGGAATGAATATTGGCATTCCAAGATGTTAGATCCTTGCTACCAGGCCAAACTGGGGGCCTTTTTTTTTTACAGCTGCTGAGAGGGATGATGAACTGAAATCCTATAATGACATCCTATGTAGTCAGTTGGTCACTGCCTATGTGCGCCATTGCCCATCCTCACAAAGATCTGACAAGGAGAACCCTCTGTGCTCATGCTCCACTGGAGAGGGGGGGGGGGGGGGGGGAGAGCAGCACCAGCTCCATCAGCAGTAACTTGAGTCTCCAGTCTCTGATGAGCATGTTTCTTCACCTGCCTACTGAAGGAACCAGCCAGCAGCAGCAAAACATGGAGCAGAAGCTGAACCAAGTAGGTGGTGGCATACTTAGATTGCACCCTGTCACCCAGATCCAAGATCACCTGGACTACTGGGCAGCCATATTTTAATTGTGGCCACAAATGGCTGAGTTTGCCCTGAACATACTTTCCTGCCTGGCCAGTGGTGTGTCATCTGAGCGGGCGTTTAGTGTGGCATTGTTAAGAGATTAACCTTTCTAAAGATGAATCAGGCTTGGATCAGCCAGGGTTTCCACACACCGGTGCCTGATGCATCAAACTAGATCATTCTGGTAGCAATGTTCTGACTGCAGTGTTTAGCCACACCAGAACATTGTGAAAAATGGCCCATTACTTCTAGCTACATGCTTCAGCCACTATTCTTATGCTGCCACCCGCCTGATGCCACACACCTGTTGCCTCTGCTGCCATCTTCTCCTACTGCCACCATCTTGTGCTGTTACTGCCACTGCTGTTTCCCCCAAACCTCCCTACTCTGTGACTGGGCCACTGTGTTGACTCCTCATGCTTTGCCATAGTATCCATGTTTGGTCTTGACGTCACAGTTTATTTTACCATTCTTCTGATCCGTCATAACTGAAAAATGAAAAAAAAAAAAAAAAACGGAGCCTGTCTTATGGAAACATCTATACGGCCTCCATCAAATGGTCAATATTTTGCATGAGTATTTATTCATGATTTGAAAGCCATAGGCAGGAGTGAGTCCAAAACACAGAAGACATGCAAATATTCCTGTCACAGCCAGACAGCTGAGAAGCGCTCACAGGAGCTCTCAGATCCTCCTCCTTGAATTTCTTTGTTTTGGTTTAGTTTCTCATCTCGTTAGTCTATCTCAGCTGTCATGCAGTTGGACTGATATGCTACCCTTTAAGTTCCTCCCCATAAGCAGTAGTGTGCGGCTGATACAACTTCCTGGAGTGTGTGTGCATGCTGTTCCCAGTTCCCAGTTCCGGGTCGTCAGTCGTCTGCAAGATAAGTGCTGTTTATGTATTTATGATTTTGTCTTTTCTGGATCCAGGTGACCCTGACTCCCTCTGTGTCAGTGTAGGGAGCCGGTGGTCGTGTCCCTTCACTATTGTAGGGTCTTCAGGTAATAGATAGCCGAGGAACGTGGATATGCGGCCATCCACCTTTGGGGTGTTCGCATAGGCTGAGCAGTGAGGGAGAGCGGCAGGTCTATTGCAGGGGTCTCCCTTTGTTCCTTAGTTTGTGGATCCAGAAAAGACAATGTTTATATGGTATTGTCTTGTTTCCTGTACACCATCCGTGACATTATCAGGCCGCCAAAACCGTCTCAAGCATGGATCCGGTTTCACTTTTGGCTGAACGCCTCCAGGGTCTTTCATTGGAGGTAGCTGATCTCCGTAGGATTTTTTCTCAGTTTCAAGTGACCGGTTCAGCTTGCGTTCATGGAGTTTGTGCTGAGCCCAAGATCTCGCTCCGGGATACGTTCTCTGGGGGTAGTGAGAATTTTGTGCATTTTAAAAGAGGCTTGCAAACTCCATTTTCGCCTTCTTCCCCATTCTTCTGGTGATGAAGAAAAGGAGGGTGGGGATCATTGTATCGCTGCTCAGGGGTAACGCTCAGTCTTGGGCCTGTTCGCTACCGGAGGGGGCACGGGCCCCTCCGCTCAGTGGATGAATCTTTTTAGCCCTGGGTCAGATATATGATGATCCTGATCGTATTGCTCTGGCTGAGTCTAGACTACGTCTGTTATGCCAGGGTAAACAATCCGCAGAGATATACTGCTCAGAATTTCGGAGATGGGCAGCTGATACTGGTTGGAATGATGCTGCACTCCGAAGTCAATTTTGCCATGGTCTTTCAGAGGGATTGAATAGATGCATTTTCCTTTCATAGAGGCCTATCTCCTTGGACTCTGCTATGTCTCAGGGCCGTTCGTATTGACAGGCGTCTTAGAGAGAGACGAGAGATCTCTCCTTCCTGTCCTACTCAGTCCCGGAACAGTGCAGCGGTCTCATTCTGTGCGCAGGAGTCTCAGTCGCTGTCAGCCCCTTCTGAGCAGGAGCCCATGCAGCTGGGGTTGATTGCCTCTGACAATAGAAGATTCAGCCCGCATGGAGGGTTTGGTTTTTGTTGTGGAGGTATAAATCATTTGGCAAATGTTTGTCCTCTAGGAGATTCAGGCAGTTTTCTGGGAGTAATAAAGAGACAAAAAGGAAAAAATCTTTTAAAAATGTTCCGTTCTGTTACTATTGGCAGGGTTGAGGTGGAAATTGAAGGTTTTCCGTTTGCTTGTAGTTCCCGTTTTGTCCTGCCTGCAGGGTGGCGCTAGAGAGCATGAGCATTTTGGTGTGATTTTTGTGGATAGTGGAGCAGCTGTCAACCTCATTGTAATCAATTTGCAATAACTCATGGTATCCAGGGTATGCACTTTGGGATAGGATATTCCTGTTTTTGCTATTGATTTCAGCTCCACTTTCTCAGAAATCATTAAAGGGCATAGTTCACAATATCGTTAATGTGAGTGATGCTCATGTTGAGGATGTGTCATGTTTTCGTCCTTAGCGTTTGCCTACTCCTCTAGTGTTGGGGCTACCTGGCTCACTAAACATAACCCCACCATTGATTGGCAAGCGAGGCAAAAATATGGTTGGAGTGACTTTTGCAGAGAGAATTGCCTCATAACATCTGTTTCTGAGTTTCTACTAAGACTGTACCACCTTTCCTCTCTGAATTTTTGGATGTCTTCTCTGAGAGTGGAGTTCAGGGTTTACCTCCGCACAGGGAGTATGATTGCCCTATTAATCTCATCCCAGGCGCCAAGCTGCCTAAATCTCGTTTATACAATCTCTCCCAACCTGAGAGGGTCGCTATGTCGGGCTTATATCTCTGAAGAGTCTGAGAAAAGGACACATACGACCCTCGAAGTCACCTGTTGCCGCTGGTTTTTTCTTTGTTAAGAAAAAAGATGGTGCTTTAAGACCTTGTCTGGATTTCAGGGAGCTGAACAGTATCACTATTCGTGATCCTTATCCGCTTTCCTCTGATCCCGGACCTGTTTAACCAGGTTGTTGGGGCTAAAGTCTTTTCCCAAATTAGACCTAAGAGGGGCATACAACCTGTTAGGGTCAGAGAAGGGAGACCGAATGGAAGTCGGCTTTCAATACCCCTGAGGCCATTTTGAGAATTTGGTTATGCCTTTTGGTTTGATGAATGCCCCAGACGTTTTTTCAGCATTTCGTCAACAGCATTTTTTATCATTTAATGGGAAAATTTGTATTAGTGTATTTGGATGACATTTTGATTTTTCTCCTGATTTCAAGACTCATAAGGAACACTTACGTCAGGTCTTGCTCATCCTGCGGGAGAATAAATTATACGCGAAACTGGAAAATGTGTGTTTGCGGTTCCAGAAATCCAATTTCTGGGGTTTCTTGTCGCCGCTCTGGTTTTTGCATGGACCCCGAGAAGGTCGCGCTGTGCTTGAGTTGGAGCTTCCTGAGAATCAGAAGGCGCTGATGCTTATTTTGGGCTTTGCCAATTACTACAGGAAATTTATTTTGAATTATTCCTCTGTTGTTAAAACCACTCACTGAACTGACCAGAAAGGGGGTAGATTTTTCTTCCTGGTCGGTAGAGGCGCGTAAGGCCTTTTCTAATATCAAGGAGAGTTTTTGCTTCCGCTCCCATCCTAGTAACAACCTGATATTTCGTTACCCTTCATAGTTGTGTTGATGCTTCGAGGTAGGGGTGGGTGCGGTCTTGTCTCAGGGTTCCTCTCCTGCCAAATGGCAACCGTGGCCTTTTTCTCAAAGGAAACTCTCCTCCGCAGAGAGAAATTATGATGTGGGAGATAGGGAATTGTTGCCATCAAGTTGGCTTTTGAGGAATGGCGCCATTGGCTAGAGGAGCCAGACACCTAT
The DNA here is from genome assembly GCF_905171765.1 of Bufo bufo. Taxonomy (NCBI): domain Eukaryota; kingdom Metazoa; phylum Chordata; class Amphibia; order Anura; family Bufonidae; genus Bufo; species Bufo bufo. The sequence goes on from NC_053394.1 coordinate 222,199,616, forward strand.
TACCGTGTTTACTGACCATAAAAATCTGGCCTACTTGGAGTCAGCCAAGCGTCTGAACCCGGGACAGGCCAGATGGTCCTTTGTTCTTTTCAAGGTTTAATTTGTTATTACGTTCGCCCTGGGGTTAAGAATGTGAAGGCAGATGCCCTTCACGTTGTTTTTCCGGGAGTGGGAATTTTGAAGACCCGGGTCCCATTTTGGCTGAAGGTGTGGTGGTCTCTGCTCTTTTCCTGAATTGGAGGCAGAGGTGCAGGCAGCCCGTCAGAAGCTCCTGATCTTTGTCCCTCCTGGGAGGTTGTTTGTGCCTGTCGCTTTGAGACACAAGATTTTTAAAGAACACCACGACACGGTCCTTGCTGGGCACCCGGGGGCAAGAGCCACACTGGATCTCATTGCTCGGAGATTCTGGTGGCCTGCGCTTCGTAAGTCGGTTGAGGGTTTTGTGGCAGCTTGCGAGACTTGCGCTCGTGCCAAGGTCCCTCATTCACGGCCATCAGGTCCTCTCCTTCCTTTGCCCATTCCTTCCCGTCCTTGGACACATCTGTCCATGGACTTCATAACGGACTTGCCTCGTTCCTCGGGGAAGTCTGTGATTCTGGTGGTGGTGGACCGTTTTAGCAAAATGGTGCGTTTTATCCCTTTTCCTGGTTTGCCCAATGCTAAGACGCTGGCGCAGGCATTTATTGACCACATTGTCAAATTGCATGGGATTCCTTCAGACATAGTCTCTGATAGGGGCACGCAGTTTGTTTCCAGATTCTGGAAGGCTTTCTGTTCTCGCTTGGGGGTTCGGTTGTCATTCTCTTCTGCTTTCCATCCGCAGTCGAATGGCCAGACAGAGCGCGTCAATCAGAATCTGGAGACATATCTGCGCTGTTTTGTGGCGGAGAATCAGGAGGATTGGTGTTCTTTTTTGTCCCTTGCTGAGTTTGCTTTAAATAACCGTCGTCAGGAGTCCTCTGATAAGTCACCATTTTTTGGTGCATATGGGTTCCATCCGCAGTTTGGGACTTTCTCGGGAGAGGGCTCTTCTGGTTTGCCTGATGAGGACAGATTCTCCTCGTCTTTGTCATCTATTTGGCAAAAGATTCAGGATAATCTAAAGAACATGAGTGAGAGATATAAGCGTGTGGCGGATAAGAGACGTGTGCCTGGTCCGGACCTGAATGTTGGTGATCTGGTGTGGTTGTCTACCAAGAATATCAAATTGAAGGTTCCCTCCTGGAAGTTGGGTCCTAGGTTTATTGGGCCTTACAAGATCCTGTCTGTCATCAATCCTGTTGCCTACCGTCTTGATCTTCCTCAGACTTGGAAGATCCATAATGTTTTTCATAAGTCCTTATTGAAACCTTATGTTCAACCTATTGTACCCTCGCCTTTGCCTCCTCCTCCGATTATGGTTGATGGAAATCTTGAATTTCAGGTCTCTAGGATTGTGGATTCTCGTCTTGTCCGCGGTTCCCTCCAGTACCTCGTTCATTGGGAGGGTTATGGTCCTGAGGAGAGGATGTGGTTCCCAGTGAAGGACATTAAGGCCTCTCGTCTCATCAGGGCTTTCCATAGGTCCCATCCTGAGAAGGTGGGCTCTGAGTGTCCGGAGTCCACTCCTAGAGGGAGGGGTACTGTCACAGCCAGACAGCTGAGAAGCGCTCACAGGAGCTTCTCAGATCCTCCTCCTTGAATTTCTTTGTTTTGGTTTAGTTTCTCATCTCGTTAGTCTATCTCAGCTGTCATGCAGTTGGACTGATTGCTACCCTTTAAGTTCCTCCCCATAATGCAGTAGTGTGCGGCTGATACAACTTCCTGGAGTGTGTGTGCATGCTGTTCCCAGTTCCCAGTTCCCAGTCGTCTGCAAGATAAGTGCTGTTTATGTATTTATGATTTTGTCTTTTCTGGATCCAGGTGACCCTGACTCCCTCCGTGTCAGTGTAGGGAGCCGGTGGTCGTGTCCCTTCACTATTGTAGGGTCTTCAGGTAATAGATAGCCGAGGAACGTGGATATGCGGCCATCCACCTTTGGGGTGTTCGCATAGGCTGAGCAGTGAGGGAGAGCGGCAGGTCTATTGCAGGGGTCTCCCTTTGTTCCTTAGTTGTGGATCCAGAGAGACATTGTTTATATGGTATTGTCTTGTTTCCTGTACACCATCCGTGACAATTCCCTTCACATGTCATCTCTATTTTGGACCCAATCCTGTTTTGCCTTAACAATACTGATAGAAAAAAAACTGACCAAATACTGACCGTATAATAGAGGTCATTAAAGTTCTGCATTCAGGACTTCGTTTCCATCTGAGTAAAACTAATTTCATATGCAAATAGCCAAATCTCATGTAAATTGAGCATTAGGGCTCTATCACACGGTCAGTATTTTGCATCAGGGCTCTAAGGTTTGTCCCCATTACATGTTTAACTGGTGGTTACATGCGGGTTGTTGTTACATGGGCTCCAGATGGATTAGCGCATGTAGGTGTTATATATATTTATATTGACATCTTATCATTTCAATAACTGTTGTAACTCGCTTTGTAGGATATCACCTGTATTATTATCATAATACACGCTCTCCTCTGGCTTGCTGAGTAGATTTTTTATCTCCGCACTAACAGTATTGTCAAGCCATTAGGAGGGGTGTATGAAGGGGGTACATTTATCCGGTGTATCCTTGGTGTGCCGCTGATTCGCAGCGCTACTGCATAACTGCTATTTATATTACATTAACTATTGTTTATTTTGTTGTCTTTTATGATGATATCTAATAAAAATTCATTATTAATATATATGTGTGTTCTTGTCTGTTGGGTATATCGACATCCTCCATTGTATGCATTTTTGCTGGGGATTGCTGTTAGCAACGGATCACATGTGGAGGAATTGCTCCCCAGGTTATAAACACGCCACAGTGTTTGGGGTTTTTGAACATTTCCTCCCATTTAGGCCACTTTATTTCAGTTATTTTTCTTGCTATGTTTAGAATGTGCCATTGCGTACTGCTGGTAGCATTCTGTTGCACCTGGTAGCCTGTGTCACATGCCCTGTTATAGGTGGGGCTTACAGCCTTATCATCTCGCCCACTGCCTGAGCGATCTCACTATGGAGGTATGTGGGAGCTTGGCTGTAGGTTGTATCTTAGCACCTCTCAGACCGTTGTTCACACTCCGTAGGTAGCTTAGTGGTAGGAACCCATGCCACACTGAGATACCTTGACGGTGGTGAAAGAGGGCCCCGATGTGTTCCTGACTGGAATACTTTGTCTAAAGTCTCAGTTCTTAATATCAGCTTGAGGGATTAGCAATGCTCCAGTGCCCGTCCGATTAACCATGACGCAATAGTATGTCAAAATACGGCAAGTCACTATAACGTACTATTACATCATATTGTGTAATTCAAGAAACGGGGGCACATCAAAAATAGGGGTAAGAGTGCCGGCACACGGCCGCATCATTTCCGGCCGCTATACAGGCCGTCATCAGTGAATCATGGTCAGTGCCTTTCTACAGCGCACATCAGATTACACTGGGTTGCCCCCTTTCCTTTTCGTCTCCTCCCTTCTTCTTCCCATGACCACCTACATGGAGGGTTGCCGCCCCCACGTCCCACTCTGCCGCCTAAACACAGGTGATTTTGATGGTTATTTGTAATTCCTATGTGCATATATAAGGATCTACTGTGGTATTCAGGAACAGGCACCCCTGAGGAAGCCAGCAGAGCCTGGCGATACGCGTTGGGCTTGATTCCTGACCACCACACATACCCCCACTACGTCATCTTTAATGATAAGTATTACAGCTCTCCAATAATTTCATTTTTGATGGATTACATGCATTCTACTTCTCTATTTATTTGTATGTGTGGGGGAATGTTCATGGTGTTGTGGTGAGTCATGAGGGCATGTGTATATGATTAGCGCACATGGCCCAGATTCATTGTATACAATGTTTTTAATTATTTCTTGTCATGTCTGTTGTCCTTAATAAATTTGATACTTTTTTAGATGTGCGGCTATTATCTCGGTATTCTTTTCTCTTTTAAATCGTACTATTACATCATATGTCGTGAAGGGGTTAACTGGTCTATTCTGTTTTGTTGTTTTGATTATAGTGTAATTGCCATTTCACTACAAAAAATGAAATTTCTAAAATATGTGATGCTGAAGGGAATATATTCATGAAGCTTTATTTTCCAGTTAATTTTACCTTTCTGATGTCTATGTTTAGCTCTTAGCAACCCTATTTATCTGTGGATCTATTTCAGCATATTCCTAAAATGGCAATGTGGTGATCTTTGCCATGTCCTTGAGGCCATCCTGTATTTCCCTCACTTCCCATAAGCCCTTGCTCTCTTCACATAAAGTAGCAGGACCAATCAGAATGCAGATAACCTCCCCCACTACCCCAAAGCAGCGTGCATCCTCTCACATACAGCAGAGACAGACAAAACCAATCAGAATGCAGATAACTTCCCGACTACCCCAGAGCAGTGTGTATCCTCTCGCATACAGTTAACCAGAGACAGACAAGACCAATCAGAATGTAGATAACTTCCCCCACTACCCCAGAGCAGTGTACATCCTCCCACATACAGCAAACCATAGACAGACAAGACCAATCAGAATGCAGATAACTTCCTACGCTACCCAAGAGCAGTGTGTATCCTCTCACATACAGCTAACCAGATACAGACAAAACCAATCAGAATGCAGATTACTTCCCTCACTACCCCAGAGCAGTATGTATCCTCTCATATACAGCTAACCAGAGCCAGACAAGCCATTCAATTACATGAAATTAGTAAGCATTTGTTTTAGCCTCTTAATAGTCACATTAAAAGTTTTTTTTTAGGAACCATTTTGGGGTGTATATATAATGTGTTAAATAACTTTTATTATTTTATTTTTAGGGGGAAAGAAATAAAAAAAGCATTTTTACGGCGTTCATTGTGTGGTAAAAATAACTGGTACATCATTCTCCTCCACACTGACAAGGAGAGGGGGTGGGGTCTGCTTTAGCTGCTTATATCTCTGGCTTGGTACCAGCTAAAGATATGGGTTTTGCATTGTTTGAAAGCCGACATTCCAAGATTTCCAGAAGGACAGCAATATGTTCAGTACAGGGGAAGATATCACTGATAGAAATCGGGATGCAGTGAATGCAGCTGAAAGTGAAAGTAAAAGCAGTAAAAGCAGATGCTGGCCACTCAAATGAATTATTGTCCTAGTAATACAAAGACAGCTTGAGTATGTCAGAATGGCTGCAACTCATACAGAACAGCTTTCCCTATGTTTAATTTACATACAGCATAGAAATGTTACTTTATGTATAATTTACATAGAGAATAGAAATGGTAATGTATTGTAGGAAGGCGCAAGGGTCCGTCGTTGACGGAAGGTATGTGTCACCGAGGTTTCTGGCTTCGGTGAAGTAAGAGCCAGTATTTTCAGGTGTCAGCGGCAGCTAATGCTGATTGACACTTTACTATTTTAGTATAGCTGTATAGCTGATCCGGGGCAGCTCTTACTGGGAGTAGGTAAAGTGCTGGGTGGGTGACTACTCCCCACGTTCCAGGCCGGGTCTTGACTGGCCTATAAAAAACCCAGCCGGCAGTGTCAGCTGGAAGTGATTACCTCTCTCTGACAGAGGATCTCTGGCAATCGCTGGTGTGGGAACTGAGCAACTCAATACAACTCACAGCCGTTAATTGTTCTCTTGTTTCTTGAAGAATGATTGTAATATAGATATGTACAACGAATGATGCAATATTGTGATATGCATTTGTTCACAGTACAATACAATAACATACAACTGTAATTTACTACAATTGTATCACTATTTTTATCTTTCCATCCCATCTCATCAAGAAATGTCTGTAGTACTTCCACCACCACTATCCACACAGAATCTATCCAGTGCTCCATTCAATACCAAACTGCAATCATCTATACATATTACATCAGCATTTGGATATTAGAATAAATGCAGCAAGCCAGGAGCCAGAACAGAGGATAGAAGTGGTAGTGGCTCTGATGATGAAGTGTTGCATTGTAATCCCTCAGGCCATCACTCCCTGAGGGTTGATGCAATGAAGGACGGTCACACTTTGTTCCATTGGGCACTTCTTGTAGCTGTGGGCTCCATGCCTGATGGTAGTGTGAACAATAGAAGTTGTAGTATACCCAGCAGTTATTTGTACACAGTCCAAATTCCTCCCAGATGTCTATGCATAAGCTATGCAGTTTGTTGAAGCAATGGCCCTCTAGTTACTCCTTCTCTTGCTAAAGTCCTTGTTATTGGGATCTCTGGCTAGCAATTATAATTTAGCAACAGTGGCTGTAGTGTTCACTAGTGTGGGGCACATAGGGTGGCTTAAAGAGGACCTTTCACCGATTATTACACTATGAACTAAGTATACAGACATGTAGAGGGATCTCACTGCCCTTACTGTTATCCCTGGGTGCCGCTCCGTTCTCCCGTTATGCCCTCCGGTATCTCTGCTCACTAAGTTATAGTAGGCGGAGATTTCAGTCCCTAAGTTATGGTAGGCGGAGTCTGCCCTTGTTCTGCTCTAGTGCTGGCCAATCGCAGCGCAGAACTCACAGCCTGGGAGGTTATTTTCTCCCAGGCTGTCAGCTCTACAATGCGATTGGCCAGCGCTACAGAAGAACAAGGGCAGACTCCGCCTACCATAACTTAGTGAACGGAGATACCGGAGGACATAGCAGGAGAACGGAGCGGCGCCCAGAGATAATAGTAAGTGCAGTGAGATCCCCGGGCGCCGCTCTACATATCTGTATACTTAGTTCATAATGTAATAATCGGTGAAAGGTCCTCTTTAACTTAAGAGGAAATCTCTTTGCAGAAGTAGGGTCTGGGACACTTTAAACTGGGTTACCTTGCTATCTCTTACTCTCGCTGTAGCCATGCAAATCCTCCTCTTTTAGTTCTTGCTTGCTTTCATCTCCTAAGGCTCCAGGGCTTGGCGCTAGAGTCTGGAGGAGAGAAGCACATGGTCATTACTCCTTACCTCCTCCCTCTCTACAGCTACACTGACTGGAATCCTCTGGAATTAGGGTGTGGAGCCAGCCCACAACCTAAGGTCTAGAGAATGCTGGGCCAGAATTGTTAACTCTGGTAATGCCTGGCTCATTCTGGAACAAGTCAGTGTGCAGTACATTACATTAGCATTTCAAACATTTCAAAACAAACCAAACTTTGCAGATACCCCTAGGTCTGGGGTGCTGTAACCATGGGAGCACGCAAGCATAGCAACTCCTATCACGGCCACCTTGTATCTGCGCTGCAGTGATGGCCGTGACCCCTGCAAACAAGCAGTATACACTCACCTAAAGAATTATTAGGAACACCTGTTCTATTTCTCATTAATGCAATTATCTAGTCAACCAATCACATGGCAGTTGCTTCAATGCATTTAGGGGTGTGCTCCTGGTCAAGACAATCTCCTGAACTCCAAACTGAATGTCAGAATGGGAAAGAAAGGTGATTTAAGCAATTTTGAGCGTGGCATAGTTGTTGGTGCCAGACGGGCCGGTCTGAGTATTTCACAATCTGCTCAGTTACTGGGATTTTCACGCACAACCATTTCTAGGGTTTACAAAGAATGGTGTGAAAAGGGAAAAACATCCAGTATGCGGCAGTCCTGTGGGCAAAAATGCCTTGTGGATGCTAGAGGTCAGAGGAGAATGGGCCAACTGATTCAAGCTGATAGAAGAGCAACGTTGACTGAAATAACCACTCGTTACAACTGAGGTATGCAGCAAAGCATTTGTGAAGCCACAACATGCACAACCTTGAGGCGGATAGGCTACAACAGCAGAAGACCCCACCGGGTACCATTCATCTCCACTACAAATAGGAAAAAGAGGCTACAATTTGCACAAGCTCACCAAAATTGGACTGTTGAAGACTGGAAAAATGTTGCCTGGTCTGACGAGTCTCGATTTCTGTTGAGACATTCAAATGGTAGAGTCCGAATTTGGCGTAAACAGAATGAGAACATGTATCCATCCTCTGATGGCTACTTCCAGCAGGATAATGCACCATGTCACAAAGCTCGAATCATTTCAAATTGGTTTCTTGAACATGATAATGAGTTCACTGTACTAAAATGACCCCCACAGTCACCAGATCTCAACCCAATAGAGCATCTTTGGGATGTGGTGGAACGGGAGCTTCGTGTCCTGGATGTGCATCCCTCAAATCTCCATCAACTGCAAGATGCTATCCTATCAATATGGGCCAACATTTCTAAAGAATGCTATCAGCACCTTGTTGAATCAATGCCACGTAGAATTAAGGCAGTTCTGAAGGCAAAAGGGGGTCCAACACCGTATTAGCATGGTGTTCCTAATAATTCTTTAGGTGAGTGTATAAGGCAATGGAACAATTAATCAAGACACCAAAGGAGGCAATATGGACAATCACAAAACAGTAGTAATAGCCTTGTATTGACTTTGTCTACATAAATGCCATTTAATGAAATGAGAAAACCCCTTTAATATAGTCATGTACAAATGTGTATCCACCCTCAAAGCCCACTGTAATCTGATTGGCTTCCCATCACAAACTTTATTGTATTAATAAAAACACTCAAGTAGGAGGTATGGGACACATGCTTAGACCCATGTACCCATGAGTTAGTAAGATGTTTGGCTATTGAGCTATGAGGTGAGTCTCCTAGAAACAAACCATATGTGGAGCTGTTTGATTAACATAACAGGAAATAGCAATCCCTTCTTGGTTGCCCTATATCTCAAATGTTCCAATTAACAATTTTTATGTTTGTCTTGTATACATGTGCAAGAGGAAATAAGATATCAATAAATGAACATATCCATGCTATAGGTGTCCAGCAATGTTGACCCTTTAAAACGTAACTTTTACTTATTAGTACTATATAAAATAATACCACTGTGGTGGTTCACCAGTGAAAATTGTGAAACAGACAAAAAATGAAAAACGATAAAATATGTTCCTGCAGAGAAGCCAACCGTTGGTACAGTTTTTGGAGGTGAGTGAACACAGGACAGCTAAGGGGAGCACTGGGATATGTCTAGCCTGTCCCTATGATCACCCTGAGTAATTCCTCAGCCCAGGGACGTCTCCTGATGGTGGAGACTCCCTGTCCTCGTGCCTGGGCTGACTGCCCTGCGTTTACCCTCCTCTCAAAGGTCAATATCACGGCTCCCCATGAACTGACGGGTGTTAATCTGTGTCCCAGGTAACCAAATACCCACACGGACAACAGCCCACAGAACTGGATAAGACGAAAATATGTATATAAGTAGGTGAACGAGGATACGTATCACCTACAATCTTGAAAGAACCAATAACACAGGGGCATCATAGACGGTGCGTTCCCAGGTTGGTTCTTATACAAAACCCCTACACGTTTCCCCTATTACTAGGTTCATCAGGGGGTATTAACAGTCATGGGTAAACCGTCATATTCAAATAGATAAACTAGATATACTCATGATATGGTGGAGGACACAGGGCCAGAGACGCAAGCAGTAACGTGCATAGGACCAGGGGACCAATAGATATATCCCACCTGTGAATAAAAATTAGAGACACTATCAGAGTGGGAGCTTAATATAAGATTATAGTGCTGCCCCCTATATCTCAATACTTACTTAGTGTCCTAGGCAGTCAGAAGGCTAAAGGGCCCAGTCAGATAAGGGCCAACACCTTACCCGAGAGGCTGTAAGAAATATACATAATATAAGGCACAATTGATGCCATGGTGCTACCTTGCCGGTTCACATTATAGGGTCCTTACTCACGTTTAGGTTGCGTCTCGGTATCGTCCTGTTCCTCCTACTGCTCACACTTAGTAGATCTATTATTTCCCTTCAAAATTGGCGCTGAGTGTAACGCCAAGCGGATCACTTCCGGTGATCAGACGCCACCATATGCGTCTTCACCGGTCCGTGAACCGCACAGGTAAACTACCTCTGGTTTTCTGCAGTGAAGGCACACATCACTTACGTCCAGTGTGTCCCAGATAACACCGCAGTGCGCCACCTCCGTAGCGTGGAACGCATAAAGCGGCCACATCCGGTCCACTGGAACGCACCGCAGCGTCACATCCGGTCTATGAGCCGTCCCATACACAATCCGTCAGACACTCTGTCATAGGAGGCGGCCCCACAGCCCAGGCCACATCGCACATCGATATCAATTGGGAGGCGAACGAAGGCAGCACTAAGGGACAAGAGTGAATAGTGCCAAGACCCATAATGGTCAGCGCATCTGCCACACATTGTTATGACGCACAGCATATTAATGGTCACAGTGAGGGGGCGCCATTAGAAGCAATAGTGTGTGACTAGTTAGCTGACATTTCTGAGACCATAGTCAAAAGACCCTATATTGTTTATGGTATTGCCTGTCCCCCCTAGTAAACACATAACGATCGACTGCTGTAGTGTACACAACATGGCAATAAATATTCGATTGCATCTCATTGATGTGATGGTTGGTAGAAGAAAAGGGAGGAGGGGGAGGGAGGGGCGGACCAGAGAAGCAGTATTCTGTATAAGTGATATTACAGTGATCAATTGGCAAGCAAAGGGCGGTAAAAAATAAGGAAAATAAGTGTGAAAATGATGAACAAGAGTCCATTACATAGTTTTCCACCTGTGTGCACTCCCTAGATAGTGAGCGACACCAAGCGCACATAAGATAATTAGTGCGCAACATCTGGATACTTAACGTATCCTTTTATTTTATATTGGCTAAGATGTATTTACCGAGTGAGTCTATTCTTGATCAAAGAGATAAAAGGAAAGCACGTAGCCACCCCCACCCCCTCACTTATACAGAATACTGCTTCTCTGGTCCGCCCCCCCCCCCTCCTCCCTTTCTTCTACCAACCATCACATCAATGAGATGCAATCGAATATTTATTGCCATGTTGTGTACACTACAGCAGTCGATCGTTATGTGTTTACTAGGGGGGACAGGCAATACCATAAACAATATAGGGTCTTTTGACTATGGTCTCAGAAATGTCAGCTAACTAGTCACACACTATTGCTTCTAATGGCGCCCCCTCACTGTGACCATTAATATGCTGTGTGCGTCATAACAATGTGTGGCAGATGCGCTGACCATTATGGGTCTTGGCACTACTCTTGTCCCTTAGTGCTGCCTTCGTTCGCCTCCCAATTGATATCGATGTGCGATGTGGCCTGGGCTGTGGGGCCGCCTCCTATGACAGAGTGTCTGACGGATTGTGTATGGGACGGCTCATAGACCGGATGTGACGCTGCGGTGCGTTCCAGTGGACCGGATGTGGCCGCTTTATGCGTTCCACGCTACGGAGGTGGCGCACTGCGGTGTTATCTGGGACACACTGGACGGAAGTGATGTGTGCCTTCACTGCAGAGACCGGAGGAAGTTTACCTGTGCGGTTCACGGACCGGTGATGACGCATATGGTGGCGTCTGATCACCGGAAGTGATCCGCTTGGCGTTACACTCAGCGCCAATTTTGAAGGGAAATAATAGATCTACTAAGTGTGAGCAGTAGGAGGAACAGGACGATACCGAGACGCAACCTAAACGTGAGTAAGGACCCTATAATGTGAACCGGCAAGGTAGCACCATGGCATCAATTGTGCCTTATATTATGTATATTTCTTACAGCCTCTCGGGTAAGGCGTTGGCCCTTATCTGACTGGGCCCTTTAGCCTTCTGACTGCCTAGGACACTAAGTAAGTATTGAGATATAGGGGGCAGCACTATAATCTTATATTAAGCTCCCACTCTGATAGTGTATCTAATTTTTATTCACAGGTGGGATATATCTATTGGTCCCCTGGTCCTATGCACGTTACTGCTTGCGTCTCTGGCCCTGTGTCCTCCCCCATATCATGAGTATATCTAGTTTATCTATTTGAATCTGACGGTTTACCCATGACTGTTAATAACCCCTGATGAACCTAGTAATAGGGGAAACGCGTAGGGGTTTTGTATAAGATCCAACCTGGGAACGCACCGTCTATGATGCCCCTGTGTTATTGGTTCTTTCAAGATTGTAGGTGATACGTATCCTCGTTCACCTACTTATATACATATTTTGGTCTTATCCAGTTCTGTGGGCTGTTGTCCGTGTGGGTATTTGGTTACCTGGGACACAGATTAACACCCGTCAGTTCATGGGGAGCCGTGATATTGACCTTTGAGAGGAGGGTAAACGCAGGGCAGTCAGCCCAGGCACGAGGACAGGGAGTCTCCACCTTAAGGAGACGTCACTGGGCTGAGGAATTACTCAGGGTGATCATAGGGACAGGCTAGACATATCCCAGTGCTCCCCTTAGCTGCCCTGTGTTCACTCACCTCCAAAAACTGTACCAACGGTTGGCTTCCCTGCAGGAACATATTTTATCGTTTTTCATTTTTTGTCTGTTTCACAATTTTCACTGGTGAACCACCACAGTGGTATTATTTTATATAGTACTAATAAGTAAAAGTTACGTTTTAAAGGGTCAACATTGCTGGACACCTTCTGATTCTATAATCCTTCTATATTAAAAATATATATTGATTTAGCTGGACATTCATTATCCATGCTATAGCTTTTTTTATTCTGCTACCTACATAAAATGTCTAATTTCTCAAAATAAGAAAGATCCTTTGGTTTCCCCAGTTTTTTTTTTTAGATGAATTGCATTTAAGAAGTGTTTCCTGGGTCTCTTCCAGTCCTAATACTCTGCCGTTCTAAATTTAGCTTGTGCAAAGTGTCAGTGGTGGAAAACCTAATTAGAATTCACCGCTGAGGAACCACAAATTTAATCTGCCTGACAGCTCCTCCAAGGTTTTTGTTCAGTGAAGTGAATGAGGTACAGGGAAATAGAAAAATTAAAAGATTTTGAATCCAAATCCTCAGATTTCCATGTTCTATTTTGAATGATTTCAAAACTCAACGCAAACACTATAAAAACCTTACAAACTGACAAAGACTTCCATCTGTTGATATGACTACAGCAGGTTTACATCTGTCACGTTTTCAGCGTAATGATAAGCAACAAACAGAAATCTCTTGATGGCATAAGTTGGATCATTAATTGATTCCCACTGTGATCTAACAACTGGCAGAAATGACCCCTCAAGGACAAGTTTTAATCTACTGCTTACTGTAACTGCAGATAGCTAAAATACAAACATAAAGGCATGTTCCTATAATTATAAGGCAGTAACTTGCTCTTTTACAGATACAAGGTTAACTTGTTAGAAATAAGTCCAACATCTGTAACCTGATAATTCATTTTTTGGCAGGAGTGATATTTCTACATAGCAAATAATTTACTTTTATGTGTAATAGAGTAATAGAAAAAAAAAATTACACAAAAATAACATGAATGCTGCTCCCTCTGAGTAACTGAATCATTAAATTAGTGATAGAGTTAAATTGATGAATTCATTCTGTGGAATGAGAGGAGTCACCTTTTTCCCATATTTAAGGTAGGATGGTGGAAAATGTTGCATTATAGTGCATTTCCTTTGTTAAATACTGGGAAAAAATGGTCATTTCAGATATTGTTCTGATGAACATATTTTGATTAAAAAGTTGATTGAATAGAGAAGCGCAACAAATTATAGGCTGATCAGCTAAAATGATCTCAAATGCTTTTAATGACAACTAAAAACTGAAAGGCGCAGGAGAAAGTGAAAAACTACCTTTTTAATGGATCGAAGAATAGCCAAAATGGTAACGTCTCAGCCAGTGATCACCTCCAAAAAGATCTGAAGTTACCTGTGAGTAGAGATGGCCTTGCGGTTCGCCCGGCGTTCGTTGCGCGGCGAACTTTGCGTGTTTGCGATTCGCCGAAGATGCGAGCATATGGAGAAATTCTCGCCCGCCATATTCTTTTACATTATGAAGAACTTTGACCCATGACACATCCATCAGGTGGTACAGGACAGCCAATTGAGACATTTCAGCACATGGACACACCCCCTACCTTATAAATAAACCTGATCTGGCCGCCATTTTACATTCAGTGTTTTGCCAGTGTAGGAAGAGGTTGCTGTGTGGAGCACGGATAGGCTGTTAGGGACACCAAACGCTAGCTAATAGGGCAACAAAAGTCATTTTAAGGACTAGTATAGGTGTGCTATTGATAGGTGTGATACACAGAGGGGTGCGATATACTTATAATATACTTTTATAATGAGTCAAAAACACATAGATCTATATAGTGATCACCTGGAAGTCAGGGGGCTAGGGGCTTACTAGGGCCATTTTTATATAGGGTAAGGTTCCTGACGGGGTCGCTCTTATCAGGGCGGGTGGTCTGTGGTTAGGCTATCAGGGCCAGAATAGCACCCTCTGTAGGGCAATATCAGGGACAGTTCTTTGCCCACCCTGTCCTTCAATACCAAATCAGCCCAGGGATCGATGTTTTTTTGTTTTCCCTCCTGGATTCATCGATGTGCACTGGAACCCCCCGTATTGTGGTAGGACATATGGTTTCTGATTTGGTGCCGCTGAGCACCTGATTTAGTGCCGCCGAGCACTTGTTATTGCCTACAACATCTATGCTTTTTGCTTTGGGCTTGTTAAAATCCTTCTACTATTCCCTATACAGGGATCTTACCTTTGTCTGTGGCTTCTTTTCCTTAAAAAATGATCTTTTAAAATATGCAAATCAGTTCACTACCAGCAAGTAGGGCGTCTACTTGCTGGTAGCCGCCGCAAAAAAACGCTCCCTCCTCCTGTTGATTGACAGGGCCAGCGAGCGCTCTCCTCCTCTGGCTGGCCCTGTCATCATTTCAAATCCCGCGCCTGTCTTCATTCTGCGCAGGCGCTCTGAGAGAAGGAGGCTCGCCTCCTCAGCACTCCCTCAGTGCGCCTGCGCCGATGACGTCTTCTCTTTCGGTGACGTCAAATATGAGCTGAAGGTTTTTCAGGTTCGCCTGCTATTAAAATGAATGGGACCCGCCGCAAATTTGCGGTTCGCGAACATTTGATCGCGTTTGCGAACCATCCCGGCAGATGTTCGTCCATCACTACCTGTGAGTGTTGCTGCAATCAGAAGATTAAGTTAAAAGCAAGAACTCCCTGCAAAGTTCCATTGTTGAAAAAAGGACCTTTGTGGAGTAGGTTACAAATTGCCAAGGAAGACATTGACTGTCCTAAGGACAAATGGTGCAATATTTTGTGGACCGATGAAAGAAAAATTGTTCTTTTTGGGTCTAGTGGTCGCAGACAGTTTGTCAAGTGACCCATGAGAACTGAATTCAAGCAACAGTACACTCTGAAGACACCAAAGCATGGTGGCTCAAAAATCATGAATGGGGTCCTTGGCTAGGGGGGGACTTTATAGAATCTTCAGATAAATTAGCCATTGCTGTAAATTCTCAGACTTAGGTAGCCACTTATTCCAAGTCAATAATACTTTCGCTGATAACAGGCATTGATTGTATTTGTATTGATACACGTTATTGTTTGCCAATCGGGAATGCCCGAGGCTTTATGTTCTTTGTATTTTGAAACACTCAATAAAAAACTATTGAACCAAAAAAAAAATCATGAATGGGAATGTTTCTCATACCATGCTGTTGGGCCTATTTATCACATACAAGGGATCATGGAACAGTTTGAATATATCAAAATACTTGAGGAGATTGGGATGCCCTGTGCCAAATTAAAAATGCCCTTGAAGTGGATGTTTTAGCATGACAATGACCCAAAATACACCAGTAAGTGAACAACAAGCAGTATTGAAGTAATGGTGTGGCCAGCCTAATCCCTTTGACCTCAATCCCTTAAAGAACTTGTGGGGTGATATAAATAATGTGGTTCATGAGGCAAAACCCCAAAATTCTGAACTGTGGAACATAGTCCAATCGTCCTGGACTGGAATACCTGTTCAGAGGTGCCAGAAGTTGGTAGACATTATGCAACACAGATGTCAAACAGTCCTCACTAACAATGGTTATGCCAATAAATATTAGTTCAGTCATTCAAAGTAAAGTGAAATCTCAAGAATTTTTAAAATTTTTGAGTTTTTAAAGAAAAATGCTGACACTGCTATTTTTTAAACAGTCTAATATTTCTTTGTCTTTAGTTTCTGTAAAGGCATACCACAACCTGGATACATTTTGTTATTGTTTTGATTTGGAACTGAATGCATTTCAAGATTATTTGCATTTATGGATATAAAAGTTATTATAGTGTGTGTGCAATTTATTTGCCTTTTTAAACTCAGTACTATTTTTTGAACACTACTGTAGGTCATAGTCATTGGTCCAAAAATCAAAGACTTCAAGAATTGTATTAGTCATTGGACTTTGTGGGCCATAACTATTAGCAGAGACATAACATGAAGCTTCTGTACCCCCCTCCCGACTTACTATGTGCCAGTGATAATACAGTACTAGTGTGTTCTTATGTAGGTGGCAGAGGGACAATTGTTCCCCTCAGGCAACTGGGTATGACTGCGACCCCCTACAGCTCAGAAGCATAAACATAATCAAAGCAAAAGGTGGCTACTTTGAAGAACCTAGAATATGACATATTTTCAGTTGTTTCACACTTGTTTGTTATGTATATAATTCCACATGTGTTAATTCATAGTTTTGATGCCTTCATAGTCATGAAAATAAAGAAAACTCTTTGAATGAGAAGGTGTGTCCAAACTTTTGGTCTGTACTGTATATGAATGCATAATATGTGGGAAAATACTACTAAGGTTTTTAGACATAATATACAGTATGCACAGCAGGTTAATAGGGATGAGCGAACCCGAACTGTATAGTTCGGGTTCGTAACGAATTTTGGGGTGTCCGTGACACGGACCCGAACCCGAACATTTTCGTAAAAGTCCGGGTTCGGGTTCGGTGTTCGGCGCTTTCTTGGCGCTTTTTGAAAGGCTGCAAAGCAGCCAATCAACAAGCGTCATACTACTTGCCCCAAGAGGCCATCACAGCCATGCCTACTATTGGCATGGCTGTGATTGGCCAGTGCAGCATTTGACCCAGCCTCTATTTAAGCTGGAGTCACGTAGCGCCGCACGTCACTCTGCTATGATCAGTATAGGGAGAGGTTGCAGCTGCGACGTTAGGGCGAGATTAGGCAGATTAACTCCTCCAAAAGACTTCATTCTGTGATCGATCTGCAGCTGTGGATCATTGAAGTGCTATTATTGACTTGCTCACTTTTTTGAGGCTGCCCAGAGCGTTTTTAGAACACTTTTTTTCTGGGGTGATCGGCGGCCATTTTGTGACTTGTGGTGCGCCAGCACAAGCTATCACCAAGTGTATTTAACCATCGATAGTGTGGTTATTTTGTGCTATATCCTACATCAGCTGCAGGCTGAGCCTGTGTCACCGAAGTGCATTTAACCATCAACAGTCTGGTTATTTTTTGGCCATATACTACATCAGCTGCAGGCTGAGCCTGTGTCACTGAAGTGCATTTAACCATCGACAGTCTGATTATTTTTTGGCCATATACTACATCTGGTGCAGGCTGAGCCTGTGTCACCCAAGTGCATTTAACCATCAACAGTGTGGTTATTTTTTGGCCATATATTACATCAGGGGCAAGTTGAGCCTGTCACCCAGCGCCTAAAAAATAGACCTGACATTTCTATTCAACCAAATCTGTACTGTTTTAGCTGGTCAAGTTATTTGTAGTGACCGTAAAAGCACACTTTTTTTTCTGGGTTGAAAAACCATTCCCAAATTTGCCATTCTCAAAATAACTAGTTTCTGGTATTTGAGGCCTACTTGAAATCTATCCCAAAAAGAATATCTTACATTGAAGGTACTGATAGTGTCATTCAGAAAAACCTAAGACACACGCTAGCGTGCTGATAGAAATCTGATTCTGTGATTAAACCTATACCTGTCACACAGCGCAAAAAAAAACAGGCCTCACATCTCTATTTAACCAAATCTGTACTATTTTAGCTGGTCAAGTTATTTGTAGTGACCGTAAAAGCACCCTTTTTTTTCTGGGTTGAAAAACCATTCCCAAATTTGCCATTCTCAAAATAACTAGTTTCTGGTATTTGAGGCCTACTTGAAATCTATCCCAAAAAGAATACCTTACATTGAAGGTACTGACAGTGTCATTCAGAAAAACCTAAGACACACGCTAGCGTGCTGATAGAAATCTGATTCTGTGATTAAACCTATACCTGTCACACAGCGCAAAAAAAAACAGGCCTCACATCTCTATTTAACCAAATCTGTACTGTTTTAGCTGGTCAAGTTATTTGTAGTGACCGTAAAAGCACACTTTTTTTTCTGGGTTGAAAAACCATTCCCAAATTTGCCATTCTCAAAATAACTACAGGGAGTGCAGAATTATTAGGCAAGTTGTATTTTTGAGGATTAATTTTATTATTGAACAACAACCATGTTCTCAATGAACCCAAAAAACTCATTAATATCAAAGCTGAATATTTTTGGAAGTAGTTTTTAGTTTGTTTTTAGTTTTAGCTATTTTAGGGGGATATCTGTGTGTGCAGGTGACTATTACTGTGCATAATTATTAGGCAACCTAACAAAAAACAAATATATACCCATTTCAATTATTTATTTTTACCAGTGAAACCAATATAACATCTCAACATTCACAAATATACATTTCTGACATTCAAAAACAAAACAAAAACAAATCAGTGACCAATATAGCCACCTTTCTTTGCAAGGACACTCAAAAGCCTGCCATCCATGGATTCTGTCAGTGTTTTGATCTGTTCACCATCAACATTGCGTGTAGCAGCAACCACAGCCTCCCAGACACTGTTCAGAGAGGTGTACTGTTTTCCCTCCTTGTAAATCTCACATTTGATGATGGACCACAGCTTCTCAATGGGGTTCAGATCAGGTGAACAAGGAGGCCATGTCATTAGATTTTCTTCTTTTACACCCTTTCTTGCCAGCCACGCTGTGGAGTACTTGGACGCGTGTGATGGAGCATTGTCCTGCATGAAAATCATGTTTTTCTTGAAGGATGCAGACTTCTTCCTGTACCACTGCTTGAAGAAGGTGTCTTCCAGAAACTGGCAGTAGGACTGGGAGTTGAGCTTGACTCCATCCTCAACCCGAAAAGGCCCCACAAGCTCATCTTTGATGATACCAGCCCAAACCAGTACTCCACCTCCACCTTGCTGGAGTCTGAGTCGGACTGGAGCTCTCTGCCCTTTACCAATCCAGCCACGGGCCCATCCATCTGGCCCATCAAGACTCACTCTCATTTCATCAGTCCATAAAACCTTAGAAAAATCAGTCTTGAGATATTTCTTGGCCCAGTCTTGACGTTTCAGCTTGTGTGTCTTGTTCAGTGGTGGTCGTCTTTCAGCCTTTCTTACCTTGGCCATGTCTCTGAGTATTGCACACCTTGTGCTTTTGGGCACTCCAGTGATGTTGCTGCTCTGAAATATGGCCAAACTGGTGGCAAGTGGCATCTTGGCAGCTGCACGCTTGACTTTTCTCAGTTCATGGGCAGTTATTTTGCGCCTTGGTTTTTCCACACGCTTCTTGCGACCCTGTTGACTATTTTGAATGAAACGCTTGATTGTTCGATGATCACGCTTCAGAAGCTTTGCAATTTTAAGAGTGCTGCATCCCTCTGCAAGATATCTCACTATTTTTGACTTTTCTGAGCCTGTCAAGTCCTTCTTTTGACCCATTTTGCCAAAGGAAAGGAAGTTGCCTAATAATTATGCACACCTAATATAGGGTGTTGATGTCATTAGACCACACCCCTTCTCATTACAGAGATGCACATCACCTAATATGCTTAATTGGTAGTAGGCTTTCGAGCCTATACAGCTTGGAGTAAGACAACATGCATAAAGAGGATGATGTGGTCAAAATACTCATTTGCCTAATAATTCTGCACGCAGTGTAGTTTCTGGTATTTGAGGCCTACTTGAAATCTATCCCAAAAAGAATATCTTACATTGAAGCTAGTGATAGTGTCATTCAGAAAAACCTAAGACACACGCTAGCGTGCAGATAGAAGTCTGATTCTGTGATTAAACCTATACCTGTCACACAGCGCAAAAAAAAACAGGCCTCACATCTCTATTTAACCAAATCTGTACTGTTTTAGCTGGTCAAGTTATTTGTAGTGACCGTAAAAGCACACTTTTTTTTCTGGGTTGAAAAACCATTCCCAAATTTGCCATTCTCAAAATAACTAGTTTCTGGTATTTGAGGCCTACTTGAAATCTATCCCAAAAAGAATATCTTGCATTGAAGGTACTGATAGTGTCATTCAGAAAAACCTAAGACACACGCTAGCGTGCTGATAGAAATCTGATTCTGTGATTAAACCTATACCTGTCACACAGCGCAAAAAAAAAACAGGCCTCACATCTCTATTTAACCAAATCTGTACTGTTTTAGCTGGTCAAGTTATTTGTAGTGACCGTAAAAGCACACTTTTTTTTTCTGGGTTGAAAAACCATTCCCAAATTTGCCATTCTCAAAATAACTAGTTTCTGGTATTTGAGGCCTACTTGAAATCTATCCCAAAAAGAATATCTTACATTGAAGCTAGTGATAGTGTCATTCAGAAAAACCTAAGACACACGCTAGCGTGCAGATAGAAGTCTGATTCTGTGATTAAACCTATACCTGTCACACAGCGCAAAAAAAAACAGGCCTCACATCTCTATTTAACCAAATCTGTACTGTTTTAGCTGGTCAAGTTATTTGTAGTGACCGTAAAAGCACACTTTTTTTTCTGGGTTGAAAAACCATTCCCAAATTTGCCATTCTCAAAATTGTGGTGAACGGGAACAATGAGAAAAACATGTAATAAGGGACGCGGACGTGGACATGGTCGTGGTGGTGTTAGTGGACCCTCTGGTGCTGGGAGAGGACGTGGCCGTTCTGCCACAGCCACACGTCCTAGTGAACCAACTACCTCAGGTCCCAGTAGCCAGCAGAATTTACAGCGATATTTGGTGGGGCCCAATGCCGTTCTAAGGATGGTAAGGCCTGAGCAGGTGCAGGCATTAGTCAATTGGGTGGCCGACAGTGGATCCAGCACGTTCACATTATCTCCCACCCAGTCTTCTGCAGAAAGCGCACAGATGGCGCATGAAAACCAAGCCCATCGGTCTGTCACATCACCCCCATGCATATCAGGGAAACTGTCTGAGCCTCAAGCTATGCAGCAGTCTCTTATGCTGTTTGAAGACTCTGCTGCCAGGGTTTCCCAAGGGCATCCACCTAGCCCTTCCCCAGGGGTGGAAGAGATAGAATGCACTAACGCACAACCACTTATTTTTCCTGATGATGAGGACATGGGAATACCACCTCAGCACGTCTCTGATGATGACGAAACACAGGTGCCAACTGCTGCGTCTTTCTGCAGTGTGCAGACTGAACAGGAGGTCAGGGATCAAGACTGGGTGGAAGACGATGCAGGGGACGATGAGGTCCTAGACCCCACATGGAATAAAGGTCGTGCCACTGAATTTCACAGTTCGGAGGAAGAGGCAGTGGTGAGACCGAGCCAACAGCGTAGCAAAAGAGGGAGCAGTGGGCAAAATCAGAACACCCGCCGCCAAGAGACTCCGCCTGCTACTGACCGCCGCCATCTGGGACCGAGCACCCCAAAGGCAGCTTCAAGGAGTTCCCTGGCATGGCACTTCTTCAAACAATGTGCTGACGACAAGACCCGAGTGGTTTGCACGCTGTGCCATCAGAGCCTGAAGCGAGGCATTAACGTTCTGAACCTTAGCACAACCTGCATGACCAGGCACCTGCATGCAAAGCATGAACTGCAGTGGAGTAAACACCTTAAAAACAAAGAAGTCACTCAGGCTCCACCTGCTACCTCTTCTGCTGCTGCTGCCTCGGCCTCTTCTGCTACTGCCGCCGCCTCGGCCTCTTCCTCCGCCTCTGGAGGAATGTTCGCACCTGCCGCCCAGCAAACATGGGATGTACCACCAACACCACCACCTGCGTCACCAAGCATCTCAACCATGTCACACGGCAGCGTTCAGCTCTCCATCTCACAAACATTTGAGAGAAAGCGTAAATTCCCACCTAGCCACCCTCGATCCCTGGCCCTGAATGACAGCATTTCTAAACTACTGGCCTATGAAATGCTGTCATTTAGGCTGGTGGACACACACAGCTTCAAACAGCTCATGTCACTTGCTGTCCCACAGTATGTTGTTCCCAGCCGCCACTACTTCTCCAAGAGAGCCGTGCCTTCCCTGCACAAACACGTGTCCGATAAAATCAAGTGTGCACTGTGCAACGCCATCTGTGGCAAGGTCCACCTAACCACAGATACGTGGACCAGTAAGCACGGCCAGGGACGCTATATCTCCCTAACTGCACACTGGGTATATGTAGTGGCGGCTGGGCCCCAGGCGGAGAGCTGTTTGGCGCACGTCCTTCCGCCGCCAAGGATCGCAGGGCAACATTCTTTGCCTCCTGTCTCCTCCTTCTCCTACTCAGCTTCCTCCTCCTCTTCTTCCACCTGCTCCTCCAGTCAGCCACACACCTTCACCACCAACTTCAGCACAGCACGGGGTAAACGTCAGCAGGCCATTCTGAAACTCATATGTTTGGGGGACAGGCCCCACACCGCACAGGAGTTGTGGCGGGGTATAGAACAACAGACCGACGAGTGGTTGCTGCCGGTGAGCCTCAAGCCCGGCCTGGTGGTGTGCGATAATGGGCGAAATCTCGTTGCAGCTCTGGGACTAGCCGGTTTGACGCACATCCCTTGCCTGGCGCATGTGCTGAATTTGGTGGTGCAGAAGTTCATTCGCAACTACCCCGACATGTCAGAGCTGCTGCATAAAGTGCGGGCCGTCTGTTCGCGCTTCCGGCGTTCACACCCTGCCGCTGGTCGCCTGTCTGCGCTACAGCATAACTTCGGCCTTCCCGCTCACCGCCTCATATGCGACGTACCCACCAGGTGGAACTCCACCTTGCATATGCTGGACAGACTGTGCGAGCAGCAGCAGGCCATAGTGGAGTTTCAGCTGCAGCACGCACGGGTCAGTCGCACTGCGGATCAGACACACTTCACCACCAATGACTGGGCCTCCATGCGAGACCTGTGTGCCCTGTTGCGCTGTTTCGAGTACTCCACCAACATGGCCAGTGGCGATGACGCCGTTATCAGCGTTACAATACCACTTCTATGTCTCCTTGAGAAAACACTTAGGGCGATGATGGAAGAGGAGGTGGCCCAGGAGGAAGAGGAGGAAGAGGGGTCATTTTTAGCACTTTCAGGCCAGTCTCTTCAAGGTGACTCAGAGGGAGGTTTTTTGCAACACCAGAGGCCAGGTACAAATATGGCCAGACAGGGCCCACTACTGGAGGACGAGGAGGACGAGGATGAGGAGGAGGTGGAGGAGGATGAGGATAAAGCATGTTCACAGCGGGGTGGCACCCAAAGCAGCTCGGGCCCATCACTGGTGCGTGGCTGGGGGGTAACACAGGACGATGACGATACGCCTCCCACAGAGGACAGCTTGTCCTTACCTCTGGGCAGCCTGGCACACATGAGCGACTACATGCTGCAGTGCCTGCGCAACGACAGCAGAGTTGCCCACATTTTAACGTGTGCGGACTACTGGGTTGCCACCCTGCTGGATCCCCGGTACAAAGACAATGTGCCCACCTTACTTCCTACACTGGAGCGTGATAGGAAGATGTGCGAGTACAAGCGCAAGTTGGTAGACGCGCTACTGAGAGCATTCCCAAATGTCACAGGGGAACCAGTGGAAGCCCAAGGCGAAGGCAGAGGAGGAGCAAGAGGTCGCCAACGCAGCTGTGTCACGCCCAGCTCCTCTGAGGGCAGGGTTAGCATGGCAGAGATGTGGAAAAGTTTTGTCACCACGCCACAGCTAACTGCACCACCACCTGATACGGAACGTGTTAGCAGGAGGCAACATTTCACTAACATGGTGGAACAGTACCTGTGCACACCCCTCCACGTACTGACTGATGGTTCGGCCCCATTCAACTTCTGGGTCTCCAAATTGTCCACGTGGCCAGAGCTAGCCTTTTAAGCCTTGGAGGTGCTGGCCTGCCCGGCGGCCAGCGTTTTGTCTGAACGTGTATTCAGCACGGCAGGGGGCGTCATTACAGACAAATGCAGCCGCCTGTCTACAGCCAATGTGGAGAAGCTGACGTTCATAAAAATGAACCAGGCATGGATCCCACAGGACCTGTCCATCCCTTGTGCAGATTAGATATTAACTACCTCCCCTTAACAATATATTATTCTACTCCAGGGCACTTCCTCATTCAATACTATTTTTAATTTCATTTTACCATTATATTGCGGGGCAACCCAAAGTTGAATGAACCTCTCCTCTGCCTGGGTGCCTGGGCCTAAATGTGTGACAGTGGCCTGTTCCAGTGGTGGGTGACGTGAAGCCTGATTCTCTGCTATGACATGAATACAGATTCTGCGCTGACATAAGGCCAGATTCTCTGTTACGGGACCTCTCTCCTCTGCCTGGGTGCCTGGGCCTAAATGTTTGACAGTGGCCTGTTCCAGTGGTGGGTGACGTGAAGCCTGATTCTCTGCTATGACATGAATACAGATTCTGCGCTGACATAAGGCCAGATTCTCTGTTACGGGACCTCTCTCCTCTGCCTGGGTGCCTGGGCCTAAATGTGTGACAGTGGCCTGTTCCAGTGGTGGGTGACGTGAAGCCTGATTCTCTGCTATGACATGAATACAGATTCTGCGCTGACATAAGGCCAGATTCTCTGTTACGGGACCTCTGTCCTCTTCCTGGGTGCCTGGGCCTAAATGTGTGACAGTGGCCTGTTCCAGTGGTGGGTGACGTGAAGCCTGATTCTCTGCTATGACATGAATACAGATTCTGCGCTGACATAAGGCCAGATTCTCTGTTACGGGACCTCTCTCCTCTTCCTGGGTGCCTGGGCCTAAATGTGTGACAGTGGCCTGTTCCAGTGGTGGGTGACGTGAAGCCTGATTCTCTGCTATGACATGAAGACAGATTCTGCGCTGACATAAGGCCAGATTCTCTGTTACAGGACCTCTCTCCTCTGCCTGGGTGCCTGGGCCTAAATGTGTGACAGTGGCCTGTTCCAGTGGTGGGTGACGTGAAGCCTGATTCTCTGCTATGACATGAAGACAGATTCTGCGCTGACATAAGGCCAGATTCTCTGTTACGGGACCGCTCTCCTCTGTCTGGGTGCCGGGGCCTAAATGTGTGACAGTGGCCTGTTCCAGTGGTGGGTGACGTGAAGCCTGATTCTCTGCTATGACATGAATACAGATTCTGCGCTGACATAAGGCTAGAATCTCTGTTACGGGACCTCTCTCCTTCCTGGGTGCCTGGGCCTAAATGTGTGACAGTGGCCCTGTTCCAGTGGTGGGTGACGTGAAGCCTGATTCTCTGCTATGACATGAAGACAGATTCTGCGCTGACATAAGCCAGATTCTCTGTTACGGGACCGCTCTCCTCTATCTGGGTGCCGGGGCCTAAATGTGTGACAGTGGCCTGTTCCAGTGGAGGGGTGACGTGAAGCCTGATTCTCTGCTATGACATGAATACAGATTCTGCGCTGACATAAGGCCAGATTCTCTGTTACGGACCTCTCTCTCCTCTGCCTGGGTGCCCTGGGCCTAAATGTTGACAGTGGCCTGTTCCAGTGGTGGGTGACGTGAAGCCTGATTCTCTGCTATGACATGAAGACAGATTCTGCGCTGACATAAGGCCAGATTCTCTGTTACGGGACCCGCTTCTCCTCTGTCTGGGTGCCGGGGGCCCTAATGAGTGACAGTGGCCTGTTCCAGTGGTGGGTGACGTGAGCCTGATTCTCTGCTATGACATTAATACAGATTCTGCGCTGACATAAGGCCAGATTCTCTGTTACGGGACCTCTCTCCTCTGCCTGGGTGCCTGGGCCTAAATGTGTGACAGTGGCCTGTTCCAGTGGTGGGTGTCCTTGAAGCCTGATTCTCTGCTATGACATGAAGACAGATTCTGCGCTGACATAAGGCTAGATTCTCTGTTACAGGACCGCTCTCCTCTGTCTGGGTTGCCGGGCCTAAATGTGTGACGAGTGGCCTGTTCAGTGGTGGGTGACGTGAAGCCTGATTCTCTGCTAAGACATGAAGACAGATTCTGTGCTGACAATCAGGCCAGATTCTCTGTTACGGGACCTCTCTCCTCTGCCTGGGTGCCGGGGCCTAATGTGTGACAGTGGCCTGTTCCAGTGTGGTGACCTTGAAGCCTGATTCTCTGCTATGGACATGAAGACTGATTCTGCGCTGACATGAAGCCAGATTCTCTGCTATGGCATGAACGAGACTGATTCTCTGCTGACATGAAGCCAGATTCTTTGCTATGGCATGAAGAGACTGATTCTCTGCTGACGTGAAGCCAGATTCTCTGCTATGGGACCTCTGTCCAATTGATATTGGTTCCTTTTTATTTTTTTGATTTTTATTTTAATTCATTTCCCTATCCACATTTGTTTGCAGGGGATTTACCTACATGTTGCTGCCTTTTGCAGCCCTCTAGCTCTTTCCTGGGCGTTTTACAGCCTTTTTAGTTGCCCAAATGTTCGGGTCCCATTGACCTTCAAGGGGTTCGGGTTCGGGACGAAGTTCAGATCGGGTTCGGATCCCGAACCCGAACATTTCCGGGAAGTTCGGCCGAACTTCTCGAACCCGAACATCCAGGTGTTCGCTCAACTCTACAGGTTAACATGAAGCTCTATAGCCCAGTGGTTAAGGTTCTTGACTTTATGTAGAAGGCTGTGAGTTCAAATCCAGCAGAATCCTAAAAAAAAATAGAGGCTAAATAGACGCATCAACCTTTTTAATTTGTGTAACTTTTCTTTTTTCTTTGGAAAGGTGGCAACCCTAAAAAATCCCTTCTCCCCGGTGACCCCCATAACTTTTTTTCATAGTTATTTCTACAGAGATGTGTGGGGGCTCATTTGAGGGAAATCTGTCTTTTTTGACTTACCATGTGTTTATGAATTGATCACTTTTTATAAAATTTTCTTGGGAGATAAAGAGATGAAAAAACTGCAAATCAGCCTTTTTTTTTTCTGTTACATCCTTCAGCATATGGGCTAACTTTTTAAAAATATTTTTAGACTTCAGGTCACACTGTGTGTGTTCTGAATTCTGGGGGCTCACACCCATCTACTACATTATCTGTACTCAGAGAGTTATCACTTTGTTATCTGTGGTGTTACATATGACTACAAGTGATATGTACTGCATTATCTGTAAAAAGGGGGCATGGCCACAGGTGGGGGGGGGGGGGCGCAATACTTGACATGCCCCGGGTGCTGGCAACCCATGCTACACCCCTGCCCCCTTTACAAAATCTTGCATACTGGATTCATTTTTCCATCACATTATACACTCGCCTAAAGAATTATTAGGAACACCATACTAATACGGTGTTGGACCCCCTTTTGCCTTCAGAACTGCCTTAATTCTACGTGGCATTGATTCAACAAGGTGCTGATAGCATATTGATAGGCTAGCATCTTGCAGTTGATGGAGATTTGAGGGGATTGCACATCCAGAGCACGAAACTCCCGTTCCACCTCATCCCAAAGATGCTCTATTGGGTTGAGATCTGGGTGACTGTGGGGGCCATTTTAGTACAGTGAACTAAAACCAATTTGAAATGTATCGAGGCTTGTGAACTGGTGCAATTATCCTGCTGGAAGTAGCCATCAGAGGATGGATACATGTTCTCATTCTGTTTACCGCCAAATTCGGGACTCTACCATTTGGACATGCTCACAGAATATTGAGACTCATCAGACCAGGCAACATTTTTCCTGTCTCAACAGTCCAATTTTGGTGAGCTCGTGCAATTGTAGCCTCTTTTCCTATTTGTAGTGGAGATGAGTGGTACCGGTGGGGTCTTCTGCTGTTGTAGGGGCCTATCCGCCTCAAGGTTGTGCGTGTTGTGGCTTCACAAATGCTTTGCTGCATACCTCGTTGTAACGAGTGGTGTATTTCCAGTCAACGTTGCTCTTCTATCAGCTTGAATCAGTCGGCCCATTCTCCTCGACCTCTAGCATCCACAAGGCATTTTCGCCCACAGGACTGCCGCATACTGGATGTTTTTTATCCTTTTCCACACCATTCATTGTAAACCCTCGAACATGGTTGTGCGTGAAACTCCCCAGTAACTGAGCAGATTGGAAATACTCAGACCCGGCCCCGTCTGGCACCAACAACCATGCCACACTCAAAATTGCTTAAATCACCTTTCTTTCCCATTCTGACATTCAGTTTGGAGCTCAGGAGATTGTCTTGACCAGGACCACCCCCCTAAATGCATTTAAGCAACTGCCATGTGATTGGTTGACTAGATAATTGCATTAATGATAAATAGAACAGGTGTTCCTAATAATTCTTTAGGGGAGTGTACACTGCACATTTCCATGGTTACGACTACCCTGTAATCCAGTAGTAGTGTCTATGCTTGCACATTATAGGAAATAGGCACTAGCCTATGTGCACTCCCACAGTACCGGGCACCAAAGAGTCCAACGCATTTTCTTATGATATGCAAACCATGGAAACTAACAGTGTATAATGTGATGGAAAAATTAATCAAGCCAGCAATAAGCAGGAAGCAATACATTAGTAAGTGCCCGGTATTAACTTTCTCTACATGATAAATATCAAGGAAGGAAACATCTGTTTGTGCTCGCATATTGTTAGAGTTGAGGTAAGTGTGTTCAAGTAAGTATCAGTCATTTTCCAAAATGTATTCTAGGTATGCAAACTTTGGAATGATTTTAATAGCGCTGGTGAAAATGTAAAAAGTCTTTGGGGAAATTTATCAAAGGCCAATGTTTTATGTTGGTCTTTGAAATCTCTTGTGCAGCTAGAGGATATGACTAATTTATTATTTATTATCTGTGAGCCAAAATAAAATATATGGCAACTCAGAAGCTGACGTAGATTTCTGCCTTCAAGTGCAAAGAGAGATAAATGTGGAGGACTCGCTAGATCCACCCACCCCACGTTCACCATGCCCCCTTTTCAAGAAGTTGTTAGGGCTGCATAAAAACATCACTTGTGACAAAATGTGTTGCAAGTGGCGTTTGAAAAGATGCAAACACAAGGTTTGCAACTTTTTTTTTTACATCAATGTAGGTGCATGGGAGATTGCAAATCTCCCTCTTCGCTTACTGCTTGTCCCTCAACTGAAGCATTTGGGAATCAACTATGTTTTGTATTAAGACATACAAAGCTCAGTGGTTTTAAATACAGATAAAAAAATAAGTTATCTTTCTTTCTCTAGGTCTCAGCAGTTTCAGAAGAAGTTCCATAGAGGTTTATTAAATCACAACTACTTACATGAAACTGACAAGTAGGCACACACTGCAAATTCTGCATTCATCACTCCGTGAACTGAATGCACGTCAAGTAAACATTATTAATAATTATTGATTTGTAAAATGATTGATGTTGTAATATATGTTGGGTTTCCCAGGTGAGCATTTTGTTTGACAGCTTGTTCAAGTAAATACACACCAGTGGATTTATCGGATTTATATCTGTCATACAACTATATACTACGAGTGTTTTTTGACTGAAATGCCTTAAGCTAATATGTGTGTGTGTGTGTGTATGTGTGTGTATGTATATATATATATATATATATATATTTATACTGTGTATATATATATATATATATATATATATATATATATATTAGTGCATGCAAGGCACTGGGTCAAAATTACTGTTACTGTGAACAGTTAAGAAAGTTGATGATGAAATTATCTCCAGGCATAAAGTTAAACTTTGCAATATGTTAAGCAATATCAATATATTATTTTGGTTTTGTACAATTTTAGAGTGAAAAAGGGAAATTAATACCTTACAAAAGTATGGGAACTTTAAATAGGCTGTTAGAGTTAAGGCTTGTTCACAATCATCATCAGTAAAGGCCAGTGATGCATATTTCAAAGATTTATATATACTAAGGCTCAGTTCAGACCTGAGCGTTCTGAAAGGAGCGCTCTGTATGCGCGATTGTACGGGCGTTTACAAGCGCGCATACAGAGACAAGTGTACACACAGTGTCGCGCGTTCCCGAAAGTCTATGTACGGGAACGCGCGACAAGCACCCAAAAAAAACGCTCCTGTACTTGTGTGAGCGTCGGGCGTTTTACAGCGCGATCGTACGCGCTGTAAAACGCCCAGGTGAGAACCATTCCCATAGGGAAGCATTGGTTTCTCCTTGTTGAGCGTTTTACCAGCGCGTAGGAACGCGCTGTAAAACGCTCAGGTGTGAAACTGAGGCCTAGACTCCTCTAACCCATGTCCCAACAAAGAGCAGCCATGGTTTTTCTAAGCAGCGCTTGCCTAACACGCCTAAAGCAGAAGAAGGCAAAGCTTTTCAGGTTGCCATATCCTCAGTTTCAAATGTAATTAAGGTGAGAACCCCTGAATGACTGCAAAAGACCTCCAGGAATATTTAGCAGACTCTGGAGTTGTGGTACATTCAGCGACATATGGCCTTCATAGAAGAGTCATCAGGAAAAAATCTCTCCTGCGTCCTCTCCTGCAAAAACACATCTAAACATTTTAGAAACAAGTCCTGTGGACCCATGAGGTTAAAATATAACTCTTTGGCCACAATGAGCAAAGGTATATTTGGAGAAAAAAAAATGGCACGGAATTTCATGAAAAGAACACTTCACCAATCATGCTTTTGGGTTGAGTTGCAGCTAATGGCATGGGGAAAATTTCACAGTAGAGGGAAGAATGGATTCAATGAAATTCCTGCAAATTCTGGAAGGAAACAACATCAACTATAAAAAAAAGATGAGGTTGAAAAGAGGGTGGCTTTTTAAAAATGGATATTGATCCTAAACCGAGCGCCTCAAAATCCACAATATTAGAATTCTATCAGAAAGACAACACACAAAAATAATAATGGAATATATAAATAATTATTAGGAAACTTTTTTTAAGAGCAATAAAAAAAACTAAGACTGGAAACCTTCAGTAAATGACCAAGAAGAATCTCCACCCATAGCACAATTTATGATATGATACGAATAATCACACAAGGTCCATGATGTAAATTAATACATAAATCTCAAATCTCACTATATGTCATGATTGAATAGAAGAACAATTTTCACTAATATACCATGATTAGAAATACAAACAACCTACGGAAATCACAGGTGAAAAAAAAATCAAGATAAAGTGCTAGTGCAATAAATAGGGAGACACATCAATAATACTGTGACCTGAGCCATAGATAACAGATGTTGGACCTCAGTGATGGTGCTGTATGGGGAAAACCCCCACACTTATCGCTGCCAAAGAAAGAGCTTAAAGAGCTTCTGTCAGCTTGCCCAGATCCACATCTTGTCTAGTCCTGTCTTCCTGTGCTTGCTGCTCTCCAAGCACTGATACTTGTCATTCCATGCCTGATCTGTATCTTCCAGTCAAAGCGCTTGCTTAGTGTATCTCCCACCTCACTCCAAGCAGTGCAGATTCCAACTGAGCAAGTGCCAAGACCTGTCATCTCATGCCTATGCTGTCTCTCCCTGCCTTGGCACTTGGAGAGCAGCTGGCACAAGAAGATAGGGCTAGATAACATGTCTAGCCCTTTCAATACCAGGAAAGGGGGTACAGACTGAAGCTGAAGGGATGTAACAAATTGGTGCTCCAAGGGCTCTGGCTTGCTCCTTGATGCACCAGTTAGGTCATTTGCATATGAAGAAAAATTATATTTCTCAGCAACAGGGGTCAAGATAGTTTTAATAAGGGTATCAGCATGATCAACCCTACAAGGCTGTATGCCTGGTTTAATAAGGTTGGTCATGCCAATAGATGTTCTTTAAGACACAAATGTCATATAGGGGGTTCCCCATCTCCCTTCAATGAGCTAGAAAATGCTTGTAGCAAATGATGACTGCACACTGAGAAAAAATGTTGACACATATCAAGTACATTTCGCAACTGAAAGAACCCATTTCCATCCATAAGAAAGATAATTTTATCCCCATAGAAGCACCCTTGTGGCAGCTAATTCTGTTGAGTAGCCAGCTGAGCTGAAATAAGCACCTTGCATATGGCATTGAACGCATCATAAAAAAAAAAGTATGAAAATCTTATCTGCAGTACTAACTAATCTGTCACACGCTTGGCAGAAGTGTAATACTCCAGAGTGGTATTACAATTTTTACACCCTGCTACTGCTACCACAATGTCATCTTTGTATTTATTCCAGGTCCTCTTACACTTTGCATTACTATTATTGCTATGAAACTGTTATTTCTTGTATTTAATGTAATGTGCCTGGTTGTCCAGCAGATTGTGGTGTGTATATGGCAGAGATATCTTTCGATAGACTGGAACTTACCATTCCATTCTCCACCTTTTGGGCAGAAGTGGGCATGCTTAATACCAAGGGAGGAGCTACAGGAAGTGTTTAGTCAGTCTTAGTTATTCTAGTGTTGGATACAGATGTGTGGAGATCTAGCAGTGAGGGGAGGCCCCTCCTGCAGCAGCAGTCTCTCCAGAGGCAAGAACACCATGACTCATTATTAATTTGCAGACAGAATATTGCAAGGGGGTCAACAGCCAAAGGCACCCACTCCAGAGGTACAAGAACAGTCCTAAAGTCCAGCTGCCAGACTAAAACTGAGTTTAGCACAGCAGAGAGAGAAGCAAGAGATAACGCTTAATACTCAAGTTTGCCTGCCAGTTTATGCCAAAAACTTCTGGAACCAAGAGTGCCTGAATATTGTATGGATGCAAGTGAGTCAAGTAAATCTGTTGAACTTTATAAAGCCTGAACTCAACTTATTCTCCACCTTCACCATTATTATCCCCTTTATTGCTTTGGAGCCTAGCGCTGGGGATTGACAGTGTCCATGTAGGAGGACTGGGACACACACAGAAAACTATTGAGAATGCAGCACACCAATCGGCATTCTAATAAACCTGGGACACGATCGGCCCTGGGAAAGGGGGGGCGGGGGAGCGGCATGTTGCAGAAGTTGCCACACAATGGGGATATTTATATTTATAATTAAAATTCTTAATTAAAAAATACAGTTGCAATTTAGAGTATGTGAACCCTTTGGAATGATATGGATTTCTGCACAAATTGGTCATAAAATGTGATCTGATCTTCACAACAATAGACAATCACAGTCTGCTTAAACTAATAACACACAAAGAATTAAATGTTACCGTGTTTTTATTTAACACACCATGTAAACATTCACAGTGCAGGTGGAATAAGTATGTGAACCCCTAGACTAATGACATCTCCAAGAGCTAATTGGAGTGAGGTATCAGCCAACTGGAGTCCAATTAATGAGATGAGATTGGAGGTGTTGGTTACAGCTGCCCTATAAAAAACTCACACCAGTTTCTGGTTTGCTTTTCACAAGAAGCATACCTGATGTGAATGATGCCTCACACAAAAGAGCTCTCAGAAGACCTACGATTAAGAATTGTTGACTTGCATAAATCTGCAAAGGGTTATAAAAGTATCTCCAAAAGCCTTGTTGTTCATCAGTCCACGGTAAGACAAATTGTCTATAAATGGAGAAAGTTCAGCACTGCTGCTACTCTCCCTAGGAGTGGCCATCCTGTAAAGAAGACTGCAAGAGTACAGCGTAGACTGCTCAATGAGTTGAAGAAGAATCCTAGAGTGTCAGCTAAAGACTTACAAAAGTCTTAGGCATATGCTAACATCCCTGTTAGATAATCTACTATACGTAAAACACTAAACAAGAATGGATTTCATGGGAGGATACCACAGAGGAAGCCACTGCTGTAAAAAAAAAAAAAACATTGCTGCACGTTTACAGTTTGCACAAGAGCACCTGGATGTTCCACAGCGTTACTGGCAAAATATTCTGTGGACAGATGAAACCAAAGTTGAGTTAATTGGAAGAAACACACAACACTATGTGTGGAGAGAAAGAGGCACAGCACACCAACATCAAAACCTCATCCCAACTGTGAAATATGGTGGTGGGGGGCATCATGGCTTGGGGCTGCTTTGCTGCATCAGGGCCTGGACGGATTGCTATCATCGAAGGAAAAATGAATTCCCAAGTTTATCAAGACATTTTGCAGGAGAACTTACTTAAGGCAATCTGTCCACCAGCTGAAGCTCAACAGTAGATGGGTGTTGCAACAGAACAACAACCCAAAGCATAGAAGTAAATGAACAACAGAATGGCTTAAACAGAAGAAAATATGCCTTCTGGAGTGGCCCAGTCAGAGTCCTGACCTCAACCCGATTGAGATGCTGTGGCATGACCTTAAGAAAGCGATTCACACCAGACATCCCAAGAATATTGCTTAACTGAAACAGTTCTGTACAGAGGAATGGTCAAGAATTACTCCTGACCGTTGTGCACGTCTGATCTGCAACTACAGGAAACGTTTGGTTGAAGTTATTGCTGCCAAAGGAGGTTATTAAATCCAAGGGTTCACATACTTTTTCCACCTGCACTGTGAATGTTTACATGGTGTGTTCAATAAAAACATGGTAACATTTAATTCTTTGTGTGTTGACTGTGATTGTCTATTGTTGTGACTTAGATGAAGATCAGATCACATTTTATGACCAATTTGTGCAATAATCCATATCATTACAAAGGGTTCACATACTTTTTCTTGCAACTGTATATCATCACAATAATATGAAATAAAATACACATAATTTTCGATGGAAAGATATTGCTCAGCTTGGGCATGCATAAAATTGCCCAAAAAATAACTATGAAAATAAATACCCTCTAGATCTACAGTACTTCTGCATTATCTATGTTATATATCTACTGTAATACTAAGATTGATGTATAGTATAATATATATATATATATATATATATGTAACATGCCCTCTGTATCCTATTTCATTTAATATTAAAATTTTAAGTTTTCATGTATCTCCCCATATATATATATATATATATATATATATATATATATATATATATATTAGATAGTACAGACCAAAGTTTGGGACACACCCTTCTCATTCAAAGAGTTTTCTTTATTTTCATGACTATGAAGGCATCAAAACTATGAATTAACACATTTGGAATTATATACATAACAATTAAGTGTGAAACAACTGAAAATATGTCATATTCTAGGTTCTCCAAAGTAGCCACCTTTTGCTTTGATTACTGCTTTGCACTCTCTTGGCATTCTCTTGATGAGCTTCAAGAGGTAGTCCCCTGAAATGGTCTTGAAGGAGTTCCCAGAGATGCTTAGCACTTGTAGGCCCTTTTGCCTTCACTCTGCGGTCCAGCTCACCCCAAACCATCTCGATTGGGTTCAGGTCCGGTGACTGTGGAAGCCAGGTCATCTGGCGCAGCACCCCATCACTCTCCTTCATGGTCAAATAGCCCTTACTTTCAAAGTTTTCCCAATTTTTCGGCTGACTGACTGACCTTCATTTCTTAAAGTAATGATGGCCACTTGTTTTTCTTTACTTAGCTGCTTTTTTCTTGCCATAATACAAATTCTAACAGTCTATTCAGTAGAACTATCAGCTATGTATCCACCTGACTTCTCCTCAATGCAACTGATGGTCCCAACCCCCATTTATAAGGCAAGAAATCCCACATATTAAACCTGACAGGGCACACCTGTGAAGTGAAAACCATTTCAGGGGACTACCTTTTGAAGCTCATCAAGAGAATGCCAAGAGTGTGCAAAGCAGTAATCAAAGCAAAAGGTGGCTACTTTGAAGAACCTAGAATATGACATATTTTTTAGTTGTTTCACACTTGTTTGTTATGTATATAATTCCACATGTGTTAATTCATAGTTTTGATGCCTTCATAGTCATGAAAATAAAGAAAAACTCTTTGAATGAGAAGGTGTGTCCAAACTTTTGGTCTGTACTGTATATATATCCACATTGGTATTATACTTTCTATATGTTGGATTGGCGAGTCTCTTTTCAGGCAGAATCAGGAAGCCAGTGAGCAAATATATACGAAAAAACGCATATATTTACAAAAAAACACATAACATTTACAAAAAACCCACCAAAACCGCATTGGATAGAATGACAAAAAATAAACGGGATCAAAGATCCATCCCAGAGATTCACATACACCACAGAATGGTATAATAACTGGTACCACGAATAAGCGAGTGAAGCCACGGAGGAAGGGGAAGTGTATCCCGAAACGCGTCTGGTAACTACAGCTCATTCACTAATTATTGAACTTATGACTGCATGTAAGTAGAGGCCAAATATAAGGACTTGAAAATAAAGACAAGACCTGAGAGATCAAGAGAGATCGCTGCCGAGGGTAGAATACCCCGTCTCGCGAGATCGAGAGAGTAATACAAGAGACGCCGACCGGTGAGACAAGAAACATTACGGCAGAACTAAATATACTGGAGACCGGATTTCTTTTGTCCACAGGCAAGTCAAAACGCGGATAAGTGGGACGCAGACCTATAGCCCACTAAAGGCTACGGCTGTACCTGCCCATCAAATACCACAAAGAAGGGCACTCACAGAAAAACAGGTAAGCGCTCCCACGTGGGACACCACAGAGAGAGAGCCATACCAACAAACTGTGAGTCGTACTCAACGAATAGTAATTATTATGTATTGATACTTGCCTTGCAGGATTTATTACAATAAGGGAATTGTTATTAACAATTAAACCCATAACATTCTCAATCTCCAAGTTATGTCTTTGAGAACAAGCGATTAATCGCACTAACCTGGGATTGTTATTTGGGACATACTACTAATCCCACTAATCCTTGAACTGTTGGGACATCATGCAACATATATCTATACCTAATAAAACAATGAGATAACTGCCTCCGGATACGGACCAGAGAAAATCCAACCTGACATATTTTGAGTTCAGGAGACAGTCTGACCATTCTAAACATAAGCAGGATATTGGTGAATACTGTGATAATTTTATTAATTGTTTTTAACTCAAATTTTTTGTTTGTCTATTTCATAGCTTTTATTTATTTTTATTTTTAGATTGTTTATGTTTATTATCAATTTATAATAAAAGCTATAATGAAAGTTCCATGTGACCCCCCCATGATAGAGTGCCTGCCCTGTCTATTACATAAAGTGACAACCTCTGTATGCAGATTTTATGTGTTTAGGTCCTATACAACTAGGGATGCTTTTATTTTCCAGTGGAATGTGGCTTTACCCTCTGCTCAGTTACCTTAGGGCTCATACTAATGAGCCATCAATATCTGTTTGGTGGGGCCCAATACCCAGCACCCTAACCAATCAGCTGTCAGTGTGGCTCTGGAATTATACAGCTCCATTCATTCTAAAATAAAAGTGGATGGGAGAAGCACTGTGATTACCAGCCACTACATAATGGACCGAACTGTGCAGTTCCAGTGCCACCTTCCAGTGCCAGAGCTACAGATACAGCAACCCTCATCTTGAGTCTTAACAAGTTAAGTAAACAACGGAAAGAAAGGTTTAATTTTTCAATGGTTTTCAATGTTTTTTTGGCATGATATCACAGTCAAGTTTCCATGAAACAGCTGATCCTCACGGCTATGTGGCATTTGACCACACCACATTCTAAAGATAGGCCATCAGTTGTAAAGTGTATTCATCTACACATTGCTGGCAGCTATGGGAAAAGGTAAGCAGCAATGCTATCTGTGCCTTTTGCATATCCAGTAGTTGCATGAATCGGGAAGGGGGTGGAGTTTGGACAACTGCTTCTGCTCTATCTCTACTGTGCAGCAGCAGTTGACAAGAGGAGAGAGGATGAAGGTCTGCTGCCTTAACATACCTGGAAAACAAGCAAGTGGCTGACAATTACAGTAAAAATATTGTGCATATGTTAAATTTACCGAGGTTGGGTCAGTTTTATAAAATGTTCATATACTGTATCCAGTATACTCTGCTCCAAGCCAACATCTTAGCCTTTGTAGTACTATTTGTAACAGTGGACACGTTGAAGGTTTTTGTTAGCACGCAACTAAACTTTTCTTTCATTTAGCAACAACACAAAATGTTCATGATTAAAACATCAGCAAAATTCCTGCATGCAGCAATTCTATCAAAATAAGCATTGTAGTGATATAAATACTTCCTGAGACTCAATTACATTAATAAGCAAAATCTCTAATGATGTGTGGTTTTGTATCCCACAGAGACCCATTTAACTGGAAACTCCAGAGTCTAACAGCTTAAAGTCTGATATAAATAATACATCAATGCTTAAGAATATTAACTGTCTTCACCTAGAGATCTTGATTCACTCACAGCTAGAACAATTATCTTGCTACCAGTCAAGATTTGATCATATAATTACAAGTGCATTGCCTGTTACGTATACCGTCATAACCTGCAAACATTATGTAAACCACCCATACATTGCATGTAGATTTACGAGAGGCCTACATGACATTGAATCCAAAACACTCATCTGTCAAGGTCTCAGAGAAAAGGCATTATAGACCTGTATTGTGTCTTCCTAAAAATGCGTTAAAGTTTTGAAATCTCTATCAAATGGAGGAGTATACCTAGACAGCTGTTATGGTATTTTCTATCCTGCATGCCTTGCAGTAAGATGGCAAAGGTTTTGAAGAAACCTCTGCAGCTGGAATGCTTCCCCAGCCGTTATGAATTCCTTAGGTGTCTACTGTCAGCCTAGCTGAACATAGCTTTAGC
This sequence comes from Bufo bufo, assembly GCF_905171765.1. Lineage (NCBI taxonomy): Eukaryota > Metazoa > Chordata > Amphibia > Anura > Bufonidae > Bufo > Bufo bufo. The sequence goes on from NC_053394.1 coordinate 222,238,300, forward strand.
TACTTCTGTCAATCTATCATCCTGCAATCAATACTCACCCATCTCTGTCGTAAATATCAAGAGGGTACTGTGGATGTGAAAATTAAAAAATAAAAAGGTCTATAGAGACGATCTGTCCCTTACAGCTTGCAGGCTGTGAGTAAGGGATAGATTTTTATATCTCTCTCTTGCTCCTCTCTGTTTCTCCCTCCCTCTCCCTTTACAATGACCCAGCTCCTCAAATGCATTTAATTCTCCCTAATTACTTAATCCCTGACAACAGCTTACATGAGAAGCTTCGAATTGTCATGAGCAGTAATGTAAACATAGGAATAACAGGGTAGCAGGGTCACAGGATGCTTTACATGCTCTATTCTCTTTCATTAGGAATTTGAGTTCATCTTCACAAGCCGGTTATTATTTAGCTAGACACATGTACAATGGGAATTCTTCCTCGGTTCTCCATGGCACACTATAAATAAACTGCTTTTCAAGGGGGGGTATGCTACAGTGGAGACATGATATAAGAGCAGAAGAACATAGGACCTGACATGGCTGAGATGAATGATAGGAAATAAATGTCTAGGTATATTTAAACCCATTAAAACAATAGTGATGAATGATATGTTCTACGGACTCTGAGAAAAACACTAATTTACTAATAAAATGTGCTGGAATTCTGGTGCAATTTAAAAAAAATGCTTTTTATGTTTTGCACTATGTTTATTTATTATTTATTTGTTTTAGACACTTTTAGACACATTTTGCATTGAGTCATCTAAGGGAGTGGGCATGATCTAGAAGAAAGAGGAGTGATTTAGTCAGAAAGGGGGTATGGCTTAGATGTAACTTTGTGCACCTAAACATATGCAAACAGCAAGCCAATAAATAGGTCATTTAAAGTTAGTTTCAACACTGCCAAATTTATCGTCAAGCATCAGTTACTATGATAAATCTGCCACAGGTTAAAAGTGTCTAGTCTAAGTTTCCATTTATCAAACTTTTTTTATTTTATTTGGCAGTCTGTGTGCCTAGCTGGTAGATGGAGTAGATCTGTATCATCATTCACACCAGTAAACTAGTGTAAATGATTAGGGTTGAGCAAACCCAAATTGTAAAGTTCGGGTTCTTACCGAACTTTAGGATTTTTGGACCCCGGAACCGAACCCGAAATTTTCAGTAAAAGTTCGGGTTCGGTGTTTGGCTATTTTATGGGGCTTTTTGAAAGGCTGCAGAGCAGCCAATCAACAAGTGTTTAACTCTGTGCCCTTAGAAGCCATCACAGCCATGCCTACTAATGGCATGGCTGTGATTGGGCAGTGCAGCATGTGACCCAGCCTCTATATAATCTGGAGTCACATAGCGCTGCACGTCACTCTGCTGTGCTTAGTGTAGGGAGAGGATGCTGCTGCTGTGAGGGAGAGAATAGGAAAGAATCTTAAATCAGAAGTGCTTGTTAACTCAGCGATCTACATAGATTTAGTTGTGTGGGTGCAGTGCACAATGTTTTTACCCTGTCCTGAGCCAAGTGACACAGAAAAAGAACTTTTATCCGTCTGTTAGTTAGGTGGGCGGCGGCATCCATTTTATGCAAGCTCAGTGCACTAGCACAAGCTTGAAATACTGCAATAATAATATGGGTTTAAAAAAACACCAATTTTTGGCAATATCCTACATCTGGTGCCTTTGCAGCATTTGTCAGTGTGAAATCCGATCTTGAAATGCTGCAATAATTTTCTGGGTTTAAAAAACACCAATTTTTGGCAATAGCCTACATCTGGGGCCTATGCTGCATCTTTTAGTGTGACATACAAGCTAGAAATATTGCAATATTTTGGGTTTAAAAAACCATCACTTTTGGGCCAAATACAAAATTTGCGGACTTGGCTGCATCTGTCAGTGTGAGATACAAGCTTGAAATACAGCAATAATATTCTGGGTTTATAAAAACAGCCATTTTGGACAAAAAACTAAATTTGCAGCCTTTGCTGCATCTGTCAGTATGAAATACACGCGTTTGATACTGCTGCTCTATTCTGTTATTAAAAAAACACCCATTTTGGGCCAAATACAAAATTTGTGGCATTGGCTGCATCTGTCAGTGTGAGATACAAGTTTGAAATACTGCAATAATATTCTGGTTTTAAAAAAACACCCATTTTTGGCAATACCCTACATCTGGGCCTATGCAGCATTTGTTAGTGTGACATAAAGCTAGAAATACTGCAATAGAATTTTGGGTTTAAAAAAACACCCATTTTGGGCAAAAAAATAAATTTGCAGCCTTTGCTGCATCTGTCAGTGTGAGATACACACGTTAGATACTGCTGTTCTATTCTGTTATTAAAAAAACACCCATTTTGGGCCAAATACAAAATTTGCGGACTTTGCTGCATCTGTCAGAGTGAGATATAAGCTTGAAATACAGCAATAATATTCTGCGTTTATAAAAACACCCATTTTGGACAAAAAACTAAATTTGCAGCCTTTGCTGCATCTGTTAGTGTGAGATACAAGCTTGAAATACTGCAATGATATTCAGGGTTTAAAAAAATACACATTTTTGTCAATACCCTATATTTGGGGCGCCTAGACAGTACGCCTGCTACTGCCCACCGCATCAAGGGACCTCAAAAACTAAGAAAGGTCTCTGGCTCCTCCTGCTTCCTCTTCTGCTGCAGTCTCGGCCTCTTCATCAACCTCTGGAGTGACAGTGCCACCTGCCACCCCGCAGACAGAGGATCTCAACAATCTCCCACGGAAGCGTTCAGCTATCCATCTCCCAAACACTGGAGTGAAAGAGGAAGTACCCCCCCCCACCCACCCGCGATCCCTGGCCCTGAATGCCAGTATTTCAAAATTACTGACCTTTGAAAAGCTGTCATTCTGTCTGGTGGAGACAGAGAGTTTTAAAAGCCTTATGGCGGTGGCTGTCCCACAGTACGTCGTGCCCAGCTGCCACTACTTTTTCAGGCATGCCATCCCTTCCCTGCACAACCAAATGGGGGACAAAATCAGGTGTGCACTGCGTAACGCCATCTGTGGCAAGGTCCACCTAACTACGGATACGTGGATCAGTAAGCACGGTCAGGGACGTTATATCTCCGTTACAGCACATTGGGTAAATGCAGTGGCGGCTGGGCCTGAGGCTGATAGCAGTTTGGCGCATGTCCTTCCACCACCGAGGATTGCAGGATGCTTCAATTTGCCTCCTATTGCTTCCTCCTCCTACTCCGCTTCCTCATCCTCTACCGCCTCTTCATCCGGTCAGCGTAACACTTTCACTACCAACTTCAGCACAGCCAGGGGTAAACGACAGCAGGCAGTTTTAAAACTTATTTGTTTGGGGGACAAACCCCACACCGCACAGGAGCTGTGTACGGGCCTTGAACAACAGACCGATGAGTGGTTGGCGCCAGTGAGCCTCAAGCCCGGCCTGGTGGTGTGCGATAATGGCCAGTTTCACGCACATCCCTTGCCTGGCGCATGTGCTGAATTCGGTGGTGCAGAAGTTCCTTAAAAATCACCTCAATATGTCAGAGCTGCTGCATAAAGTGAGGGCCGTCTGTGAGCGTTTTCGGTGTTCTCACCCTGCTGCTGCTCGCCTGTCAGCGTTGCAGCGTAACTTCCCGCTCACCGCCTCATACGCGATGTGCCCACAAGGTTGAACTCCACCTTGCACATGCTGGCCAGACTGTGCAAGCAGCAGCAGGTGATAGTGGAGTTTCAGCTGCAGCACGCACGGGTGAGTCGCTCTCCGGAACAGCACCACTTCACCACCAATGACTGGGCCTCCATGCGAGACCTGTGTTCCTTGTTGCGCTGTTTCGAGTACTCCACCAACATGGCCAGTGCCGATAACGCCGTTCTCAGCGTTACCACTTCTATGCCTACTTGAAAAAACGCTTCTGGCGATGATAGAAGGGGATGTGGCACAGGAGGAGGAGGAGCAAGAGGGATCATTTCATAGGGTTTTCGGCCAATCATTCACAAGTGGCTACGAGGGTGGGTTCCTGCACCCATAAACGCCAGGTACACAATTCTCCAGCCAGAGCACAGTTCTGGAGGATGACGAGGTGAAGGATGAGGAGGAGGAGATGGAGGAGGAGGAACCGTGTTCACAGCAGGGTGACACCCAAACCAGCTCATGGCCATCACTGGTGCATGGCTGGGGGGATACAGAGGACACAGACGATACACCTCCCAAAGAGGACAGCTTTTCATTGCCTCTGGGCAGCCTGGCACACATGAGCGATTACATGCTGCAGTGTCTCTGCAACGACCGCCGAGTTGCCCACATTCTAACTTGTGCTGATTACTGGGTGGCCATGCTGCTGGATCCCCATTACAAGGACAACGTACCGTCCTTAATTCCATCACTGGAGCATGATCGTAAGATGCGGGAGTACAAGTGCACGCTGGTAGACGCACTGCTGGTGGCATTCCCACCTGACAGCGGGGGCACAGTGGAAGCACAAAGCAAAAGCAGAGGAGCAGGAAGAGGTCACCAACGCAGCTGGGGCACCACTAGCACTTCAGAATGCATGGCCGAAATGTGGAAAATCTTTGTCAGCACGCCACATTAACCAGCACCACCAGCTGATATGGAACGTCTTAGCAGGAGGCCTCATTTCAGCAATATGGAGGAGCAGTATGTGTGCACACGCCTACTTATCACGGACAAGAGCAGCCGCCTGTCCACAGCCAATGTGGACAAGCTCACGTTCATTACAATGAACCAGGCATGGATCCCACAGGACTAGTCCGTACCTTGTGCAGAATAGACATGTATACCGGCCTTACCCAGCCATTGTTATACTACAGCGCAATTGGTGGTGCAGAAGTTCCTTGTATTTTTGATATTTCCCACTCTTTTGGGAGTGTACCCTAATTTTAAAAAATAAAAAATAAAAGATTTAAACCAAAAAGCAGTGTTGGCTACCTTGTCCTCCTCCACCGCTGCTTCCACCTCCATCGCTACGTTTACCGCCTCCTCAACCTCCTACTCCATATTGATCTCCACCTCATACATCAAGATTATTATTTTTAATTTGCACGTATTTTATTTTATTTGATGTTATTTTTGGCTGTGATATACCCCTGCTCTACCTAGTGGACAGGTTAATACATTTCACAAATTTTTCTGTTACATTGTCGGATGACATTCACCAATTTTTGGCTGTGATATACCCCTGCTCTACCTAGTGGACTGTTTAATAAATTTCAAAAAAAAATCTGTTACATAGTTCGGTGACTGTCACGGGTAGTACGGGGAAGGAAAGACAACCAAAGGGAACAACAACAAAACAACTACAGACTAGGCCCCAAGCCTAGGGAATAAAGATGTCACCTCCTAGCAAACCCTGAATCTCTCCCTAAGCTGCTAACCACATGTGCAAGTCTCAAAGGTAGAAATACACATGCACAAGAACCTAAGACTGCTCACACACTGGGAACAGGGAAAGAGGCAACCAGCTCCTTCCAACCTGAAGGAGCCAGTGTCTCCCTGAGGCCTAGTCAGGACAGACACAACAAGAAAAGGGAAAGGACTTAGCTTGAGAATCAACTGGAACAGGAGAATCACCACACAAGCAGAGCACTCCTCAGAAGAACTATTAGTCGCAGAGAAACCAGTGAAAGGCGGAACATATAAAGGGGCCACCTGACAGATAATGAGCAACACCTGCGAAGGGGTGGAAACCTGTCAGCAAAAATGAAAACAATAGAGATCTGTCAGATCGACTCTTGAGTCTTCCGTCTATCTGAACTTCTAAGATCTCTCCCAGAGCCAGCGGTGACAGTGACATTCACCAATTTTTGGCTGTGATATACCCCTGCTCTATCTAGTGGACAGGTTAATAAACTTCACACATTTTTCTGTTACATTGTCGGGTGACATTCACCAATTTATGACTGTGATATACCCCTGCTCTACCTAGTGGACAGGTTAAAACATTTTACACATTTTTCTGTTACATAGTTGGGTGACATTCACCAATTTTTGGCTGTGATATACTCCTACTCTACCTAGTGGACAGGTTAATAAATTTCACAAATTTGTCTGTTAGATTGTCGGGTGACATTCACCAATTTTTGGCTGTGATATACCCCTGCTCTACCTAGTGGACAAGGAAATACATTTCACTAATTCATCTGTTACATTCTTGGGTGACATTTTACCATTTTTTCCGTGAATAAACCCCTGCTCTGCATAGGTGACAGGGCCCGAAATTTTAAAAAATCGTCTGTTCCATTGGTGGGTGACATTAACCCATTTTTGGCAATGAAAAACCCCTGCTCTGCATAGGTGACAGGGACTTAAATTTGTAAAATTCATCTTTAATTGTCCCTTTCATTCGATCCTTCTGCTTTAATAACTTGTCCCACATTTCAGCTCGATCACATTGCAGCCATTGACCGCCCTTGGATGTGGTAACCCTTTCTCACGCTCACTCTCCAGCGTGGAACGTTTCCAAATCCAAAATACCCCAGTGATTTTTTTAAATCGTCTGTTCCATTGGTGGGTGACATTAACCCATTTTTGGCAATAAAAAACCCCTGCTCTGCATAGGTGACGGGGACCTAAATTTGTAAAATTCATCTTTAATTGGCCTTTTCATTCGATTCTTCTGCTTTAATAACTTGTCCCACATTTCAGCTCGATCAGATTGCAGCCATTGACCTCCCTTGGATGTGGTATCCCTTTCTCACGCTCACTCTCCAGCGTGGAACGTTTCCAAATCCAAAATACCCCAGTGACATTCCCTATAATTTTTTATAAATTATTCCTATAACAGGGCATCTTAGGAGTCCTATATTGTTATTTATCGTCGCTACCTCCCCAAGTCGGGAGTGGGTAGTTGCCGTGCGCCCCCTCACTCTCACTCTCCGGCGTGGAACCCTGATTCGCCGCTAACCGTGATCAACATGGTAGGCGCAGAAAAGAACATCAAAAGTTGATAGAGAACATATGTAATTGGATCGTGGACATCACGGGGACGTGCGACATGTAGAGCAGTATGTGTGCACACGCCTACACGTACTGACTGATGGGTCTGCCCCCTTCAACTTCTGGGTCTCCAAATTGGGCACATGGCCTGAGCTTGCCCTTTACGCCTTGGAGGTGCTGGCCTGCCCTGCAGCCAGTGTATTGTCTGAACGTGTGTTTAGCATGACTGGAGGGGGTTATCATAGGTTATATTTCCCAATGTTTTGGGGTGTACCGTAATTTAAACAAAAACTAAAACTAAAAATGAAAACCAAAAACCAGTGTTGGCTACCCCCTCCTCTTCCACCGCCGCTTCCACCTACACCGCCACATCCACCACCTCCTCAACCTCCTACTCCATATGGACCTCGTCCTCCAAGATCAAGATTATTATTTTTTATTTTTGCGTACTTTATGTTATTTTAAGTCATTTCCATATCCACATTTGTTTGCAGAGCACTTGCCATGCTCTTAACCACATTTTGCTGACATTTGCAGCCCTCTAGCCCTTTCCATTACTTTTTTAGAGCCATTTTAGTGCTCAAAAGTTCGGGTCCCCATTGACTTCAATGGGGTTCGGGGTCAAGTTCTGGTCAAGTTCGGGTCCCGAACTCGAACTTTTTTTTTAAGTTTGTCCGAACCCGTCGTACCCTAACATACAGGTGTCCGCTCAACTCTAATTGTCAACAATCATGCTGAGAGCGTGAAATTCTTCACATAAGGCTGAATGGACAGTTACTCAAAATTCCTTATAAAGTTCTACCATGTTATAACTGGTGAGAAAGAAGGGGAATGGCAGCTGTCCAGAGTGAGTTAAATGACTTCTGAAGAAGACCAAGGAATTCCTGGTATGCAAGTCCAAATCTGTGCCCAGGAAATCTGTTTCACTACAAGTAGTAAGAAGTGATAGATCTTGTACATGAACATCATTGGAAAATATGATACAATTCAATTGAAAGACTGCACATCATCCACATACAGTTCTAGCAATCCTATCATAGACTGTATGTGAGTCAAATTTAAGATGAATAATTGAAACTACAGTATCAAAACCATGACGAGACCAGCGGAAGATGATGAAGAGAAAAAGATGCCTAATAAGATATTAGATTAGTTCCTAAATGTATTTAATTGATATTCAATAACAGTTTACCATATGTTAAGCAATTATTATTATTTTGTTGTCAATTAAATAATTAATGGACAATTCATTTATAAAGAAGAATGACGAGTCCAAGATAATTGTAAAATTTGATGTAATATTATTTCACCCTCAAGAGGGGGAAATGTTAAATAATATGTGATATAATATTAATTAATATTTCATATAAAGGCTTTATTACACTACACACTGACACCATCTATAGTAATACACTTGGCAATGGGAGGTTTGTATGAAAACGTCAAGACCTATATTTTAAGTCACCATATATGACAAAGTATAAGCCCATACATTAGTAAAGGCACGCCTGTATCTATGGTATAAATGACTGACAGAGACAGACAAGGGGTTTGTCTTCTCACTCTCACATCTGTTGGGGTTTGTTGTTGTTGAAGAAGATGAAGACACATGGAGCCTACCCTTCAACAATGATACTTAAAGGACATTCATATTAACTCATGGACAATAGACTAAGACTTTCCTAAACTATTTTTGTAAGTAACCAACTTTTTTTTTATATAACTCTTGTTGAATCCTGGTGATGAGTCATCCAGGTGTTCCTTACTCCAAATAAGCATACACTAGATTTGGAGAGGATTACCAAATCAGTTTGATATTTATTTTACCGTATTTTTCGCCCCAAAAGTGGGGGAAAAGTGCCCCTGCGTCTTATGGCGCGAATGCTGGAAATTTACATTGCAGACTGCGATGTATTAGTGAGGAGGGAGGAGGGTCTGTAGTAGGCGGGGAGAGCGGCGGGCAGTGCAGGCACTGTACTCTGGCCCGCCGCTCAGTATGTACTGTATTATACCTAGTGTTAATCATAATATCTAAACTGCGCTCCCCCTGCTCCCCATCTGTACCGTACTTACCGGTACATGTCACACTCCGTCTCCTGTAGTAAGCGCTAGCAGGCAGTCCGGGCGGCCGTAACTCACTGAGGTCACGTGCCTGCTCCGCCTACTTTATGAATGAAGCAGGTGGAGCAGGCACATGACCTCAGTGAGTTACGGCCGCCTGAAGCCCGGCCTGCCTGCTAGCGCTTACTACAGGAGACGGAGTGTGACATGTACCGGTAAGTACGGTACAGATGGGGAGCAGGGGGAGCGCAGTTTAGATATTATGATTAACACTAGTTATAATACAGTACATACTGAGCGGTGGGGCCAGAGTACAGTGCCTGCGCTGCCCCACCGCTCTCCCCGCCTACTACAGCCCCTCCTTAGGGATCTATGGATGGGATAATGATGGGGGTGGGGGGTCTGTGGATGGCATTATGATGGTGGGGGGGATCTGTGGATGGCATTATGATGGTGGGGGGGATCTGTGGATGGCATTATGATGGTGGGGGGATCTGTGGATGGCATCATGATGGGGCTGTTATGGGGGGATCTGTGGATGACACATATAGCAGTGTCATCCACAGATCCACTACCCCATAACAGTGCCATCCACAGATCCCCCCCACCATCATAATGCCATCCACAGATCCCCCCACCATCATAATGCCATCCACAGACCCCCCCCATCATAATGCCATCTACAGCTCCCCCCCATAACAGTGCCATCCACAGATCCCCCACATAACAGTGCCATCCACAAATCCCCCACCCCATAACAGTGCATCATCCACAGATCCCCCATAATAGAGTCATGCACAGACTGCCATAAGTTCAAACCCACCAAAAGCACACCTTTTGGTTAAAAATATATTTTTTCTTATTTTCCTCCTCAAAAACCTAGGTGCGTCTTATGGGCCGGTGCGTCTTATAGGACAAAAAATACGGTGTACATATTTATTTTACATTTGGCGACATACAGTCATGTGAAAAAATTAGGACACCCTTTGAAAGCATGTGGTTTTTTGTAACATTTTTAATAAATGGTTATTTCATCTCCGTTTCAACAATACAGAGAGATTAAAGTAATCCGACTAAACAAAGAAAACTGAAGAAAAGTCTTTTCAAGATCTTCTGTAAATGTCATTCTACAAAAATGCCTATTCTAACTGAGGAAAAAGATAGGACACCCTTGCCCCTAATAGCGAGTGTTACCTCCTTTGGCTGAAATAACTGCAGTGAGACGGTTCTTGTAGCCATCTACCAGTCTTCGACATCGGTCTGAGGAAATTTTACCCCACTCCTCAATGCAGAACTTTTTCAGCTGTGAGATGTTTGAGGGGTTTCTTGCACGTACAGCCCTTTTCAAGTCACCCCACAGCATCTCAATGGGATTCAAATCTGGACTTTGACTTGGCCATTCCAGGACTCTCCATTTCTTCTTTTTCAGCCAATCTTTGGTTGATTTACTAGTATGTTTTGGGTCATTGTCATGTTGCATGGTCCAGTTCCGCTTCAGCTTTAATTTTCTAACTGATGGTCTCACATGTTCTTCAAGCACCTTCTGATACACAGTAGAATTCATCGTGGATTCTATGATGGTGAGCTGACCAGGTCCTGCTGCAGCAAAGCAGCCCCAAACCATGACACTTCCACCTCCATGCTTCACAGTTGGTATGAGGTTCTTTTCTTGGAATGCTGTGTTTGGTTTACGCCAAACATGTCCTCTGCTGTTGTGTCCAAATAATTCAATTTTGGACTCATCTGTCCAAAGAACATTATTCCAGAAGTCCTGGTCTTTGTCAACTTTATCTCTGGCAAATGTCAGTCTGGCCTCGATGTTTCTCTTAGAAAGCAAAGGTTTCCTCCTTGCACACCTCCCATGCAAGTTAAACTTGTACAGTCTCTTTCTGATTGTAGAGGCATGTACTTCTACATCAACAGTAGCCAGAGCCTGCTGTAGTTCTCGAGATGACACTTTAGGGTTTTTGGAGACCTCTTTTAGCATCTTGCGGTCTGCTCTTGGGGTGAACTTGCTGGGGCGACCAGTCCTGGGCATGTTGGCAGTTGTTTTGAAAGCCCTCCACTTGTAGACTATCTTCCGGACAGTGGAATGGCTGATTTCAAAATCTTTTGAGATCTTTTTAAATCCCTTCCCAGACTCATAGGCTGCTACAATCTTTTTTCTGAAGTCCTCTGACAGCTCTTTTGCTCTCACCATGGTGCTCACTCTCACTTCAACAGTCAGGAGCACACCAAACTAAATGTCTGAGGTTTAAATAGGGCAAGCCTCATTCAACATGCAGAGTAACGATCTACTAATTATGTGCACCTGGTGTGATATACCTGTGTGAGATCTGAGCCAATTTAAGAGGGAATACATGTGAGGGTGTCCTATCTTTTTCCTCAGTTAGAATAGGCATTTTTGTAGAATGACATTTACAGAAGATCTTGAAAAGACTTTTCTTCAGTTTTCTTTGTTTAGTTGGATTACTTTAATCTCTCTGTATTGTTGAAACGGAGATGAAATAACCTTTTATTAAAAATGTTACAAAAAACCACATGCTTTCAAAGGGTGTCCCAATTTTTTCACATGACTGTATTACAAATAGTTCCTAGCAACGGAAGGAAGGAAATGTGATTGCATGAGAATAATATATTATTAGTGGGGTAGGGGGAATATGTCCATTATAGTAAATCAAGCACAAAATACGTTCAGTCAATGTAACTCAATCGGTTTTAGATAATGACATGGCACAGCCATGTGTGAGAGGTTGTGTAGCCAAGTGACAGAAGGACATATGACAGAACTATTTTCACTGTTTGGTTTTCCTCTAGGAGAGAATATCTTCGCAATAATGCATCTAAGGGAGCATGCCACAGTTTTTTGACAAATTCATACAGAATGAACAGAAAAAAATATGCTTCTATATGATGTAAATGGTGAACAGTTACAGTGGAGAGTGCCCTAAAGATCTATGCATGGACTATTGCAGCTCTGTACACTCTGTAAATGGCCCTCATAATATCTTGTTCTTGGTTAACTATTATGTGACTTCCATTTAAAATAGCACACTGTTGTGTCTTCTAGGCGCAGAGCCATTTGCAGACCAGTGAATGACAAATAAAAACTGTAAAAAGTAACAACTGAAAGAATAGTTAGAATAGACTATAGAAAACATTCGAAACCTCCTTTCCAAGCTAAGAACATCAGCATATGATCTTGTGAGGGCAGTGTGCTAAGCTTTACTTAAGTTGGATGGACACTTCAAAAACTTCACATCATGATAACATACCCTTAAACCGATTCTTTACTGTATTCCAGGGTTTATCTGATGCATCATGACAACATGATTGTATCTTGGGGTTTCTTGATTGGTTCCCCTTAATAAAAGACAGACCAAGTTCAGTTCAAACAGTTCAACTTTATTTTTCTCTTACTCACATACAGTGGCACAGCAAGCTTAATGGCTACAGTACTCACATCAGTCACACATCTAAGGCTACTTTCACACTGCCGTTTCTGGGTCAGCCTGTGAGATCCGTTTCAGGGCTCTCACAAGCGGCCCAAAACGGATCAGTTCAGCCCCAATGCATTCTGAATGGATAAGGATCCGTTCAGAATGCATCAGTTTGGCTCTGTTGCGCCTCTATTCCGCTCTGGAGGTGGACACTAAAACGCTGCTTGCAGCGTTTTGATGTCCGCCTGACGATACGGAGCCAAACGGATCCGTCCTGACATACAATGTGAGTCAATGGGGACAGATCCATTTTCACTGACGCAATATGGTGCAATTGAAAACGGATCTGTCCCCCATTGACTTTCAATGTAAGTCAGGACGGATCCGTTTTGACTTAGACTTTTTTTTTTTTAAAGAATAATGCAAACTGATCCGTTCTGAATGGATACAAGCGTTTGCATTATCGATGCAGATACAAGACGGATCGCAATTGTGAAAGTAGCCTTAATGATTAAAATCTAGACAAGGAAGCCTTGTTGCTTAATGTTATTGAATGTAAACTTATTAGAACTCAACAATCTATTAATGTGCAACTCTCTAGTCCCTGCTAAAGTAGCTCTGCAGAAGCTCCACCATGGGAACAGGGGCAGAAATACCATCATAGCTATGGGGCCTGCAGTGGCAGGGGTCCTGGCTGTAATCAATGTCATCCATTACGGCCCAGGCTTCAATCCCCGACCCGTGCTCTCCCCAACAGGTGTGATTCTATTTTATAATGCCTACTGGGCTGAGTTGAAGGGCGCAGAGGTTGAATATTACTCCCCGGCCTGTACTTGGCCTGCACTCACTGCCAGTCAGCAAGGCACTATGATGTTACTACATGACGCTTGCTGGAGAGAGCGGGATGTGCTCTGTTCCTCGGGTGAATGGGGCTAGCCGAGTGTTAATGTTCTTTTTGTTTTAGTAACACTACAGGAGATTCACTAATGCAAGGAGGCCACTAAGGAGGAGCACTACTGTGTGGGGGCACTAAGTGGGTAAAACTATCATTAACGGTCACTAAAGGGGAGCACTACAGTGTGGCGTCACTAAGGCAGCATAACGGCACCAAGGAGGCATTCTACTGTGTGAGTGGCCCCATAGAGCCAGACTACACAGTTGCTATGGGGCCCGTGAGTTGAAGGGACCCAGTCAGGCGAATGCCGCCCCCCCCATCCTCCAACGTGAATACTCTCCTCTCTTCTTCTTTGCCTCTGCAGCTGCCCGCCAAATATTTTAGTCTGATTCACTCTGTTGCTTCGCCTGCATGATGTATCTGTCTTTATTACAGTTTTACGAGCAGCACTTTAGTGCTCTGACCTCCTGACCACTGTGACCTAAATAGCCTGGCTGGGAAGGTAGTGTTTCAATTCAATAGCTGTACCCGGCCTACCTATACAGAGACGTTATATGTGCTCAGCTTGCATACAGCACTTCATGTATTCAGCTTGCATATAGCACTTTATACATTACGCAAAATCAGTATATCAATCTGATTAACAGTAGATATATGTATTCAGCTTGCACATAGCACTTCCTATATACTGAGCTCGCACGTAACACTTTTTATATCCAGCTTATACGGGATATCCTATGTACTCAGCTTATACAGAACACTCATCGTTCAATCTATATTAGCACTTTTACAAATCTAACATTGTGAATACCGTAATATCCCACCAAAGGAATGCATACACATTCAGAATACTATCCATCTAAAATTATACAACATATTACACTGAATATCCTTAAGATATCTCAATTCTTATCAATATAGAAGATCTTTCCCGTTTTTACTTTTACTTGTGCAAATAAAAAATATAATTTTATTACAACCAAAGATACTCATCTATCCCATTGTTTCACCACATGAGAGTGTGCCATCACATTTGAATATACCAAACTATATTTACCACCCGGTTATTGGGTGTACCGGTGATCGAGCACCTCTAGCTATAATACAAGATTCGTGAGCCACTGAACAACCACAATGTAAATTCAATAGCTGTCAGGACCTTGTGGTTCCCTCTCCCACATCCTACAACCACCAGGCACAGACACAGCAGAAAGTCAGCTTGTGCTGTGCTGCAGGGTGGAAGGGAGGAGGACACATAGAGAGCTTACACTTGGTGTAAACTAGTGTGCTGACTGGTTGGGGCAAGATGTGTGACGTAGGAATAGCAGGGGGACAGGGTTCAGTGGTTGTGCTGGTGTATACAGTCAGGTCCATAAATATTGGGACATCTACACAATTCTAACATTTTTGTCTCTATACACCACCACAATGGATTTGAAATGAAACAAACAAAATGTGCTTTAACTGCAGACTGTCAGCTTTAATTTGAGGGTATTTACATCCAAATCAGGGGAACGGTGTAGGAATTACAACAGTTTGCATACGTGCCTCCCACTTGTTAAGTGACCAAAAGTAATGGGACGATTGGCTTCTCAGCTGTTCCATGGCCAGGTGTGTGTTATTCCCTCATTATCCCAATTACAATGAGCAGATAAAAGGTCCAGAGTTAATTTCAAGTGTGCTATTTGCATTTAGAATATGTTGCTGTCAACTCTCAAGATGAGATCCAAAGAGCTGTCACTATCAGTGAAGCAATCCATCCTTAGGATGAAGAAACACAACAAACCCATCAGAGAGATAGCAAAACCATTAGGCGTGGCCAAAACAACTGTTTGGAACATTCTTAAAAAGAAGGAACGTACCGGTGACCTCAGCAACACCAAAAGACCCGGAAGACCACGGAAAACAACTGTGGTGGATGACCGAAGAATTCTTTCCCTGGTGAAGAAAACACCCTTCACAACAGTTGGCCAGATCAAGAACACTCTCCAGGAGGTAGGTGTATGTGTGTCAAAGTCAACAATCAAGAGAAGACTTCACCACAGTGAATACAGAGGGTTTACCACAAGATATAAACCATTGGTGAGCCTCAAAAACAGGAAGGCCAGATTACAGTTTGCCAAACGACATCTAAAAAAGCCTTCACAGTTCTGGAACAACATCCTATGGACAGATGAGACCAAGATCAACTTGTACCAGAGTCATGGGAAGAGAAGAGTATGGAGAAGGAAAGGAACTGCTCATGATCCTAAGCATACCACCTCATCAGTGAAGCATCGTGGTGGTAGTGTCATGGTGTGGGCATGTATGGCTGCCAATGGAACTGATTCTCTTGTTTTTATTGATGATGTGACTGCTGACAAAAGCAGCAGGATGAATTCTGAAGTGTTTCGGGCAATATTATCTGCTCATATTCAGCCAAATGCTTGAGAACTCATTGGACGGTGCTTCACAGTGCAGATGGACAATGACCCAAAGCATAATGCAAAAGCAACCAGAGAGTTTTTTAAGGGAAAGAAGTGGAATGTTATGCAATGGCCAAGTCAATCACCTGACCTGAATCCGATTGAGCATGCATTTCACTTGTTGAAGACAAAACTGAAGGGAAAATGTCCCAAGAACAAGCAGGAACTGAAGACAGTTGAAGTAGAGGCCTGGCAGAGCATCACCAGGAATGAAACCCAGCGTCTGGTGATGTCTATGCGTTCCAGACTTCAGTCTGTAATTGACTGCAAAGGATTTGCAACCAAGTATTAAAAAGTAAAAGTTTGATTTATGATTATTATTCTGTCCCATTACTTTTGGTCCCGTAACAAGTGGGAGGCAAATATGCAAACTGTTGTAATTCCTACACTGTTCACCTGATTTGGATGTAAATACACTCAAATTAAAGCTGACAGTCTGCAGTTAAAGCACATCTTGTTAGTTTCATTTCAAATCCATTGTGGTGGTGTATAGAGCCAAAAATGTTAGAATTGTGTCGATGTCCCAATATTTATGGACCTGACTATATATATATATATATATATATATATATATATACACACACACACACAGGGCACTATTCACTGCTTACCGTATAGCAGACCTCCATAGACATATGCTTAAAATTCTGAAGGGAGGTTCAGTCCCTGCCCTTCATTGACCAATTACTAATACTTTCACGGCCAAGAGATAAGGTATTAGGCTTTCCCAAAAATATTAGGGATCACTGCCAAGGTAAAACGCTAAAAGAAAACAAAAAATCTTTATTTCAAATAAGGTATAAAACATCTATTAAGGGTAAGGAAGTTGCAAAGCAATTGGCTAGTGTGATTTCAGCAGAGGGTGACTGCTGTACTTTAGTGTCACACAAACTCACTAGGGTTAGGTGAGTTTCTCACCTCTATTCGCTACCACGCCCTCCTAATTGAAAGTGTAGATGCAGAGGGGAATAATGGCTGCCTAGGCAGAGACACTACATAACACTGGTGGTAGGGTTGCAGGTACCTGCCAATGATCGCCCACCTCCCCCCCAGACACACATGCACACAGTAGCCCGATTAAATGGGGCTAAGAAGTACCCGGTATAACAAATAGGACAGTTGCCCCTCTGATACGCTGATCTGAATAGCTGTGAAACTAGTATTTAGGTGATAGAAATCCCTATCTAGAGGTGCCTATATCGGTAGCTGGTTACTGGCTAAGTAGCCCTATGCTAAGACAAACACGGAGTGCTCTAGTAGGAGATGACCCTAAAACTTATTAAGCCCATTGCTCCCTTTCTAAATTAATGCTCAACATATTTCTAATTGTTGCTGCAGCACGCCAGACCTGCAGGGTATTGTGAAGTGAGGTCACGGTTATGGGCAATCGAGGGTTGCTCACTGTATTGGAGAACCCTGGGCAGGCATGCCGCAGTGAAGGAGAGGTAGACACAGTTCCTCTGGGGCACACTCGGTATGTAGGGACCAGGCCTGATGGTGTATGAGGTGCCCTGGATGTTACTGGTATTTTGTGTGCCTGGGGCAAGGTCCCTTTTGGATTCGTGACGCCAGTGCCTGTAACGGTGGCACACCGATTTATAGTTGGAATAAGTGAGGTACACAGGTGGTATAGTGTACCAAACGTTGCTTTACTTAAACAGTCCAACTTTGTACATCAA
Source organism: Bufo bufo (assembly GCF_905171765.1). Classification (NCBI taxonomy): domain Eukaryota; kingdom Metazoa; phylum Chordata; class Amphibia; order Anura; family Bufonidae; genus Bufo; species Bufo bufo. The sequence goes on from NC_053394.1 coordinate 222,255,768, forward strand.
GATGGTAATACAGTCCTTTAGGTCACAAGCTTCACAAGCAGGCTTATTTCACAAGATGGCAGGTATTGATCATGCAAGATACTCAGAGGGTAAATCCACAACACACTCAGAATCAGGTTGTACCTTTCCTCAGAAATAGTGTACGCTGTTCTTTTAGAACTCCTGTCTGGTTTCTTATCCCAAGGCCCGGATGCCTAAATAGTGGCTTAAATCCTTGGTAAAATATATATCTTCCTCCCGTATTAATCCTTGCTTTGCTTTATAGTTCCTCTGCCTATTAGTGTACTTATCTTGGCTGGAAATATCCTTACTTGGCTTGAGAATGACTGTAGGTTTCTCCCAGGAGGTTCTGTCCTGCTACTGGGGTGACTTCTGAGCTAACTAAGGCTCTCTTGATCTTCAGGCAGGCTAGGGTTCCTTACTAGCCTCCTGGTCATAGCTAGCAGCCAGGGCTATCAAGCTTCATGTCAGGAGGAGGCCCTCAGCATATCTCTGGCTGGTGCCTTCTTACTTCTGTCTCCACAGACTCCTGACTCTGAACTACCACTCCCTGTCTTGGCCTGGACATTTATCCTAGGGGCTCCCTATCTCCCTCTAGTGTCTGGGATGTCTAACTACACCCTAACTAGGCCTGCTAAGCATTAACACAGGGGAACATTGCATATAAATACACATTAGAAAATACATTAATTGCATAGTTAAACATAACATTTCTGTTCCTTGTGAGTAGGAGTACACGCACACCAATTGACCCTTGTGTAGTGCCCACGCCTATCTAGTGGGACACTACATTGCCAATGTCTTAAGGAGCTAGTAAGGAGCTGAGCAAAGCGGTATGCTAGTGCTGACCCCGGCACACTGTCCGTGGCAGAGCCTACCGGTCATCAAATCTTTACAGACCTCATATCAGCCCTCAAACTCACACAGACTGCAGATCAGCTCTTAAATTCATACTGACCCCAGATCAGCCCCCAACTTTATACAGACCCCATGATCAGCCTCCCTAATACATACAGATCTCATATCAGCCCTCTGAAAGTCATATCAAGATCAGCTCCCCCAAATTCACAGAATGCAGATCAGCTCTCAACAGGTCCCAGATCAGCCCCCATAATTCATTCAGACCCCAAATCCGACCCCCTATTTCATACATATCTCCAGATATGACCCCAAATTCTTTCAGTCCCCTGTGTCCCCTTTAGCCCAAACCCTACTGTCCCTTAAATGCTCCAGGTGCTGCCACTCCTTATCCACACTGTGAGACATAAAGTCATGGTGTGTGCTAGGTCCTGGTGTACTCTGCCAGAACACAATGTAGCACTGGAGCCAAGCAAAGATGGCCAAGTAGCAGTGACTAATGCCTGCACAGGGCTTGCAAAGACATACTTCCTGCAACACGGAAGTAGTAATGATCGGAAGTGCTTATTAGTTAAACTAAAAATGTGCCCCATAATCCTGGCCATTGTTATGGTTGCGGTCCTGGGCAATTGACCAGTTTTCTGCTTCCTAACGCCATCCCTTGGGGGAGGTGCCCTTGCATGAGACTGTGTTACCACCCCTATTACTAATGCCTCAGTTTAATCCACTGCACCTGAGAACTGAACTAACCACAGCACAGGTCACTGGTCCCCAACCAGTAACTTGTGTTAACTCCCCACTTTTTTCCCATTACAACCTTTCAGGCTTTGCTTAGAGAAGCAACTGGAAGACTCCCCTTCAAAGTCTTGTCTGGGTGCATCAGCTAACTCTCCACATAGGATCTCCTTGGATCCCACGTTATGCCTTACAGTCTCCAGCCCAAAGCTGCCGTAACAATGAGTAAGCTGCTCCAATACACAACCACCTCTCTCAATAATAGCCTACACCAGTTTCCTGTTGTCTGCATTTTCCCAAATGGACAGGTTTCAGGACGAACTGTTATAGGCCAACTGTAGTTTCGCTAGTAGCCACACGTGGACCAACTGCACTGTCGCTATCTTTTCCTGACTGCTTCTTCTAACATTATGATGGCACAGTGCACTAGCATTGCTACATACACCTCTTGGTCAGCATTAGCTCACAGCTAAAAGACTCTTATAATGAACTAAATGCAACTTTGTGTTTAATACCTAATAAATTTACATCATTTTGTATAGAATGTTCTATTTGTTGCTTTTAATTATTAAAAAACACCCTAAAAACACAACTCTATAGGTTTTCATTATGCTTACATTTTAGGTATTGAACATCTTAGGGAATAACTAAATCACTAAATGGAACTGATGAAAGTGCTTTACTTGTGCCCAAAGCAAAATAGAACTGGATTATTCTCATCTGGAATGTAGGCCTGTAACTTAATCCTTATGTCTCTATTAATCCATCTTAGCATCATCTGTCCGGTGGGTACTTCTTCAATATCAGGATTAGGACATTAGATAAAAAAGTCATTTCGTAATCTCTTTTTAGGCAGCAAATGTTTCTACATATGACTGCCTAGCAAATCCTAAACTATTAGTAGATGGGTATGTTTTAGAAATAGATAATTCTCCAATAATACATGACATATCTATATAGATTTTTGAATATATTTTCTATTGAATGCAGAAAAAAAAACATAGTAAAGCCCCCTATTGTTACAAACCTGGCTTAATGTATTGGATACCTGTTGACCAGTTTAGGTTTATCGCTGCCAGAGTTGAGGACAGACTATAACAGGCCCCCCTGGTCCTCAATCTGGGCTGTGGTATGAATTTAGCTCTCTATCTGTCCCCCAATTGCCAAACTTAATTCCAAGAGGACAGTCAAAACTGAGCCATGATCAGGGCCACCAGGTTCAAAGATGTTGGTCATGCACAGGTCAAGGTTACAGGCAAAGGTTCAAAAAGCAGAAGCTAGCACAATATACAACAGTCCTGCGCTTAAGGCTGAGTGAGAGGACGTGCTGTGCGTCCTCATCTCCAGGGTGACGCGGAGCGGACGGGAGTCGGCAACACGCGCCTTCTCTGCTTGACCGGCGCCCTCCGTTCCCATGACAACAGTATTAGGGCTGAGCGCCGAGCTGGCCACTCGGTGCTCAGCTTGAGGCAGGCTGTTGAGTCATGTGATGTGGGCCACGTCACATGACTCCTTGCCTCCAGTATTTAAACAGGCAGCCTGCTGGCCACAGGTTGCCTGTGAATTCACTCCTTACCTGGTGTGTCCTCAGGCTTGGTAAGGTTTTTCATCTCGACTCCCTGGTGTTTGCTCTCCTGATCCTCAATTGTGGTTTTCCTTGGTTGAGATCTTTGGCTTGTATTCTGACCTTCCCTCGTTTGCTCCTTTGGTTCGTATTTAATATCCTGGTATTGACTCTGCTGGTTTTGACTCCACTGCGCTTTCTCCTCGGCGTGTTTGTCTCTCCTGGTTTGAATATACCCAGGCCACTCTGCCTAATCATATTCATCCCATTTAGGGCTCATGCACACAGCCATTGCCGCAAACAGAATGTAAAATGTACATATCAGTAGGCCAAGATGCTTCATTGTAGGAATGGCAGTAGAGGCAGCAGGCGGAAGACAGCATTAGAAGGGTGGCAGCAGCGCGTGGCCAGAAGTAATGGCCCATTTTGCAGAATATTCCGGTGTGGCAGCTCACTATGATCATTAGTGGCAGAATGATCTATTCCGTTGCATCAGGCACCGGTTTCTGGAAATCCAGGTTGATCCACGCCTGATTCATCTTTATGAGGGTTAGTCTCTCAAAATTTTTAGAGGAAAAGTGAGTTCTCTTATGGTAACTATGCGCCTGTCACACTGAACACCCGCTCTGATGCCACACTACTGGCCAGGCAGGAAAGCATGCCCATGGCAAACTCGGCTAGTTGCGGTCACAATTCAAGTTTGCATGCCCAGTAGTCCAGGTGATCTTGGATTAGGGGTGACATTATGTAGTCCAAGTATGCCATCACCTGCTGGTTGAGGTTATGCCGGATGCCCTGTTGCTGAGTGGTTTGTTCATTAGGTGGCTGAAAAAAACTGCTCATCAGAAACTCCAGACTAAAATTGCTGCATATGGAGCTGTGCTGCTCCTGCATTCCACTTCACCAGTCATGTCAGTGGAGTGTGAGTGCATATGGTCACCCCAGCCAGACCTTCCTGAGGACAGGCGATGGTGCACATAGGCAGCGACCAACCGACTATACAGCATGTCTTTATAGTACTCCATTTTTGTATCCCTCTTCGAATGTCTACAGAAAAGGCCACCATTTTTGACCGGTAGTGAGGGTCTAACAATGTGGATAGCCAGTAGTCATCTGTCTGCCAAATCCTGACAATGCATCTGTCACTACGCAAATGAGAAAGCAAGCATCTGGCTATTTGTGCAAGGTTCTTGGAGGGCCTGCCTGCCTTCATCTCCACTCCATATTGCCATGATCTATCTAAGTCATCTGCGTCATCTTCGTCGCCCTCCTGCTCCTCCTGTCCAGCCCTTGCAGTTCACTGGAAGACTTGAGGAACTGGATGACACAGAAATTGAAGACATGCATCATGTAGGGCGCATGGGTCAGCAGATAAAATGTTCTTACCATCATCAGCAACCATGGTTCCTATCTGTAGTTGTCAAGGAGACAGCCAGTATTCAATTCATTTATTGATGACATGGAGCAGTTCCTCCCCTGTGTGGCTCCGTTCACCCCGGCTGACGAGGTGCAGAACCGCTTGACAACGCCTAGCTTTGCATAGGTTATATGCTGGAGGACCACTGTGAACTGTGCCTACAGTGGAGGGTCAGGACAGGGTGGAGAATGAGGAGGCAGAGGACGATATTGGCGCAGAAATCCTATGATTACAACACAGAGACAACATTTCCATCACCTGGCCAAATTCCTGCTGTGCCTTTCACTGAACGATATTTACCCAGTGGGCTGTAAACGACTTATATTGTCCTTGACCATAGCTACTCCATACTCAGGGGCGGATTGGCCATAGAACTTAAAGGGAAATTTCCCGGTGGGCCGATGCCCAGGGGGCTGCCTGGGCCCTCTTCATGGCCGGCCAGTAGAATTTTTGGGGGATGTATTTTGTGCTGCTGGTAGTATTTTGTGATGGACTGTGTTATTTGGCTCTGTTGGGTTGGTATAATGTGCCAAAATATGGTATTTCTGGTCCTGCCTTCCATCAATTTCTATGCAACTACAAAACAGGGCCACTTTTTGTATTTTTTCCAGGGCCACTTTAAGCTCCCAGTCCGCTCCTGTCCATACGTCAGTGCTGGCATGAACTCTACCAGACAGTGTGAGGCCCCAGGCCTGGCCCAGCTTCTGCTCAAGGTATGTGTGCTAAGCTGGTACAGAATTTTGGGAAAAGTAATGTTGGCTTGGGACTCTTCAACTTGGGTGGGACAAGCCATCCATTCTCTGAAATCTGCAGAGTCAACTACATAGAAAGTGAAAGACTGTAGTACCAGCAACTTGGCCAGGTGCACATTAAGCTTCTTCATAACTGGATGAATGCACTGCTAGTTTGTTCCTCACATGTAGTCTCCCGAGTAGCAGACAATGTACCCCTCCCATGTTTAGCTCCAGATCTCCCACTGCTTCAACCCTGCTGTCTCACTGTTACGCTGCCACCCTCATTCCCAGATGATGACAATGCCCCTCTTCACCCAGCTTCTATGTGCAAACGGCTACATCATCATATACATATGTTTGCTCGTCACTTGTGTCACCCTCACCTTACCTCTCGCAACATGTGCTCCCACCCGACTATCATCATCGGTAGTTGCACGCTTAGAGGGGTCTGCAACGGACCTCTCCTCCAAATCTGTGCTGGCCTATAACTGCTGACTGACCTCACAAAGCTGACCTCGCTGAAAAGCAGAGAAGAGCTGGCAGCATACATTACTTGGCTAGCAGAAGGAGCAGCAAAAGCAGGAGGCAGGTTCATGACAGGGGAGGGCGCAGAGGCAGGTCCTGGGCCATGTCAACTAAGCATGGTGTCAGAGGAACCCACCAATTCCTGGCTGTATGTATCTGTTGTCACTTGAGATGATGTTGAAGAGTCAACCATTCCAGTACAGCTGGATTATTTGTCAAAACCCGACCGCTAGATGACAGTGGCCACTTTGGCCTGTTGTTGCGGCTCCTGCTACCACCACCCATTCTTCTTGGGCTAATAGTGCTGGCTACAGCAACATTTTTGCCATTCCTTTGGAGGGCCCAAGCAACTGTCTACAGTTACTGTATCAGTAAAATAACGGTTTAACTATGAATGTTGCAGCAGTTGAACAAGATACACACAGTGATATATTAGACCACCCTTTAATACTGAGGCACAGCAAGTCTATCTGTTAAATAATGGATTAACTATGAATGTTGCAGCAGTTGAACAAGAGACACGCGGCGATATATTAGGGCGCCCCTTTAATACTGAGGCACTTCAAGTTTGTCTGTAAAATAAGGAATACACTGAGTGTTGCAGCAGTTGAACAAGATGCATGCAGCGAGTACACTCGACCTGCAGTCTCCATGCTGTCTCCCTACATTCTCCCTACAGTATCAAAAAACTCTCCCTACAATCTCCCTGCACTGTCCCTGCACTCTCACTATCCAATATTCTTTTTTAAACCATTTAAATGCAACACTGTCCCTAGCACATGAACACTTGCCAAGTCTCTCCCTATGCTCAGCTCTAGTGATGAGCGGCAGGGGTGATATTCGAATTTGCGATATTTCGCGAATATTCGCCATATATTCGAGAATTCGTGAATCCATGATCTCTAAGCATTATTTTCTTGATTGCGAAAATTCGCATAAAATTCGCCTAAAGAATTCGCATAAAAATTCTGGAACTGGTATTTTAAAAAAAATCAAATATTCGCGATTACGAATATATTTTGCGATATTCTAAATATTCGTGAATTCTCGAAGTGCCAATATTCGCGATTAAAATTTGCAATTCGAATATTCGTGATCAACACTACTCAGCTCATAGTAAAAGGGTGGAGACTATTCGGGATGAGGTTTTTATAGGACTTTCACATCACAGGGGGATGGCTAACAGCAAATTGGCTGGCTGCACAGCATTATAGGTGATCTCATATTCCCAGGCTTCTTACTTTCACTGTGTAACACATGCAGCCACCATTTTAGAAAATAAAAATTTTGGGAATTAAACAAGGAGAAGAAGGGGGAAGAAGAGGAGAGGGGGAGATGTGAGAGAAAGAAATGAAGGGGAGAGAAAAAAAACGGGAGAAGCTGAAAAAAAAATGGGCCCCAAGCAGAATAGGCGGTCAATAGACAATTCTAAAACTGGACAGAGAACTGCAGACTCCGCAAAAATTGATCAGTTTCTGAAATCGCCAAAAGAACAGGACAAAAAGGAAAGCATGATTTAACATAAAAAAAATATTGCTGGGCTTACAGCGGAGGAGGTGGCAGATGATCGTTCTCAGGACGGAGATGGGGAGAGGGCGATATTCCTCTCGTGGGTTCTTCTGCATTAGAAGAGATGTTAGTCACAGTCAAAAATAATAGAAAGGCGATACAAGATGTTGCTTGGCAGCTGGGGGCAGTCCAATCGGACATGTCCTTAATAAGAGATGTGTCACGGATCAGCGGATGTGAACTCAGTGTGCCACTGACTAGCAATACTCTGGAGGAGAGGTACTAAGCAACTACCCAGATTTCACCAGAGCCTCTGACGGTGAGGATAGGCTTGACCGTTGGTAGTTGCCAGGGGCTACTCCAGAGCGTAAACCAGTCAGTGGCAGTTGGTCCAGGCAAACCAGGAGGTACCTGCGAGGTTACCGACAGTACAGACATGGTTAGACAGGCCAACCAAATCCTGGAACGCAACCTCGGGTTCTTCTGGCAAAGATTCTTGTCTCCCGGGACAGAGACATGATCTTAAAGAGGGACAGAGAATGCCCCCCCCCCCCCCCATCGTCTATAATGGCAGCAAACTGTCCTTTTTTTGCGGTAAAAAAGCTACATGCTAAAGATATTAAGTACTCTTTTCTTTATCCAGCTAAACTCCAGATAATTTTCAATGGTGTAACTCATTTTTTTGATTCTCTGGCCCTTGTTACGGACAAGCTGGACCAGAATAATGTTTAATTAGCGGTGCTTTTTTTTCTTCTTCCAGTGAATGTTTTTTGTGGGGGCAGGACCAGGATAGGGGGAGGGATAATCTATGGAGAGAGATATGCTTTTTGATAGTGGCAGATCATGGGGGGCAGGTTAGTTTTTTTTTTTTTTTTTGTTTCCTTTTGGGTGGGTTGTGATGCGTCTCTTTGGAAAGTGTGGGGTTGGGATTCAGGCGGGTCCTTTTTTTTTTTTTTTTTCCCTTGAACTCCATTAGCTGACTATGTGTCTGTAAGAACCTTTACCTGGAATGTACATGGACTTGGGGATAAGATAAAAAGACAGGCTGTGTTTTATTTAGTTCAGAGACATTTACTAGCGGTTGTTTGCTCATTGGAAACCCATTTTACAGAAGAGGCTGTGACGCGGTTTAGTAGAGGATGGGTCTCGCAGGCATTTCATTCAACTTTCACCAGTCACTCCAGAGGAGTGGCGGTGTTCAAACACAAAAAGATCAACTTTGCCTGCGAGGCCTCCTCTATTGATAAGCAGGGGAGATTTGTTTTTCTATATGGGAAACATTTTGGAGTATCATGTATTTTAGTCTTACTTTATTTATATTCCTCCTCCTTTTTCCTTTCATGTACTTAACAGTTTACTATAGTTTATGGAACAATGCCCAGATTGTCTTACTCTAATAAATGGGGACTTAAAGGGCTTCTGTCACCCGCCAAAACTAATTTTTCATTTTTGGGCATATTAACCACCTCAGCCCCCAGTGCTTAAACACCCTGAAAGACCAGGCCACTTTTTACACTTCTGACCTACACTACTTTCACCGTTTATTGCTCGGTCATGCAACTTACCACCCAAATGAATTTTACCTCCTTTTCTTCTCACTAATAGAGCTTTCATTTGGTGGTATTTCATTGCTGCTGACATTTTTACTTTTTTTGTTATTAATCGAAATTTAACGATTTTTTTGCAAAAAAATGACATTTTTCACTTTCAGTTGTAAAATTTTGCAAAAAAAACGACATCCATATAGAAATTTTGCTCTAAATTTATAGTTCTACATGTCTTTGATAAAAAAAAAATGTTTGGGTAAAAAAAAAATGGTTTGGGTAAAAGTTATAGCGTTTACAAACTATGGTACAAAAATGTGAATTTCCGCTTTTTGAAGCAGCTCTGACTTTCTGAGCACCTGTCATGTTTCCTGAGGTTCTACAATGCCCAGACAGTACAAACACCCCACAAATGACCCCATTTCTGAAAGTACACACCCTAAGGTATTCGCTGATGGGCATAGTGAGTTCATAGAACTTTTTATTTTTTGTCACAAGTTAGCGGAAAATGATGATTTTTTTTTTTTTTTTTTTTTTTCTTACAAAGTCTCATATTCCACTAACTTGTGACAAAAAATAAAAAGTTCTATGAACTCACTATGCCCATCAGCGAATACCTTGGGGTCTCTTCTTTCCAAAATGGGGTCACTTGTGGGGTAGTTATACTGCCCTGGCATTCTAGGGGCCCAAATGTGTGGTAAAGAGTTTGAAATCAAATTCAGTAAAAAATGACGAGTGAAATCCGAAAGGTGCTCTTTGGAATATGGGCCCCTTTGCCCACCTAGGCTGCAAAAAAGTGTCACACATCTGGTATCCCCGTACTCAGGAGAAGTTGAGGAATGTGTTTTGGGGTGTCTTTTTACATATACCCATGCTGGGTGAGATAAATATCTTGGTCAAATGACAACTTTGTATAAAAAAATGGGAAAAGTTGTCTTTTGCCAAGATATTTCTCTCACCCAGCATGGGTATATATAAAATGACACCCCAAAACACATTCCCCACCTTCTCCTGAGTACGGAGATACCAGATGTGTGACACTTTTTTGCAGCCTAGGTGGGCAAAGGGGCCCATATTCCAAAGAGCACCTTTCGGATTTCACTCATCATTTTTTACAGAATTTGATTTCTAACTCCTTACCACACATTTGGGCCCCTAGAATGCCAGGGCAGTATAACTACCCCACAAGTGACCCCATTTTGGAAAGAAGACACCCCAAGCTATTCCGTGAGGGGCATGGCGAGTTCCTAGAATTTTTTATTTTTTGTCACAAGTTAGTGGAAAATGATGATTTTTTTTTTTTTTTTTTTTTTTCATACAAAGTCTCATATTCCACTAACTTGTGACAAAAAATAAAAACTTCCATGAACTCACTATGCCCATCAGCGAATACCTTGGGGTCTCTTCTTTCCAAAATGGGGTCACTTGTGGGGTAGTTATACTGCCCTGGCATTCTAGGGGCCCAAATGTGTGGTAAAGAGTTTGAAATCAAATTCAGTAAAAAATGACGAGTGAAATCCGAAAGGTGCTCTTTGGAATATGGGCCCCTTTGCCCACCTAGGCTGCAAAAAAGTGTCACACATCTGGTATCCCCGTACTCAGGAGAAGTTGAGGAATGTGTTTTGGGGTGTCTTTTTACATATACCCATGCTGGGTGAGATAAATATCTTGGTCAAATGACAACTTTGTATAAAAAAATGGGAAAAGTTGTCTTTTGCCAAGATATTTCTCTCACCCAGCATGGGTATATATAAAATGACACCCCAAAACACATTCCCCACCTTCTCCTGAGTACGGAGATACCAGATGTGTGACACTTTTTTGCAGCCTAGGTGGGCAAAGGGGCCCATATTCCAAAGAGCACCTTTCGGATTTCACTCATCATTTTTTACAGAATTTGATTTCTAACTCCTTACCACACATTTGGGCCCCTAGAATGCCAGGGCAGTATAACTACCCCACAAGTGACCCCATTTTGGAAAGAAGACACCCCAAGCTATTCCGTGAGGGGCATGGCGAGTTCCTAGAATTTTTTATTTTTTGTCACAAGTTAGTGGAAAATGATGATTTTTTTTTTTTTTTTTTTTTTCATACAAAGTCTCATATTCCACTAACTTGTGACAAAAAATAAAAACTTCCATGAACTCACTATGCCCATCAGCGAATACCTTGGGGTCTCTTCTTTCCAAAATGGGGTCACTTGTGGGGTAGTTATACTGCCCTGGCATTCTAGGGGCCCAAATGTGTGGTAAGGAGTTTGAAATCAAATTCTGTAAAACATGACGAGTAAAATCCGAAAGGTGCTCTTTGGAATATGGGCCCCTTTGCCCACCTAGGCTGCAAAAAAGTGTCACACATGTGGTATTGCCGTACTCAGGAGAAGTTGAGGAATGTGTTTTGGGGTGTCTTTTTACATATACCCATGCTGGGTGAGATAAATATCTTGGTCAAATGACAACTTTGTATAAAAAAATGGGAAAAGTTGTCTTTTGCCAAGATATTTCTCTCACCCAGCATGGGTATATATAAAATGACACCCCAAAACACATTCCCCACCTTCTCCTGAGTACGGAGATACCAGATGTGTGACACTTTTTTGCAGCCTAGGTGGGCAAAGGGGCCCATATTCCAAAGAGCACCTTTTGGATTTCACAGGTCATTTTTTACTGAATTTGATTTCAAACTCCTTACCACACATTTGGGCCCCTAGAATGCCAGGGCAGTATAACTACCCCACAAGTGACCCCATTTTGGAAAGAAGAGACCCCAAGGTATTCGCTGATGGGCATAGTGAGTTCATGGAAATTTTTTTTTTTTGTCACAAGTTAGTGGAATAGGAGACTTTGTATGAAAAAAAAAAAAAAAAAAAAAAATCATCATTTTCCACTAACTTGTGACAAAAAATAAAAAATTCTAGGAACTTGCCATGCCCCTCACGGAATACCTTGGGGTGTCTTCTTTCCAAAATGGGGTCACTTGTGGGGCAGTTATACTGCCCTGGCATTTTCCAGGGGCCCTAATGTCTGGTAAGTAGGTAAATGACCTGTGAAATCTGAAAGGTGCTCTTTGGAATGTGGGCCCCTTTGCCCAGCTAGGCTGCAAAAAAGTGTCACACATCTGGTATCTCCGTACTCAGAAGAAGGTAAGGAATGTGTTTTGGGGTGTCATTTTACATATACCCATGCTGGGTGAGAGAAATATCTTGGCAAAAGACAACTTTTCCCATTTTTTTATACAAAGTTGGCATTTGACCAAGATATTTATCTCACCCAGCATGGGTATATGTAAAATGACACCCCAAAACATATTCCCCAACTTCTGCTGAATACGGAGATACCACATGTGTGACACTTTTTTGCAGCCTAGGTGGGCAAAGGGGCCCAAATTCCTTTTAGGAGGGCATACCAGACTTCTTCTCACGCTTTGGGGCCCCTAAAATGCCAGGGCAGTATAAATACCCCACATGTGACCCCATTTTGGAAAGAAGACACCCCAAGGTATTCAATGAGGGGCATGGCGAGTTCATTGAAAAAAAAAAATTTTGGCACAAGTTAGCGGAAATTGATTTTTTGGATTTTGTTCTCACAAAGTCTCCCTTTCCGCTAACTTGGGACAAAAATTTCAATCTTTCATGGACTCAATATGCCCCTCAGCAAATACCTTGGGGTGTCTTCTTTCCAAAATGGTGTTATTTGTGGGGTGTTTGTACTGCCCTGGCATTTGAGGGTCTCCGCAATCATTACATGTATGCCCAGCATTAGGAGTTTCTGCTATTCTCCTTATATTGAGCATACGGGTAATGAGATTTTTTTTTTCCGTTCAGCCTCTGGGCTGAAAGAAAAAAATGAACGGCACAGATTTCTTCATTCGCATCGATCAATGTGGATGAAAAAATCTCTGCCAAAAAAAGAAAAAGGAGGGGAAAGGCGTCTGCCAGGACATAGGAGCTCCGCCCAACATCCATACCCACTTCAGCTCGTATGCCCTGGCAAACCAGATTTCTCCATTCACATCAATCGATGTGGATGAATAAATCATTGCCGGGATTTTTTTTTTTATATATACAAAGTGTTTGCCAAAGTATATGAACACCGCCACCTCCTCAGCTCATATGCCTCGGCAAACATATCTTTTACTGCAGAGGAGAAATCTCGTCTTGCAGCGCCGCATACACCGACTTGCGTGTAATCTGACAGCAGCACAATGCTTCTGTCCGAATGCACATCAGTGCTGCAGCTGGTCGATCGGTTGGTCCACCTGGAAGGTAAAAAAAACAAAACAAAAAAGAAAAAACCAGGCCGCAAAGCAATAACTTTATTAACTTTAGAACAGAACATATTAACTTTTTTAAACTTTTTTAACTTTTTTACTTACCGGTAATTTTTTTTTTGTTTAGTTTTTTTTACCTTTATAGAACAAACCTCTCCTTCCCCATGGGACAATGTGCAAAGCGCAAATCGCCCAAAGATGTGGCGAAGTACGTTATGCACTTTATCCCAGGTGAAAGGAGAGGTTTGCAGCAGCTGAGAGTAAAAGGGCCCTAATAGCCCTGTGTGCCTGTCCTGTGAGATGCAATCCCTATGCTAGGTGTACCTGTGTGTGGTACTTCCGGAAACACTCTCCATAGCATAGGGCAGGGTGGTCAGCACAGTCAGGACAGAAATAGCGGGTGTCACGCCTTATTCCACTCCTGCTACAGACACGACATCTTTTTCGGGGTGACGGTTGGGTTGAGGTACCAGGAACGACACTGGGGAAATGTCGCTCGTGTAGACGGCTAACTACACTGGGGGATGGGGCCACGGAACCTCCTGGGTAAAGGAGGTTCTCGATGATCTCTTCCTGGAATTTGAGGAAAGATCGTGTTCTCCCAGCCTTACTGTAGAGAACAAAACTATTGTACAGCGCCAATTGAATTAAATATACAGACACCTTCTTATACCAGCGTCTGGTTCTGCGGGAAACTAAATACGGAGACAACATCTGGTCATTGAAGTCCACCCCTCCCATGAGCGCATTATAGTCGTGGACACAGAGGGGCTTTTCAATGACACGGGTTGCTCGCTCAATTTGGATTGTCGTGTCTGCGTGAATGGAGGAGAGCATGTAAACGTCACGCTTGTCTCTCCATTTCACCGCGAGCAGTTCTTCGTTACACAAGGCAGCCCTCTGCCCCCTTGCAAGACGGGTGGTTACAAGCCGTTGGGGGAAGCCCACGCGACTAGTTCGCGCGGTGCCACAGGCGCAAATCCGTTCTAGAAACAAATGCCTAAAGAGGGCCACACTTGTGTAAAAATTGTCCACATAAAGATGGTACCCCTTGCCGAATAAGGGTGACACCAAGTCCCAGACTGTCTTCCCACTGCTCCCCAGGTAGTCAGGGCAACCGACCGGCTCCAGGGTCTGATCTTTTCCCTCATAGACACGAAATTTGTGGGTATAGCCTGTGGCCCTTTCACAGAGCTTATACAATTTGACCCCATACCGGGCACGCTTGCTTGGGATGTACTGTTTGAAGCCAAGGCGCCCGGTAAAATGTATTAGGGACTCGTCTACGCAGATGTTTTGCTCGGGGGTATACAAATCTGCAAATTTCTGGTTGAAATGGTCTATGAGGGGCCGAATTTTGTGGAGCCGGTCAAAAGCTGGGTGGCCTCTGGGACGGGAGGTGGTGTTGTCGCTAAAATGCAGGAAACGGAGGATGGCCTCAAATCGTGCCCTGGACATAGCAGCAGAGAACATGGGCATGTGATGAATCGGGTGCGTTGACCAATATGACCGCAATTCATGCTTTTTTGTCAGGCCCATGTTGAGGAGAAGGCCCAAAAAAATTTTAATTTCGGAAACTTGGACTGGTTTCCACCGGAAAGGCTGGGCATAAAAGCTTCCCGGGTTGGCGGATATAAATTGTGTGGCATACTGGTTGGTCTCTGCCACGACTAAGTCCAAGAGCTCCGCAGTCAAGAACAGCTCAAAAAATCCCAGGGCCGAACCGATTTGAGCCGTCTCAACCCGAACTCCAGACTGGGCGGTGAAAGGGGGAACTACAGGTGCGGCTGAAGTTGGTGACTGCCAATCAGGGTTTGCCAGCACCTCAGGGATTCTAGGGGCTCTACGGGCCTGTCTTTGCGGTGGCTGCGACGGGGTAACTAGTGCACGTGCCACCGTACCAGCTTCAACTGCCCTTCTGGTGCTCGCCACGTCACCATGTTGTACGGCAGTGCTGGTACTAGGTCCAGGGAGGGCTGCGCTGCTGGTGTATGCCTCACCACGTGATCCGGCAGCGACAGCCCCACTCTGCTGCTCTTGAAGCGGATCCTGCATAACCTGTGGTCTAGCGACATGGGGCCGGGTACGCCTGGTGCTGCCAGGGACCTCCACCTCCTCGTCCGAACTTTGGGTCAGAGAGCCACTGCTTTCCACAGGTTCATATTCTGACCCGCTAGATTCATCAGATGAGGGTTCCCACTCCTCATCCGACTGGGTCAGAATCCTGTAGGCCTCTTCAGAAGAATACCCCCTGTTTGACATTTTGGACTACTAAATTTAGGGGTATTCCCTGAGACTACCCAAGAAAAAAAGCAAACCTGTCTTACAAAGGGGAGGCTAGCGAAGTACCGGAGGCCGCTGCGGTTGATAAAAAATATCAAAACTGATTTTTTTATCGCCGCAGTGCGTGTAAAATGAATGTGCAGTGATCAAAAAATATATATTTTTTGTCACTGCGGTGGGGCGGGCGTGGGTGAACGCACGTGTGGGCGACCGATCAGGCCTGATCGGGCAAACACTGCGTTTTGGGTGGAGGGCGAACTAAAGTGACACTAATACTATTATAGATCTGACCGTGATCAGTTTTGATCACTTACAGATACTATAAAAGTACAAATGCTGATTAGCGATACGCTATTCAGCGAATAAAAGTGACTGCGGTGCGGTGGGGTGGGCGCTAACTGACGCTAACTACCTAACCAAGGGGCCTAAACTATCCCTAAAACCTAACAGCCAATACTAGTGAAAAAAAAAAAGTGACAGTTTACACTGATCACTTTTTTTCCTTTCACTGGTGATTGACAGGGGCGATCAAAGGGGTGATCAAAGGGTTAATTGGGGTGCAGGGGGGTGATCTGGGGCTAAGGTGTAGTGTTGGTGCTACTCACTGTGAAGTCTGCTCCTGTGCTGGATCCAACCGACGAAAAGGACCAGCACAGGAGCAGACAAGCCATATAACAGATCATATTTACTAATATGATCTGTTATATGGCTTGTGATTGGATTTTTTAAAAATCGCCAGCCTGCCAGCCAATGATCGTTGCTGGCAGGCTGGTGACTAACTTGTTCTTTAACTTTTGCCGGCCCGCGATGCGCATGCGCGGGCCGGCTTGGAGCGAAATCTCGCGTCTCGCGAGATGACGCGTATATGCGTGACTGTGCGCAGCGCTGCCACCTCCGGAACGCGAATCTGCGTTAGGCGGTCCGGAGGTGGTTAAAATCCTTATTGGACGACTATTCCCTATATAGGGCTCTTACCTTGTTCTGTGGCTTAGTTTCATTAAAAATCGAGTTTTTAAAATATGCAAATGACTTCACTACCAGCAAGTAGGGCGTCTACTTGCTGGTACCTGCCGCATCCTCCTTTTAAAAAAACGCCCCCTCCTCCAGTTGATTGACAGGGCCAGCGAGCGCTCTCCTCCTCCGGCTGGCCCTGTCAGCATTTCAAATCCCGCGCCTGCGCCTTACGTGTCTTCATTCGGCGCAGGCGCTCTGAGAGAAGGACGCTCGCTTCCTCAGCACTCCCTCAGTGCGTCTGCGCCGATGACGTCACCTCTAAACCCGAAAGAGAAGACGTCATCGGAGAGGGAGCCCTATATTGGGAATAGTCGTCCAATAAGGATTTTAATATGCCCAAAAATGAAAAATTAGTTTTGGGGGGTGACAGAAGCCCTTTAGACCGACTTCTATAGACAGAGATACTAATCATTTTGTTTCTAATCAGGGGTCTCCCTTGGCAAGATTTTGCCAAGAGTTTGGCTTCCTAGATGTTTGCAGTTTATTAGGACAGAGAAGAAGAATATACTCCTGTGTGTCTAAATCTGGTAATTGCATGTCCAGGATCAATCTGGCTTTAATAAATTAAAAATATTTTAAATATATTAAACAAATGAAATATGAAGCCAGGTCACTCTCGGATCATGTTTCTGTATCCCTTGCGCTTTGTTGGTATGATGATAGGTAAGGGGTAGTACCTCCTTTTAGACTGAATCTCTACTCGCTCTTTGTATCAGACAACTATGATTGGTTGAAAAAAGAGATGGTGTATTTTTGGGATATTAATTATAAATCAGTTAAAACTCTATTGGTTTGGGATGCGTTTAAGGCATATGTTAGGGGGTTATTTGTAAGCTACATCTCAAACTTAAGAAAGGGATATGGGATGAAAGAGAGGACCTTAAAAGCAGCTGCGCTATCTGGGATGATTCAGTTTTCTAGGAATAAAATGGAGGAGAATAGAAAGGTGATGCAAAATACCAGCCAGGAGTACTCTTTTTCAAGGGACAAAAACTATTTTGTGAATCCGGTCATCCGGGAAAGCGTTTAGCTAAGGTGATATCTAATCAGGATCCTAAAAAGGAAATACTTAATATTTGTTTAACCGAGGGTATAGTTACTGATAATCAAGAGAAAATAAAGGGAGCTTTCTAGTGTTGGTCAAGCACCAAAGTACTTGTGTGCTTGAGTAGAACACTTCCCGATGCTCGGGTGCTCTTCAGAGCACCCAAGGACAATGGAAGTCAATGGGAGAAGCCGAGCATTAAACCAGGCACCCCCTGCTCTGAAGAGGGGAGTGTGTCGGGACTCTAGTTTGGCTTAGGAGTCCCTGCTCTGACTCCATATATAGCTATGTCCATACATGGAGTAAGTGCTTGGGGACACCCAGTGTATTTAAATCTAATTTGGCCTCTATTTCTGAAAAGTTTCTGGTGGGATTTGAATTCACAACCTTCTGCATTACAGCCAAAAATGTTAACCACTACACTATAGAACTGCATGGCCAGTTACTTTAAAAAAAAAGAAAGAAAAAAAGAGACTTCTGCTACAGATGCGTCCTCTCTTACCTGATCTCCAAACTGGAAGTGGTGTAAATTTTGTCCTGACAGCAAAACAACATCATATCGAGAGAATCTAAAAAGCTGCAATACACATCACAACCACTGGGCGGTGAGTGCTTCACATTTATCTTATTGCTTAAACTGCAGAGAAGCTAGCCTCAAATATGAGATATTTAGCGGCAGACCTAGCTAGATTTAGTGAGATCTATTGAGATTTATTGTTGAGCGCGAATATTCGAATTACGAATTGGACCACAAGTAAGAAGCAGGGAGGAATCATGACTTCAGATGGAAAAAAATGACGAATATTCTAAAAAAATAAATATATAGTACTATATCGAATATAGTGCTATATATTTGTTTTTTAGAATATTCGTCATTTTTCCATCCATCTGAAGTAAACAGTACACATGATTCCTCCCTGCTTAGGGTGTCTGGTTCCCAAAAAACAGTTCTTATCTGTCTGGGCTCCCTAGGATTTCAGCCCGCTCCAGTCAGTGCCCGTTGCCATGCGCATGGAGAGTCCCCATCACCATGGGAACGCCTCAGGGTTAGAATATACCATCGGATATGAGTTTTCACGATCTCACAACAGCGAATAGTCTTGTCATAAGACTATGCAACCAATAAAGGGCGCTGTTCTTGAGTTATTTGTGGACGACAGTGTATTAAAGACCAAGACTTTTTTTTAAACCCATGGACGCAAATACATACATTGATACTACTAGTTGTCATTATGGTCCGTGGATTGAAAATATCCCAAAGGGACAGTTTAAAAGAATTTACCGAAATTGTACAGATCTAGAAACCTATAGGGAACAGGGCGATATGATACAGAAACGCTTCCTGGAAAAAGGATATAGAAAGAAAAATCTAGAGAAATGTAGGGAAGAAATAGAGGTTGAAGAGAAAGGATGCAGTAGAGAAGAGAAAAAGCAAAATAAGAAAGATTATAAATTCTCCTTTATCACCAAATTCAATTGCAATGTGGGTCAAATAAAAAATGCTATAAAGAAAAATTTGTCTTTCTTAAAAAATTATCCTGTGCTGGGGGAAGTGATCCCAGCCCACCCAGATTTTGTATTTAGAAAGGCACCCAACTTGAAAGATCAGCTTGTACATAGCTGTCTGCCTTTAAAAAAAAAGAATGTAGTAAAAAACATGTGTTCACATGGTGCGGCTTTTGTATGCCAAGCAAAAACCGTCAGAAAAAAGATAGAATGCGCAATATAGTTGATGTGGTAGCTAGAAGCAATGGGGATACTTTTAGTATTGAAGGTGAATTATCTTGTGAAACTATAGGGGTTGTTTTCATTCTGGAGTGCCCATGTAGACTCCAGTATGTAGAACGAACCCTGAGAAAATTTAAAACTCGCATACAGGAACATGTCAGAAATATAAAAAAAGGACTAGAAACCCATAGTGTTTAGGCACACTTCAAAAAACACATAATGAAAACCCATCAGGGTTAAAGTTTGTTGGAGTCAAGCGAGTGAATAATAAATGGCGGGGGGATCCAATCGCTAAGATCAATCACTGCGAGGTAGAGTGGATCTACTAATTGAGCACCCTGCAACCTTTAGGGTTAAATATGGAATTTGACTTAAAACCCTGTTTGGTGTAAAAAGAAACATGCTGTTTTTTTGTCAAGAAGGAGCTAGTTTGTACCTTCTGTGTGTATAATTATAATGTTTTCTGTAAGAAGAGTATAGAATGGTAATTATATATATATAAAAAAAAACAATTCTTATAGTAGGTATAGACTGGATGGTGTGAATAGGTATCAACAAGAGGGGCAGTTGGGATTTTATGAATGGATCACGATAGTGATCTCTAATTGGCCATACACGGACATGTGATTATGAAATGGAAAGAAATGTCATTGCTAAGAGGGGATGAGATTTTATTTGACTAATTTTTTTAGATGTAAAAACAATGAATTTCTTGTATGTCCTTTATCATTTTAATAATGTATTTTTAGGTTCTAAATAATTATTGTAACGCACAAGCAAATTAAGAGGATGTTAGGTAGATGGAAGGAGGGGCCGAACCTGTATATAAATAACACCCCCTTGATGGGCGGGATATGCACCCCTGATGAAGCGAAGGTGAAACCCGGGTCGGGAAATCGGTCAAATTGTCTGATATGCCTGTATTCCTCTCAAGTTTGTGAGTATAATAAAAGCTGGTTTGGGATTAAAACTCATTGTGGTGCTTCACTATTGTTGCCTACCTGGTCTTGACCAATATAGGAGAGGTGAATAGATGTGTGGCAAGAAAACAGTAATTGGCGTAGTGATGAATGTCGGCACATGCTGAGTGCAGTTATTGGAGAGCAGCACGGTTTCAATATTGTGAAGAGTTGAACGAGGTGTGAACAGGACCCACCACACCCATAACCTGCAGCGTTTAAAGTAGGATTGACAATTCATAATTGACTTTTTGCTTTTATTTTTGCATGTGGGAGCTGGGTGAAGAGGGTTATTATCATCATTAATGGGGGAAGGGGGGGGTGAGGGCCCGTGAGACAGCATCAGGGTGGCAATGTGCCAATGAGTCAACAGGGTGAAAGCAGTGGGAGATCTGCAGCCAAACATACCCGGGAAACAACTAGCGGTGCATGGGTTCATAAATGCGGCTGCAGGCAGTCACGTTAGCATAGCAGTATGCGGGATATGTGGGCATAAGGTGAAGAGCGGACAAGGTGCTAGTGTTGGCACTGCGTCAACACATGGGCTGATGGGGCGTCACCATAAAGTGGCCTGGTAATACCGTGGCACTAATATAGTGGTACAGCCTGACGCAGCAACCGCGGTCTCTCCCAGTGGCCCACATGCCTTCTCCAGTAGTCAGTGCTCCTCAGCTATTGTTCCTTTCCTTCATCTATTGCTCCTGATGCTGCTCCTCTTCCTACTCCTTGTCACTTATTTCTCCAGCAGTCAATCACTGAGGCAATTGCAAAGAAACAACAGTTTGTATGCACTCATCCAACGGCGCAGAAGCTGAACGTGCACCTGGCAAGTTGCTGGTACTGCAGTCAGTCCCTTTCCATATCATGGACTCTGAACATTTCACCCAGGATGGAGAGTCCCAAGCCGTCATTACTTCTCTAAAAAAAGTTATACCAGCCCTGCACACGTATGTAGAGCAGAAGGTGGCTCAGTCCTAGAACCTGCCGGTGTCTGGTACAGTTCATGCCAGTGCTGATGTGTGGAGCTGGAACTATGGTCAAGGACAATATATGATATGTCCTTTACAGTCCTCTTCGTAAATGTGGTCCCGGCTCAGTCACACAAGCAACTTGACCAGGTGATGGCAATGCCGCCTCCACATTGTATCTTGGGATTTCTGGCTTTCTGCTCTAATGTCCTCCTCTGCTTCACTGTAGGCACAGTTCAGAGTGGTCCTCCAGAATACCACCTATGCAAAGCACGACGTTGTCACCCAGTTCTGCACTTGGTCAGCCTGGGTGAATGGAGTCACACCAGGATGAGCTGCTCCATTTCATCAACCAAGAAATCAAATCTGTCTCCTCGCCAAATGGAGATAGGAACCATGGTCACTGATAACGGGAATAACATTCTGTCTGCGCTATGTCTGTCTTCAATATCATTGTCTCCCGATTCTTTAAGTCTTTCACAAAACTGCAAGAGCTGTTAAAAATGTCCAGGGAAATGTGCATGCACTTCAGCCACTCTTAGCATGCAAAACACAGTGTTTATTGTGGCAGGTGGCAAAGTTACCCCAAAAAGAACTCACCTTTCAACACAAAATGTTGAGAGACTAACCTTTATAAAGATGAATCTAGCCTGGATCAACCAGGAATTCCACACGCCAGTGTCTGATACAACATAGTAACATAGTAACATAGTAACATAGTACATAAGGCCGAAAAAAGACATTTGTCCATCCAGTTCGGCCTGTTATCCTGCAAGTTGATCCAGAGGAAGGCAAAAAACCCTGTGAGGTAGAAGCCAATTTTCTCCACTTTAGGGGAATAAAAAATTCCTTCCCGACTCCAATCATGCAATCAGAATAACTCCCTTGATCAACGACCCCTCTCTAGTAGCTATAGCCTGTAATATTATTAAGCTCCAGAAATACGTCCAGGCCCCTCTTGAATTCCTTTATTGTACTCACCATCACCACCTCCTCAGGCAGAGAGTTCCATAGTCTCACTGCTCTTACCGTAAAGAATCCTCTTCTATGTTTGTGTACAAGCCTTCTTTCCTCCAGACGCAGAGGATGTCCCCTCGTCACAGTCACAGTCCTGGGTATAAATAACTGATGGGATAGATCTCTGTACTGACCCCTGATATATTTATACATATTAATTAGATCTCCCCTCAGTCGTCTTTTTTCTAAAGTGAATAACCCTAATTTTGATAATCTTTCAGGGTACTGTAGTTGCCCCATTCCAGTTATTACTTTAGTTGCCCTCCTCTGAACCCTCTCCAGCTCTGCTATGTCTGCCTTGTTTACAGGAGCCCAGAACTGTACACAGTACTCCATGTGTGGTCTGACTAGCGATTTGTAAAGTGGTAGGACTATGTTCATATCACGGGAATCTATGCCCCTTCTGATGCAACCCATTATCTTGTTAGCCTTGGCAGCAGCTGCCTGACACTGGTTTTTGCTGCTTAGTTTGCTGTTTATTAAAATTCCTAGATCCTTTTCCATGTCAGTGTTACCGAGTGTTTTACCATTTAGTATGTACGGGTGACTTGCATTTTTCCTTCCCATGTGCATAACTTTACATTTATCAGTGTTAAACCTCATCTGCCGCTTATCTGCCCAAGCCTCCAATCTATCCAGATCCCTCTGTAGTAGTATACTGTCCTCATCAGTGTAAATTACTTTACACAGTTTAGTGTCATCTGCGAAAATTGATACTTTACTATGCAAGCCTTCTACAAGATCATTAATAAATATATTGAAGAGAATAGGCCCCAATACTGACCCCTGAGGTACTCCACTAGTGACAGTGACCCAATCTGAGTGTGTACCGTTAATAACCACCCTCTGTTTTCTATCACTCAACCAGTTACTTACCCACATACAGATGTTTTCTCCCAGTCCGAGCATTCTCATTTTATATACTAACCTTTTATGTGGTACAGTGTCAAATGCTTTGGAGAAGTCCAGATATACGACATCCATTGATTCGCCGCTGTCAAGTCTAGAACTTACCTCCTCATAGAAACTGATTAAATTAGTCTGACATGACCGATCCCTCACGAAGCCATGCTGATATGGCGTTATTTGCTTATTTCCGTTGAGATGCTCTAATATAGCATCCCTCAGAAAACCTTCAAACAGTTTACCCACAACAGATGTTAAACTTACCGGCCTATAGTTTCCAGGCTCTGTTTTTGGCCCCTTTTTGAATATTGGCACCACATATGCCACGCGCCAATCCTGTGGGACATTCCCTGTCAGTATAGAGTCTGCAAATATCAGAAATAAGGGTCTGGCTATGACAATACTTAATTCCTTTAGGATACGGGGGTTTATGTCATCCGGTCCTGGCGATTTGTCTATTTTAATCTTTTTAAGTCGCTGTTGTACTTCTTCCTGGGTCAGACAGGACACTTTTAATGGGGAATTTATTTTGTCATCTGACAATTTATTTTCCTCAGTGAATACATTGGAGAAAAAAATATTTAACAGCTTTGCTTTCTCCTCGTCGCTCTCTGCGACTCCCCCCTCATTACTCTTTAAAGGGCCAACACCTTCAGATTTATACTTTTTAACATTTATATAATTGAAGAACATTTTAGGGTTAGTTTTACTCTCTTTGGCAATTAATCTCTCGGTCTCTAGTTTGGCTGCTTTTATTTGTTTTTTACATGTTCTATTTTCTTCCTTATAGTTTTTCAGTGCTTCCGTGCTACCCTCCTGTTTTAGTGTTTTATATGTTTTCTTTTTGTCATTTATTGCTTTCTTTACAGTTCTATTTATCCACATTGGTTTCTTTTTGTTCCTTAACCTTTTATTCCCATATGGTATGTACCTCTCACAATGAGATTTTAGGATGTTTTTAAAGATATCCCATTTTGTGGCTGTATTTTTATTTTTGAGGACTTTGTCCCAGTTAGTTAGGCCTATGGCCTCTTTAGGTTGGCTAAATTTAGCTTTTTTGAAGTTTGGTATTTTTGTTCCTCCCTGTAGAAACGCTCTTTTGAATGATAATTGGAAGGTTATTACTTTATGGTCACTATTTCCCAGGTGTCCCCCAACCTGCACGTCTGTTGTTCTGTCAGGTCTATTGGTTAATACTAAGTCCAGTATGGCCGTCCCTCTAGTCAGGTCCTGAACCAGTTGGGAGAGGTAATTGTCTTTAGTTATTGCCAAGAACCTGTTTCCCTTATGAGATATACAAGTTTCAGTTTCCCAGTCTATATCTGGGTAGTTGAAGTCCCCCATAATAACCACCTCATTATGATTTGCCGCCTCGTCTATCTCGTTTAGTAGTAGATTTTCTGTGGACTCTGGTATATTAGGTGGTTTATAGTAAACTCCTATTAGTAATTTATTGTTGTTTTTAGCTCCATGTATCTCTACCCACAGTGACTCCACATGTTCATGTCCCTCACTTATATCTTCTCGGACTGTGGGCTTTAGACAGGACTTTATATAAAGGCCGACCCCTCCCCCTCTCCGGTTTTGACGATCCTTTCTAAACAGACTGTAACCTTGTACATTAACTGCCCAGTCATAGCTATCATCCAGCCATGTCTCAGTTATTCCCACTATGTCATAGTCCTCCTCACACATCACTAATTCCAGTTCACCAGTTTTATTAGTCAGGCTTCTGGCATTAGTATACATACATTTGAGAGGTTTATGTATATTTTTTACCCTACACCTTTCCTTCTGAACTGTTCTAGTCCCTCCTTCCATTCCTCCCCCATTCTTATTACCTTGCCCCCGGTCTCTATCTGCACTATCTTCCCCTCCTATAACGTAATTACCCTGCCCCCCAGTCCCTAGTTTAAACACTCCTCCAACCTTCTAGCCATCTTTCTCCCCAGCACAGCTGCCCCTTCCCCATTGAGGTGCAGCCCGTCCCTACGATAGAGCGTGTAGCCGATAGAAAAATCGGCCCAGTTCTCCAGGAACCCAAACCCCTCCTTCCTACACCAGTTCTTGAGCCACTTGTTAATCTCCCTAATCTCCCATTGCCTTTCTTGTGTGGCTCGTGGTACAGGCAGTATTTCGGAAAATACTAGCTTTGAGGTCCTTGCCCTCAGCTTTTGACCTAAATCCCTGAAATCATTTTTAAGGACTCTCCACCTACCTCTAACTTTGTCATTGGTTCCGATATGGACCATGACCGCTGGATCGTCTCCAGCCCCTCCCAGTAATCTGTCAACCCGATCCGCGATGTGTCGAACTCTAGCGCCAGGAAGACAGCACACTGTTCGGCGATCACGGTCTTTGTGACAGATTTCCCTATCTGTTCCCCTAATAATGGAGTCTCCCACTACCAGCACCTGTCTGGCCTGCCCTGCTCTCCTGGTTCCCTGCTTACTGGAGCTGACATTCCCCTGACTGGCAGAGGAAGTGTCTGGCTGCAGCAGTGCCGTCCCCGGACTGACATCCCCCTCATCTGCCAAACGTGCAAACTTGTTGGGGTGTGTCAGATCAGGGCTAGCCTCCCTGGCACTCTTCCCTCTACCCCGCTTTCTAACTTTTACCCAGCTAGCTACCTCTAGCTGACTAGATTATTCTGGCAGTAATAATCTGACTGTAGTGTGCTGCCACACTAATGGCCCATTACTTTTGCCTACATGCTGCTGCGACTATTCTGATCTTGCCACCTGCCTGATGCCACACACCTGCTGCATCTACTGATATCTGCCCCTACTGTGATCTGCCACCATCTTGTGCTATTATTGCCACTTCTGTTGCCCCCCCCCCCCTCCACACTCTGTTCCAAGGCCACTATTGTGACTCTTCATACTGTTGACACCCTCACCACTCTGTTCCCGGGCCACTATTGTTACTCTTCATGCTGTTGCCACCCTCACCAGTCTGTTACGGAGCCACTAGTGTCCCTGTTTGGCCGTGTTGACATCACTGTTTGTTTTTCTGTTCTTCTGACCCGGCAGAAAAACAGAAAAATAACAAAAAAAATGGGTCCTTTTGTTTGAGCGTCCATAAATCCTCTATCGCATGGTCAGAATATTTCATTAGGATTTATCATGATTTGGAGGCCACAAAAGCAGGAGTGGGTCCAAGACAGAGAAGAAATTCTAATATTTCAATCACATGTTATCTCTGTTTTGGACCCACTCCTGTTTTTGCCTCACCAATACTGATGAAATACTGGTGCATAAAACTGACTAAATACTGACCATGTGATGGAACCCTGCATGCAGGACATCTTTTACATCTGAATAAAACCGATTTCAGAGGCAAATGGCCAAAACTCATGCAAATTGAGCACAAGACATTTATTATACTGTCAGTATTTTGCATCAGGATTTTATCATGATTTGGAAGCCTGGACTGACCTCTGGAACATCTTGCAAACAAGACACAGGAAGATACAGACCAGGGACCAACAGAATGCTTTATTACACATGTAATAAGGAAACATGACAGTAATGATTTGCAGTTTAGGCAATAATGGTAGAACTACCACAGAACCAAATCCAGGAGTAGTGATGTACGAGCATCAGCTAGGATGATTTGCGAACGAGAAAGCGCGTTTGCGATAAAAAGTTCGCGAACCGTGCGTTTGCGGCAGGCCCTATTGACTTTAATGGCAGGTGAACCTGAAAAATCTTCAGGTCATATTTGCCAGCAAACACTTACTAGAAGTACACAAATAGTCCCACAACATGGACAGTGATATAGCAGAGGGGGATCATTGGCAAAAATTCCCACAAAAAATATGCATTTTAATCAGGGGCCATTTTTATGCGTCTTGAAGGGAAACTCTAAAAATGTGCCCTGCTGGAGCCTAGAAATTTTTTATTTCCTATCGGTTTGATGTATACAAATGTGATGTATACAAATTTCTACCATGGAACTGTATGGTGAATGAATGTCACTGTATGGCATCAGTCTGAGGCATCTGTTAACGCATACATTTTTGGTATGCATCTAATGGATGGCAAAAATAGTATGTGAACCCAGCCCTAGTGTCAGAATAAGCACCAGTACACAGCGGAGCAGCATGGCGGAGAGGGGAGGCCGCCATGTACTGACCGAGCGCTACCTGGTCCTGGTGGTGAGGGATGAGGACTGTGTTTCCCAAGGATCATTTTCTACTGGGAAATACAGGGCACAGTATAATACACTAGAATCTATATAATAAAAATATATTAGCCCTACCCCCGAATAATAATACAATTAGGTTGTCATTTATTATATAGAAATAAGTCTATGCTAGGCGTATTTCTGACACAGATTGTGGTGCAAAGGTCCTTAGCACCGCAATCTGCATATTTTTCCCACTCATGCCAGGTCTAAAAAAGGATGGCGTGGGCAGGGAAAGGGATACAGTTATGGCCATCCAGTTATTGGATACCACTGAGCAGATAACACCTCTGTACAGTGACCGGATAACACCGCCATACCGGATAAAAGGGTATAAGTGGGCACAGTACAGGGAATGACTAGGGGCATTGCACAGGGAGTGGTAAGAGGGCACAATGCAGGGTATAAGGGGGCACAGTACGGGGAGGCGGGCACAGTCATATGACCCTGTGACATTAGAAGGTCCTTATGGTGAATGCGGTTCATACGCCACCATAATGAGAGGCAGAGGAGTGAGACAAGGGTGTGATTATGTGGCTAGAGATAAAAAATTTAACTGTCAGCCAGTACAGGCCCCAAAAATTTGGCAATAGGCATTCACCTGACAGCACACAACTTTGTAGGATTCTGTGGCTGGAGGTACATTAGGCGGTCTCAGGATAAATATGTAACTGACGGCCAGTAAAGGCCCCAAAAATTTACCAATACTCATTCACCTGCCAGCAAAGAACTTTGGATTCTGTGGCTGGAGGTATATTAGACAGTCGCAGGATAGATATGTAACTGTTGGCCAATATAGGCCCCAAAAATTAGGCAATAGGAATTCACCTGACAGCAAAGAACTTTGGATTCTGTGGCTGGAGGTACATTTGGCAATCACAGGATAAATATTTAACTGTCGGCCAGTAAAGGCCCCAAAAATTTGCCAATACTCATTCACCGGACAGCAAAGAACTTTGGATTCTGTGGCTGGAGGTACATTAGTCGATCACAGGATAAATATGTAACTGTCGGCCAGTATAGGCCCCAAAAAATTAGGCAATAGGAATTCACCTGACAGCAAAGAACTTTGGATTCTGTGGCTGGAGGTACATTAGGCGGTCACATGATAAATATGTAACTGTCGGCCAGTATAGGCCCCAAAAATTAGGCAATAGGAATTCACCTGACAGCAAAGAACTTTGGATTCTGTGGCTGGAGGTACATTAGTCGATCACAGGATAAATATGTAACTGTCGGCCAGTACAGGCCCCAAAAATTTGACAATAGGCATTTACCTGAAAGCAAAGAACTTTGGATTCTGTGGCTGGAGGTATATTAGGTGGTCACAGGATAAAAATGTAACTGTTGGCCAGTACAGGCCCAAAAATTAGCCAATAGGCATTCACTTGACAGCAAAGAACTTTGGATTCTATGGCTGGAGGTACATTAGGCGGTCACAGGATAAATATGTACCGTAACTGTCGGTCAGTACAGGCCCCAAAAATTAGCTAATAGGCATTCACCTGACAGCACAGAACTTTGGATTCTGTGGCTAGAGGTGCATTAGGCAGTCACAGGCTAAATATGTAACTGTCGGCCAGTATAGGCCCCAAAAATTATACATTCACCTGACATAAAATGATCTTTATGCCGCTGTATATACATAAGGCAAGGACCATTCTTTGTTCTGGGTGGTGGCGGATGTGTGTGGGCTGGCATGAGGAAATTCAATTACACGTAGTCATCACAGGTGTTGAATTCCTCCAAGATCCATGAGGTAGTCCACACTGTCGTGAGCTAGACGAGTTCGCTTATCGGTCACGATCCCCCCTGCTGCGCTGAACGTCCTTTCGGACAGGACACTCGGCAAAGGGCAAGCCAAAAGTTCCATGGCAAATTGTGCCAGTTCTGGCCAAAGGTCAAGCCTGCACACCCAGTAGTCAAGGGGTTCCTTGCTTCTCAGAGCGTCCATATCGGCCGTTAACCCGATGTAGTCAGACATCTTTCGGTCTAGGCGTTCCATGAGGATGGATCCGGAGGGCAGCTGTCGATGGGTTGTCTGCAAGAATAATCTCATATCCGAAGTGACCAACACATCTTCAAACCGCCCTCTTTATGCAGGCGTGATAGGATTGGCACCTGCACCTTTTTCGCTGTGGGTGGAAATTCTTCTGCCAGTGCCCGCAACAGCAGAATGCAGCATCTCTCACAGCAAGGCCTGGAAATTCTGCACTCTGACAGCCCTCTGTGATGCTGGTAACATTTCCGCTATTTTGTGTTTGTACCGGGGGTCTAAGTACGTTGCCACCCAGTACAGGCCCTTTACCTTTATGCTTTTTTTTTTTTTACAGGGGTCCCTCTTCAAACACTGGAGTATAAAGGCACCCATTTGCACTAAATTGGAAGCGATGGAGCGCCCTGGCTCATGCTCATCGCCCAGGAGAATGTCGTCCTCGGTCTCCTCCCCCCAGCCACGTACAAAACCAGGAATCCCTGAGCCTGCTCTTCTTGCTTCTCCTCCTCCCCCAAGCCACCATCCTCCTCTGACTCCTCTTCAGACTCCTGCTGACTTGTCTCAGATGGAGTAGCCCCCCTGGGAATTCATTCAGCGTTGCAACTTCCTCATCTTCCAGCTCCTGCTCCTTGACGGCTTGATCAATGACACAACGCAATCTACTCTCCAGAAAGAAGGTGTAAGGTACGATGTCACTAATGGCACCCTGGCTGCGACTAATCAGTTTGGTGATATCATCAAATGGCCGCAGAAGTCTGCATGAGTCACACATGAGCAGCCACTGGTGCAGTGAAAAAAACCAAGCTCCCAGAACCTGTCCTGCCGCAGAGTTTGTACAGGTAGTCGTTAACGGCACATTTCTGTTGGAGCAACCTATAAAGCATATGCAAGGTGGAGTTCCTGCACGTCGGGCAGTCACCAATCAGACGTCTGATGTGCAAGTGGTATCGCCGCTGAAAGTCAGCAAGGCGAGCCATGGTCGTGCAAGATCTTCTAAAATGGCCAGAGATTTTTCTGGCCTACAGCAAGACGTCCTGGACCCCGGGGTATTTGGCAACGAATCGCTGCACGACTAAATTCAGAACGTGTGCCATGCACGGCACATAAGTCATTTTGCCCTGTTTCAGCGCGCTCAACAGATTGGCACCGTTGTCGCACACCACTTTACCAACTGTCAAATTGAGCAGGGTTAGCCACTGATCGACCTGTGACCGCAGAGCTGAAAGGAGTGCAGGACCGGTGTGGCTCTTGGCTTCCAGGCACAACAGCAGCACCATAGCATGGCAAAGTCTCACCTGGCATGTCAAATAGGTTCTGGGTTTCATGCTTGACAGCCGTCAGAAGGTTCACCCAGTGGGCAGTAAATGTTATGTACCTTCCCTGCCTGTTTTTTCTAGACCACGTGCCTGTGGTCAGATGTATCTTGACACTGACACTGTGTGCCAGAGATACGTTCACTTGCCGCTGAACATGGCCAAATAGCTCTGGGATGCCCTTACATAGTACATAACATAGTACATAAGGCCGAAAAAAGACATTTGTCCATCCAGTTCGGCCTGTTATCCTGCAAGTTGATCCAGAGGAAGGCAAAAAAAAAACAACTGTGAGGTAGAAGCCAGTTTTCCCCACTTTAGGTGAATAAAAAATTCCTTCCCGACTCCAATCAGGCAATCAGAATAACTCCCTGGATCAACGACCCCTCTCTAGTAGCTATAGCCTGTAATATTATAACACATTTCAGAAACACATCCAGGCCCCTCTTGAATTCCTTTATTGTACTCACCATCACCACCTCCTCAGGCAGAGAGTTCCATAGTCTCACTGCTCTTACCGTAAAGAATACTTTTCTATGTTTGTGTACAAACCTTCTTTCCTCCAGACGCAGAGGATGTCCCCTCGTCACAGTTACAGTCCTGGGGATAAATAGATGATGGGATAGATATCTGTACTGACCCCTGATATATTTATACATATTAATTAGATCTCCCCTCAGTCGTCTTTTTTCTAAAGTGAATATCCCTAATTTTGATAATCTTTCAGGGTACTGTAGCTGCCCCATTCCAGTTATTACTTTAGTTGCCCTCCTCTGGACCTTCAGCTCTGCTATGTCTGCCTTGTTTACAGGAGCCCAGAACTGTACACAGTACTCCATGTGTGGTCTGACTAGCGATTTGTAAAGTGGTAGGACTATGTTGTTATCACGGGCATCTATGCCCCTTCTGATGCAACCCATTATCTTATTGGCCTTGGCAGCATCTGCCTGACACTGGTTTTTGCAGCTTAGTTTGCTGTTTATTAAAATTCCTAGATCCTTTTCCATGTCAGTGTTACCGAGTGTTTTACCATTTAGTATGTACGGGTGACTTGCATTATTCCTTCCCATGTACATAACTTTACATTTGTCAGTGTTAAACCTCATCTGCCACTTATCTGCCCAAGTCTCCAATCTATCCAGATCCATCTGTAGTAGTATACTTTCCTCTTCAGTGTAAATTACTTTACACAGTTTAGTGTCATCTGCGAAAATTGATACTTTACTATGCAAGCCTTCTACAAGATTATTAATAAATATATTGAAGAGAATAGGGCCCAATACTGACCCCTGAGGTACCCCACTAGTGACAGTGACCCAATCTGAGTGTGTACCGTTAATAACCACCCTCTGTTTTCTATCATTGAGCCAGTTACTTACCCACATACAGACATTTTCTCCCAGTCCGAGCATTCTCATTTTATATACTAACCTTTTATGTGGTACAGTGTCAAATGCTTTGTAGAAGTCCAGATATACGACATCCATTGATTCGCCGCTGTCAAGTCTAGAACTTACCTCCTCATAGAAACTGATTAAATTAGTTTGACATGACCGATCCCTCACTAAGCCATGCTGATATGGCGTTATTTGCTCAGTTTTTGGAACCTTTTTGAATATTTGCACCACATTTGCCATGCCCCAATCCTGTGGGACATTCCCTGTCAGTATAGAGTCCGCAAATATCAGAAATAAGGGTCTGGCTATGACATTACTTAATTCCCTTAGGATACAGGGGTGTGTGCCATCCGGTCCTGGCGATTTGTCTATTTTAATCTTTTTAAGTCGCTGATGTACTTCTTCCTGGGTCAGACAGGACACTTTTAATGGGGAATTTATTTTTACATTCTGCATGTCATCTGACAGTTTATTTTCCTCAGTGAATACATTGGAGAAAAAAATATTTAACAGCTTTGCTTTCTCCTCGTCGCTCTCTGCGACTCCCCCCTCATTACTCTTTAAAGGGCCGACACCTTCAGATTTATACTTTTTAACATTTTATATAATTGAAGAACATTTTAGGGTTAGTTTTACTCTCTTTGGCAAATAATCTCTCGGTCTCTAGTTTGGCCGTTTTTATTTGTTTTTTACATGTTCTATTTTTTTCCTTATAGTTTTTCAGTGCTTCCGTGCTACACTCCTGTTTTAGTGATTTATATGCTTTCTTTTTGTCATTTATTGCTTTCTTTACAGTTCTATTTATCCATATTGGTTTCTTTTTGTTCCTTAACCTTTTATTCCCATATGGTATGTACCTCTCACAATGAGATTTTAGGATGTTTTTAAAGATATCCCATTTTGTGGCTGTATTTTTATTTTTGAGGACTTTGTCCCAGTTAGTTAGGCCTATGGCCTCTTTAGGTTGGCTAAATTTAATTTTTTTGAAGTTTGGTAATTTTGTTTCTCCCTGTAGAAACACTCTTTTGAATGATAGTTGGAAGGTTATTACTTTATGGTCACTATTTCCCAGGTGTCCCCCAACCTGCACGTCTGTTGTTCTGTCAGGCCTATTGGTTAATACTAAGTCCAGTATGGCCGTCCCTCTAGTCGGGTTCTGAACCAGTTTGGAGAGGTAATTGTCTTTGGTTATTGCCAAGAACCTGTTTCCCTTATGAGATATACAAGTTTCAGTTTCCCAGTCTATATCTGGGTAGTTGAAGTCCCCCCATAATAACCACCTCATTATGATTTGCCGCCTCGTCTATCTCGTTAAGTAGTAGATTTTCTGTGGACTCTGGTATATTAGGTGGTTTATAGTAAACTCCTATTAGTAATTTATTGTTGTTTTTAGCTCCATGTATCTCTACCCACATTGACTCCACATGTTCATGTCCCTCACTTATATCTTCACGGAGTGTGGGCTTTAGACAAGACTTAACATAAAGGCAAACCCCTCCCCCTCTCCGGTTTTGACGATCCTTTCTAAACAGACTGTAACCTTGTACATTAACTGCCCAGTCATAGCTATCATACAGCCATGTCTCAGTTATTCCCACTATGTCATAGTTCTCCTCACACATCACTAATTCCAGCTCTCCAGTTTTATTAGTCAGGCTTCTGGCATTAGTATACATACATTTGAGAGGTTTATGTATATTTTTTACCCTACACCTTTCCTTCTGAACTGTTCTGGTCCCTCCTTCCATTCCTCCCCCAGTCCCACTACATTGCCGCCGGTCTCTATCTGACCTATCTTCCCCTCCTATAATGTAATTTCCCTCCCACCCAGTCCCTAGTTTAACCACCTCAGCCCCCAGTGCTTAAACACCCTTAATGACCAGGCCACTTTTTACACTTCTGACCTACACTACTTTCACCGTTTATTGCTCGGTCATGCAACTTACCACCCAAATGAATTTTACCTCCTTTTCTTCTCACTAATAGAGCTTTCATTTGGTGGTATTTCATTGCTGCTGACATTTTTACTTTTTTTGTTATTAATCGAAATTTAACGATTTTTTTTGCAAAAAAATGACATTTTTCACTTTCAGTTGTAAAATTTTGCAAAAAAAACGACATCCATATATAAATTTTGCTCTAAATTTATTGTTCTACATGTCTTTGATAAAAAAAAAATGTTTGGGTAAAAAAAAAATGGTTTGGGTAAAAGTTATAGCGTTTACAAACTATGGTACAAAAATGTGAATTTCCGCTTTTTGAAGCAGCTCTGACTTTCTGAGCACCTGTCATGTTTCCTGAGGTTCTACAATGCCCAGACAGTACAAACACCCC
This sequence comes from Bufo bufo, assembly GCF_905171765.1. Taxonomy (NCBI): domain Eukaryota; kingdom Metazoa; phylum Chordata; class Amphibia; order Anura; family Bufonidae; genus Bufo; species Bufo bufo. The sequence continues at coordinate 222,290,071 of NC_053394.1, forward strand.
ACAAATGACCCCATTTCGGAAAGTACACACCCTAAGGTATTCGCTGATGGGCATAGTGAGTTCATAGAACTTTTTATTTTTTGTCACAAGTTAGCGGAAAATGATGATTTTTTTTTTTTCTTACAAAGTCTCATATTCCACTAACTTGTGACAAAAAATAAAAACTTCTATGAACTCACTATGCCCATCACGAAATACCTTGGGGTCTCTTCTTTCCAAAATGGGGTCACTTGTGGGGTGGTTATACTGCCCTGGCATTCTAGGGGCCCAAATGTGTGGTAAGGAGTTTGAAATCAAATTCTGTAAAAAATGACCTGTGAAATCCGAAAGGTGCTCTTTGGAATATGGGCCCCTTTGCCCACCTAGGCTGCAAAAAAGTGTCACACATCTGGTATCTCTGTATTCAGGAGAAGTTGAGGAATGTGTTTTGGGGTGTCTTTTTACATATACCCATGCTGGGTGAGATAAATATCTTGGTCAAATGCCAACTTTGTATAAAAAAATGGTAAAAGTTGTCTTTTGCCAAGATATTTCTCTCACCCAGCATGGGTATATGTAAAATGACACCCCAAAACACATTCCCCAACTTCTCCTGAGTACGGAGATACCAGATGTGTGACACTTTTTTGCAGCCTAGGCGGGCAAAGGGGCCCATATTCCAAAGAGCACCTTTCGGATTTCACAGGTCATTTTTTACAGAATTTGATTTCAAACTCCTTACCACACATTTGGGCCCCTAGAATGCCAGGGCAGTATAACTACCCCACAAGTGACCCCATTTTGGAAAGAAGACACCCCAAGGTATTCCGTGAGGGGCATGGCAAGTTCCTAGAATTTTTTATTTTTTGTCACAAGTTAGTGGAAAATGATGATTTTTTTTTTTTTTTTTTCATACAAAGTCTCATATTCCACTAACTTGTGACAAAAAATAAAAACTTCCATGAACTCACTATGCCCATCAGCGAATACCTTGGGGTCTCTTCTTTCCAAAATGGGGTCACTTGTGGGGTAGTTATACTGCCCTGGCATTCTAGGGGCCCAAATGTGTGGTAAGGATTTTGAAATCAAATTCTGTAAAAAATGACCTGTGAAATCCGAAAGGTGCTCTTTGGAATATGGGCCCCTTTGCCCACCTAGGCTGCAAAAAAGTGTCACACATCTGGTATCTCTGTATTCAGGAGAAGTTGAGGAATGTGTTTTGGGGTGTCTTTTTACATATACCCATGCTGGGTGAGATAAATATCTTGGTCAAATGCCAACTTTGTATAAAAAAATGGGAAAAGTTGTCTTTTGCCAAGATATTTCTCTCACCCAGCATGGGTATATGTAAAATGACACCCCAAAACACATTCCCCAACTTCTCCTGAGTACGGAAATACCAGATGTGTGACACTTTTTTGCAGCCTAGGTGGGCAAAGGGGCCCATATTCCAAAGAGCACCTTTCGGATTTCACAGGTCATTTTTTACAGAATTTGATTTCAAACTCCTTACCACACATTTGGGACCCTAGAATGCCAGGGCAGTATAACTACCCCACAAGTGACCCCATTTTGGAAAGAAGAGACCCCAAGGTATTCGCTGATGGGCATAGTGAGTTCATGGAAGTTTTTATTTTTTGTCACAAGTTAGTGGAATATGAGACTTTGTATGAAAAAAAAAATAAAAAAAAAATCAGCATTTTCCACTAACTTGTGACAAAAAATAAAAAATTCTAGGAACTCGCCATGCCCCTCACGGAATGCCTTGGGGTGTCTTCTTTCCAAAATGGGGTCACTTGTGGGGTAGTTATACTGCCCTGGCATTTTCCAGGGGCCCTAATGTGTGGTAAGTAGGTAAATGACCTGTGAAATCCTAAAGGTGCTCTTTGGAATATGGGCCCCTTTGCCCACCTAGGCTGCAAAAAAGTGTCACACATGTGGTATCGCCGTATTCAGGAGAAGTTGGGGAATGTGTTTTGGGGTGTCATTTTACATATACCCTTGCTGGGTGAGATAAATATCTTGACAAAAGACAACTTTTCCCATTTTTTTATACAAAGTTGGCATTAGACCAAGATATTTCTCTCACCCAGCATGGGTATATGTAAAATGACACCCCAAAACACATTCCCCAACTTCTCCTGAGTACGGCGATACCAGATGTGTGACACTTTTTTGCAGCCTAGATGCGCAAAGGTGCCCAAATTCCTTTTAGGAGGGCATTTTTAGACATTTGGATACCAGACTTCTTCTCACGCTTTGGGGCCCCTAGAATGCCAGGGCAGTATTAATACCCCACATGTGACCCCATTTTGGAAAGAAGACACCCCAAGGTATTCAATGAGGGGCATGGCGAGTTCATAGAAATTTTTTTTTTTTTGGCACAAGTTAGCGGAAATTGATATTTTTTATTTTTTTCTCACACAGTCTCCCGTTCCGCTAACTTGGGACAAAAATTTCAATCTTTCATGGACTCAATATGCCCCTCACGGAATACCTGGGGGTGTCTTCTTTCCAAAATGGGGTCACATGTGGGGTATTTATACTGCCCTGGCATTCTAGGGGCCCTAAAGCGTGAGAAGAAGTCTGGAATATAAATGTCTAAAAAATTTTACGCATTTGGATTCCGTGAGGGGTATGGTGAGTTCATGTGAGATTTTATTTTTTGACACAAGTTAGTGGAATATGAGACTTTGTAAGAAAAAAAATAAATAATTCCGCTAACTTGGGCCAAAAAAATGTCTGAATGGAGCCTTACAGAGGGGTGATCAATGACAGGGGGGTGATCAATGACAGGGGTGTGATCAATGACAGGGGGGTGATCAATGACAGGGGGGTGATCAGGGAGTCTATATGGGGTGATAACCACAGTCATTGATCATGCCCCTGTAAGGCTTCATTCAGACGTCCGGATGCGTTTTGCGGATCCGATCCATCTATCAGTGCATCCGTAAAAATCATGCGGACATCTGAATGGAGCTTTACAGGGGGGTAATCAATGACAGGGGGGTGATCAGGGAGTCTATATGGGGTGATAACCACAGTCATTGATCACGCCCCTGTAAGGCTTCATTCAGACGTCCGGATGCGTTTTGCGGATCCGATCCATCTATCAGTGGATCCGTAAAAATCATGCGGACGTCTGAATGGAGCTTTACAGGGGGGTAATCAATGACAGGGGGGTAATCAATGACAGGGGGGTGATCAGGGAGTCTATATGGGGTGATCACCACAGTCATTGATCACGCCCCTGTAAGGCTTCATTCAGACGTCCGGATGCGTTTTGCGGATCCGATCCATCTATCAGTGCATCCGTAAAAATCATGCGGACATCTGAATGGAGCTTTACAGGGGGTGATCAATGACAGGGGTGTAATGAATGACAGGGGGGGTGATCAGGGAGTCTATATGGGGTGATCACCACAGTCATTGATCATGCCCCTGTAAGGCTTCATTCAGACGTCCGGATGCGTTTTGCGGATCCGATCCATCTATCAGTGCATCCGTAAAAATCATGCGGACATCTGAATGGAGCTTTACAGGGGGGTGATCAGGGAGTCTATATGGGGTGATCACCACAGTCATTGATCATGCCCCTGTAAGGCTTCATTCAGACGTCCGGATGCGTTTTGCGGATCCGATCCATCTATCAGTGGATCCGTAAAAATCATGCGGACGTCTGAATGGAGCTTTACAGGGGGGTAATCAATGACAGGGGGGTAATCAATGACAGGGGGGTGATCAGGGAGTCTATATGGGGTGATCACCACAGTCATTGATCACGCTCCTGTAAGGCTTCATTCAGACGTCCGGATGCGTTTTGCGGATCCGATCCATCTATCAGTGGATCCGTAAAAATCATGCGGACGTCTGAATGGAGCTTTACAGGGGGGTGATCAATGACAGGGGGGTGATCAATGACAGGGGGGTAATCAATGACAGGGGGGGTGATCAGGGAGTCTATATGGGGTTATCACCACAGTCATTGATCATGCCCCTGTAAGGCTTCATTCAGACGTCCGGATGCGTTTTGCGGATCCGATCCATCTATCAGTGCATCCGTAAAAATCATGCGGACATCTGAATGGAGCTTTACAGGGGGGTGATCAGGGAGTCTATATGGGGTGATCACCACAGTCATTGATCATGCCCCTGTAAGGCTTCATTCAGACGTCCGGATGCGTTTTGCGGATCCGATCCATCTATCAGTGGATCCGTAAAAATCATGCGGACGTCTGAATGGAGCTTTACAGGGGGGTAATCAATGACAGGGGGGTAATCAATGACAGGGGGGTGATCAGGGAGTCTATATGGGGTGATCACCACAGTCATTGATCACGCTCCTGTAAGGCTTCATTCAGACGTCCGGATGCGTTTTGCGGATCCGATCCATTTATCAGTGGATCCGTAAAAATCATGCGGACGTCTGAATGGAGCTTTACAGGGGGGTGATCAATGACAGGGGGGTGATCAATGACAGGGGGGTAATCAATGACAGGGGGGTGATCAGGGAGTCTATATGGGGTGATCAGGGGCTAATAAGGGGTTAATAAGTGACGGGGGGGGGGGGGGGGTGTAGTGTAGTGTAGTGGTGCTTGGTGCTACTTTACTGAGCTACCTGTGTCCTCTGGTGGTCGATCCAAACAAAGGGGACCACCAGAGGACCAGGTAGCAGGTATATTAGACGCTGTTATCAAAACAGCGTCTAATATACCTGTTAGGGGTTAAAAAAAACACATCTCCAGCCTGCCAGCGAACGATCGCCGCTGGCAGGCTGGAGATCAACTCTCTTACCGTCCGTTCCTGTGAGCGCGCGCGCCTGTGTGCGCGCGTTCACAGGAAATCTCGGCCATCGCGAGAGGACACGCCGGCGCGTCCACTCGGAATGAATCAACCACCTCCAGGACGCGTCTGTGCGTACAGCGGTCCGGAGGTGGTTAAACACTCCTCCAACCTTCTAGCCATCTTTCTCCCCAGCACAGCTGCCCCTTCCCCATTGAGGTGCAGCCCGTTCCTACGATAGAGCCTGTAGCCGATAGAAAAGTCGGCCCAGTTCTCCAGGAACCCAAACCCCTCCTTCCTACACCAGTTCTTGAGCCACTTGTTAATCTCCCTAATCTCCTGCTGTCTTTCTTGTGTGGCTCGTGGTACAGGCATTATTTCGGTAAATACTACCTTTGAGGTCCTTGCCCTAAGCTTTTGACCTAAATCCCTGAAATCATTTTTAAGGACTCTCCACCTACCTCTAATTTTGTCATTGGTTCCGATATGGACCATGACTACTGGATCTTCTCCAGCCCCTCCCAGTAATCTTTCAACCCGATCCGCGATGTGTCGAACTCGGGAGCTTTGGGATGATCTGGTTCAAAATTGGATCCCTTTTTAGTATATGCCAATGTTTCTCTAAGATGGCTTTAATAGACATGTGATTTTGATTATATGTAGTAATAAAATTATAACTATATCTATCACTATTACTGTATTTTTTTTTTCTACTGGCTGTAATAAGGCAATCGTCTTGGGTGAGCTTGGTGGCTTTGGATCATGCGCCAGATATAATGTTAAGAGGATAACCTTTTTGGCTAAAAAAACTGTTGGATAAAATCTTCTTCAAGGGTACAGTTTCGCCTCAGTCACTTGAATTGGCTGAATGGGATATTTGATTTCCATTTTCTGTAGTGTGTACTCTTAAAGTCCAAGTAGCTATTACTATCAACTTTTTTGAAGAATGTACTGGTATTAATTTTATTGTTCTGAATAAATAATAAATAATTTTAGGGTCTAAAAACTCAATTTTTGTCTTGTCATATGTTCGAGTAAAGGAGATTCCCCAATCATTGTTATTGAGATCTAAAATGAATTTTTCAATTGATGATGGGTTCCCATTCCAAATGAAGATTAAATCATCAATATACCTACGAAAGCAGATGATGTTCTTATCAGCCCAGAAGCTTGAACCATTAATGAACTCCTCCTCAAAAGCTCCCATGAATAAATTAGCAAAACTGGGCGCAAAACGCGTCCCCATAGCGGTCCCTCGTATTTGCTTGTAGATTCCATCTTGGAACATGAAAACATTATGTGTAAGAATAAACTCAATTCCCTTCATAATGAAAGCCTTTTGTGGGGCAGGCATTTTTTCATCTTTGTCTAGGAAACTAGATGTACATTTCATACCTAGATTATGGGAGATGTTTGTATAAAGTGCCGAAACATCCAAGGTCACCCAATAGAAGCTATCTTGCCATACTATATCTTTCAAAAGAGTGATAAGAGAAGTTGAGTCTCTGAGATAAGATTTGAGATTGACAACATATTTCTGCAGGTAAATGTCAATGTAGTGTGATAGATTACGAGTAAGGGAGGACACCCCCGAAATGATAGGTCTGCCCGGCGGATTCTGGATGGTTGAAAAGTTGATATTCCACCTGGGGTGAGTAGTGGGGTCTGGAATACCGAGATAGGGGACTCCAGCAAATGAGTAGGTGTATCCAGATTGTGCACGTTATTGCAAGGGGGTCTAACGATGGGTGTGAGGCAGACCTCATGATGTGCATTCTTGTAGGTAGGTCTAATGATAGGTGTATGACAGACACTATTAGAGGTGTAGGGGATGGGCAATAGGGGATCTGGATGGGTGGTGATAACATTGTTAGTTGTTTTATGGTAGTATTGGGATTTATGTTGTCTTTGTGGTCCTACATGATTATTGTGTTTATTGAATCTATTGGAATATGACACCCAGGGTCTATGTGGTATGTTATTTTTGTGGTTGTACTTGTGAATAGAAGAAAGGCGTGTCCGGGTTACGCCATTATCATTGTATAGCGTGGCCGGATCAATAGTGCTATTGTTGTCTATAGTGTTGGCCTCTGTATTGGTGTTCCCAGGGCAGGGATTCTTCTGGTGTTCTATTCCGAGCCTGGGGTTTCTAGTTTTCTGCCAAAACTTGATGTTATTAGTGGCAAAATCGTGTCTATCTCTCTTGAGCTTGTTACTTTTTTTTATATAGTGTTTCTTTTTTGACTGATAGAATTTCCAAATCGTAGTCTAAGACCACGTGGAACAATTTGTTCTTCTAGATAAATTTCTAGGAAGTTTGCATCTAATTGATGCTGTATTTCGTCCGACATAAGTTTTTCTTTCCCCCACTCTCTTTATTATTAATAACAAATACTTCTAATAGGGGCGATCCTTTTTACCCACTATTTCAGACCAGCAGAGTACATCCTTCACATCAGGCTCGGCATTTACGCACTCAGGCGTCTGGGTTGCCATGGACACAGTCATGTAACCACTAAGTTGCGATCACATGACTCTTTTACTGCCGGATATCTGTGGATAGCCGGAGCGCATGCGTCAGCGCTCCATTGCCAGGGATCCTTTGAGCCGGCCCGCCCCTATCACGTGACTACAGAGAGGCGGTCATGTGACCCTCTCTTGCGATTTACAAATACATTTATTATCCACATTTTCATATCGTTTCAACTAAGGGATGAGTTTATTAAACTAGTGGGACAACAAGATCCTTCCTTTTGTTTAAAATTGTGTGTTTTTTTATGTAATACCAGCACACCTGGGACTAGCCCCTCCTATGTGTGTCCTCCCTTACTCGTAATCTATCACACTATATTGACATTTACCTGCAGAAATATGTTGTCAATCTCAAATCTTATCTCACAGACTCAACTTCTCTTATCACTCTTTTGAAAGATATAGTATGGCAAGATAGCTTCTATTGGGTGACCTTGGATGTTTCGGCACTTTATACAAACATCTCCCATAATCTAGGTATGAAATGTACATCTAGTTTCCTAGACAAAGATGAAAAAATGCCTGCCCCACAAAAGGCTTTCATTATGAAGGGAATTGAGTTTATTCTTACACATAATGTTTTCATGTTCCAAGATGGAATCTACAAGCAAATACGAGGGACCGCTATGGGGACGCGTTTTGCGCCCAGTTTTGCTAATTTATTCATGGGAGCTTTTGAGGAGGAGTTCATTTATGGTTTAAGCTTCTGGGCTGATAAGAACATCATCTGCTTTCGTAGGTATATTGATGATTTAATCTTCATTTGGAATGGGGACCCATCATCAATTGAAAAATTCATTTTAGATCTCAATAACAATGATTGGGGAATCTCCTTTACTCGAACATATGACAAGACAAAATTGAGTTTTTAGACCTCAAAATTTTTATTCAGAACAATAAAATTAATACCCGTACATTCTTCAAAAAAGTTGATAGTAATAGCTACTTGGACTTTAAGAGTACACACTACAGAAAATGGAAATCAAATATCCCATTCAGCCAATTCAAGCGACTGAGGCGACACTGTACCCTTGAAGAAGATTTTATCCAACAGTGTGATGTGTTAGTCTCCAGGTTTAGCCAAAAAGGTTATCCTCTTAACATTATATCTGGCGCAAGATCCAAAGCCACCAAGCTCACCCAAGACGATTGCCTTATTACAGCCCCTAGAAAAGAAAAATACAGTAATAGTGATAAATATAGTTATAATTGTATTACTACATATAATCAAAATCACATGTCTATTAAAGCCATCTTAGAGAAACATTGGCATATACTAAAAAGGGATCCAATTTTAAACCAGATCATCCCAAAGCTCCTGAAACTAACATATAGAAGAGCACGTACCCTAAAAAATATCCTTGCACCAAGTAAGCTAAACTCAGTTGTACCTCGTTCACAAGGCCATGATGGGGAGCTCAAAATGTTTTCACAAAAATGCTTATGCTGCTCATAGATATGCCAGAAATCATTTTTTTGTAGTCATGTTAGCGGAGAGTCCTTCTCTATTCTAAGTAGTCTCAACTGTGAATCCAACTTTGTTATATATCTTCTGGAATGTCCATGCCACCTACAATATGTTGGGCGGACTATCCAAACACTACAAAACAGGCTCAACAAACATAGGTCGAACATTAAGAAAAAGTACCTAAAACATAGTGTATCTAGACACGCGACAGAATATCACGAGGGGAGCTCAGTTGGGTTTATTGTGACACAAATCGAACATATCCCAATCCATTTACAAAAGGACATCCAGTACATTAGACGTAGGGAAATGTACTGGATTTTTTAATTAAATAGTTTGACCCCTTATGGTCTAAATGAAGCATTTGAGATGAATTTATAAGGATTTTTCTTTTTTTATTTCTATTTTTATATATACATTTCCCTGTCTAGACAAAAAAAATATTTGCGTGATCCAACAGTTAGGCTATAAAATACAATGGATTTCCTTTTCTTATATTCTCATCACTGTAAAGTAATTTTATTACTATTATTTCAATGTATAATACCATATTAATTAGGTCTTACATGTGTGTTTTATTAATTAATTTATATATTTTTTTTATGTATTTGTTTATGTATAATTTATCATCATGATTTCATTTTTTGTGTTTTACACATTTTTATATATTTATATATATTTTATATATTTATAGTTATTATATGTACCTATTTAATTATCTATTACATATGAACTTTTATTTTGTGGCTCCTGTAATATTAATGGATGTTAATCTCACCCATTTTTATGTATTTCATTTTTTTCTCCCTTCCCCCTTATACCATATAGGGGACTGTTAGAGTTTAGTTTCCCCTGCTCCTCATTAACATACCATATCATATTATTATTCATTGAGACCAAACCCCCATTAGTATCACTATATTCCTTTTCCTATAAATATAGGACAACTTCCCCTTTCCATCCCCCCTCCCCCTCTCTCCCCCCTCCCCTCCTTCTAATATGCCCATCACTACATATAGTTTTATAATATTTATAACATTGATTACATTTGCATGGAGGTCACCTTTTTTACATGCATGATTTATCATCCTCTCCTCCCTTATTTCATTTTATTTCCTAATAACAAATACTTCTAATAGGGGCGATCCTATTTCCCCACTATTTCAGACCAGCCGAGTACATCCTTCACATCAGGCTCGGCATTTACGCACTCAGGCGTCTGGGTTGCCATGGACACAGTCATGTGACCGCTAAGTTGCGATCACATGACTCTTTTACTGCCGGATCTCTGTGGATAGCCGGAGCGCATGCGTCAGCGCTCCATTGCCAGGGATCCTTTGAGCCGGCCCGCCCCTATCACGTGACTACAGAGAGGCGGTCATGTGACCCTCTCTTGCGATTTATAAATACATTTATTATCCACATTTTCATATCGTTTCAACTAAGGGATGAGTTTATTAAACTAGTGGGACAACAAGATCCTTCCTTTTGTTTAAAATTGTGTGTTTTTTTAATGTAATACCAGCACACCTGGGACTAGCCCCTCCTATGTGTGGGCAGTCTCCAGGTATGCTGTTTTTTGGTGTTTTTTTTCTATTTATATAAATATCTGACTGCTATCTGTTAAACTATTACCTATTAACCTGATGAAGGGGACACTTGGAGACCCGAAACGCGTTGTTCTTTGTACACATCCATGGTATTCATGCAATAAAGAAGATTTATTTACATAAAGACCAACTCTACCAGTGATTTGCGCCTGATCAGAACCTCCTACTCTACTTTGTATAATGTGGTTGAGGGGCTCTGACAATAAAATCTTTCAGTCCTCTTCCAGGACGGACCCCTTCTGAGTTTGGGCTGCTTCCCCTTCTTTCACTATAGCTACGCCCATGGCTTGTATTTTAATGGAGAAATAAAGAGAAGATCTTTTTTATGGCGAGTGCCTCATTCTTTGGAATTTTTTTTGTTACACATAAAAATGCACACACTTTAACATTAAGAGCAGGAAAAAATACTACAGTGCTCCTATAGCAGAGGAGAGTACGGAGTAGCTCCTCTGTCCTTTAGGTTGGTTACAGTCCTCATAGCACAGGCTGGATATTATACTTTTTAATTTATAAATTATACTGAGCATCTTTGCATGGATGTGCATTTGGCAAATTGTGCATACTGCATTCATTTCATAAGGGGAACCCATTACCTTGAAAATCCAAGGTCTGGGGCAGACTGGTCATAGACCCTACAGGAAAATTTCCCGGTGGGCGGATGCCCAGTGGGCTGCCCAAGTCTTCCTCCGAAAACATAGTGATCTGATGCTCTCGGCACTAATTGATGCTAGAAGCATCTAGTACTTATGCCGCTTTTAGATTTTTTTTCTAGAGCCACTTTAAGTTCCTAGCAGTGGCGGACTGACCATTCGGGCACTCGGGCATGGACCAAGGGCCCGCAGCCACTAGGGGGCCCCGTGAGACTCAGAGGCTCCTCCTGCATGGTCTACTAACTGTACTGTACTACTCACGAGTCGCTTCACTAAAACTATCAAAGTAGCGCAGCACTAGCAGGCAGGCCTGGCCAGACGGCAGCGTAAGCGGTAACGTCACTCACTTGTCACATGCGCCTGCTCCGCCTGCTTCATTAATAAAGTGGGAGGAGCAGGCGCATGACGTAGCGAGTGACATTAGGCTGCCGTCCGGCCGGCTTGCTGCTACTCACAACGCTAGTACTGAGAGTGAGTAGGGTATATTTAATGTCAATGTCGAATTCATTATTAAATCATTCAAAACGGGTCAAAAACCTCTTTCACCAGGCGGTGTGTGACAATACATGAGCGCTGACCATGCTCCCGGACAGGAGATGGCACAGGTGGATAGTGGATTGGATATGTATTAGCCCTAGTATTAAACATCACATAACTGCTTCTTCAATGCACAAGCCTCATATAGGGTGACATGTTCTATAGTTAACTGATGGTGCTGCTGCTACACTTAGACATTTTGTAGAGCAGCGCCAGCTTTCCATCTTTGAAATAGGGCTGCAGCTGCAGTCCGTGACCCCATTAGTAATCCTGCTACCCCCACTAGTGACCGTGCTCCCCCCTTCTTCTCCTCCTCCTCCTGTCACCCCACTAGTGACCCTGCTCCCCACTCCTCCTGTCAGCCCACTGGTGATTCTGCTCCTCCCACCTTCTGTCACACCACTAGTGACCCTGCTTTCCCCTCCTCCTATCACCCCACTAGTAACCCTGCTCTCTCTCACTAGTGACCCTGCTCCCCCTCCTCCTGTCACCCTACGAGTGACCCTGCTCCCCCCTCCTCCTGTCATCCCACTAGTGACCATGCTCCCCCCTCCTCCTGTCATCCCACTAGTGACCCTGATCCCCCCTCATCCTGTTGCCCCACTAGTGATCCTGCTCCCCCTCCTCCTGTCACTCCAGTAGTAACCCTGCTCCCCCCCACTAGTGACCCTGTGTGTTCCTGTACAGAGAGGAGCCTGGCTGGAGTATGATGAGGCCTAGCTGTGTGTCTGTTCCTCTGTGTGTATGTGTCTGTCCCTGTGTGTGGGTGTCTGTCCCTGTGTGTGTGGGTGTCTGTCCCTGTGTGTGTGGGTGTCTGTCCTTGTGTGGGTGTCTGTCCCTGTGTGTGTGTGTCTGTCCATGTGTGTGTGTTTCTTCCTGTGTGTGTCACCATCACCATGCCCACAGTGTTCCTATGTCTTGACGCAGCTGCATCAGGACGTTCTGTGCGGGGCAAGAAGAAGATGGAAGAGGCGGCAGCGCCGCCAGCATGGAGTCTGTGGGAGAGACACAGGGAGGCACACTAAGGACGTAGGTAACACTACCAAATGATCTACACTAGTGTTATCTGTGGTTTTACAGAAGACTGCCGGTAACGCTACCACATTATCATGACTAGTGTTATCTGTGTTTTTACATAGGACTGCAGGTAACACTACATCATTATCAGGACTAGTGTTATCTGTGTTTTTACATAGTACTGCAGGTAACACTACCACATTATCAGCACTAGTGTTATCTGTGGTTTTACATAGGACTGCAGGTAATACTACCACATTTTCTGTACTCAGATAGCCATCACTGTGTTATCTGTGTTGTTACATAGGACTGCAGGGGACATCTACTATATTATCTGTACTCAGAGAGTTATCAATGTATAGGGGGGCCCACTGAGACTTTATCGCCCAAGGGCCCACATGAGCCTGGAGCCGACGCGGAGCGATATGTGTGTGGGGCTGTGTGTGGGTGTGGCTTTAGGGTAGGCGGGACACAGGGGCCCCATAATCTCCTATTGCCCGGGGCCCCATGAGTTGTCAGTTCGCCCCTGGTTCCCAGTCCATTCAAGGTTATACAACAGGAGATGATAAACTATTGATACATAGTTTTGTAGAAAAAGATTCTAGGAAGGCGAGTTTCATGCATCTTTGCTGTTTTCTTCTGGACGATTCCTGGCATATTTGAGGAATGTGGCCGGATCTCCGCCGGACCCCATTATAGTTAATGGGGCTGGACAGAGACTTAAAAGCTCACGGCAATGCCGGAATGCAGAGCAAGCCGGCAGGCTGTTCCCTACCAAAAAAACCTGCCGGATTGCTAGCTCTAGTGTGAAACTAACCTTACTAGTAATTGTAGAGTGAGAATGCTGGTCCTGCTTTGCAGCAAAGTGCAGCTATACCACAATTCAATAGCCAAACTCCATGCCAACACTGAAGTCAAAAACTGTACTATTAAACTTTTAAACAAAAAAATAAAAGAAAACAAGGCTGCACCCCAAAATTTAGGAAAATGTAAATTTGCAATTAGTGTTAAGCAAACCAGAACTTTAAAGTTCGGGTCCGTATCAAACTTTGCTAGTTCGGGTACCTGGACCCGAATCCGAACTTTGCCGGAAAAGTTGGAGTTCGGTGTTTGGGCATTTAATAAAGTTTTTGAAAGGCTGCAGGGCAGCCAATCAGCAAGCTTTTAAGCTGTGGGCACTTAGAAGCCATCACAGTCATGCCTAGTAATGACATGGCTGTGATTGGCAAGTGCATCATGTGACCCAGCCTCTATACAAGCACCGCCCATCAGTAGTGCAGGGACAGGAAGCAGGCAGCTGAAGCGAGGGAGAGTGTTAGAAATCTGGCTATTTGTTTTGTTGGTGACCTTTTAATGATTTTTTGTGGGTGCAATACACCAGCTTTGCACCTCTGACACAGAAATATAATAATAAATCTGGCTATTAATTCTGTGGGTGCAATGTACGCCGACACAAAAATATAATAGTTAATCCGTCTGTTAGTTTGGCCGGTGACATATACGCATTTTTGGTGTGAGGTATACCTGCACTGCATATGTGACAGGTAGTGTTGATCGAGCAACAAAGTGCTCAGGTGCTCGAGTAGAACACCTCGGGATGCTTGGGTGCTACCGAGCACCCAAGCACAATGGAAGTCAATAAGAGAGCCCGACCATTAAACCAGGCACCCCCTGCTCTGAAGAGGGGAGGGTATCTGGTTCACATGAAAAGGTCAGAAATTGATGGAAATGCAGTGGCCAGGTACGAGTTGTTTGATATTCTGTATTTGTCAATACGCCAATTACCCCAGGGCCCTTCCAAGGTGTTTTAACTCCCAGATTAGGAGTGCCTGAGTGGTGTAATGGCTTATAATGTCCCTATAGGTGGTGATAATTGTGTCAACGGTGTCTCCTAAATGGGTACAGCTGGACTCCTGGCTCCTAGCTCACTTACAATAAATTTGAGTGCAGTGATAGGAGGAGTAATAGAGGAATTTTGCAGCAGAAATGATGTCCAGATCTTTAGATGAAGTTCAAACTTTTCTTTACTGAAGATAACTTGTATCCAAACAGTATGCAGCTTTGGTCTTTGGTCCCAGCAGGTTTTGGCAATGGTTGGCAGGGATAAATGCTTCTGCTTTGAACTGTACCTTCTGCTTGGTGGGGAACGACTAGCTGAGGAGGACTGGCTTCTCCTAGGTCTCTGGACTTGACTCATAGATATATTCTCAGGGGATGCTTTCTTCCTGGGACTGGAGGTTGTCTGTAACTTTCTGCTTTCTTTTCATCCAGTTGAGCTGCATGTCACGGCGGATGTGCACTCAGTATAAACGATAACACACCAACCAGGCTCTGGACGAGAGACAGGGGAAGGGTCACCTCCTAGTTTCTCCCTGACCTCTTTCCCTGCACTGCTCAGCCCACAGGCAGACCTTGAAGGTAGGTGTGCTGTGTCCACCAGCCTGGACTGACAAAACCCTGAACTCCCTGAGATGGTGAAGTGGGGAGAAAGGAGCAGCCTGCTCGCACAGAACCTGGATGGGCTAGATGACACAAACAACCAAACTAGAAATGCCACTTATCTCTGAGAGCAGGAACTGACAGCCAACCTTTCCTCCAAACTTCCCAGACCCAAAATGATCAGTATAATCCGCTCAGAGCACTTAGCTGGAGGCCATTTAAACTAATGACTCCACCCAGTGCACCTGATGAGAGGCGGATCCAGCACAACACCAAAACAAATACTAAACTCGTGCTGCTATCCTGGCCGACCTCCGCACATCGTCAGAGTGGGGCATGACACTGCAGAGCTCAGACTGGGAATTTTATCAAGTCTCAGAACGAGACTTGGTCCTTGCTGTCTTCCCTATGCAGGGGAAACTAGAACTGGATCTAACAGTTTTTTTCCCTCCCTTGCTGCAGGAAGCCGGAAACCTCCACTTCTCTTCAGCACGGGGGCAGAATAGAACAGGATTGGTCCACTCTGAACGGCCATAACATTAAGACTATCTCTACCAATGATGCTGCCACCTGCTGGTATACCAGGAAAATGACAGGAAACAATTACATTTAACATGCAGGTTTATGCACATTTGTGGAGGCATAATATAACTTATATCTGATGACTATATACAGGCTCTTAACAGATAGTAGCAGGGTAGAGGCTTGTAGTAACACAACTCTGGGGTGTTACAGAAACACCACTGAAATGGTTCGGGAACAGCATGGGGAGGATGTCTGGATGAATCTTGGACTCCCAGGTCGCTGCTGGGAACGATGTTGTCCAAGTAGTACGCCGATTTTACAGACTGACAATAATGTGCACAAAACCAAAGATAAAATCAATTTTAGAGGAAAAATTGTTAGGAAACATTCTTTCCTGTATATTTACTTGTATATAAACTGCAGGTGCTGCCAAAAATTACAAGGCACTCTGATACAACCTGGATATCACATAAAGGAGGGACTCATTCACATTGTGGTACAATTGTTCAGGGAGTGGGACTCCTACACTCATAAAGCCTATGCACTAAGTGAAAGGGCTGCCAAAACTTACAAGGAACCGGCACTCCAAAACACCCTTTATTACACATAAAGGAGGGCATCATAAACACCCTTGAAAAATTATGTTTTATGGCCTGTTGGTGACCCTCAAAAACATTTGGAGCAAGGGCCTGCTGGTGACCCTCTAAAACAGTGGCCCCCAACTGCCGGGCCGTGGCCCAGGATCGGGGCCTGCAAGACTGTTTGCTGGGCCGCGGTAGTACAGAGGAGCGGAGATGCCAGGCGGCCGTACAGCGGGAAGGAAGGAGAGCGTTCCTTTCTTTCAACTGTGATCCCGGCCAGCCACTGCCACCAATGAGGAGAGACTGGGCGGAGGAGGGGAGGAACTGTGGCCACTGTGCCACCAATGATAATTAACCAGAGGACCTTTCATGGGTCCGGACTTTATTAACTAAGTAGTAGGGTATGTAGAGCGGCACCAAGGTATCTCCCTGCACTTACTATTATTCCTGGGCGCCGCTCCGTTCACCCGCTGTGGCCCCCTTTACCGTCTCCCGTACTGTATGCTAATTACTACTATGGGAACATCAGGGAGGAGACATCAGCTTCTCTCCATGGGTGTTCCTTCTCCCTGGCTGTAGCGCTGTCCAATCACTGCACATAGCGTCACAGCCAGGGAGGAAAAAAAACTCACCTTCTCCCTGGCTTTGACGCTTTGCGCTGCGATTGAAAAAAAATTTCCCTGTCACATGTGCAGTGCACGTGTATCTCACTCCAAAAATGGGTATATGTCACCCACCGAACTAACAGACAGATTAACTATATTAATTTCCCTGTCACATATGCAGTGCAGGTGTACCTCACACCAAAAATGGGAATATGTCACCCACTGCGCAGAGCATCACAGCATCCATGCATCAGCTGTGACTCTCCAGACTTGATAAAGGGGTCTTGTACCCTGAAACGCGTTGTCTTTGAATAAACCAAAACCCGTTTTGATACCTGGTTGTGATATTGCGCTCCGTGTTGTCTATAAGTCCGCTTGATTCCCATGGTCTAGCGCTCCTACAGTACCTTTGTTTACCTGAGTGGCGGTTTGGCTCCCGCCTAAGGTGATTGGACAAGTCCGGCTGCACCAACCAACAATTACCTCTATCCAGGTATTCATTGTGGTTGCACCCAAATAGGTGAGCAAACCATCTCTCCTGTGTGAGGCAATATTACCTAACTTATTTACCCTATGAGAGCCTTTCTCTTCTTTTTGCCACTATTTGCTCCAGAAGTGGAAGAGATTGAGTGCACAGATGCCCAACCACTTTTGTTTTAGGATGTGGACATGGGAGGACAACCGCAGCAAGTCTCTGATGATGATGACGAAACACAGGTGCCAACTGCTGCGGCTTTCTTCTGCGTGCAGACCGGCAAGGGGCGCAGGGGTGAAGATTGAGTGGAAGATGATATGGAGGATGATGAGGTCCTAGACCCCACATGGAATCAAGGTCATGCAAGTGATGTGTGCAGTTCGGAGGAAGAGGTGGTGGTCGCACAGCGCCAGCCGCACAGCTAAAGAGGGAGCAGGTTGCAAAAGCAGAGTGGCCATCCCTTAGCCAGTATGCCTGCTACTGCCACCGCACCCAGGGACTGATCACACCAAAGCCAGCTCCATGGAGTTCCCTGGTGTGGCAGTTCTTCAGATAATGTGCTGACAACAAGAC
Organism: Bufo bufo; assembly: GCF_905171765.1. Lineage (NCBI taxonomy): Eukaryota > Metazoa > Chordata > Amphibia > Anura > Bufonidae > Bufo > Bufo bufo. The sequence continues at coordinate 222,307,844 of NC_053394.1, forward strand.
ACAAGTGGTTTGCATGCTGTGCAATCAGAGCCTGAAGCGAGTCATAAATATTCTAAACCTGAGCACCACCTGCATGACCAGGCATCTAAATACAAAGCACGAGCAGTGGCGGCTGGGCCTAAGGCAGATAGCAGTGTGGCACATGTCCTACCACCACTGAGGATTGCAGGGCATTTCTCGTTGCCTCCTGTTGCCTCCTCCTCCTACTCCGCTTCCTCCTCTACCGCCTCCTTATCCGGTCAGCATAATACCTTCACCACCAACTTCAGCAGAGCCAGGTGGAAACGACAGCAGGCTGTTTTGAAACTCATGTATTTGGGGGGGAAACCCCACACCGCGCAGGAGCTATGGACGGGCATGGAACAACAGACCGATGAGTGGTTGGTGCCGCTGAGCCTCAAGCCTGGCCTGGTGGTGTGCAATAAGGGTCAAAATCTCGTAGCAGCTCTGGGGCTAGCCGGTTTGACGCACATCTCTTGACTGGCACATGTGCTGAATTTGGTGGTGCAGAGGTTCCTGAAAAATTACCGCAATATGTCAGAGCTGCAGCATGATTTCGGCCTTCCCGCTCATCGCCTCATATGAGACGTACCCACAAGGTGGTACTACACCTTGTGCAGCAGAGGCGCAGCACGCACTGTTTTAAGATGAGATAAGTATTGGTTGTCGTGATGCCAGTTGCAATGAAACAACAAGGGCACAGGGCCCCTTTTAGTTATGTAGTATATGGTATCCAGGTGTAGGAATGCCAGAGTGGTGTAGGGTAGCCTACAATGTCCCTTAAGGTGTTGTGCATGTGTCACGGTGCTCCTACCTGGATACACTGGAACCCCAGACGTTGGCTCTGAAGCAGACAAAGGGAGTAACTGAATTGTGGGATGAAGAAATAAATTGAGTCCAGACCTTGTGATGAAGTTGATAACAGCTTTACTCTCAATAAACGTTTCTATAAACGATTTACAGGCTTTATCTTGGTTTCCAGCAGGCTTTGGCATTAACTGTGGCAGGCAAACTCCTCTCTGCTACATCTGCAGCTCTATGGCTCTGCTCTACTGACAGGCTGGCTATAGAACTCAGCTTCTTCTTTAGGTTGTACTTCACTTTGTAATGTGCTCTGTCTCTGACTTTGTCCAGAGAACACTTTACTCCTGCTCTCTGAGGCTTCCAGCTTCTGCCTCCATGTCCAGCTGAGCTGAAGGTGCTCCAGCTGGCCTAGATAGTTCATCCAACAGGGACGTGTACCTGCTGCCTTCCCCTATCAGGGGGTAAAACTCGACCTTCCCCTAGCAGGGGGTAAACTGAACTCACTCCTAACTAGAACTCCACACTTCCTGCAGCAAGTGGAACATGCACACCACACCACAGAGGGGGGGTGGGGGGGGGGGGGGTTAGAATGGAAAGGAAAGCTCCATTCTATTTACCTGTAGCTCTGCCATTTATGCTGCCACCTGCTGGCGAACCAGGAATATTACACGGGAACAGTTACAAAATAAGAAATAGGAATACACATTTTGCAGGACCTGAAAATAAATACGTGGGATAACGTGTGGTTAACCATAGGAAATAGTGGCAAGGTTCAAAGGTGGTAACGGCACTCTGGGGCGTTGTATACCCCTTTACTTAAAAGTCAAGCCGCCCTCGGCTTGTGCTTAGGGTATATATATATATATATATATATATATATATATACACACACACTCACCTAAAGAATTATTAGGAACACCATACTAATACGGTGTTGGACCCCCTTTTGCCTTCAGAACTGCCTTAATTCTATGTGGCATTGATTCAACAAGGTGCTGATAGCATTCTTTAGAAATGTTGGCCCATATTGATAGGATAGCATCTTGCATTTGATGGAGATTTGAGGGATGCACATCCAGGGCACCAAGCTCCCGTTCCACCACATCCCAAAGATGCTCTATTGGGTTGAGATCTGGTGACTGTGGGGGTCATTTTAGTACAGTGAACTCATTGTCATGTTCAAGAAACCAATTTGAAATGATTCGAGCTTTGTAACATGGTGCATTATCCTGCTGGAAGTAGCCATCAGAGGATGGATACATGTTCTCATTCTGTTTACGCCAAATTCGGACTCTACCATTTGAATGTCTCAACAGAAATCGAGACTCATTAGACCAGGCAACATTTTTCCAGTCTTCAACAGTCCAATTTTGGTGAGCTCATGCAAATTGTAGCCTCTTTTTCCTATTTGTAGTGGAGATGAGTGGTACCCGGTGGGGTCTTCTGCTGTTGTAGCCCATCCGCCTCAAGGTTGTGCGTGTTGTGGCTTCACAAATGCTTTGCTGCATACCTCGGTTGTAACGAGTGGTTATTTCAGTCAACGTTGCTCTTCTATCAGCTTGAATCAGTCCTCTAGCATCCACAAGGCATTTTTGCCCACAGGACTGCCGCATACTGGATGTTTTTCCCTTTTCACACCATTCTTTTAAACCCTAGAAATGGTTGTGCGTGAAAATCCCAGTAACTGAGCAGATTGTGAAATACTCAGACAGGCCCGTCTGGCACCAACAACAATGCCACGCTCAAAATTGCTTAAATCACCTTTCTTTCCCATTCTGACATTCAGTTTGGAGTTCAGGAGATTGTCTTGACCAGGACCACATCCCTAAATGCATTGAAACAACTGCCATGTGATTGGTTGACTAGATAATTGCATTAATGAGAAATAGAACAGGTGTTCCTAATAATTCTTTAGGTGAATGTATATATATATATATGCTCTAAGGGTACCTGGGAAAATGTTAAGTACTGCATGAAAATACACATACATAGAAGACAGCTACCTATGGGTTCCTGCCTAAGTAGGATGTCTAACCACGTTTTTCTCTCTCGCAGCAAACCGATAAACCAAATATACTACACTAAGCGCTCACTACTCCACGATGTGGCCATAGTCGTATATGAAGCATGGGGGTGTGATATACTGTAATCCCTCAACATGTCATGATACGCCCGCAAACAGAAGGGTGGCTTCATCCTGTATTCCCTTCCAAGCACCAAGGTCTTAAAATGCTTTACGCTTCATCACCTTGATGACTGACCAGGTAGCTAAATATTTTCCTCTGGCTTGGCTAGGCACAAGATCCAGGGATATAAACAACTTTGGCTAAGCACAAGGCCTTAAAACATATAACAATTAGGAGGATAAGGCCAAGCTCTCTAATCTTTCCAGACACAAATTAGCAGCGGGTTACCCTTGACGATCTTAGATCTGCCTGTGACTTACCACTTGGTTCCTTGTGTAGCAATACTACTAACACAAGGTCACATAAGAACCATTAGTATTTAATGTCCTTAGAGGCAGTCAATAATGAGCAATAGTGATGTAAGACTTGCTTGTGACGTACCAGACGTCCTCAGAGGCAGTCCATAATAAAGTAGTAAGGTGCTAACCATCTGGCTAACTATGTAAAGTCCATATAAAAAGTGCATATGATCAGCAAGGGAGGGGGCCCATCCCAGTGCCAGCAGAGGCGTTTTTGTTTATCTTATCATATTTTTCATGCCAACAGGGTAACCTGGGCACCTTGGTGTGGAGGTCGGGAGGGGGTTGAGTTTGGGGGTGCTGATTAGCACTTACTGCTAATCTGCTGTCCATTTGTGTCTACTGTACACTCCATAGCTGAAGGACCTTCGATGACATCATAGTCATGTGATCTTTTCAGCAGTGGAAGTGGAGGTGGGACCTGTGATGAGGTCACTGTCATGTGACCAGTGCAGAAAGAGGCAGCGCTCAGCAGTGGAGACCTGTGATGCCATGGAATGAATGTAAGTGCCAGAGAAATGCTGGGAGACGCGGTTCTCCCCATTATACCTCTGTTGGTTGTGCACTCCTGATTAACCTGTTTGCCCTATAGGCTGATTTTAATTAGTATAGCTATAAAGCTGTAGCCAACTTTCCCTGTATGTATTGGAGGCCATTTGGCACCAGGTAAGGTGGAATACAGAGTGGGCTCAGCATGCTAGTGGAATCTGCATTCCTTGAACAAAATGGAGGCCGGCACCAAAGAGGTATTATATAGTGTGGGCTCGGCATGCATGTGGAACCTGCATTCCCTGAATGTAATGGAGGCCAGCATAGCACCAGTTTACTGAGATCGCCTTGACGTTTGGCAGACGGGCCGAAATAATTTTGTACAAAATGATTTGCCAAGCATCTCAAATTTGCATTTGCACCAGAATACTTTCTATCATTGTGGCATTATTGTACTTTATTTAGTTTTGCAGAGTGCTGAGGCATTGTATTTTTTTTGCCTTTGTGCTTTCAGCCATGGCAACGCGCACCTGCACACTGGATGTGCTGACTGACCCCCAATTTTTTTTGTAGTCCCCATTATACCTCCTCCCTGCTTAGTAGGAGGGAAATATGTAATTTAACTGGGACACTATGTTAGAGGGGCTGAAGGGAGGGGAGGGGTGTCAGTCACATAGGACTGTATGTTATAGAAGACTATAAGAAAGATATGTTTTTTACATGGGACTGAATGTTATAGAAGATTAGAGGGAGATGAATGTTGTTATTTACATGGGACTGGATATTTTAGAAGACTGAAGGGTAAGGAGTGATGTTATTTATATGGGACTATGTGTTGGATGGGGTTGAAGGAGGGGATTTAAGTTATTTACATGGGACTGTAGGGAGAGGACTTGTGTTATTTACATGGGACTGCATGATATAGAAGACTGAAGGGAGAGGAGTGAAGTTATTTATATGGGACTGCATGGTATAGAAGACTGTAAGGAAGATAGGTTATTTACACGGGACTGCATGGTATAGAAGACTGGAGGGAGAGGTCGGGCATTATAATTTATGGGGGCACTACATAGAAGATTATAACTCCGGGGGTACGGCAGGAGGTATTATAATTACAGGGGGCACTACAGAGAACATTATAAATACTGTGGGCAGTGGTGGAGGACATTACTACTACTGAGGGCTCTATAGAAGTGCCTTATAGATTATAAGAGGTTCCCTACAGGGAGGCCTTATTAGTACTGAGGGCACTGTAGGGAGCCTTATTACCACTGGGGACGTAGGCATGTGCAGCCTATTGCATTAGGGTGTTCACCTTAAAGCACAAACACAATCCGCGTGTGTGTGTGTATGTGTATGTGTGTGTATGTATGTATGTATGTATGTATATATATATATATATATATATATTATATACACATACACACACACATATATATATATACATATATATATATATATATATATATATATATATATACACACAAATACACTAATGGGTATCAGGGTACATTATTTTACAGGGGTAATATAACTAAGGGGTATCAGGGTAAATTATACAGGAGTAATATAACTTATATTATATAAGTTATATTACCCCTTTATCATGTCCCCTGAAATAGCCCTCCTCAGTTATAATACCCCTGTATAATAATGTACCGTGAAACCCCTTAGTTTTACCCCCTGTATAATTTACCCTGATCCCTCAGTTATATTACCCCTGTAAAATGTCCCCGATAGCCCTCCTCAGTTACATTACCCCCTGTAATTTACCCTGATACCCCTCAGTTATACGGTATCATATAACTGAGGGGTATCGGGGTACATTAAACAGGGGTATAAATGAGGAGGGGTAGCAAGCAGCAGGGAACATATTTTATGCGTTAACTTAACGTTATATGACTAACATATATGGGGGTAACTCTCAGCCAGGGCAGAGTTCCAGTGGTGTAGCGTGGGTTGCCAGCTCCCGGGGCAAGCCAAGTATTGCCCCCCCCCCCCAACCTGTGGACATGCCCCTTTTTACAAATACTGTAGTGCATGTCACCTACAGTCCTATGTAACACCACAGATAACTCAGTGATAACTCTGAGTATAGATAATGTAGGATATATTACCTGCAGTCCTATGTAACACCACAGATAACAGTGATAACTGAGTACAGATAATGTAGGATATATTATTACCTGCAGTCCTATGTAACACCACAGATGACAGTGATAACTGAGAAGAGATAATGTAGTAGATGTCACCTGCAGTCCTATGTAACACCACAGATAACAGTGATAACTTACTGAGTACAGATAATGTAGTAGATATCTCCTGCAGTCCTATGTAACACCACAGATAACACAGTGATAACTCTCTGAGTACAGATAATGTAGTAGATGGGTGTGAGGCCCCAGAATTCAGAACACGTACAGTGTGACCTGAAGTCTGGAGCCAGGCTTCGGCAGTGTGGGCTAAATCCTATAGCCATCCTCCCGCCAAACAGATATGTGGATGGACATTACATATAATGGTAAACACTATACAGTAGAATACAGCAGCACATACCTGTTACATCCAGTGACGTCTCCTGTGATGTAGTTTTTCCTCAACGTCTTCATCCGGAGATAAGACCGCCATGATACCTTCTTTCAGCCGCGTCTCTGCAGAGTTTCACAGATTTTTTTTTAGATTTATCACTTTACTATCATCCTCAGATAACAGACCTCCCCTCCACCCATAGTGCCCATGAGGGTGCGGGTGCCGACCCATGCATTTTCTATGGGGATAGAATGGATGCGGAAAGCACACAGTGTGCTCTTCACATCCGCATTTCCGGAGCGGCCTGCCAAACTTCCGGTCCGCGGCTCTGGAAAAAAATAGAACATGTCCTATTCTTGTCCACAGCTGCGGACAAGAATAGGCTGTTCTATGGGGGTGCCGGCTGGGTGTATTGCGGACCCGCAAAACACCACGAACATGTGAATGGACCCTAATAGTAATAATTATGGCGCCCTTCAGCCCCTCTAGCATACAGTCCCATGTAAAAATACATCACTCCCTGCCTTCAGCCCCTCCAACATACAGTCCCATGTAAAATACAAAACTCCCCCTGCCTTCAGCCCCTCCAGCATACAGTCCGATGTAAATAATATCACCCTTCCTCTCTTTGCCGCCTGCCTTCAGCCCCTTCAGCAGACAGTCCCATGTAAAATACATCACTCCCCACCTTCAGCCCCTCCAACATACAGTCCCATGTAAAATACAAAACTCCCCCTGCCTTCAGCCCTTCCAGCATACAGTCCCCAAGTAAAATAATATCACCCCTCCTGCCTTCATCCCCTCCAGCATACAGTCCCATGTAAAATACATCACTCTCTCTGCCTTCAGCCCTCCAGCATACAGCCCCCATGTAAATAATATCACTTCACCCCCCTCTCTTAAGACCCCGCTAACATACAGTCTCAAGTACAATGATTATTCCTCCTCCCTTCAGCCCCTGCAAAAAGCCCCCCAAGTACACATAACAGTCAATCTTCTCCTCCACATACTGACCTGCAGCTTCAGCTCCTCTCTCCAACAACATGCTCTGTTGAATCTCCTGCACATCTTGAGGCCCGCCCCCTGTATGATAAGACTCCGCCTCTTCCTCTGACATCATACCTCCCTGGAGCAACTCCATTCTAGTGCTCTACTGTCTCATAGGCTTCAGACACTGAAGCCTATGTGTAGAGTTGGCAGAAGGCAGTGCAGCATGGAGGCGATGATTAGGGTGTGCCCCAACGAATGGGCATCCATTCGGGACGTGTGTGCCGTGTTGCGCTGTTTTGAGTACTCCACCAACATGGCCAGTGCCGATGAAGCAGTCCTCAGCGTTAACATCCCATTTCTATGGAGGAAGAGGGATTATTTCCACGGTTATCAGGCCAGTCATTCACAAGTGGCTTGGAGGGTGGGTTCCTGCATTAACAGAGGCCAGGTACACAACTTTCCAGCCAGGGCACAGTTCTAGAGGCTGAGGAGAGTGATGATGAGGAGGAAACGTGTTCACAGAAGGGTGGCACCCAAAGCAGCTTATGGGCATCAATGGAGCATGGCTGGAGAGATTCAGAGGACACCGATGATACACCTCGCACAGCGGACAGCTTGTCGTTGCCTCTGGGAAGCCTGGGACACATAAGAGACTACATGCTGCAGTGCCTGCGCAACAATCGCTGAGTTGCCCACATTCTAACCGGTGCTGATTATTGGATGGCTACCCTGCTGGATCCCCGCTACAAGGACAACATGCTGTCTTTAATTCTGTCATTAGAGCTTGATCAGAAGATGCGAGAGTACAAGCGCACGCTGGTAGATGTGCTGCTGATGGCATTCACACCATACAGTGGAGGCTCAGTGGCACTATTTCAGCACCATGGTGGAACAGTACTGGGTCTCCAAATTGGACACATGGCCTAAGCTTGCCCTTTACCCCTTGGAGGTGCTGTCCTGCAGCAAATGTATTGTCCAAACGTGTATTTAGCACGGCAAGGGGGTAATCACAGACAAGCGCAGCTGCCTGTCCACAGCCAACGTGGACAAGCTAACATTTATTAAAATTAACCAGGCATGGGTCCCACAGGACTTGTCCGTACCTTGTGTTGAGTAGACAAGTTTACCGGCCACACCCAGGCATTGTTATACTCCAGCACACTTTCTCTTTGCATTCTCTTTTCTATTTCCCAATGTTTTGGGGTCTTCCCAAATGTATAAAAATAAATAAATAAATAAATAAAAGGAAAATAAAAATAAATAAAAAACAACAAAAACAGTGTTGGCTACTTCCTCCTCCTTCTCCACCGCCTCTTCCACCTACACCGCCATGTCCATCGACTCCTCAAATTCCTACTCCATTTTGACCTCTGCCTTCTAGTTCAAGATTAATATTTATTTATTCCTAAATTTACTTATTCCTACATCAGCCATAACTAATATATGTAATTCAATATCAATAAGATGGGAGCCTTTATTATTCCGATGCCAGCGTGCCAACCAATACCATCCAGTCTGCACCCCTTAGAGGTGCCAGGTCTTAATGATGACCATCCTCATCTTTTAATGACTTTACTTCTCCAAATAATCCTTCAAAGTCTCCATGTCCTAGAAAAACCAGCAAGATGCAGAGAGAGGAGGAGCTGAATGTTCCTGATGACATATTCTCATTGATATTAGATGATGTGGAAAAGGAGGAAAAGCAGATGTCAAAAGAAGGGCTCCCCCCTGTAGGGCAGGAGAGCGCTGGGGTTGGAGAAATGGGTACGCCAGAACTGGTTAATATTCTGTGTTTACTATCAAATAACCTGCAGGAGATTACAGGCAAGAACAGCAATATGCATAGTGTCCCCCCCTCCTAACCAGCCAAACCCCATACCAGCAACAGCCCCTGTTTTAAAGGTGTCGCACGGCCATTAACAATGAAGAAGGGCTATACAGTGCAGTTTTTTTTATTAAATGAAAGTCTGCTGCGGGCTAAATGCCCGGGTGGTTATTCACCACGACATGGCCACAACTTGCCCACAGCATGGCCACTCCACGTGCCCGTACCCTAAGGCTACTTTCACACCTGCGTTCGGGGCTCCGCTTGTGAGCTCCGTTTGAAGGGTCTCACAAGCGGCCCCGAACGCATCCGTACTGCCCTAATGCATTCTGAGTGGATGCGGATCCGCTCAGAATGCATCAGTCTGGCAGCGTTCAGCCTCCGCTCCGCAAGCGGACACCCGAACGCTGCTCGCCTGGTAATGCGGAGGCAAGCGGATCCGTCCAGACTTACAATGTAAGTCAATGGGGACGGATCCGTTTGAAGTTGACACAGTATGGCTCCGTCTGAACTACTTTCACACTTAGAATTTTTTTTAAACTATAATGCAGACGGATCTGTTCTGAACGGATCCAAACGTCTGCATTATAGGAGCGGATCCGTCTGTGCAGACATCAGACAGACCCGCTCTGAACGCAAGTGTGAAAGTAGCCTAAGGCAGAGTGGCCTGGGTATGTCTGATTTATAGAGATTCTTGGTTAACTTGGGCGAAGTTGCTGAATAGAATAAAAAAAAAAAAAGGTATCCCAACAGAAACTTAAAAGGGTTTATCTGTCCATCTCTATCGATGGCCTATGTTCAGAATAGGTCATCACTATCTCATCAACGGAAGTCCGACACCTCACACCTTCCAGCAATCAGCTGTAAATCAATGAAGGAACTATAGCTCCATCCATTGTACTGCAGTGTTGCTCCCATTGAAGAGATTGCCCTGCAGTAAGCAGCTCCATTACATTTAATAGCTAATACAGCTGCCTATGAATAGATGATGATTTTTTTTGTCATTACATATACTCCTGCAATCTTAATCCTGCTTTTTCATTTGCATATAATTTGGCCTTCATGCTTTGTGTAGAACTGTATAGCGTGTCCTAGTAATACATGGCCATGGTTACTGATCAAATGAACACATTACCCAGATTACTGAATCTCACATCATTTTAATAAAATGATTCTGTCGGCATTTCCTGGATTTATCACATGGAGTCAGTGTGACTTTCCAATAAAATAGCAGACTCTAAAAATGTATCTTTCTCCCTGTAAATGCAGTCTGTACTGGGTTAATATCTGTTATATGTATCATCCTTTTCTAACAAGCATACACTAAGTTAGCTTCATTATTATTGAAAGAAGATGGAATTTTATATTTATTCTATGAAAAGATCTGTATCAAAAAATAATTAATGAGACATGAAAAAAGGCATCCCGAGTATACAAAAAGAAGCAAAGTCAATTAATTGCTGCCTTGCGTCAATCAAAAATTAATTATACATGGAACATTTTGCTATGCTATTGCATTGTATTTACTAATTATTTTCTGTTCAGTAGCAGCCTCAGAAGATGAAGGCAGACATTAATATCTGTGCTCTCCTCCTCTGTCATGACATTTTTCTGAGAGGTTTACCACTTTTCTCTTGTAACATATACTTTCAAGAGCTGTACTCTGTTGACTAGGTCAAGCTGTACTCTGGTCACAAATTGGTGCCACAAAGTTATGGAGGAGAAATGATTATAACAGAGTTTATTTATGTGTATGTGATGGGGGGTGTAATGAAAAGGCAGTTCCATAAGCAGAAATATAAATAATTGTTAGACTGTTTTTGAGTAAATGTAGTCTTATTAGAGTGCTGTATTTCATAAGCTCGTAACATTGAATAAAATTAATTTGAGGTCCGATTCTAACAAATAGGTAAAAAAATGTGATTCGGTTTGGTGTCAATTCCACCAGAATCAAAAGTGTGCCAACTGCACTGAAAAAAGGGGTATAGTACTCACTGGACTGGATATTTTGTTCTCTTTTGTCTTTTTTTCTTTTTTCAAATTATTTTCTCTTCCCCAACCCCCCTGTCTTGACAACAACAGTAAATAATGTGTCAAACTGACATATATATCTAATGATAAAACCTGACTTTCTACCTATTAATTCAATCTACTAAACTAAATATATCACAACACTGTCCCTGTAAGACCCTAAGATAGCTGGCTTGTGTCTGTCACAGACATCACAGACACATCTTCTCTCATCAGTAGCTGAGCTCACAGTGGTTTCTGTGCTTGACAGCTAGAGACTATAATAACCCAGCCAATATCCTCCCTCCTGATTGGCTGTCAGGCTGCCTGCAAAGCACGGTGCCCCACCTGGGATCAGGTGATCCTCCATCCTTATCCTCCCTGCCCCATTTCTCTCGCTAGTGTACCAAATTTAAAAAATCAAATTGGAGAGCACAGTTTTCTATAGGTTAGTTTGTCATAATAAATTTTTTTTGCTAAATTTGTGATGAACTTGATTAGGTTAGAATCAATTTACTCATCTCTAGTACAGATATAATTACTAGGACGATACATCATAATCAAGTATAGACGTACTCAAAAGTTCTATCATCTTTTTCTGTCAAGAAATGAAAATGGAGGAAATAGGTAAACAGTTCGTAGACCAAATTTTTGAATTTGAAAGAATATTTCCAGGGAATATTATGGCTTGTTATACAATTCTATGACCTATGTTCTTATGAATTATGTAAAAGCATACTGCCAGTATTATTTCTGGGCACCTGATATGTAGGGAACTACAATACCACTACTTTCACTTGACCATCACAACTACTACAACTACTCCTCAGCTTTTTGTGTATATGGTCATCACAGTGAGGTTCCCTAATTGTCACACATATAGTTTGTTAAAAAAAAATATTCTGTCACAACTTTTGGAGTAGAAACTGGTCTAAAATTTCTATATAGGATATATACTCATCCTTTTACTTACTCTAAAGAATAGAATACTAGATTCTCTGAGCATATGAAAATAATTGTGCTGCACATCTGTTGCAGAAACTGGGAATAGGATAGACCTTATGCGCCTATGGTGGATTAGAGATGGACATACAGTACCAGTAAAAAATGTCTCTCCTCTTTTCAGCTCTGTCGATGCTCCCCCTGATTCATAAATGTCGCCAAAAAATGGACCATAACTTTCACAATTATGAAAATCGAAAAGCTTTATTAATGATATATAATAAATACATACATGATAAAAGGCAGCACAAAGGTGGAACACACAGATCCCCGGAAGAAGCCAGGTTACTGGCAAAACGGCGTTGGGTCAGGAGGCGGCTGAGAGATCGACACACCATTCAGGGTATGCTCATTCTGTTTATTCACCAAGTCTTATTGCCTCACATTTGCCTCCATTGTAGCTTGTTTGGGGCTCATTGTCCAGAGGTGCCTTGGTGTTTTTCATTTACTTTTTACATTTCTTCCCTGTTTTCTGGTGTGCTGACCTCTCGACCCCTCCTTGGGTCCTGTTCCTCATCTATGTGTTCCACCTTTGTGCTGCCTTTTATCATGTATGTATTTATTATATATCATTAATAAAGCTTTTCGATTTTCATAATTGTGAAAGTTATGGTCCATTTTTTGGCGACATTTATGGCTCCTTGTGGGTCGTTTTTTTTTCGAGATTATTTCTGTCCGGTATCAATGGGTGACCCTGATTCATAAACTAACAGTCTCTCAGAATTTCCTGCTAATTCTGTCTTGTGAAACCAGGACGGGATGTTGGCTCACTGTAAGATCAGACTACAATCTCCCATAAAAGTCTATCGAAAGTTGAGTGGAATGTAGAGTTAGCTTCAGAGAGGCAAAGACTGGGATGCTGCAGGAACTAATAGCTCTAACCCTCTATTCACATCAGTACTGTTTAGTTCTTCTCTATAATATCTGAGTGCTAGAGAGTTAGGAAGTAGAATGTCCTGTCACTATGTGTATTCTATGAGCAGACATCAAGCAGCTAGTCTCCACCTACCAGCCCAGGGACAACTGAGCATTAGCGATGGAAACTGAAGCGGGGAACTGCTAAAGAATAAGCAATATAATTAGAGATGAGAGAATTGAAGCTGACGAAGTGGAATTCGATCTGAATTTCAGGAAAAATTTGATTTGCAACGAATGCGAATTTCCTTGCACTTCGTGGAAATTGCAATTTTTCCTAAAATAACGGCTACACATGTGAGGACATGGGGAAAGGAACTCTGGGAAGGCGGGATGACCTATAATGCCATGCATGCAGCCAATCAGCAGCCAGCCAGCCTTGTGATGCCACAGCCCAAAAAATACGGTGGCCATCTTGGATTCAGACATTTTCCAGCGTTCTGAGTGCAGAGACAGACGTGAGGAGGCGCTAGGGACAGCAATAGGAAAAACCTCATTGTGAAAAAAAAACTGAAAAAACTATTTATAAGTGCAGGAAAAGGATAAGGAGGAATCATTTTACAGCATTAGAGTTGAGCGGACACCTGGATGTTCGGGTTCGATGGGGGTGGCCGAACTTCACAAAAAAGTTTGCGTTCGGGACCCGAACTTGACCCCGAACCCAATCCCCATTGAAGTCAAAGGGGACCCGAACTTTTGAGCACTAAAATGGCTGTAAAAAAGTCATGGAAAGATCTAGAGGGCTGCAAATGGCAGCAAAATGTGGTTAAGAGCATGGCAAGTGCTCTGAAAACAAATGTGGATAGAGAAATGACTTAAAATAACAAAATACGTAAAAATTAAAAATAATAATCTTAATCTTGGAGGAAGAGGTCCATATGGAGTAGGAGGTTGAGAGGTGGATGTGGCGGTGTAGGTGGAAGCGGCGGTGGAGGATGAGGAGGTAGCCTACACTGATTTTTAGTTTTATTTGTTATTTTTTATATCTTTTTGTTTAAATTAGGGTACACCCCAAAACATTGGGAAATATAACCTGTGATAACCCCCTCCAGCCGTGCTAAACAAACGTTCAGACAATACACTGGCTGCAGGGCAGGCCAGCACCTCCAATGCGTAAAGGGCAAGCTCAGACCATATGCCCAATTTGTAGACCCACAAGTTGAAGGGGGCGACCCATCAGTCAGTAGGTGTAGGTGTGTGCACACATACTGCTCCACCATGTCGCACGTCTCCGTGATGTCCACGATCCAATTGAATATCTGCTCTATCAACTTTCGATGTTCTTTTCTGCGCCTACCATGTTGATCACGGTTAGCGGCGAATCAGGGTTCCATGCCGGAGAGGGAGCGTGAGAAAGGGATATACATCCAAGGGAGGTCAATGTATGAAATTAAATGTGATTGAGCGTAAATGTGGGAGAAGTTATCAAAGCAGAAGGATCAAATAAAAGGAGGGGGCACACGGCAATTGCCCACTCCCGACTCGGGGAGGTAGTGACGATAAACAACAATACAGGACTCTTAAGATGCCCTGTTATTGGAATGATTAATAAAACATTATAGGGAATGTCACTGGGGTATTTTGGATTTGGAAGCTTTAGACAGGAGAGGCCCTGCTGCCGCTTTGTTGACTCTAGATAACTTCTGCCTGATCGCATGTCCCCGTGACATCCACGATCCAATTGGATATCTTCTCTATCAACTTTAGATGTTCTTTTCTGCGCCTACCATGTTGATCATGGTTAGCGGCGAATCAGGGTTCCACGCTGGAGAGGGAGCGTGAGAAAGGGAGACCACATCCAAGGGAGGTCAATGGCTGCAATGTGATCGAGCGGAAATGTGGGACAAGTTATTAAAGCATGAAAGGGCCAATTAAAGATGAATTTTAGAAATTTAAGTCCCTGTCACCTATGCAGAGCAAGGGTTTTTCATCGCCAGAAATGGGTTAATGTCACCCACCAATGGAACAGAGGATTTTTAAAAATTTTGGTCCCTGCCACCTATGCAGAGCAGGGGTTTATTCACGGCAAAAATGGAAAAATGTCACCCAAGAATAAAACATAATGAGTATATTTAGGACAAAACCTGGGTAAGGTATTATAATAACTAAATTAACTAATGCCAACCAAGGCAATGAGACCTATCTTGACCCAGGTGTTACTTAAAACTTCACTTTTATTTCTGAGTATACTAAAACCTAAATCGCAATAGGTGAATGAAAAAAATGCTTATCTTTATTAATTTTCTACAAATCAAAAGCCTAATGTTAAAATTACAGTCTCAACTTCACAGGAATGGACTTGATGATTGAGGAGAACCGGGAGAGTGCACTATCTCCCACCTTCTCACTGATAGATCACAGTGTCGCCGTCTGCAGGGCTGATATTAGCTCTATACTGCTGTCCGTGGCAATGTAAAGCAGAGGGGACTTAAGCGACGTCAACCCTCTATAAAGGGAGAACGATGACTCCCATACACACAGCTGATCAGCTAAAAATTAAACAGCCAAAAGCACCACAGTTCCGGCAACCACTCTTAGATGTGTATCAAAATTGATTGATTGATAACTGTGCTAGTATGCTAGTCCTTTCGGACAGCCACAGTTTAAACATTATGAGGAAGGAGACTGCACATTAAAACAGGGGGCAGTTTCCTGTTTTAATGTGCGGTCTCCTTCCTCATAGTGTTTAAACTGTGGCTGTCCGAAAATACGTACAAATAATAAAAAAAATATCTTAATGTATGAGGTGGAGGTCCATATGGAGTAGGAGGTTAAGGAGGCGGTGGACTTAGCGGTGTAGGTGGAAGCGGCGGTGGAGGAGGACGAGGTAGCCAACACTGGTTTTAGTTTGAATTTATTTTTTTGTTTAAATTAGGGTACACCCCAAAAGAGTGGGAAATATAAAAAATACAACAATGAGCAATTGCGCTGTAGTATAACAATGGCTGGGTAAGGCCGGTACATGTCTATTCTGCACAAGGTACGGACAAGTCCTGTGGGATCCATGCATGGTTCATTTTAATAAACGTGAGCTTCTCCACATTGGCTGTGGACAGGTGGCTGCGCTTGTCTGTGATAACGCCCCCTGCTGCGCTAAACACACGTTCAGATAATACACTGGCTGCAGGGCAGGCCAGCACCTCCAAAGCGTAAAGGGCAAGCTCAGGCCATGTGCCCAATTTGGAGACCCAAAAGTTGAAGGGGGCAGACCCGTCTAGGCGTGTGCACACATACTGCTCCACCATGTTGCTGAAATGCTGCCTCCTGCTAAGACGTTCCATATCAGCTGGTGGTGATGGCTGTTGTGGTGTGCTGACAAAGCTTTTTCACATTTCAGCCATGCTAACCCTGCCTTCTGAGGTGCTAGTTGTGCCCCAGCTGTGTTGGCGACCTCTTCCTCCTCCTCTGCCTTCGCCTTGTGCTTCCACTGTTCCCCCACTGTCAGATGGGAATGCCACCAGCAGCGCCTCTACCAGCGTGCGCTTGTACTCGCGCATCTTACGATCACGCTCGAGTGACGAATTGAGGACGGTACGTTGTCCTTGTAACTGGGATGCAGCAGCGTGGCCACCCAGTAATCAGCACAAGTTAGAATGTGGGCAACTCGGCAGTCATTGCAGAGACACTGCAGCATGTAATCGCTCATTTGTGCCAGGCAGTGGTGTATCTTGGTTTTGTGCTGCCCTAGGCGACACTAAACTCGGGCACCCCCCCTAATATAAATTTGACCCACCCCTTCCTGTCATGGCCAAACTCCTTCCTTTGTAAACCCCACCCCTTCCTCTTTAGGCTCCACCCTTTCCTGTTTTGCATAACAATATTAAGAAATTTATTGCGATAACGATATATATCGCGATAAATACCTGTTTAAAAGAAAAAAAACACAAGGAGAGATTATACTGTATGGGGCAGCCTCAAGGAGACGTTATACTGTATGGGGCAGCCTCAAGGAGACGTTATACTGTATGGGGCAGCCACAAGGAGATGTTGTACTTCATGAAGCATCCTCAAGGAGACGTTGTACTGCATGGGGCAGCCTCAAGGAGACCTTATACCGTATGGTGGCAGCCTCAATGAGATGTTATACTGTATGGGGCAGCCTCAAGGAGACCTTATACTGTATGGGGCAGCCTCAAGGAGACCTTATACTGTATGGGGCAGCCTCAAGGAGACCTTATACTGTATGGGGAAGCCTCAGGGAGACATTATACCGTATGGGGCAGCCTCAAGGAGACGTTATACCGTATGGGGGCAGCCTCAACGAGACGTTATACTGTATGGGGCACTGGGGCAGCCACAAGGAGACATTATACTGTATGGGGGGCGGGGGCAGCCACAAGGAGACACTAAACTGTATGGGGGATTGGGGGCTGCCCGGCTGCGGGAGGGAGGAGGTAAGTGGTAAGTCACTCCTTCACTATGCGGCGCCGGCGATGCTGCCGCTCGCAGCGGCATAGTGAAGGATCGGATCGAGTATTTGTGTACGTTAACTAACTAGGCAAACAAGGCATTTTGCCGCCCCATTGGCAAGTGCCGCCCCAGGCAAATGCCTTGTTTGCCTCGCGATAGATACGCCTCTGGTGCCAGGCTGCCCAGAGGCAACGACAAGCTGTCCTCTGTGGGAGGTGTATCGTCTGTGTTCTCTGTATCCCCCCAGTCACGCACTAGTGATGATGGCCATGAGCTGGTTTGGGTGCCACCCTGCTGTGAACACGGGTCCTCCTCCTCATCCTCCACCTCATCATCCTCCAGAACTGTGCCCTTGCTGGACAAATTTTGTACCTGGCGTTTGTGGGTGCAGGAACCCACCCTGGCAGCCACCTGTTAATGACTGGCCGGAAACCCTATGAAATGATCCCTCTTCCTCCTCCTCCTCCTCCTGTGCCACATCCTCTTCCATCATCGCCAGAAGCAATTTTTCAAGGAGGCATATAAGTGGGAACACTGAGAATGGCGTTATCGGCACTGGCCATGTTGGTGGAGTACTCGAAACAGCGCAACAAGGAACACAGATCTTGCATGGAGGCCCAGTCATTGGTGGTGAAGTGGTGATGTTCCGCCGAGCGACTCACCCGTGCGTGCTGCAGCTTAAACTCCACTATCGCCTGCTGCTGCTCGCACAGTCTGGCCAGCATGTGCAAGGTGGAGTTCCACCTTGTGGGCACATCGCATATGAGGCGGTGAGCGGAAAGGCCGAAGTTACGCTGCAGCGCTGACAGGCGAGCAGCAGCAGGGTGAGAACGCCGAAAGCGCGCACAGACGGCCCGCACTTTCTGCAGCAGCTCTGACATATCGGGGTAATTTTTAAGGAACCTCTGCACCACGAAATTCAGCACATGCGCCAGGCAAGGGATGTGCGTCAAACCGGCTAGTCCCAGAGCTGCTACGAGATTTCGCCCATTATGGCATACCACCAGTCCGGGATTGAGGCTCACTGGCACCAACCACTCATCAGTCTGTTGTTCCATGCCCATCCACAGCTCCTGCGTGGTGTGGGGTTAGTCCCCCAAACAGATAAGTTTTAAAACTACCTGCTGTCGTTTACCCCTGGCTGTGCTGAAGTTGATGGTGAAGGTGTTACGCTGACCGGATGAGAAGGCGGTAGAGGATGAGGAAGCGGAGTAGGAGGTGCAAGCAACAGAAGTCAAAATGAAGCACCCTGCAATCCTCGGTGGTGGAAGGACATGCGGCAAACTGCTATCCGCCTCAGGCCCAGCCGCCACTGCATTTACCCAGTGTGCTGTTATGGAGATATAACGTCCCTGACCATGCTTACTGGTCCACGTATCCGTAGTAATGTGGACCTTGCCACAGATGGTGTTGCGCAATGCACACCTGATTTTGTCCCCACTTGGTTGTGCAGGGAAGGGATGGCTCACCTCGAAAAGTAGTGGCGACTGGGCACAACGTACTGTGAGACAGCCACCGCCATAAGGCTTTTAAAACTCTCTGTCTCCACCAGACGGAATGACAGCATTTCAAAAGCCAGTAATTTTGAAATGCTGGCATTCAGGGCCAGGGATCGCGGGTGGGTAGGGGGGTACTTCCTCTTCCTCTCCAGTGTTTGGGAGATGCAGAGCTGAACGCTTCCATGGGACATTGTGGAGATGCTTGGTGACCCAGGTGGTGGTGTTTCTGGCAGATCCTCTGTTTGCAGGGTGGCAGGTGCCACTGTCACTCCAGAGGTGGAGGAAGACGTGGTTCAAGGGGAGTAATGACTGGGATATATCAATACCAGGGTTCTCTCTATACAGGAAAGACAGAGAAGGCAAGAAGGGGGGAGGGGTGGCCCTGTATGTGAAAGATAACATAAAATCTAATTTGATACAAGTTAGCGAGAACAATTTAGAGCCAGTTTGGGTTGCCGTGCAGCTTGATAATCATAAGGTAACTCGTGTAGGTGTGATATATAGACCACCTAGCCAAGTCAAAGAATTAGATGATCTACTAGTTGAGGAAATAGCTAAAATGACATTGAAGGGGGAAGTTATCATTATGGGAGACTTCAATCTTCCAGATGTAAACTGGAAAACCAAAATAGCTAGTTCTGTCAGGAGTACAGATATTCTAAATTCCCTACTGGGATTATCTCTACAGCAAATAGTGGAGGAGCCAACCCGGAAGGAGGCCATTTTAGATTTAGTATTCACAAATGGGAATTTGGTATCTGATTTTACTGTAGGGGAAAGCTTGGGATCTAGTGATCACCAGTCAGTGTGGTTTACTATAAGTACAGTGACTGAGTCACACCACACAAAAACAAAAGTTTTAGATTTTAGAAAAACAGACTTTTCTAAAATTAGATTAGTGGTATATAAGTCCCT
The DNA here is from genome assembly GCF_905171765.1 of Bufo bufo. NCBI lineage: Eukaryota > Metazoa > Chordata > Amphibia > Anura > Bufonidae > Bufo > Bufo bufo. The sequence continues at coordinate 222,327,717 of NC_053394.1, forward strand.
ATCAGACTGGAACAGTTTCATTGGAGTCCAGGAGAAATGGGACTACTTAAAAGTGGCACTATTGAAGGCAACAGAAAATTGCATTAGGCTTGTCAGTAAAAGCAAAAAAAGGAAGAGACCACTGTGGTACTCAGCAGAAGTGGCCAAAATCATTAAAAACAAAAAGATAGCATTTAGAAATTATAAAAAAAAACAAAAAAACGAGGATGACAGACAAATTTATAAGATTAGGCAGAGAGAGGCCAAACAAGTTATAAGAGCTTCCAGAGCACAGGCAGAAGAGAAATTAGCTCAGTCAGGGAAAAAAGGCGAGAAGGCATTCTTCAGATACATAAATGAAACAAGGAAACTAAAGCAAGGAATTACAAAATTAAAAACAAAAGAAGGAAGGTATATGGAAGAACATAAAGAACTAGCTGACTGCCTCAATGAATATTTCTGTTCAGTTTTTACAAAGGAAAATGAAGGAGAAGGACCTCAGTTAGGAAAGAAGACTAATGAATCTTTTGATGCATGTGTCTTTACAGAGGAAGAGGTTCTAAGTCAGCTGTCTAAAATTAATACAAATAAGTCACAGGGGCCTGATGGGATACACCCAAAGCTATTAAAAGAGCTCAGCGGTGAACTAGCAAAACCATTAACAGATTTATTTAACCAATCACTGGCAACAGGAGTCGTCCCAGAAGATTGGAAATTAGCAAATGTTGTGCCCATTCACAAGAAAGGTAGTAGGGAGGAATCGGGCAACTATAGGCCAGTAAGCCTGACATCAATAGTGGGGAAATTAATGGAAACCATACTTAAGGAGAGGATTGTGGAACATCTAAAATCCCATGGATTGAAAGATGAAAAACAGCATGGGTTTACTTCAGGGAGATCATGTCAAACTAATCTTATTGATTTTTTTGATTGGGTGACTAAAATAATAGATGGAGGAGGTGCAGTAGACATCGCTTATCTAGACTTTAGTAAGGCTTTCGATACTGTCCCACATAGAAAGCTTATCAATAAAGTGCAGTCTTTGGGCTTGGACTCCCATATTGTTGAATGGATTAGGCAGTGGCTGAGGGACAGGCAACAGAGGGTTGTAGTCAATGGAGTATATTCAGACCAAGGTCTTGTTACCAGTGGGGTATCTCAGGGATCTGTTCTGGGACCCATATTGTTTAATATCTTTATCAGCGAAATTGCAGAAGGCCTCGATGGTAAGGTGTGTCTTTTTGCTGATGACACAAAGATTTGTAACAGGGTTGATGTTCCTGGAGGGATACACCAAATGGAAAAGGACTTAGGAAAACTAGAGGAATGGTCAAAAATATGGCAACTAAAATTTAATGTTGATAAGTGCAAGATAATGCACCTGGGACGTAAAAACCCAAGAGCAGAATATAAAATCAGTGATACAGTCCTAACCTTAGTATCTGAGGAAAGGGATTTAGGGGTCATTATTTCAGAAGACTTAAAGGTAGGCAGACAATGTCACAGAGCAGCAGGAAATGCTAGCAGAATGCTTGGGTGTATAGCAAGAGGAATTACCAGTAGAAAGAGGGAGGTGCTCATGCCGCTCTACAGAGCACTAGTGAGACCTCATTTGGAGTATTGTGCTCAGTACTGGAGACCATATCTCCAGAAGGATATTGATACTTTGAAGAGAGTTCAGAGAAGAGCTACTAAACTGGTACATGGATTGCAGGATAAAACTTACCAGGAAAGATTAAAGGACCTTAACATGTATAGCTTGGAAGAAAGACGAGACAGAGGGAATATGATAGAAACTTTTAAATACATAAAGGGAATCAACAAGGTAAAAGAGGAGAGAATATTTAAAAGAAGAAAAACTGCTACAAGAGGACATAGTTTTAAATTAGAGGGGCAAAGGTTTAAAAGTAATTTCAGGAAGTATTACTTTACTGAGAGAGTAGTGGATGCATGGAATAGCCTTCCTGCAGAAGTGGTAGCTGCAAATACAGTGGAGGAGTTTAAGCATGCATGGGATAGGCATAAGGCCATCCTTCATATAAGATAGGGCCAGGGGCTATCCATAGTATTTAGTATATTGGGCAGACTAGATGTGCCAAATGGTTCTTATCTGCCGACACATTCTATCTGTTTCTATGTTTCTATGTCTCAAAAGTGTAAAATAGCCGAAACACCAAAAAACATGGATTACAAGACCTCTTTTATCACAACTTTTAACCCTAACCATGAAATTCTAAGAACGATTTTATCAAAGCACTGGCACATACTCAAATGTGATCCATATCTAAAAGATACCATACCTAAAAAAGCGTGCATCATCTTCAGGAAAGCAAAATCCCTGAAGAACACGCTTGCACCAAGCAAATTGAAGAAAAAGAAGAAGAGCACTAACATAATTTCAACTGGTGCAATAGGCCATTTAAAAATCACAGGCACCTACAAATGTAATCATAAACTATGCAAATGCTGTAATAACATCTCAAATCGGAGACAGTCATTTAAGAGCAACGTGACGGGGGAGGAATACCCAATTAAAAGCCTTCTGAATTGCTCATCTTCCTATGTTATCTATGTGATGGAGTGCGAGTGTGGTTTACAATATGTAGGCCGCACCATCCAGTCGCTTAGAGAAAGACTAAATAAACACCACTGGAACATCTCACGGGGCTACCTTAAACACAGTGTGTCCCGCCATTTCCTCACCTCTCATAATAAAGACCCATCCGGATTGACAATTACACCCATCAAAACCATTGCAGAAACAACGTCGGATAGATTTAGGACCTTACAGAAGAGAGAGATGTTTTGGATTTTTAAATTACAAACCCTTGAACCCCATGGACTCAATGAGTCCTTGGAGAGCAAATGTTTCTGAACAGCTCTCCTCCAAGCATTCAGATGGAAGGAGATTTTTTCCTCTCAATTTATTATTTTTTTTTAAAATTATTTATTTATAATAATTTTTTCTTTCTCCGCACTTTTTTGAGCTATGGCCTGCAAGTATAGTCAGGACATCCGTCTCCACCTGTGAGACCCTCTTCACTCCTTTCTGATGGTTCTCCATCGTATGACCCCCCCTCCTCCCCACTACAACCATTTTTCCAGCTCCCATCCATCTGTATACTCCTTACATCCAATTGTCGCTTTTCGGCATCTTCATTCAAAAGACAGCCACATTCCGGTCCCATCATATGTATTTTTCGATCCCCCCAACATCAATATCCTTATATACATCAGTGATGTCCCCTATACCCCTAAAGGCGCTTCACTTTCCTTGCACATCAATTTAGGTCAATAATACTCAATCACCATCTACACCCATCCAAACATCATTATCATGAGTCATATACATCTCCATATATATACATTTATACATATTTAGTCTCCCATCCTTCTCCGATATGATGACTGCAGCCCCCTAATTCCCCCGTGCAATGTAATTCTGCCTCCATCCCTTCCAACAGTTCTCAGTCCTTTCCCCAAGCGCTACACCTAACCACGCCCCCATATGAACTCGCTGCCCACTAACTCAGATCGATATGCCTTCTCTCTGGGTCCGTCCCTCACAAGCCGACTGCAGCCCCGGCCCTCCATGCGTTTTAGCTTCGCCCCATTTCTTTTCACCATCCCCGATACTCTCCAGACACTCCCTTCTACCACGCCTCCATACGAGCTCCCCACCCGTGCACCAGGAAAAGACCTCCTTATCACCGCCCTCCCCAAGCTCCGTTTGCGTTCCCCAACCACACCCCCGCATGGAGGCCACTCCTATGGACCCGGCCAGCTCCTCCCACCCACTCCCCTTTTTTCTTCAGCAGCGCGGGCACTCAAGAGGTCAGCGTCTAACACGCGCCTCTCCAGACGAGCAGTGACACTCTCCTAGTCTCCCGGCTCAGGTAAGATGCCCTAAGGCTGAAAGACTACATGTCTTCCTTTTCTTGCAAACCACATCATTAACATCCACTGTCGGCTAATAGATAATACACCCCCCAACACTCTTCCAGTAGACACATCACATCTGCTAACCACATCTGTTAGTGCTCTTTCAACCATATGTTTTTTTTTTGTTTTTTTTTTAGGTCACCTGCAACTATATTTAAGAGTCTGGTCCCGGATTTGTTTTTTAGTTACTGCAGTATTGTGGCTAATATAATATCAAGCCCGTTTTTATAACAGATATTTTATTATAAATACAGCAGCATAGATAAAACATGGTTTTAAACTAGAGACCGAGAGATTAATTGCCAAAGAGAGTAAAACTAACCCTAAAATGTTCTTCAATTATATAAATGTTAAAAAGTATAAATCTGAAGGTGTCGGCCCTTTAAAGAGTAATGAGGGGGGAGTCGCAGAGAGTGACGAGGAGAAAGCAAAGCTGTTAAATATTTTTTTCTCCAATGTATTCACTGAGGAAAATAAACTGTCAGATGAAATGCTGAATGCTGAAATAAATTCGCCATTAAAAGTGTCCTGTCTGACCCAGGAAGAAGTACAACAGCGACTTAAAAATATCAAAATAGACAAATCGCCAGGACCGGATGGCATACACCCCCGTATCCTAAGGGAATTAAGTAATGTCATAGCCAGACCCTTATTTCTGATATTTGCGGACTCTGTACTGACGGGGAATGTCCCACAGGATTGGCGCATGGCAAATGTGGTGCCAATATTCAAAAAGGGTCCAAAAACAGAGCCTGGAAACTATAGGCCGGTAAGTTTAACATCTGTTGTGGGTAAACTGTTTGAAGGTTTTCTGAGAGATGCTATGTTAGAGCATCTTAACGGAAATAAGCAAATAACGCCATATCAGCATGGCTTCGTGAGGGATCGGTCATGTCAAACTAATTTAATCAGTTTCTATGAGGAGGTAAGTACTAGACTTGACAGCGGCGAATCAATGGATGTCGTGTATCTGGACTTCTCCAAAGCATTTGACACTGTACCTCATAAAAGGTTAGTATATAAAATGAGAATGCTCGGACTCGGAGAAAACGTCTGTAAGTGGGTAAGTAACTGGCTCAATGATAGAAAACAGAGGGTGGTTATTAACGGTACATACTCAGATTGGGTCACTGTCACTAGTGGAGTACCTCAGGGGTCAGTATTGGGCCCTATTCTCTTCAATATATTTATTAATGATCTTGTAGAAGGCTTGCATAGTAAAATATCAATTTTCGCAGATGACACTAAACTATGTAATGTAATTAACACTGAAGAGGACAGTATACTACTGCAGAGGGATCTGGATAGATTGGAGGCTTGGGCAGATAAGTGGCAGATGAGGTTTAACACTGACAAATGTAAAGTTATGCACATGGGAAGGAATAATGCAAGTCACCCGTACATACTAAATGGTAAAACACTCGGTAACACTGACATGGAAAAGGATCTAGGAATTTTAATAAACAGCAAACTAAGCTGCAAAAAACAGTGTCAGGCAGCTGCTGCCAAGGGCAACAAGATAATGGGTTGCATCAAAAGGGGCATAGATGCCCGTGATGAGAACATATTCCTACTACTTTACAAATCACTGGTCAGACCACACATGGAGTACTGTGTACAGTTCTGGGCTCCTGTAAACAAGGCAGACATAGCAGAGCTGGAGAGGGTCCAGAGGAGGGCAACTAAAGTAATAACTGGAATGGGGCAACTACAGTACCCTGAAAGATTATCAAAATTAGGGTTATTCACGTTAGAAAAAAGACGACTGAGGGGAGATCTAATTACTATGTATAAATATATCAGGGGGCAGTACAGAGATCTATCCCATCATCTATTTATCCCCAGGACTGTGACTGTGACGAGGGGACATCCTCTGCGTTTGGAGGAAAGAAGGTTTGTACACAAACATAGAAAAGGATTCTTTACGGTAAGAGTAGTGAAACTATGGAACTCTCTGCCTGAGGAGGTGGTGATGGTGAGTACAATAAAGGAATTCAAGAGGGGCCTGGATGTATTTCTGGAGTGTAATAATATTACAGGCTATAGCTACTAGAGAGGGGTCGTTGATCCAGGGAGTTATTCTGATTGCCTGATTGGAGTCGGGAAGGAATTTTTATTCCCCTAAAGTGAGGAAAATTGGCTTCTACCTCACAGGGGTTTTTTTTTGCCTTCCTCTGGATCAACTTGTAGGATGACAGGCCGAACTGGATGGACAAATGTCTTTTTTCGGCCTTATGTACTATGTTACTATGTTACTTATTTATCTTATCATTCATGATTATTATTATTTATTTCTATATATACTTTTAATCCTCTCTGTTTGTGCACTTTTGTGAGACCCACCATTTTATCAGTATATACTTTGGTATCTATATTTACAGCTATCCATACCTATTTATTTCTTTATTTATTTATTCATTCATTCTGTTTGTTATACAGAATTACCATAGGGAAGCACAAAATTTATGTTTCCATACATATGTTTTTCCTTTCTTACCTAACTTTTCTTTTAGACTTGATAAAGGGGACTTTAGCACCCCGAAACGCGTTGTCTTACCAATAAATGGAACATTACTGAAACTAAAATACTGTCTTTGATCGGTTGTTTCGTGCGCCCCCAGCAGTCCACACGCTCCACTTAAGGTTCAGCGTACTCTCTTCAATTTTACTACCCTAGTGGCAGGGTGGCTCCTGCCCAAGGCGTTAGGACGAATCTTGGCTGCACCAACCATCTCTTATCTATACTCGATCTCCATTGCAGTTGCATCCAAGATAAATTTCTTTAAATTTCTTTTATTAGAAATTTGTTTTGTTGAATTTACTTACCCTATGAGCGCATTCTCTATCCCATTGGCCATTATCTGATGAACAGAGTAGTGGCAGAGGCCTAAATGTTTTTGGTGCAGGCACAGGTCGCAGCAGAGTAAGGGGGCGTGGCAGCAGGAGTCACAGCGAGATCCTTGAGCTGCCGGTGTCATCTACTGGTCGTGTCTCGAAGCAGCAACCCAGTGGTTCTTGATTGGTTAACTCGGTCAACCACTTAATCCCAAGTGACATCAGACACCCGCATCCAACAGTTTTTCAGACACAACCCTTAGTTGGCATGGCCTGGGAGCAGGCCCTGTGCCCTCATCTGTCCTCAACCTGCCTCTGTCCTTTGCTGTTCCCTCAGTCACAGAAGTATTGTATGCTGTGGGCTCAGCTCCACTATTCAGCGAGGACGAGCTACTAGAAGACAGTCAGCAGCTACTGCCCAGCTAAGATCTGGAGGAGACATCCGCAGCTTCCTCCGCTAGGCGGGCAAGTAGTGATGAGGAGAGTGGCATGCGAGGTGGTGTTGCAAGTGGTCAGGCTCCTGATCTACAGACCGTTGAGGGGGACATCAGTGACGTGCAGACACTACTCGATGATGATGAAGCTGATCGCACTTGGGAGCTGGATGCAGAAGGGGCTTCATCATCATCAGGAGAAGAGGGTGACAGCTGGCCAGTGAGGCAGCGGCTGAGCCAGCAAGGTGGTAGCATGGCTGTGAGTCAGAAGGGTGGCAGCAGTGGGAGGTCGGGAGCCAAACGTGCCCTGGGTAGACCACCTGCTTCGCAGCAGTCTACCTGCCTGGGAAGTAGTGTTTCAGGAGTTCACGGAGGCAGCGGCGGTAGCAGTGAGTCAGTTGCGGACTGTTGGGGGGGAAAATCACCTACTCAGCGGTGTGGAAGTTTTTTATTAAGCCGCCGGAGGAGGTTAACATGGCCATTTGTAGAATATATGAGCAGAAGGTGAAGCGTGGCCAGGGTGCCAATGTTGGCACCAAGGCCCTGCCTCAACATATGCAGCGTCACCATAAAGTGGCCTGGGAGAACCGTGGCTCCGATGTTGTGGTCCAGCCTGCAGCAGCAACTGCTCCATCACCCAGTGGCACGCACGCGGTTTCAGGCAGTCAAGGCTCCACCACCTGAGCCGAACGGAGCTTTCTGCCATTCCCATCTTCTGCTGGTCCAGATGCTCCGAAGCGATTGCCAAGAGACAACAGTATGCGTGCACTCATCTGACGGCGCAGAAGTTGAATGTGCTCCTGGCCAAGTTGCTGGTGCTGCAGTCCCTCCCTTTCCAAGTGCTGGACTCTGCACCTTTCAGAGAATTGATGGCTTGTGCCTAGCCTAGGTGGAGAGTCATAAGCCGTCATTTATTTGCGAAAAAGGCAGTACCAGCCCTGCACAAATATGTAGAACAGATGGTGGGCCAGTCCTTGAGTCTGTCGTTGTCTGCCAAAGTGCACAGCAGCGCCGACATGTGGAGCTGTAACTACGGTCAGGGACAATACATGTCCTTTACGGCCACATTGGTGATTAATAGACGTAAACCTGAGTAACGTAACAGGCAACAGACATTGGTAATGAATAAACGTAAGCCTGAGTAACGTAACAGGCAACAGACATTAGTGATTAATAACGTAAGCCTGAAACGTAACAGGCAACAGACATTAGTGATAAATAACATAAGCCAGAAACGTAACAGGCAACAGACATTAGCAATCAATGAACGTGAGCTTGAATGACATAACAGGCGACAGACATTAGTAATTAATAAACATAAGCCTGAAACGTAACAGGCAACAGATATTAGTAATTAATAAACGTAAGCCTAAATGACGTGATAGGCAACCGACCCTAGTAGTTCAGAACTTGTTATTATTTTTTATTTTTATTTTTTTTGTTGATATGTCATTCACCTATCAAAAAAAATAAAATAATAAAAAAAAAATTATTGCTGATTGGCGGCTGTACTTACTCTTTTTGGACTGGAACCGCCGAACAACTGACCCTGGTGGTCGGCACTGGCAGTGGAGTTAGTGGCCGGTCCCCCTGATAAGGCTTTTGACTGCCTCCTGCCTAGATACCTGACTTGGTCTACCCAATTGACAATAATCAGACTGAACGGAACCCCCTAAATCGGGAAGGGGGGTGAACCTGAAGCCTGAAAAAGACAATTGGGTGTTAAGCAGCCCGGGCCGAGTTTGAGCAGAGCAAAGGAACATGGTTTTTTTTTTATATTTTTTTTTTTGTGCATCGGTCATGCTGATTCGTATAAGTGCGTTTAAGTTTTTCTCCCTCCCCTTGAGCATGGTGAATGACAAATTTGAGCCGGTGCAGAGGATCTTATGGCGCAAAACACACCGCCACACCGGCAGACGGACACGTGCCACAGAAGCACAGCCCATGCACAGCAACGACCGGACCCCCCGACATGCGTGGTGCACCAGGAGGACACCCTCTGTTATGCCGCCCGTAACACCCCTGCACATGCACAGCGGCGGCACCCAGCACATCAGTCTCCAGTCCTCAGCAAACACTGCCCCGCGGGGCCCACCACCACGGTGCGTGCGATGTGGATCCGGCCACGAGCCTGTCCTCCCACACCGATAGCACGCGGCAGCAATGACAGACCCCATAGCGCACTTACGCAACAGCACAAGACGCCCTGCAGAGGGAGCCCCCATGCAACAGCCGCCCCAGGCAACATAGAAAGAGGCCAGAGCCCGCAAGGAGCAAGACGGCCAGAAGCAGGAAAGCCGAATCCAGCCCCCAACCCCATGTGGGCTGCGTTGGCCCGTGCAGCCCGAAAACACTCCGCCACGCTGGCTGACAGAACTGAGAGGGAGCAGCCGTGGAGGGCGAGCTCATGCCGTCCTGGTTGTGGGAAGAGCACCGGCCGGCTTTAGAGAGCTGCAGCCCGTTAGTACTTACGTGACCCGCGCGTGCCTCGGTATCGCTGCTGCCGGCATCGAGGATGATGACACGCTTGATCCTCCGGAGTGAAAAGGTGGTAGGAAAACTCCCGCCAATGATGTGGAGCTCCTGCACCTGCAACCAAGAAACGCGCCCCCCCCCCCCAGACACCTGGAGCGCACAGGTGACAGGTGAGGCCGTGCGTCCGTATTTATGAGGCCTTTGCCCCTCCCACAAATGCAGGCTGACTTATCAGCCTTACCTATATACAGTATATAGCAGCGAAATAGTGGCAGGACGGACCTGACAGGGTGAATGGCCTGTCGGATCTGTCCTGCCGCAAGTGTGAAAGTACCCTTAGTACTGCCCTTCACTGTAATGCAGTAGCCATGTTGGTTACTGGCATTACAGTGATTGGCTGGCCGGAACGCGTCATCGGGTGCTATATAGCACCCGATGACACGTGTTCAGCTCAGCGTTAGTGAGGGAGAGCTGTGCTGAGGAAGGGAAAGATAGTGTAGGGAGTGAAAAAATATATTTCTGTAGAAAAACTTGTCAGAGACCCCAAAAGTCCTTTTAAGACTATTGTTGTGTGTGGCAGCAGCAATATATATTTTTAACACAACATGCGCTAAGTTGCTAAAATTTTACAGGCCCAAAAGTCCTTTTAAGGACTATTGTTGTGTGTGGCAGCAGCAATATATATTTTTAGCGCATCCTGCACTAAATAGCGTGCAATAGTTAGGCCGCTGCAGACAGCGACATTATCTGTGCTAAATCTCCTGTGTAACATGTGTGCATCCCAAAAATATCTGTGACATCGACTGTACTTTTTCCGTAGATGGTGTCCGCTGCGGACAGTGACATTAGTTGCGCTACATCTCCTGTGTAAAGTGTGCAAATTCAATAAATATCAGTGACATCCAGTGTACTTTTTCCGTAGACGGTGTCCGCTGCGGACAGTGACATTACGTGGGGTACATCTCCTGTGTAACGTTCCCACAACCCAAATACCTGTGAAATTCCCTATAATTTTATATTAGCCGCTACGGACATCAGCGACATTATCTTCGGTATTTCTCCTGTGTAACGTGTGCGCATCCCAAAATATCAGTGACATTCCGTGTACTTTTTCTGTAGAGGATGTCCGTTGCGGACAGTGACAGCTGCGCTACATCTCCTGTGTAACGTGTGCACATCCAAAAAATATCAGAGACATCCAGTGTACTTTTTCCGTAGATGGTGTTCGCTGTGGACAGTAACATTACCTGGGGCACATCTCCTGTGTAACGTGTGCACATCCAAAATACCTGTGACATTCCCTGTATTTTATATTAGCCGCTGCTGACATCAGCTACATTATCAGCGGTATTTCTCCTGTGTAACGTGTGCGCATTCCAAAAATATCAGTGACATCTAGTGTACTTTTTTCGTAGGCGGTGTCGGCTGCGGACAGTGACATTAGCTGCGCTGCATCTCCTGTGTAACATGTGCACAACTGCACATCCAAAAAATATCAGTGCCATCCAGTGTACTTTTTCCGTAGACAGTGTCCACTGCGGACAGTGACATTACCTGGGGTACATCTGCTGTGTAACATTTCCACATCCCAAATACCTGTGACATTCCCTGTAATTTTATATTAGCCGCTGCTGACATCAGTGACATTATCTGCGGTATTTCTCCTGTGTAACGTGTGCGCATCCCAAATACCTTTTTTTAATTTTTTTGCGCATACACTTGCAAATCCTACGCTACTGTACATGTGACATACTTTCAAGCATAGATAACATTTATTATGAAGAAGGCGAGCAGTAAGGGACAGGGAAGTGGCCGTGATGCTGATGGTGCACGCAGAGGCTGTGGCCCTGGGCGCGTTGAAACTGTGCCTGCTGCCAGAACACAAGAAAAACAATCATCCACCATACCTAGCTTCATGTCCCAGTTTGCAGGACGGCACAGGACAACGCTCTCAAAGTCAGACTAGTGTAACCAGGTGGTCGGTTGGATTGCAGCAGATAATGCTTCCAGTCGGTTAAGCACCACCCTGTCTTCCACCAACTCCAGTGTCAGTAGCCTGGTCAACAGAATCCTCACCCTGATCCTCCTTCTTCCCACCATGGAGAGTCTTGCCAAACAAGTGATCCCACACTCTGATATCCCGAGGAGCTCTTTTCAGCGCCATTCCTTCATATGGGCCCAAACTCTTGAGCATCCACTCAAGCTGGAAGCTGGTAGCTGGAAGCAGTGTAGTACTGCAGTGGGGAAGAGTCAACAGGCCGTGCTTAAGCTGATCTGCTTAGGTGACAAAAAGCACACCGCCGCAGAGCTGTGGCAGGGGATAAGAGACCAGAATGAGCTGTGGCTCTCGCCACTCAGCCTACAACCAGGCATGGTTGTGTCTGATAATGGCTGTAACTTGGTGGCGGCTTTGGAGCTTGGCAAGCTCACACACATCCCATGCCTAGCCCACGTCTTCAACTTAGTGGTTCAGCGGTTTCTAAAAATCTACCCTAATTTGCCTGAGCTACTGGTGAAGGTGCGCCGTATGTGTGCTCATTTCTGCAATTCAACTTCCAATATAGCTTCCGCCGGTCTGTCAACGCTGCAGCAGCGCTTACAATTGTCAGCTCACCGACTGTTGTGCGACGTGAGCACGCGCTCTGACTCCACGTTCCACATGTTGGCCAGGCTTTGTGAGCAGCAGAGGGCAGTAGTGAAATAGCGCTACAACATGGTCGGCGCCATTCCAGTCAGCTTCCACTCTTCACAAGTGAGGAGTGGGCATGGATGTCTGACCACTGTGAGGTTTAAAGAAACTTTGAGGAATCAACACAGATGGTGAGCGGCGATAACACTATTATTAGCGTCATCATTCCACTTCTGTGTCTACTCAAATGCTCGCTGCTCACAATTAAGGCGGATGCTTTGCATGTGGAAGAGGTGTAAATGGGGGAAGACATTACACAGAGTGATAGCCAGACCACCGTCAGTTTGTCTTCTCAGCACAAACTCGATGATGATGACGACGAGGAGCAGGAGTAGCAGGAGATGGTTGCCTCCGCTACAGAGGGTAGTTTAATTCCATCTGTTCAGCTTGGATGGGCAGAAGAGGAGGAAGAGGATGAGGAGATTGAGAGTCATCCTTCTGATGACGACAGCAAAGTCTTGCCTGTTGGGACTCTGGCACACATGGCTGACATAGCAGTTCCAACAGAGACAGGGCAACACTCTCCAAAGCCTGGGACAGTTTCATGACACCCCACCAGCACCCTCACCCTGATGCGCGGCGTAGTGTAACAAGGAGGGAAAATTTTTGGAAGATGGTGAAGGAGTACATATAATACAGTGTCAGCATCCTCAATGATCCCTCAGTGCCTTACAACTACTGGGTGTCCAAGCAGGACACGTGGCACGAACTTGCGCTCTACGCCTTGGAGGTGCTGGCCTGCCCTGCTACCAGCATTTTGTCAGAGTGGGTATTTAGTGCTGCTGGGGGCATAATAATTGATAAGAACATCCACCTGTCAACTGAAAATGCTGATAGGTTGACTCTTATAAAAATGAACAAGGCCTGGATTGCCCCTGACTTCTCTACTCCACCAGAGGAAAGCAGCTGAACATAAAGGCACTTTAAATGGGTTTTTTTTTATAATTACTGAATAGTGATGATCGAGCACCAAAGTATTCGGGTGTTCGAACACATTGCTATATTCGTGTGCTCGACTGAGCACCTGAGTATAATGGAAGTCAATAGGAGACAACCAGGCACCCCCTGCTCTGATGAGGGGAGGGTGCCTGGTCCATTGGAAAAGGTCAGAAAGTGACAGAAACACTACCGAAATGGATCGGGAACAGCATGTTGACAATGTCTGGATGCATCTTGGACTCCCAGGTCGCTGCTGGGAACCATGTTGTCCGAGTTGTACGCCACTTTTACAGACTGACAAAAATACGCACAAAACCCCCCAAAAAATTTCAAGGAAGCAGCACTACAATACACCCTTTATTACACATAAAGGAGGGCATCAAACACACCCTTAAAAAATTATGATTGGTGGCCTGCCGTTTGGAGCAAGGGCTTGCTGATCTGACCATCCAAAACATGAGGGGCGAGGGCCTGCTGCTGAGCTTACCCTTTAAAACATTAGGGACGAGGGCCTGCTGGTGAGCTGATGCTTAAAACATTATATGCGAGTGCCTGTTGGTGAGCTGACGCTCTAAAACATTATATGCGAGTGCCTTCAGGTGAGCTGATGCTGTAAAACATTATATGCGAGTGCATGCTGTTCAAATGATGCTCTAAAACATTATACGGTATGCGAGTGCATGCTGTACAACTGACGTTCTAAAACTTTATTTTCAAGTGCATGTTGTTCAGCTGATGCTCTAAAACATTATTTGCGAGTGCCTTCAGGTGAGCTGACGCTCTAAAACATTATATGCGAGTGCATGCTGTTCAAATGACGCTCTAAAAAATTATATGCGAGTGCATGCTGTTCAGCTGATGCTCTAAAACATTATATGCAAGTGCATGCTGTTCAGCTGACGATCTAAAACATTATATGCGAGTGCATGCTGTTCAAATGACGCTCTAAAACATTATATGCGAGTGCATGCTGTTCAAATGACGCTCTAAAACATTATATGCGAGTGCATTCTGTACAGCTGATGCTTTAAAACATTATATGTGAGTGCATTCTGTACAGCTGATGCTCTAAAACATTATATGCAAGTGCATGCTGTTCAAATGACGCTCTAAAAAATTATATGCAAGTGCATGCTGCTCAGATGACGCTCTAAAACATTATATGCAAGTGCATGCTGTTCAGCTGACGATCTAAAACATCATATGCGAGTGCATGCTGTTCAAATGACGCTCTAAAACATCATATGCGAGTGCATTCTGTACAGCTGACGCTCTAAAACATTATATGCGAGTGCATGCTGTTCAGCTGACCCTATAAAAAAATTTGAGTTGAGGGCCTGCAGTTGAGATGAACCTATAAAAAAATTGGGAATATATACAAAATGGATGAGGAGTAGGAGGAGGCGGAGAAAACAAGATTCAACCATATACTCTTTTTTTTGCGATGGAAAAGGTGCATGGGAATACACTACAGTAGACTTAGTACGTTATAAATGATAGATTGAAATTGCCTTTATGTTCATCATCAGCTCAGCTTTCCTCTGGTGAAGTTGAGAAGTCAGGGGCAATCCAGGCTTCGTTCATTTTTATCTCAGTCAACCTGTCAGCATTGCCAGTAGACAAGCGGATACGCTTATATGTTATAATGCCACCAGCAGCACTAAATACACGCTCAGACAAAACGCTGGCGGCAGGGCAGGCCAGAACCTCCAAGGTGTAGAGCGCAAGTTCGTGCCACATATCCAGCTTGGACACCCAGTAGTTGTAAGGCACTGAGGGATCATTTAGGATGCTGACATGGTATGCTATGTATTCCTTCACCATCTTCCAAAACTTTTCCCTCCTTGTACAACTAGGCCACGCTTCAGTGTCAGGTTGCTGGCAGGTGTCATGAAAGTGTCCCATGCCTTGGAGAGTGTTGCCCTGCCTTTGTTGGAACTGCTATGTCATCCCCTTGTCTACCCTCCTTTGTTGCCTAAGGAAGTACGGACTCTGCCGGCCGCGTTGTCAGATGGAAAATTTTGGAGCAATATCTTACAAGTACCTTCTGGTATTGCACCGTTTTACTTGTCCTCTACACCACAGGAATAAGAGATGAGAAGTTCTCTTTGTAGCGAGGATGTTATCTAAAATGCGTATAACGCGAGGGTCGCAGGAAAGGCAGCCTAACATGAAGTCAGCCATGTGTGCCAGAGTACGAACAGGCAAGACGTTGATGTCGACATCAGGATGACTCTCCATCTCCTCATCCTCCTCCTCTTCTGCCCATCCACGCTGAACAGATGGAATTAAAGTTCAATGCGTACTACCCTCTGTAGCAGAGGCAACTCTCTCCAGCTCCTCCTCCCTCTTCATGGTCCAATTTGCGCTTAGAATACGAACTGTGGGTGGTCTGGCTATCACCCTGTATAATGTCCTCCCCCATTTCCTCATCTGCCACATTCAGAGCGTTGTCCTTAATTGTGAGCAGCGATCGTTTGAGTAGACACAGCAGTGGGATGGTTACGCTGATAATAGCGTTATCGCCACTAACCATCTGTGTGGATTCATCAAAGCTTTTTAAATCCTCACTGAGGTCTGACATCAATGCCCACTTCTCGCTTGTGAATAGTGGCAGTTGAATCGAAAGGCAATGACCATGTTGCAGATAATATTCCACAATTGCTCTCTGCTGCTCACAAAGCCTGGCCAACATGTAGAACGTAGAGTTCCAGTGCGTGCTCACGTCGCACAACAGTCGGTGAGCTGGCAATTGCAAGCGCTGCTGCAGCGTTGACACACTTGCTGAAGCTGTGGACGACTTGCGGAAATGGGCACACATGCGACGCACCTTCACTAGCAGCTCTGGCAAATTGGGGTAGGTTTTGATAAACCGCTGAACCACTAAGTTTAAGACGTGGGCTAGGCATGGGATGTGTGTCAGGTTGCCGAGCTCCTAAGCCTCCACCAAGTTAAAGCCATTGTCAGACACAACCATACCTGGTTGTAGGTTGAGTGGCGAGAGCCACAGCTCGGTCTGTTCCCTTATACCCAGCCACAGCTCTGCAGCGGTGTGCTGTTTGTCCCCTAAGTAGATCATCTTCAGCATGGCCTGTTGACGCTTACCCACAGCAGTGCTACACTGATTCCAGCTAGCTACTGATGGCTGACTGCTGCTGTAGGTGGAAGTGGAGGAGGAGGTGGCGGTGGAGGAGAAGTAGGGGTTGGAGCCAATAACATAGGTGCTGGCGAAGACCCTGATGAAAGTAGGGCCTGCAATTCTTGGCATGGGTAGCACCTGTGCCATCCCAGGGTACGACTCACTCCCGGCCTCCACAACATTCACCCAGTGTGCGGTCAGGGAAATATAGCGTCCCTGGCCACCAGCACTTGTCCATGTGTCCGTGGTGAGGTGGACCTTCCCAGTAAGTGCGTTGAACAGGGCAAGGGTGATGGTTTGGGACACATGCTGGTGTAAAGCGGGCACGGCACTTGGTGAAAAATAGTGGCGGCTGGGGACTGCATACCGAGGGACGGCCGCCGACATCAGGCTGCGGAAGGCCTCAGTGTCCACAAGCCTAAATGCCAACATTTCAAGGGCCAGTAATTTCGAAAGTTGCGCATTTAGTGCTATCGCCTGTATGGGTATTTGCGCTTGCGTTCAAATGACTGTGTTATGGACATTTGGACGCTGTGCTGGGACAGGGAAGTGGATGTTGTTGATGATGGTTCATGCGAAGGTCCAGGTGCAGGGCGAGGGGCATCTGGGCCTGCGCCTTCGACAGGGAATTGGCCAGCAGTGCGTAACACAGGGGAAGAAGAGGCAGTGGTGTGATCCGCAGACCCAGATTGTGGACCCAGGCATTCGGCCCACTTATTAGGGTGCTTGAATGCCATGTGGCGGATCATGCTGGTGGTGGTGAGGTTGCTAGTGTTCACGCCCCTGCTCATTTTGGTACAGCACAGGTTGCAAACTACCACTCATTTTGGAGGAAAGTGCACACGACAAAAGTGCCATACTGCGGAACACCTACCCCTTGGCAAGGTAGATTCACGCATGGTGGTGCTCGGTGTAATGGTTGCGGGCCTGTTTGGTGTGGGATGACTTCTCCCTTTTGCAACCCCACTGCCTCTTCCAGCCTGTTGCGGTGCTGCGGATCTCTCCCCCTCTGTACTGCTGTCCTCGCTTGGCTTTTCATCTTCTCATGTTGGGTCAGTGACCGCATCATCCACCACCTCCTCTTCCACTTCCTCACTCTGCTCATCCTCCTGACTTGAACCACAACCTCAGTGATTGACAACTGTGTCTCATCAACCACCTCGTGAATGAATGATTGCCATTCACCACCGTCATCTTCTTTGGACTGTGAAGACTCAAGAGGTTGGGAATCAGGGCACAATATCTCAGGTCCCTCTTCAAGCGTGCTGGGCGCAAGGGCCAAATGTAATAGTGGCGCTGGAAAGAGCTCCTCAGAATATCCGAGGTGGGATCACTCATTTGGCAAGCCTGTCCATGGTAGGAGGAAGGATGATCAGAGTGAGGATTCGCTTGACCAGACTCTTGGCTACAGAGTGGTGCGTAACCGACTGGAAGCATTATCTTCAGCAATCCAACCGACCAACTGTACGAACTGGTCCGACTTGGACAGTGTTGTCCTGTGCCGCCCAGCTAAGTTGGACATGAAGCTGGGTACAGTGGATGTTTTTTTTTTTTCTGGTGCACTGGCAGCAAACACAGTTTCATTGCGCCCAGGGCCACGGCCTCTGCGTGCACCATCAGCATTACGCCCACTTCCCCGTCCCTTAGTGCTCGCCTTCTTCATATTAATGGTTTTGTCACTAGATGTGGCGCATATTGTTTTACTGTCCGCTAAAGACACAGTTTTCGAATGCAGGACAGTATATGTCACAGAAACTCCCAGAATATGGACACTATATTAGGCCCAGATTATTGAAATTCGCAATACAGACACTGTTTTCTGATGTAGTACAGTATTGGTTACAGAACACCACAGATTATGGATAGGGATGAGCGAACCCGAACTGTATAGTTCGGGTTCGTACCGAATTTTGGGGTGTCCGTGACACGGACCCGAACCCAAACATTTTCGTAAAAGTCCGGGTTCGGGTTCGGTGTTCGGCGCTTTCTTGGCGCTTTTTGAAAGGCTGCAAAGCAGCCAATCAACAAGCGTCATACTACTTGCCCCAAGAGGCCATCACAGCCTTGCCTACTATTGGCATGGCTGTGATTGGCCAGTGCAGCATGTGACCCAGCCTCTATATAAGCTTGGGTCACGTAGCGCTGCACGTCACTCTGCTGATTCAAGCATAGGGAGAGGTTGCTGCTGCGACGTTAGGGCGAGATTAGGCAGATTAACTCCTCCAAAAGACTTCATTCTGTGATCGATCTCCAGCTGTGGATCATTGAAGTGCTAATATCGAATTGCTCACTTTTTTTAGGCTGCCCAGAGCGTTTTTATATCACTTTTTTCTGGGGTGATCGGCGGCCATTTTGTGGCTTGTGGTGCGCCAGCACAAGCTACCACCAAGTGCTTTTAACCATCAATAGTGTGGTTATTTTTTGCTATATCCTACATCAGCTGCAGGCTGAGCCTGTGTCACCGAAGTGCATTTAACCATCAACAGTGTGGTTATTTTTTGGCCATATACTACATCAGGTGCAGGCTGAGCCTGTGTCACCCAAGTGCATTTAACCATCAACAGTCTGGTTATTTTTTGGCCATATACTACATCAGCTGCAGGCTGAGTCTGTGTCACCCAAGTGCATTTAACCATCAACAGTGTGGTTAATTTTTGGCCATTTACTACATCAGGTGCAGGCTGAGCCTGTGTCACCCAAGTGCATTTAACCATCAACAGTGTGGTTAATTTTTGGCCATATACTACATCAGGTGCAGGCTGAGCCTATGTCACCCAAGTGCATTTAACCATCAATAGTGTGGTTATTTTTTGGCCATATACTACATCAGGGGCAAGTTGAGCCTGTCACCCAGCGCCTAAAAAATAGACCTGACATTTATATTCCTCCAAATCAGTACTGTTTTAGCTGGTCAAGTTATTTGTAGTGACCGTAAAAGCACCGTTTTTGTTCTGGGTTGAAAAACTATTCCCAAATTTGCCATTCTCAAAATTAGTAGTTTCTGCTATATCAGGCCTACTTTAAATCTATCCCAAAAAGGATATCTTAGATTCAAGGTGCTGATAGTGTCATTCAGAAAAACGTAACACACACGCTACCGTGCAGATACAAGTCTAATTCTGTGATTAAAGGTATATCTGTCACACAGCGCAAAAAAAATAGGCCTCACATTTCTATTCAACCAAATCTGTACTGTTTTAGCTGGTCAAATTATTTGTAGTGACCGTAAAAGCACAGTTTTTGTTCTGGGTTGAAAAACTATTCCCAAATTTGCCATTCTCAAAATAAGTAGTTTCTGCTATATCAGGCCTACTTTAAATCTATCCCAAAAAGGATATCTTAGATTCAAGGTGCTGATAGTGTCATTCTGAAAAAATTAACACACACGCTACTGTGCAGATACAAGTCTAATTCTGTGATTAAAGGTATATCTGTCACACAGCGCAAAAAAAATAGGCCTCACATTTCTATTCAACCAAATCTGTACTGTTTTAGCTGGTCAAATTATTTGTAGTGACCGTAAAAGCACAGTTTTTGTTCTGGTTTGAAAGACTATTCCCAAATTTGCCATTTTCAAAATTGTGGTGAACGGGAACAATGAGGAAAACATCTAATAAGGGAAGCGGACGCGGACGTGGACATGGTCGTGGTGGTGTTAGTGGACCCTCTGGTGCTGGTAGAGGACGTGGCCGTTCTGCCACAGCCACACGTCCTAGTGAACCAACTACCTCAGGTCCCAGTAGCCAGCAGAATTTACAGCGATATTTGGTGGGGCCCAATGTCGTTCTAAGGATGGTAAGGCCTGAGCAGGTACAGGCATTAGTCAATTGGGTGGCCGACAGTGCATCCAGCACGTTCACATTATCTCCCACCCAGTCTTCTGCAGAAAGCGCACAGATGGCGCATGAAAACCAAGCCCATCAGTCTGTCACATCACCCCCATGCATATCAGGGAAACTGTCTGAGCCTCAAGTTATGCAGCAGTCTCTTATGCTGTTTGAAGACTCTGCTGCCAGGGTTTCCCAAGGGCATCCACCTAGCCCTTCCCCAGGGGTGGAAGAGATAGAATGCACTAACGCACAACCACTTATGTTTCCTGATGATGAGGACATGGGAATACCACCTCAGCACGTCTCTGATGATGACGAAACACAGGTGCCAACTGCTGCGTCTTTCTGCAGTGTGCAGACTGAACAGGAGGTCAGGGATCAAGACTGGGTGGAAGACGATGCAGGGGACGATGAGGTCCTAGACCCCACATGGAATGAAGGTCGTGCCACTGACTTTCACAGTTCGGAGGAAGAGGCAGTGGTGAGACCGAGCCAACAGCGTAGCAAAAGAGGGAGCAGTGGGCAAAATCAGAACACCCGCCGCCAAGAGATTCCGCCTGCTACTGACCGCCGCCATCTGGGACCGAGCACCCCAAAGGCAGCTTCAAGGAGTTCCCTGGCATGGCACTTCTTTAAACAATGTGCTGACGACAAGACCCGAGTGGTTTGCACGCTGTGCCATCAGAGCCTGAAGCGAGGCATTAACGTTCTGAACCTTAGCACAACCTGCATGACCAGGCACCTGCATGCAAAGCATGAACTGCAGTGGAGTAAACACCTTAAAAACAAAGAAGTCACTCAGGCTCCCCCTGCTACCTCTTCTGCTGCTGCCGCCTCGGCCTCTTCTGCTGCTGCCGCCGCCTCGGCCTCTTCCTCCGCCTCTGGAGGAACGTTGGCACCTGCCGCCCAGCAAACATGGGATGTACCACCAACACCACCACCTGCGTCACCAAGCATCTCAACCATGTCACACGGCAGCGTTCAGCTCTCCATCTCACAAACATTTGAGAGAAAGCGTAAATTCCCACCTAGCCACCCTCGATTCCTGGCCCTGAATGCCAGCATTTCTAAACTACTGGCCTATGAAATGCTGTCATTTAGGCTGGTGGACACAGACAGCTTCAAACAGCTCATGTCGCTTGCTGTCCCACAGTATGTTGTTCCCAGCCGCCACTACTTCTCCAAGAGAGCCGTGCCTTCCCTGCACAACCAAGTGTCCGATAAAATCAAGTGTGCACTGCGCAACGCCATCTGTGGCAAGGTCCACCTAACCACAGATACGTGGACCAGTAAGCACGGCCAGGGACGCTATATCTCCCTAACTGCACACTGGGTAAATGTAGTGGCGGCTGGGCCCCAGGCGGAGAGCTGTTTGGCGCACGTCCTTCCGCCGCCAAGGATCGCAGGGCAACATTCTTTCCCTCCTGTCTCCTCCTCCTCCTACTCAGCTTCCTCCTCCTCTTCTTCCACCTGCTCATCCAGTCAGCCACACACCTTCACCACCAACTTCAGCACAGCCCGGGGTAAACGTCAGCAGGCCGTTCTGAAACTCACATGTTTGGGGGACAGGCCCCACACCGCACAGGAGTTGTGGCGGGGTATAGAACAACAGACCGACGAGTGGTTTTTGCCGGTGAGCCTCAAGTCCGGCCTGGTGGTGTGCGATAATGGGCGAAATCTCGTTGCAGCTCTGGGACTAGCCACTTTGACGCACATCCCTTGCCTGGCGCATGTGCTGAATTTGGTGGTGCAGAAGTTCATTCGCAACTACCCCGACATGTCAGAGCGTAACTTCGGCCTTCCCGCTCACCGCCTCATATGCGATGTGCCCACCAGGTGGAACTCCACCTTGCACATGCTGGACAGACTGTGCGAGCAGCAGCAGGCCATAGTGGAGTTTCAGCTGCAGCACGCACGGGTCAGTCACACTGTGGAACAGCACCACTTCACCACCAATGACTGGGCCTCCATGCGAGACCTGTGTGCCCTGTTGAGTTGTTTCGAGTACTCCACCATCATGGCCAGTGGCGATGACGCCGTTATCAGCTTTACAATACCACTTCTATGTCTCCTTGAGAAAACACTTAGGGCGATGATGGAAGAGGAGATGGCCCAGGAGGAAGAGGAGGAAGAGGGGTCATTTTTAGCACTTTCAGGCCAGTCTCTTCGAAGTGACTCAGAGGGAGGTTTTTTGCAACAGCAGAGGCCAGGTACAAATGTGGCCAGACAGGGCCCACTACTGGAGGACGAGGAGGACGAGGATGAGGAGGAGGTGGAGGAGGATGAGGATGAAGCATGTTCACAGCGGGGTGGCACCCAAAGCAGCTCGGGCCCATCACTGGTGCGTGGCTGGGGGGAAACACAGGACGATGACGATACGCCTCCCACAGAGGACAGCTTGTCCTTACCTCTGGGCAGCCTGGCACACATGAGCGACTACATGCTGCAGTGCCTGCGCAACGACAGCAGAGTTGCCCACATTTTAACGTGTGCGGACTACTGGGTTGCCACCCTGCTGGATCCCCGGTACAAAGACAATGTGCCCACCTTACTTCCTACACTGGAGCGTGATAGGAAGATGCGCGAGTACAAGCGCACGTTGGTAGACGCGCTACTGAGAGCATTCCTAAATGTCACAGAGGAACCAGTGGAAGCCCAAGGCGAAGGCAGAGGAGGAGCAAGAGGTCGTTAACGCAGCTGTGTCACGGCCAGCTCCTCTGAGGGCAGGGTTAGCATGGCAGAGATGTGGAAAAGTTTTGTCACCACGCCACAGCTAACTGCACCACCACCTGATACGGAACGTGTTAGCAGGAGGCAACATTTCACTAACATGGTGGAACAGTACCTGTGCACACCCCTCCACGTACTGACTGATGGTTCGGCCCCATTCAACTTCTGGGTCTCCAAATTGTCCACGTGGCCAGAGCTAGCCTCTTCCAGTGGTGGGTGACGTGAAGCCTGATTCTCTGCTATGACATGAAGACTGATTCTGTGCTGACATGAAGCCAGATTCTCTGTTACGGGACCTCTCTCCTCTGTCTGGGTGTCGGGGCCTAAATATGTGACAGTGGCCTGTTCCAGTGGCGGGTGACGTGAAGCCTGATTCTCTGCTATGACATGAAGACTGATTCTCTGCTGACATGAAGCCTGAATCTCTGTTACGGGACCTCTCTCCTCTGCCTGGGTGCCTGGGCCTAAATGTGTGACAGTGGCCTCTTTCAGTGGTGAGTGACGTGAAGCCTGATTCTCTGCTATGACATGAAGACTGATTCTGTGCTGACATGAAGCCAGATTCTCTGTTACGGGACCTCTCTCCTCTGCCTGGGTGCCTGGGCCTAAATATGTGACAGTGGCCTGTTCCAGTGGTGGGTGACGTGAAGCCTGATTCTCTGCTATGACATGAAGACTGATTCTCTGCTGACATGAAGCCTGAATCTCTGTTACGGGACCTCTCTCCTCTGCCTGGGTGCCTGGGCCTAAATGTGTGACAGTGGCCTGTTCCAGTGGTGGGTGACGTGAAGCCTGATTCTCTGCTATGACATGAAGACTGATTCTCTGCTGACATGAAGCCTGAATCTCTGTTATGGGACCTCTCTCCTCTGTCTGGGTGCCGGGGCCTAAATATGTGACAGTGGCCTGTTCCAGTGGTGGGTGACGTGAAGCCTGATTCTCTGCTATGACATGAAGACTGATTCTCTGCTGACATGAAGCCTGAATCTCTGTTACGGGACCTCTCTCCTCTGCCTGGGTGCCTGGGCCTAAATGTGTGACAGTGGCCTCTTCCAGTGGTGGGTGACGTGAAGCCTGATTCTCTGCTATGACATGAAGACTGATTCTGTGCTGACATGAAGCCAGATTCTCTGTTACGGGACCTCTCTCCTCTGTCTGGGTGCCGGGGCCTAAATATGTGACAGTGGCCTGTTCCTGTGGTGGGTGACATGAAGCCTGATTCTCTGCTATGACATGAAGACTGATTCTGTGCTCACATGAAGCCTGAATCTCTGTTATGGGACCTCTCTCCTCTGCCTGGGTGCCGGGGCCTAAATATGTGACAGTGGCCTGTTTCAGTGGTGGGTGACGTGAAGCCTGATTCTCTGCTATGACATGAAGACTGATTCTCTGCTGACATGAAGCCTGAATCTCTGTTACGGGACCTCTCTCCTCTCCCTTGGTGCCTGCGCCTAAATATGTGACAGTGGCCTGTTCCAGTGGTGGGTGACGTGAAGTCTGATTCTCTGCTATGACATGAAGACTGATTCTGTGCTGACATGAAGCCTGAATCTCTGTTACGGGACCTCTCTCCTCTGTCTGGGTGCCGGGGCCTAAATATGTGACAGTGGCCTGTTCCAGTGGTGGGTGACGTGAAGCCTGATTCTCTGTTATGACATGAAGACTGATTCTCTGCTGACATGAAGCCTGAATCTCTGTTATGGGACCTCTCTCCTCTGCCTGGGTGCCTGGGCCTAAATATGTGACAGTGGCCTGTTCCAGTGGTGGGTGACGTGAAGCCTGATTCTCTGCTATGACATGAAGACTGATTCTCTGCTGACATGACGCCTGAATCTCTGTTATGGGACCTTTCTCCTCTGTCTGGGTGCCGGGGCCTAAATATGTGACAGTGGCCTGTTCCAGTAGTGGGTGACGTGAAGCCTGATTCTCTGCTATGACATGAAGACTGATTCTCTGCTGACATGAAGCCTGAATCTCTGTTACGGGACCTCTCTCCTCTGCCTGGGTGCCTGGGCCTAAATATGTGACAGTGGCCTGTTCCAGTGGTGGGTGACGTGAAGCCTGATTCTCTGCTATGACATGAAGACTGATTCTCTGCTGACATGAAGCCTGAATCTCTGTTACGGGACCTCTCTCCTCTGTCTGGGTGCCTGGGCCTAAATGTGTGACAGTGGCCTCTTCCAGTGATGGGTGACGTGAACCCTGATTCTCTGCTATGACATGAAGACTGATTCTGTGCTGACATGAAGCCAGATTCTCTGTTACGGGACCTCTCTCCTCTGTCTGGGTGCCGGGGCCTAAATATGTGACAGTGGCCTGTTTCAGTGGTGGGTGACGTGAAGCCTGATTCTCTGCTATGACATGAAGAGACTGATTCTCTGCTGACATGAAGCCAGATTCTCTGCTATGGCATGAAGAGACTGATTCTCTGCTGACATGAAGCCAGATTCTCTGCTATGGCATGAAGAGACTGATTCTCTGCTGACGTGAAGCCTGATTCTCTGCTATGGGACCTCTGTCCAATTGATATTGGTTAATTTTTTATTTTTTATTTTTTTTTAAATTCATTTCCCTATCCACATTTGTTTGCAGGGGATTTACCTACATGTTGCTGCCTTTTGCAGCCCTCTATCTCTTTCCTGGGCTGTTTTACAGCCTTTTTAGTGCCGAAAAGTTCGGGTTCCCATTGACTTCAATGGGGTTCGGGTTCGGGTTCGGGACGAAGTTCGGGTCGGGTTCGGATCCCGAACCCGAACATTTCCGGGAAGTTCGGCCGAACTTCTCGAACCCGAACATCCAGGTGTTCGCTCAACTCTAATTATGGACACTATATTAGGCCCACATTATTGGAATTTGCAATAAAGACACAATTTTCTGATGTAGTACAGTATTGGTTACAGAACTCCACAGATTATGGACACTATATTAGGCCCAGATTATTGGAATTTGCAATACAGAGGCAGGGTGACGTGAAGCCTGATTCTCTGCTGACATGAAGCCTGAATCTCTGTTACGGGACCTCTCTCCTCTGCCTTGGTGCCTGGGCCTAAATGTGTGACAGTGGCCTCTTCCAGTGGTGGGTGACGTGAAGCCTGATTCTCTGCTATGACATGAAGACTGATTCTGTGCTGACATGAAGCCAGATTCTCTGTTACGGGACCTCTCTCCTCTGTCTGGGTGCCGGGGCCTAAATATGTGACAGTGGCCTGTTCCTGTGGTGGGTGACATGAAGCCTGATTCTCTGCTATGACATGAAGACTGATTCTGTGCTCACATGAAGCCTGAATCTCTGTTATGGGACCTCTTTCCTCTGCCTGGGTGCCGGGGCCTAAATATGTGACAGTGGCCTGTTTCAGTGGTGGGTGACGTGAAGCCTGATTCTCTGCTATGACATGAAGAGACTGATTCTCTGCTGACATGAAGCCAGATTCTCTGCTATGGCATGAAGAGACTGATTCTCTGCTGACATGAAGCCAGATTCTCTGCTATGGCATGAAGAGACTGTTTCTCTGCTGACGTGAAGCCTGATTCTCTGCTATGGGACCTCTGTCCAAATGATATTGGTTAATTTTTAATTTTTAATTTTTTTTTAAATTCATTTCCCTATCCACATTTGTTTGCAGGGGATTTACCTACATGTTGCTGCCTTTTGCAGCCCTCTAGCTCTTTCCTGGGCTGTTTTACAGCCTTTTTAGTGCCGAAAAGTTCGGGTTCCCATTGACTTTAATGGGGTTCGGGTTCGGGACGAAGTTCGGGTCGGGTTCGGATCCCGAACCCGAACATTTCCGGGAGGTTCGGCCGAACTTGTCGAACCCGAACATCCAGGTGTTCGCTCAACTCTAATTATGGACACTATATTAGGCCCACATTATTGGAATTTGCAATAAAGACACAATTTTCTGATGTAGTACAGTATTGGTTACAGAACTCCACAGATTATGGACACTATATTAGGCCCAGATTTATGGAATTTGCAATACAGAGGCAGGGTGACGTGAAGCCTGATTCTCTGCTGACATGAAGCCTGAATCTCTGTTACGGGACCTCTCTCCTCTGCCTTGGTGCCTGGGCCTAAATGTGTGACAGTGGCCTCTTCCAGTGGTGGGTGACGTGAAGCCTGATTCTCTGCTATGACATGAAGACTGATTCTCTGCTGACATGAAGCCTGAATCTCTGTTACGGGACCTCTCTCCTCTGTCTGGGTGCCGGGGCCTAAATATGTGACAGTGGCCTGTTCCAGTGGTGGGTGACGTGAAGCCTGATTCTCTGCTATTACATGAAGACTCATTCTGTGCTGACATGAAGCCAGATTCTCTGTTACAGGACCTCTCTACTCTGTCTGGGTGTCGGGGCCTAAATATGTGACAGTGGCCTGTTCCTGTGGTGGGTGACATGAAGCCTGATTCTCTGCTATGACATGAAGACTGATTCTGTGCTCACATGAAGCCTGAATCTCTGTTATGGGACCTCTCTCCTCTGCCGGGGCCTAAATATGTGACAGTGGCCCATTTCAGTGGTGGGTGACGTGAAGCCTGATTCTCTGCTATGACATGAAGACTGATTCTCTGCTGACATGAAGCCTGAATCTCTGTTACGGGACCTCTCTCCTCTGCCTGGGTGCCTGGGCCTAAATATGTGACAGTGGCCTGTTCCAGTGGTGGGTGACGTGAAGCCTGATTCTCTGCTATGACATGAAGACTGATTCTCTGCTGACATGAAGCCTGAATCTCTGTTATGGGACCTCTCTCCTCTGCCTGGGTGCCTGGGCCTAAATATGTGACAGTGGCCTGTTCCAGTGGTGGGTGAGGTGAAGCCTGATTCTCTGCTATGACATGAAGACTGATTCTCTGCTGACATGAAGCCTGAATCTCTGTTATGGGACCTTTCTCCTCTGTCTGGGTGCCGGGGCCTAAATATGTGACAGTGGCCTGTTCCAGTAGTGGGTGACGTGAAGCCTGATTCTCTGCTATGACATGAAGACTGATTCTCTGCTGACATGAAGCCTGAATCTCTGTTATGGGACCTTTCTCCTCTGTCTGGGTGCCGGGGCCTAAATATGTGACAGTGGCCTGTTCCAGTAGTGGGTGACGTGAAGCCTGATTTTCTGCTATGACACGAAGACTGATTCTCTGCTGACATGAAGCCTGAATCTCTGTTACGGGACCTCTCTCCTCTGCCTGGGTGCCTGGGCCTAAATATGTGACAGTGGCCTGTTCCAGTGGTGGGTGACGTGAAGCCTGATTCTCTGCTATGACATGAAGACTGATTCTCTGCTGACATGAAGCCTGAATCTCTGTTACGGGACCTCTGTCCAATTGATATTGGTTAATTTTTTATTTTTTATTTTTTTTTAAATTCATTTCCCTATCCACATTTGTTTGCAGGGGATTTACCTACATGTTGCTGCCTTTTGCAGCCCTCTATCTCTTTCCTGGGCTGTTTTACAGCCTTTTTAGTGCCGAAAAGTTCGGGTTCCCATTGACTTCAATGGGGTTCGGGTTCGGGACGAAGTTCGGGTCGGGTTCGGATCCCGAACCCGAACATTTCCGGGAAGTTCGGCCGAACTTCTCGAACCCGAACATCCAGGTGTTCGCTCAACTCTAATTATGGACACTATATTAGGCCCACATTATTGGAATTTGCAATAAAGACACAATTTTCTGATGTAGTACAGTATTGGTTACAGAACTCCACAGATTATGGACACTATATTAGGCCCAGATTTATGGAATTTGCAATACAGAGGCAGGGTGACGTGAAGCCTGATTCTCTGCTGACATGAAGCCTGAATCTCTGTTACGGGACCTCTCTCCTCTGCCTTGGTGCCTGGGCCTAAATGTGTGACAGTGGCCTCTTCCAGTGGTGGGTGACGTGAAGCCTGATTCTCTGCTATGACATGAAGACTGATTCTGTGCTGACATGAAGCCTGAATCTCTGTTATGGGACCTTTCTCCTCTGTCTGGGTGCCGGGGCCTAAATATGTGACAGTGGCCTGTTCCAGTAGTGGGTGACGTGAAGCCTGATTCTCTGCTATGACATGAAGACTGATTCTCTGCTGACATGAAGCCTGAATCTCTGTTATGGGACCTCTCTCCTCTGCCTGGGTGCCTGGGCCTAAATATGTGACAGTGGCCTGTTCCAGTGGTGGGTGACGTGAAGCCTGATTCTCTGCTATGACATGAAGACTGATTCTCTGCTGACATGAAGCCTGAATCTCTGTTACGGGACCTCTGTCCAATTGATATTGGTTAATTTTTTATTTTTTATTTTTTTTTAAATTCATTTCCCTATCCACATTTGTTTGCAGGGGATTTACCTACATGTTGCTGCCTTTTGCAGCCCTCTAGCTCTTTCCTGGGCTGTTTTACAGCCTTTTTAGTGCCGAAAAGTTCGGGTTCCCATTGACTTCAATGGGGTTCGGGTTCGGGACGAAGTTCGGGTCGGGTTCGGATCCCGAACCCGAACATTTCCGGGAAGTTCGGCCGAACTTTTCGAACCCGAACATCCAGGTGTTCGCTCAACTCTAATTATGGACACTATATTAGGCCCACATTATTGGAATTTGCAATAAAGACACAATTTTCTGATGTAGTACAGTATTGGTTACAGAACTCCACAGATTATGGACACTATATTAGGCCCAGATTATTGGAATTTGCAATACAGAGGCAGTTTTCGGATGCAGGACAGTATATGTCACAGAAACCCACAGAATATCGACACTATATTAGGCCCAGATTATTGGAATTTGCAATACAGACACTGTTTTCTGAGGTAGTACAGTATTGGTTACAGAACACCACAGATTATGGACACTATATTAGGCCCAGTTTATTGGAATTTGCAATACAGATACAGTTTTCGGATGCAGAACAGTATATGTCACAGAACACCACAGATTTTGGACACTATATTAGGCCCACATTATTGGAATTTGCAATAAAGACACCGTTTTCGGATGCAGGACAGTATATGTCACAGAAACCCACAGAATATGGACACTATATTGGGCCCAGATTTTTGAAATCTGCAATACAGACACTGTTTTCTGAGGTAGTTCAGTATTGGTTACAGAACACCACAGATTATGGACACTATAATAGGCCCAAATTATTGGAATTTGTAATACAGACACTGTTTGCAGATGTAGTTCAGTATTTTTTTTACACAAAGCCACACACTGTGGACACTAGATGTAACCCAGATTATTAAAGACACAGTCTGCGGATGATGTACAGTATATGTCACTAATAGGTATAAAATAAAAATATCTTGCTGCTGTCAAACACACACAGTGGTCCATAAAATGACTTTGGGGTCTTTAAAAAGCTTTTGGTAGTAAAAACAGCAAATTTCTCTCCCTGCACTATGTGTCCCTTCCTCAGCACTGTCCCTGAGACTGCAGGTAAATAGATTGCTCGCTCATCACTAGTACTGAATACACTGTATTCCCATGCACCCCTTCCACCACAAAAAAGAGTATATGGTTCAATCTCCCTTTTCTCGCCCTCCTCCACTTCCATCATATCAACATGCTTATTAGTCTGCCCTCGCTCCTAATGTTGTAGAGGGTCAGCTCACCTGCAGGCCCTCGCATGTAATGTTTTAGAGCAACTGTCCCCAACCGCCGGGCCGCGGCCCAGGACCGGGCCGTGGAGGATTGCTAGCCGGGCCGTGGCGATCAGGGCAGTCTTTAACTCTGTACTAATGAAGCGCTTCCATTATGGAAGCGCTTCATTAGTACAGAAGGACCAGGGAGCGGTGAAGGATCTGTACTCACCGCTTCCTGGTCCTCGGCTCGGCTATCGGCTGTGCAGGGCTGCGCACAGCGTGAGGTCTCTCTGTGACCTCACACTGTGCGCCGCTATACACAGCCAGCCGACAGCAGAATGAAAAGGATCGCGATGGTGACCAGGAGCAGGAGAGGTAAGTGGTTGACATGAGGGGCTAATGGGGGCTTATGGCTGACATGAGGGGCTAATGGGGGGCTTATGGTTGACATGAGGGGCTAATGGGGGGCTTATGGCTGACATGAGGGGCTAATGGGGGGCTTATGGCTGACATGAGGGGCTAATGGGGGGCTTATGGCTGACATGAAGGGCTAATGGGGGGCTTATGGCTGACATGAGGGGCTAATGGGTGGCTTATGGCTGACATGAGGGGCTAATGGGTGGTTTATGTCTGACATGAGGGGCTAATGGGTGGCTTATGGCTGACATGAGGGGCTAATGGGGGGCTTATGGCTGACATGAGGGGCTAATGGGGGGCTTATGGCTGACATGAGGGGCTAATGGGGGGCTTATGGCTGACATGAGAGGCTAATGGGGGGCTTATGGCTGACATTGGGGGGCTTATGGCTGACATTGGGGGGGTTTATGGCTGACATTGGGGGGGGTTTATGGCTGACATTGGGGGGTTTATGGCTGACATTGGGGGGTTTATAGCTGACATTGGGAGGGTTTATGGCTGACATTGGGGGCTGATAGATGGCTAAAGGTTTGGGGGTTGATCTGAGCCATTGTGGGTCTGATCTGAGGTCTGATTAACATTGGGGGTCTGATTGCTGGTCTGACCTGAGGTGTAATGAAATTTTTTTTTCTTATTGTTCTCCTCTAAAACTAGGTGCATCTTATAGGGCGAAAAATACGGTACAGTGCAGCAGAGACCAGTGCAGCAGAGACCAGTGCAGCAGAGACCATAGTCAGTTTATATAGTCATTATATAGTGTTATATATTTTAATATGCACCTTGTGTTTTGTTATGCACGTGAATCAGTCAGCCCCCCCACCCCCTAAGCCCCGCCCCAGAACCCCCGCCCCCTTCCCCCCCCACCCGGTCCCTGGGAAAATTGTCTTGCATGAAACCGGTCCTTGGTGCAAAAAAGGTTGGGGACCACTGTTTTAGAGGGTCAGCTCATTAGCAGGCCCTCAACCATAATGTTTTACAGGATCAGCTCACCAGCAGGCCCTCACCTACAATCTTTTAGAGGGTCAGCTCACCTGCAAGCCCTCAAATATAATGTTTTAGAGCAGGGGTGTCCAAACTATTTTCGAGGAGGGCCAGATTTGATAAAGTGAACATGTGCGAGGGCCGACCATTTTGCCCAACATTCTTTGAACCATTAAAATTACATGCAAATTAACTATTTTATGCAAATTTTATTGCAAACGGCATACCTTTCATTTTGTGACTTGGATGACAAATCTAAACAGGTGTTAAATCCCTCTGCCTTCAATATAAAAAACAGGAGGCAGAACTATGTACATTACAAGGTTGTCTGTTAACTTTTACATTTCAAAAATGTGAACAGGAACATAACACCAAGTATACACATATGTTCAAATATATTTATAACTGATTGACCAACTGACATTGAAGGGAACCTGTTATCAACTTTATTCCGCCCATACTATACTAAAGGCAGAATAAAGTAGAGACAGGTGAGTTGATTTCAGCGGTCTGTCAAGTTAAAAGTAAGTGGTTGCCGAGAACCAACATCACAATCATGGCAGACTGGGCCTGGAAAAGAGTCACGGCCTCCTGAGAAGAGTCCTGGTTATTCATGAATTCCTGCTCTCCTGCCCACCTGCTGATGACTGAGTCTTCTACCTAGTTTTCTCCCTTTCTCACTAGGAGAGAACTGCCAATCATCAGCAGATGGACGGGGAGAGCAGGAGATTATGAATAACCAGGACTCTTCTCAGGTAGATTTGACTCTTTTCAAGGCCTGGGCTGCAATGATTATGTTGGTGGTTCACAGCAACCACTTACTTTTAGCTCATGAGGGGCACACCGCTGAGATCATCATTTCTGTCACTAATTTAGGCTACTTTCACACCTGCGTTAGGTGCGGATCCGTCTGGTATCTGCACAGACGGATCCGCACCTATAATGCAAACGCTTAGATCCGTTCAGAACGGATCCGTTTGCATTAACATGAACAAAAAACAAAAAAACTAAAATCTTTTTTTTTTTGTTCATGATAATCCAAACGGATCCGTTTTGACTTTACATTGAAAGTCAATCGGGGACGGATCCGTTTGAAAATTGAGCCATATTGTGTCAACTTCAAACGGATCCGTCCCCATTGACTTAGGCTACTTTCACACTAGCGTTCGGAGCGGATCCGTCTGATGTTTCATCAGACGGATCCGCTCCGATAATGCAGACGTTTGCATCCGTTCAGAACGGATCCATCTGCATTATTACTTAGAAAATTTTCTAAGTCTGAAAGTAGCCTGAGCGGATCCGTTCAGACTTTACATTGAAAGTCAATGGGGAACGGATCCGCTTGAAGATTGAGCCATATAGTGTCATCTTCAAGCGGATCCGTCCCCATTGACTTACATTGTAAGTGTGGACGGATCCGCTCGCCTCCGCACGGCCAGGCGGACACCCGAACGCTGCAAGCAGCGTTCAGGTGTCCGCTCACTGAGCGGAGCGGAGGCTGAGCGGAGGCTGAGCGGAGGCTGAGCGCTGGCAGGCGGATGCATTCTCAGTGGATCCGCCTCCACTGAGAATGCATTGGGGCCAGACGGATGCGTTCGGGGCCGCTCGTGAGCCCCTTCAAACGGAGCGCACGAGCGGACACCCGAACGCTAGTGTGAAAGTAGCCTTACATTGTAAGTCTGGACGGATCCGTTTGCCTCCGCATGGCCAGGCGGACACCCGAACGCTGCAAGCTGCGTTCAGGGGTCCGCCTGCTGAGCGGAGCGGAGGACAAACGGTGCCAGACTGATGCATTCTGAGCGGATCCGCCTCCACTCAGAATGCATTAGGGCTGGACGGATCCGTTCGGGGCCGCTTGTGAGAGCCTTCAAACGGAACTCACAAGCGGAGCCCCGAACGCTAGTGTGAAAGTAGCCTAATGCTGCCCTCAGTGAGGTCAGCATAAAGTTGATGACAGGTTCCCTTTAACTGAGATTTTACAATGTATTCATCTCAACTGAAAAAAATCTTGCCTGCACTAATGTGAAGGGTGAAACTGAGATCTGGACTGCAGCAGATAGGCTAGATCTGGTTCAAAGGCTGTGGTTTTGATGCGCAAAATATCACGCAAGTGAGAGTCACTTAGTCTTGTCCGCATGCGATTCTTGTTAAGGTTCATAACAGAGAATGTCTTCTCACACAAATATGTTGAGCCAAACAAGCTCAGCATTTTCTTTGCCAATGTTAGAATCTCTTTAAAACGGCTCTTATCCAGTTGGCTGTAAAATTTCACAAGAGAGAGCTGTTGGTGCCGACTGCGTAACTCACTGTCACAATGCAGGTCAATGAGCTCGAGCTGCAGCTGATCTGGAGCATTGTCGGGGTCAACAGAGAATGGAGAGGAGAAAAGGGTGATCTCCTTTTCAATAGCTGCAAAATCTTGGAAGCGCCGTCTAAACTCCCCAGCAAGAGATACGATGTCTGCTGCATACCTGCTAGTTTGCACACTGATATCATCCTGTGGAAAACTGTTCATTATTTCCTGCAACGCTGAAAAATGAATGGTATTGGGCGGTGTTTGTGACAAATGCTTTTGGAAAAGTTGCAGCTTTGTTCCAAAGGCTTTGAGGTGTGAAAAAGCTGGTTCACCGCTGCATCTTTGCCCTGAAGACTCGTGTTCAGTACATTCAGATGCTTTGTTATGTCGACTAGAAACCCTAAATCAGCCAGCCAAATAGGATCAGATAGTTCTCGCATCGGTTGTCCCTTTGTTTCCAAGAATTCTCCAATTTATTTTCTGAGAGAGTAGAAACGCTGCAGTGCAGACCCTCGAATGATACAATGCAGTTTAATAGCTTTGCCTCCTTCTTCGATCACCTTGTTACAGATTAGGGTTGATAATCCACTTCGTTCACCAGCCATGGCAGGTGCCCCATCAGTAATTATCCCAGTAACTTTGTTCCAAGGCAGTTTCATGTCATCTATGGCAGAACTAACAGAAACAAATAAATCTGTTCCTCTTGTTTGGTCCTTAAGGCTCTGGAGGTCAAGTAGCTCTTCAGTCACATTCATTTCATCGTCCACCCCTCTCAGAAAAATCAGCAACTGAGCTGTGTCGGAGAGGTCCTATGCTTTCATCACAGGCTATTGAAAAGAAGTCAAAATCAACTCCTTTTGACGTTAACTGTCTCTTAATATCTGATGAAATTTCTTCTACTCTCCGTGCTACAGTGTTACGAGCCAGGCAAATTTTGGAAAACTCGGACTTCTTCTCGGGACAGATATTCTGCACCATTTTCATAACGCAGTCTTTAATAAAGTCACCCTCAGCAAAAGATTTGCAATTTTTAGCAATTAATGTTGCTACCTCATAGCTAGCCCTTGTGGCATTTTCATTTGACTCACGGGCTCTTGTAAAAAATCGCTGTTGAGACATTAAAACAGCTTCAAGTTGCTTCACCTTGTCACTGCGGTCGCGCCCTGGTAGCTTGACGTATATGCTGTGTCTCGACTGGTAGTGTCTCTCGACATTAAATTCCTTATTAACAGCCACAGTCTCTTGGCATATTAGACAAACACAGTGATTCCGTATTTCAGTGAAAAAATGTTCCACTTTCCACCTGTCCTGGAAGCGGCGTCCCTCACTGTCAACTTTTCGTTTCTTATTTGTAGTTGCCATTATAAAAATTGGCCAGATGGGGAGAAGTTATTTGTAGAGAGTGCTAGGAGCACAATCAGATAATCAGATTATAGCCCAGTGACGTACAGTGAGGGGTTAATGAAGGGTATGACAGCTTGCTACCACTGATTCGGATTATGCCCCCTTTTCTGCTTTAGTTCACAGCCCAGCCTGCAAGTGTGTGTTTTTTTCCCTCAATAGACTCAAATAGGCTCAATAGCCCTTATGGTCGCTCTGGCCTTGTGGCTGTAAGTGTGGAGGCGCAGGGAGAAGGAAAGGCGACGTTAATTGGTGATGATTTTGATTATTATGTTTGGACCTGGAACTCAGCTCTAGAACGCAGCCAGAAATGTTTTAATAATTTTTTTCTTCTACATTTGGGACCTTCACACTGTATAAATGTCCTCTGGGGGTAATGTGACCGTGGAGGTAGGAGACCTCAACAAACTGCAACTTAATCGATCACAATTATATGTTATGTGCAGTATGACCGATATTCTGGCCTTACAAGAGTAGAAAAGCCGAGATCTCGCGATGTCCGAGATCTCGTGACGTCAGAGATCTCGTGACATCTGAGATTTGGACTTTCCTTCTCCCTGAGCCCAAATCCCGCGAGATCTCGGACGTTGTGAGATCTCGGCTTTCCTTCTCTGTGAAGGCAAAGACCAAATCTCGCGTGATCTCGGACGTCGCCGCGAGATTTGGCCTTTGCTGATGCAGCCTCTTCCTGTAAAGCTGGCGGTGACTGGTGAGAGGGGCCGGGGGCCGGAATACCCACAATTTAATCAAACCTCTGGGGGGCCGTTTTACTCCGGACCGCGGGCCGGACTTTGGACATGCCTGTTTTAGAGGGTCAGCTCACCAGCAGGCCCCCATCTACAATCTTTTAGATGGCCAGCTGACCTGCAGGCCCTCGCATATAATGTTTTAGAGGGTCAGCTCACTAGCAGGCCCTCACCTAAAATCTTTTAGAGGATCAGCTCGCCTGAAGGCCCTCACATATAATGTTTTAGAGGGTCAGCTCACCAGCAGGCCCTCACCTACAATCTTTTAGAGGGCCAGCTCACCTGCAGGACCTCACATGTAATGTTTTAGAGGGTCAGCTCACCAGCAGGCCTACAACCATAATGTTTTACAGGGTCAGCTCACCAGTTGGCCCTCACCTACAATCTTTTAGGCCCTCACCTACAATCTTTTAGAGGGCCAGCTCACCTGCAGGCCCTCGCATGTAATGTTTTAGAGGGTCAGCTCACCAGCAGGCCCTCACCTACTATCTTGTAGAGGGTCATCTCACCTGCAGGCCCTAACATGTAATGTTTTAGAGGGTCAGCAAACCAGAGGGCCCTCACCTACAATCTTTTAGAGGGTCAGCTCACCTGTAGGCCCTCGCTTATAATGTTTTTGAGGGTCAGCTCACCAGCATGCACTCGCCCATAATGTTTTACAGGGTCAGCTCACCTGCAGGCCCTCGCCCATAATTTTTTTAATGGATAGCTAAGCAGCAGGCACTCACCCATAATTTTTTCGATGCTCAGCTCTGCAGCAGACCCTCACCCCTAATGTTTTAGATAGTTAGCTCAGCAGCAGGCCCTTGCTCCTAATATATATATGAAAGAATGTTCCTAACAATTTTTCCTCTAAAATCGATTTTATCTTCGGTTTTGTGCGCATTATTGTCAGTCTATAAAAGTGGCGTACTACTAGGACATCATCGTTACCAGAAGCGACCTGGGAGTCCAAGATGCATCCAGACATCCTCCCCATGCTGTTCCTAAACCATTTCGGTGGTGTTTCCATCAATTTCTGACCTTTTCATATGAACCAGACACCCTCCCCTTTTCAGAGCCGAGGGTGCCTGGTTTAATGCTCAGGTTCTCCCAATGACTCCCACTATGCTTTTGTGCTCGTTAGAGCACCCGAGCATCCCGAGGTGTTTGACCCGAGCTCCCGAACACCCGAGCACTTTGGTGCTCAATCAACACTAGTGTTCATCGCAGATCAGCTGATGTAGAGTGCCAGACTACACTGTGTGATGAATGTGCTTAACATTATTCAATAGCGGCCAACTGCATACGTGTTGAGACATTAAAACAGCTTCAAGTTGCTTCACCTTGTCACTGCGGTCGCGCCCTGGTAGCTTGACGTATATGCTGTGTCTCGACTGGTAGTGTCTCTCGACATTAAATTCCTTATTAACAGCCACAGTCTCTTGGCATATTAGACAAACACAGTGATTCCGTATTTCAGTGAAAAAATGTTCCACTTTCCACCTGTCCTGGAAGCGGCGTCCCTCACTGTCAACTTTTCGTTTCTTATTTGTAGTTGCCATTATAAAAATTGGCCAGATGGGGAGAAGTTATTTGTAGAGAGTGCTAGGAGCACAATCAGATAATCAGATTATAGCCCAGTGACGTACAGTGAGGGGTTAATAAAGGGTATGACAGCTTGCTACCACTGATTCGGATTATGCCCCCTTTTCTGCTTTAGTTCACAGCCCAGCCTGCAAGTGTGTGTTTTTTTCCCTCAATAGACTCAAATAGGCTCAATAGCCCTTATGGTCGCTCTGGCCTTGTGGCTGTAAGTGTGGAGGCGCAGGGAGAAGGAAAGGCGACGTTAATTGGTGATGATTTTGATTATTATGTTTGGACCTGGAACTCAGCTCTAGAACGCAGCCAGAAATGTTTTAATAATTTTTTTCTTCTACATTTGGGACCTTCACACTGTATAAATGTCCTCTGGGGGTAATGTGACCGTGGAGGTAGGAGACCTCAACAAACTGCAACTTAATCGATCACAATTATATGTTATGTGCAGTATGACCGATATTCTGGCCTTACAAGAGAAGAAAAGCCGAGATCTCGCGATGTCCGAGATCTCGTGACGTCAGAGATCTCGTGACATCTGAGATTTGGACTTTCCTTCTCCCTGAGCCCAAATCCCGCGAGATCTCGGACGTTGTGAGATCTCGGCTTTCCTTCTCT
This sequence comes from Bufo bufo, assembly GCF_905171765.1. Taxonomy (NCBI): domain Eukaryota; kingdom Metazoa; phylum Chordata; class Amphibia; order Anura; family Bufonidae; genus Bufo; species Bufo bufo. The sequence continues at coordinate 222,366,297 of NC_053394.1, forward strand.
GTGAAGGCAAAGACCAAATCTCGCGTGATCTCGGACGTCGCCGCGAGATTTGGCCTTTGCTGATGCAGCCTCTTCCTGTAAAGCTGGCGGTGACTGGTGAGAGGGGCCGGGGGCCGGAATACCCACAATTTAATCAAACCTCTGGGGGGCCGTTTTACTCCGGACCGCGGGCCGGACTTTGGACATGCCTGTTTTAGAGGGTCAGCTCACCAGCAGGCCCCCATCTACAATCTTTTAGATGGCCAGCTGACCTGCAGGCCCTCGCATATAATGTTTTAGAGGGTCAGCTCACTAGCAGGCCCTCACCTAAAATCTTTTAGAGGATCAGCTCGCCTGAAGGCCCTCGCATATAATGTTTTAGAGGGTCAGCTCACCAGCAGGCCCTCACCTACAATCTTTTAGAGGGCCAGCTCACCTGCAGGACCTCACATGTAATGTTTTAGAGGGTCAGCTCACCAGCAGGCCTACAACCATAATGTTTTACAGGGTCAGCTCACCAGTTGGCCCTCACCTACAATCTTTTAGAGGGTCAGCTCACCTGTAGGCCCTCGCATATAATGTTTTAGAGTGTCAGCTCACCAGCAGGCCCTCACCTACAATCTTTTAGAGGGTCAGCTCACCTGCAGGCCCTTGCATATAATGTTTTAGAGGGTCAGCTCACCAGCAGGCCCTCACCTACAATCTTTTAGAGGGCCAGCTCACCTGCAGGACCTCACATGTAATGTTTTAGAGGGTCAGTTCACCAGCAGGCCCTCAACCATAATGTTTTACAGGGTCAGCTCACCTGCAGGCCCTCACATATAATGTTTTAGAGGGTCAACTCACCAGCAGGCCCTCACCTACAATCTTTTAGAGGGCCAGCTCACCTGCAGGCCCTCGCATGTAATGTTTTAGAGGGTCAGCTCACCAGCAGGCCCTCACCTACTATCTTGTAGAGGGTCATCTCACCTGCAGGCCCTAACATGTAATGTTTTAGAGGGTCAGCAAACCAGAGGGCCCTCACCTACAATCTTTTAGAGGGTCAGCTCACCTGTAGGCCCTCGCTTATAATGTTTTTGAGGGTCAGCTCACCAGCATGCACTCGCCCATAATGTTTTACAGGGTCAGCTCACCTGCAGGCCCTCGCCCATAATTTTTTTAATGGATAGCTAAGCAGCAGGCACTCACCCATAATTTTTTCGATGCTCAGCTCTGCAGCAGACCCTCACCCCTAATGTTTTAGATAGTTAGCTCAGCAGCAGGCCCTTGCTCCTAATGTTTTCGAGGGTCACCAGCAGGCCATCAATCATAATTTTTCAAGGCTGTATGATGCACTACTTTATGTGTAATAAAGGGTGTATTGGAGTGCCGGTTCCTTGTAATTTTTGGAAGCCCTTTCACTTAGTGCATAGGCTTTATGAGTGTTGGAGTCCCACTCCCTGAACAATTGTACCACAATGTGAATGAGGCCCTCCATTATGTTATATACAGGTTGTATCAGAGTGCCTGTTGAGTGTTATTTTTGGCAGCACTTGCACTTTATATACAAGTATATATATATGAAAGAATGTTCCTAACAATTTTTCCTCTAAAATCGATTTTATCTTCGGTTTTGTGCGCATTATTGTCAGTCTATAAAAGTGGCGTACTACTAGGACATCATCGTTCCCAGAAGCGACCTGGGAGTCCAAGATGCATCCAGACATCCTCCCCATGCTGTTCCCAAACCATTTCGGTGGTGTTTCCATCAATTTCTGACCTTTTCATATGAACCAGACACCCTCCCCTTTTCAGAGCAGAGGGTGCCTGGTTTAATGCTCAGGTTCTCCCAATGACTCCCACTATGCTTTTGTGCTCATTAGAGCACCCGAGCATCCCGAGGTGTTTGACCCGAGCTCCCGAACACCCGAGTACTTTGGTGCTCAATCAACACTAGTGTTCATCGCAGATCAGCTGATGTAGAGTGCCAGACTACACTGTGTGATGAATGTGCTTAACATTATTCAATAGCGGCCAACTGCATACGTGTTCCTTCAAGGTCCCCAGGTGCAGACACGCAAAACATTTGAATATACTAATATATTTTGAATCATTAAATCTAAAAAAAAAAATAACAAAGTTTTTTCCTCCAGGGGGTAAAATGTTCATAATAAGAGAAGCCTTTTTTTTTTTTAGATGCATAAAAGTTAATTGTACTAGCCCAAGACTTCAGTGCAGATGTTGAATTAATTCTGTTTATAGATGCTATATTAAAAACTATAAGAAAAACTTTACAGTCTATTATATATAACTACTGCCATCTGGAAGAATCTGGAAGAAAGAACTTCTGAGTGACCTTAAGTTATCTCAGTATCACTCATGCCTTGCAGTGATATGAGTGACAAATTCAACTGTCATCCTGCGCTATATATTTTAATCACAAGATGTTTCATTTGTTTGAGTCATGATGGGGACACTTTCAGAACGCAGAAAAAAATCGACTTTGTAATATTAATTCTTATTTTAAGACCATACAATTTCTCAAATTACAAAACCTCTATTTTGCATGTTTTTTTAACCTTCCAATGAAACCTTGAAAATGCAAAATAACAGGAAATGGAGGATAATTGTGAAGGGTCTGTTCAACAATAAAGGAGTTGTCCTTGTTCAAGTAGCCTATTCCATATTACCTAATATTATTTTATTTATTTATTTTACTCACTTTTATAGTACTACTATATTCAGCAGCACTTTACAGATATTAGCATCACACTGTCCCCAATGGGGCTCATAATCTAAGTTCCTTATCAGTATGTCTTTGGAGTGTGGGAGAACATGCAAACCTCACGCAGATGTTGTCCTTAGGAGTTTAGCGGGGGTAGGAGGAGCAGGGTTTTGACATGCCAGGCTAGGACTATTGTACCAGATAAAAAAATAAAATAAAAATGTGCAGTATATTCAGTTATATTTCTTGCAAACCAAAATAGCTCAAAAGAGCAATAAATAATAAAACATTGTAAGATTTAATGTGAAAATGTTTGTTTTTATATGCCATCACTGCCTACTGTATTCACATTGTGCAAAAAATACAATGGACTCTAGAAAACTCTTCATGGTCATTTATTTTTTATTTTTCTTGAAACAGTAAAATTAAGTGATATAAATTATAACAAACTGGGTTTATTATGAATTTCACAAATATGTACACGTATCTGTCAAACGGACTGGAAGCTCTTCAGGTTCGCATCGGGTGAACCCAGTAAAACAGCAAGCAGCGCCATTTTACTGAACATGTTGTCAAACAAAACCATCATGGATGAAGAAGGATGCTTACATGACCCTTGTAGGAATTGGAGACAGGGCTGCCTTGATTGTCTTAGAGGTTGAAAAACAGCCTCATCAGCCAATCAAAAGTTTCTGCTTAGGATTTCACTAGCTTATTGCCCGCACAGCACCTCAATAGTATTCTGCTGCAGAGCAACTGAATTTTTTTTTGCAAATTATTTTCTTTTTAAACACGTTGCATTACAGCAAAAGCTTTTTTATGGTAATAACACCATTTTTATACCAGCGAAATTAAGTGTAAATTACACTATAGGCTGAAATATAACTGCCTTTCCTGCATCATTATAGGTTAACTACTGACTAAATATTTGTTACTGTAGCTAACAATTTTCAACCCTAACCCCTTTATTAGCATGGATGGTCCAGCCAGACAAAAAATCAGCTATCAATCATCACTGTCATAACAGGGGGAACAAATGAACGCTGGGCACTAGTTAAGGTTGCCACCTTGCTGGTAAACCACCAACCCGGCTGGTATTAAGAGCAGGAGGCTGTTACTTATATTTCATTTATTCATTATTTGAAGGTAAATTACAGTAGCCTAGGTTGTATAAGATACCTAAGTTCTACTAACGACTATATCTTAGAATATTTAGCAAATCTAGTTATGAGCTTGGTCATATTGCAAATAGGGATGAGCGAACCCGAACTGTATAGTTCGGGTTCGTACCGAATTTTGGGGTGTCCGTGACACGGACCCGAACCCGAACATTTTCGTAAAAGTCCGGGTTCGGGTTCGGTGTTCGGCTCATTCTTGGCGTTTTTGAAAGGCTGCAAAGCAGCCAATCAACAAGCGTCATACTACTTGCCCCAAGAGGCCATCACAGCCATGCCTACTATTAGCATGGCTGTGATTGGCCAGTGCAGCATGTGACCCAGCCTCTATTTAAGCTGGAGTCACGTAGCGCCGCACGTCACTCTGCTATGATCAGTATAGGGAGAGGTTGCAGCTGCGACGTTAGGGCGAGATTAGGCAGATTAACTCCTCCAAAAGACTTCATTCTGTGATCGATCTGCAGCTGTAAATCATTGTAGTGCTATTATTGACTTGCTCACTTTTTTGAGGCTGCCCAGAGTGTTTTTAGATCACTTTTTTTCTGGGGTGATCGGCGGCCATTTTGTGACTTGTGGTGCGCCAGCACAAGCTATCACCAAGTGTATTGTCACGGAACCATGAACCAGACGTACAACAAGAGATAAGTGAAAATAAGAAGGCTTTATTGAAAATAAAGCTGTAAAGCAAAAGTCCAAACGGATGGTGAAACCGAGCAGAGTCTTTGCGAAGCCAGAGGTCAGGAACCAGAAGGGTAGTCAGACGAAGCCAGGATCAGGAACCAGCAGGGTAGTCAGACGAAGCCAGGATCAGGAACCAGCAGGGTAGTCAGACGAAGCCAGGATCAGGAACCAGAAGCAGCAGCAGTCTTAGAAGCATGTGAACACAAGAGGACCAAGCAAGGAACTGAAGCCACAGACCTCCTATATATATGAGCTAGGCATCCAGCTCCTCCCAGGGGAAGGAGGAGCCGCAGGGTGGAAGGCTACAAGAAACCCAGAAACCAAGATGGCCGCCAGCACATGTCAAACGAAGGAGAGCAGCAAGCAGGTAAGACCATGACAGTACCTCCCCCTCAAGGGCCCCTCCTCCGCGGAGCACAAAACGGTTTCTGAGGGAAGCGTGCGTGGAAGGCTCGGAGCAAGGCAGGAGCATGGACATCTGCGGAGGGAACCCAGGAACGCTCCTCTGGACCATAACCACGCCAATGGACCAAAAACTGCAACCGACCGCGGACCAGGCGTGAGTCCAGGATATTGCTCACCTCATATTCCTCACGATTGCCCACTTGGACCGGACGAGGCCGAGGAACCGAGGAAGTGAAACGATTACACACCAGTGGCTTCAACAGGGAGACATGAAACACGTTGGAGATCCGCATGCCAGGAGGAAGCGCAAGGGCATAGGCTACCGGGTTTACCCTGCAAAGCACTCGGAAGGGACCAACAAAGCGAGGCGCCAGCTTGGGAGTGGGCACTCGAAGGTTGAGGTTGCGGGTGGACAACCATACACGGTCTCCGACCTGGTAGGAAGGAGCAGGCGCTCGTCTGCGATCAGCCTGGAGTCTCTGGCGCTGCGCAGAGACCTCAAGAGACTTCTGGATCTGTACCCAAGAAGCACGTAGGACGGAAAGGTGATCCTCCACAGCCGGAATATCCTGGGGAGAGAATACCTCCGGTAACACGGCAGGTTGGAACCCATAATTGGCCATGAAGGGAGACGTCCCAGAGGAAGAGTTCACCGCCGTGTTCCTGGCAAACTCAGCCCAAGGCAGGAGGTCAACCCAATTGTCTTGGTGATCGGAGACATAGCAACGAAGGAATTGCTCCAAGGCCTGATTGGATCGTTCTGCGGCCCCATTGGACTGAGGGTGGTAGGCCGAGGAGAAGGAGAGATGAATCCCCAACTGGGAGCAAAAGGCGCGCCAGAACCTGGACACAAACTGACTCCCCCGATCCGACACAATCTCCTTAGGCAAACCGTGCAACCGGAAGACCTCCCTGGCAAAAATCGTGGCCAACTCTTGTGCAGAGGGTAACTTCTTGAGAGGAACACAGTGGCACATTTTGGAAAACCGATCCACAATCATGAGAATGACCGTATGGCCTCGGGATGCAGGGAGGTCCACAATGAAATCCATCCCCAGGTGTGACCATGGGCGCTCCCCGGTGGCTATGGGTTGCAGAAGGCCCAACGGAAGGTGCCGAGGGGACTTACTCTGGGCACAAACGGAGCATGCCACTACATATGCGGCGATGTCGGAACGTAGGGAAGGCCACCAGAACAGACGTGAAACAGCCCAGGACAGCTGATTCTTTCCAGGATGCCCCGCGGTCTTGGAGTTATGGTAGGTTCGCAACAACCGAGTGCGCAACTCCTCAGGCACAAAACATCTGCCGTTGGGTCTCCCAGAGGGAGCACCAGATTGAGCCGCCAAAATCTGCTCACCCAGGGGAGAGGTCAGGCTGGTGCGAATGGCGGCCAGGATCTGATTCGGAGGTATGACCGAAGTCGGAATCGACTCCTCCCTGGACAGCTCGGAGTACTGCCGTGATAAGGCATCCGCCCTGATGTTCTTGGAACCGGGTAGGTAGGAGACCACGTAATTAAAACGTGACAAGAACAGGGCCCATCTGGCCTGACGTGGTGTCAATCTCTTGGCCTTTAGAAAGGTAGGTCAGATTCTTGTGGTCCGTCAGGATGAGAACCGGAACCACCGAACCCTCGAGCAAGTGCCTCCATTCTTTAAGGGCCTGCACGATGGCCAATAACTCCCTGTCACCAATCTGATAGTTGCACTCCGCGGAAGACAGTTTCCGGGAGTAAAACCCACAAGGAAGCAGAGGACCCTCTGGTGTTCTACGCTGAGACAGAAGGGCGCCTACTCCCGTCTCAGACGCGTCCACCTCGAGGACAAAGGGCAACCCAGGGTTGGGATGCGACAGAATCGGAGCCGACACAAAGGCGGACTTTAGGGCCTCAAAAGCTCGGATGGCCTCGAGCGGCCAGACCTGGGAATTACTGCCCTTCCTGGTCAGATCCGTGAGAGGCTTGGCCAGCATGGAAAAGTCCCTGATGAACTTCCGATAATAATTGGCGAAGCCCAAAAAGCGCTGCAGGGAACGAAGACCACTGGGCTGGGGCCACTGTAAGACAGCCGAAACCTTCTCAGGATCCATGGAGAACCCCTCAGCGGAAATAATGTAACCTAAGAAGGTTACCTGGGATCGGTGAAATTCGCATTTCTCAAGCTTACCGAACAGCTTGTTCTCTCGTAACCGTTGCAACACTCGTCTGACATCCAGAATGTGGGCCTCCATGGATTCAGAATATACCAAGATGTCATCCAAATAGACTACCACACACTGCTGCAACAGGTCACGGAAAACATCGTTGATGAATTCCTGAAAGACTGCGGGCGCATTGCACAACCCAAAGGGCATAACCAAGGATTCGTAATGACCGGTCCTGGTGTTAAACGCGGTCTTCCACTCATCGCCCGCCTTGATCCTTACCAGGTTATATGCCGCCCTCAGGTCGAGTTTGGTAAAGACCGTGGCCCCTTTAAGGCGATCGAACAGCTCGGAAATCAAGGGTATCGGGTAAGCGTTCTTGATCGTGATGCGATTAAGACACCTGTAATCGATGCAAGGCCTCAACTCACCGCCCTTCTTTTTCACAAAGAAAAATCCAGCCCCTGCCGGGGACGAAGATTTGCGAATGTGTCCGCGTGAAAGCGCCTCCCTCACGTACTCCTCCATGGCCTCATTCTCCGCTACCGACAGTGGATAGACTTTGCCACGAGGAGGAACGGCACCAGATTGTAACTCTATGGCACAATCGTATGGGCGGTGCGGAGGTAGGGCAACCGCGCGCACCTTATCGAATACATCCCGGTACTCCTCGTATTCAGGAGGCAACAGAGAGTCCGAGGAAGTACACAGCAACTTGACAGACCCATGGATGCAACTAGCCCCACACTGCGGTGACCACGAGAGGATCTCGACCGATCTCCAATCGAAAGTCGGATTATGCTTCTGGAGCCAGGGGTACCCCAAGACCACCGAGTAGTGTGGAGACGAAATAACCTGGAGGCAGACCGACTCTCTGTGAACGGCACCAATGGCTATCCCCACTGGAAGGGTCTCATGAGTCACGTGTGGCGGCAGAAGGGGTCTGCCGTCTATCGCCTCAAGAGCCAGTGGGGAACCTCGAGCCTGCAGAGGAATGGAATTGGCGGCAGCGAACACACTATCAATGAACAAACCACCAGCACCAGAGTCCACCAACGCCTGGGTCGTCACCGAGCCCCCGACCCAGGAGAGGACAACAGTGATCAGTGGTTTGTCAACACGGGAAACCGGGGACGAGGAGACTCCACCCAAGATCTGCCCCCGACAGGATCTCAGGGTACGAGCGTTTCCCGGACGGTTCGGACATGCCAACCGAAAATGCCCACCGAGACCACAGTACATGCATCGGCCCTCGCGTCTCCGGAGTGCCCTCTCCCCCTCGGACAGGCGAGCAAACCCTAGCTGCATGGGTTCACCCCCAGACAAGTCATCCCCAGGAGGCGTGGGAGGAGAGGGAGGCACGGGTGGGACAGCAAACGTAGGCACCAATCTGTTAGAAGACCTCCGCAGGTTCTCCTTAAAGGAAGGTCTCTCCCTGAGTCTGGTGTCAATCAAAATCAGGAAAGAAATAAGAGACTCAAGCTCAACTGGTAGGTCCTTAGCTGCAACCTCATCCTTCAAGGCATCCGAGAGACCATGAGAGAAAGCAGCGACCAGAGCCTCATTATTCCAGCCCACCTCTGCTGCCAGGGTACGAAACTCAATGGCGTATTCAGCTACGGATCGTGAACCCTGTCTGATGGACATAAGGAGCTTCGCAGCAGAGGCAGCACGAGCCGGCACATCGAATACCTTCCGAAGAGAAGCAACAAAACCGGAAAACTCGGCAACCACCGGATTGTTGTTCTCCCATAAAGGGCTGGCCCAGGCCAAGGCCTTGTCCGAGAGCAGCGAGATCAAGAAGCCCACCTTTGATCTCTCAGTAGGAAAGGCATGTGGCAGCAACTCGAAATAAATGCCCACCTGGTTAAGGAAACCTCGGCACTGAGTTGGCTCTCCCCCAAAGCGCTGTGGAAGAGGGGCAGAACCGGTCATACCCCGAAACACCGCAGGCGCAACAACAGGTGTCGGGGTAGACTCTGGCGCAACAACCGGAGCGGCAGTAGGAGCGAGCCCAGGAGCGACAACCGACCCATCGGCAACGGGAGCGAAATGAGCCGTGCGTTCAAGCAGGGTTTGCAACGCCACAGCGAACCGACCCAACAGGTGATCCTGCTGATCAAGTCTGGCAACCAGCGTGGGTAGCGAGGATGGCCCTGTACCGTCAGAATTCATGGCTTGGTCCTAATGTCACGGAACCATGAACCAGACGTACAACAAGAGATAAGTGAAAATAAGAAGGCTTTATTGAAAATAAAGCTGTAAAGCAAAAGTCCAAACGGATGGTGAAACCGAGCAGAGTCTTTGCGAAGCCAGAGGTCAGGAACCAGAAGGGTAGTCAGACGAAGCCAGGATCAGGAACCAGCAGGGTAGTCAGACGAAGCCAGGATCAGGAACCAGCAGGGTAGTCAGACGAAGCCAGGATCAGGAACCAGAAGCAGCAGCAGTCTTAGAAGCATGTGAACACAAGAGGACCAAGCAAGGAACTGAAGCCACAGACCTCCTATATATATGAGCTAGGCATCCAGCTCCTCCCAGGGGAAGGAGGAGCCGCAGGGTGGAAGGCTACAAGAAACCCAGAAACCAAGATGGCCGCCAGCACATGTCAAACGAAGGAGAGCAGCAAGCAGGTAAGACCATGACATGTATTTAACCATCGATAGTGTGGTTATTTTGTGCTATATCCTACATCAGCTGCAGGCTGAGCCTGTGTCACCGAAGTGCATTTAACCATCAACAGTCTGGTTATTTTTTGGCCATATACTACATCAGCTGCAGGCTGAGCCTGTGTCACCGAAGTGCATTTAACCATCGACAGTCTGATTATTTTTTGGCCATATACCACATCTGGTGCAGGCTGAGCCTGTGTCACCCAAGTGCATTTAACCATCAACAGTGTGGTTATTTTTTGGCCATATATTACATCAGGGGCAAGTTGAGCCTGTCACCCAGCGCCTAAAAAATAGACCTGACATTTCTATTCAACCAAATCTGTTCTGTTTTAGCTGGTCAAGTTGATTGTAGTGACCGTAAAAGCACACTTTTTTTTCTGGGTTGAAAAACCATTCCCAAATTTGCCATTCTCAAAATAACTAGTTTCTGGTATTTGAGGCCTACTTGAAATCTATCCCAAAAAGAATATCTTACATTGAAGCTAGTGATGGTGTCATTCAGAAAAACCTAAGACACACGCTAGCGTGCTGATAGAAGTCTGATTCTGTGATTGAACCTATACCTGTCACACAGCGCAAAAAAAAAACAGGCCTCACATCTCAATTTAACCTAATCTGTACTGTTTTAGCTGGTCAAGTTATTTGTAGTGACCGTAAAAGCACACTTTTTCTTCTGGGTTGAAAAACCATTCCCAAATTTGCCATTCTCAAAATAACTAGTTTCTGGTATTTAAGGCCTACTTGAAATCTATCCCAAAAAGAATATCTTACATTGAAGCTAGTGATAGTGTCATTCAGAAAAACCTAAGACACACGCTAGCGTGCTGATAGAAATCTGATTCTGTGATTAAACCTATACCTGTCACACAGCGCAAAAAAAAACAGGCCTCACATCTCTATTTAACCAAATCTGTACTGTTTTAGCTGGTCAAGTTATTTGTAGTGACCGTAAAAGCACACTTTTTTTTCTGGGTTGAAAAACCATTCCCAAATTTGCCATTCTCAAAATAACTAGTTTCTGGTATTTGAGGCCTACTTGAAATCTATCCCAAAAAGAATATCTTACATTGAAGCTAGTGATAGTGTCATTCAGAAAAACCTAAGACACACGCTAGCGTGCTGATAGAAATCTGATTCGGTGATTAAACCTATACCTGTCACACAGCGCAAAAAAAAAACAGGCCTCACATCTCTATTTAACCAAATCTGTACTGTTTTAGCTGGTCAAGTTATTTGTAGTGACCGTAAAAGCACACTTTTTTTTCTGGGTTGAAAAACCATTCCCAAATTTGCCATTCTCAAAATAACTAGTTTCTGGTATTTGAGGCCTACTTGAAATCTATCCCAAAAAGAATATCTTACATTGAAGGTACTGATAGTGTCATTCAGAAAAACCTAAGACACACGCTAGCGTGCTGATAGAAATCTGATTCTGTGATTAAACCTATACCTGTCACACAGCGCAAAAAAAAACAGGCCTCACATCTCTATTTAACCAAATCTGTACTGTTTTAGCTGGTCAAGTTATTTGTAGTGACCGTAAAAGCACCCTTTTTTTTCTTTATTGAAAAACTATTCCCAAATTTGCCATTCTCAAAATAACTAGTTTCTGGTATTTGAGGCCTACTTGAAATCTATCCCAAAAAGGATATCTTACATTGAAGGTATTGATAGTGTCATTCAGAAAAACCTAAGACACATGCTACCGTGCAGATAGAAGTCTGATTCTGAGATTAAACCTTAACCTGTCACACAGTGCAAAAAAAAACAGGTCTCACATTTCTATTCAAGCAAATCTGTACTGTTTTAGCTGCTCAAGTTATTTGTAGTGACCGTAAAAGCACACTTTTTTTTCTGGGTTGAAAAACTATTCCCAAATTTGCCATTCTCAAAATAACTAGTTTCTGGTATTTGAGGCCTACTTGAAATCTATCCCAAAAAGGATATCTTACATTGAAGGTATTGATAGTGTCATTCAGAAAAACCTAAGACACACGCTACCGTGCAGATAGAAGTCTGATTCTGAGATTAAACCTTAACCTGTCACACAGTGCAAAAAAAAAACAGGTCTCACATTTCTATTCAAGCAAATCTGTACTGTTTTAGCTGCTCAAGTTATTTGTAGTGACCGTAAAAGCACACTTTTTTTTATGGGTTGAAAAACTATTCCCAAATTTGCCATTCTCCAAATAACTAGTTTCTGGTATTTGAGGCCTACTTGAAATCTATCCCAAAAAGGATATCTTACATTGAAGGTATTGATAGTGTCATTCAGAAAAACCTAAAACACACGCTACCGTGCAGATAGAAGTCTGATTCTGAGATTAAACCTTAACCTGTCACACAGTGCAAAAAAAAAACAGGTCTCACATTTCTATTCAAGCAAATCTGTACTGTTTTAGCTGCTAAAGTTATTTGTAGTGACCGTAAAAGCACACTTTTTTTTCTGGGTTGAAAAACTATTCCCAAATTTGCCATTCTCCAAATAACTAGTTTCTGGTATTTGAGGCCTACTTGAAATCTATCCCAAAAAGAATATCTTACATTGAAGGTATTGATAGTGTCATTCAGAAAAACCTAAGACACACGCTAGCGTGCTGATAGAAATCTGATTCTGTGATTAAACCTATACCTGTCACACAGCGCAAAAAAAAACATCCCTCACATCTCTATTTAACCAAATCTGTACTGTTTTAGCTGGTCAAGTTATTTGTAGTGACCGTAAAAAGCACACTTTTTTTTCTGGGTTGAAAAACCATTCCCAAATTTGCCATTCTCAAAATAACTAGTTTCTGGTATTTGAGGCCTACTTGAAATCTATCCCAAAAAGAATATCTTACATTGAAGCTAGTGATAGTGTCATTCAGAAAAACCTAAGACACACGCTAGCGTGCTGATAGAAATCTGATTCTGTGATTAAACCTATACCTGTCACACAGCGCAAAAAAAAACAGGCCTCACATCTCTATTTAACCAAATCTGTACTGTTTTAGCTGGTCAAGTTATTTGTAGTGACCGTAAAAGCACACTTTTTTTTTCTGGGTTGAAAAACCATTCCCAAATTTGCCATTCTCAAAATAACTAGTTTCTGGTATTTGAGGCCTACTTGAAATCTATCCCAAAAAGGATATCTTACATTGAAGGTATTGATAGTGTCATTCAGAAAAACCTAAAACACACGCTACCGTGCAGATAGAAGTCTGATTCTGAGATTAAACCTTAACCTGTCACACAGTGCAAAAAAAAACAGGTCTCACATTTCTATTCAAGCAAATCTGTACTGTTTTAGCTGCTAAAGTTATTTGTAGTGACCGTAAAAGCACACTTTTTTTTCTGGGTTGAAAAACTATTCCCAAATTTGCCATTCTCCAAATAACTAGTTTCTGGTATTTGAGGCCTACTTGAAATCTATCCCAAAAAGAATATCTTACATTGAAGGTATTGATAGTGTCATTCAGAAAAACCTAAGACACACGCTAGCGTGCTGATAGAAATCTGATTCTGTGATTAAACCTATACCTGTCACACAGCGCAAAAAAAAACATGCCTCACATCTCTATTTAACCAAATCTGTACTGTTTTAGCTGGTCAAGTTCTTTGTAGTGACCGTAAAAGCACACTTTTTTTTCTGGGTTGAAAAACCATTCCCAAATTTGCCATTCTCAAAATAACTAGTTTCTGGTATTTGAGGCCTACTTGAAATCTATCCCAAAAAGAATATCTTACATTGAAGCTAGTGATAGTGTCATTCAGAAAAACCTAAGACACACGCTAGCGTGCTGATAGAAATCTGATTCTGTGATTAAACCTATACCTGTCACACAGCGCAAAAAAAAACAGGCCTCACATCTCTATTTAACCAAATCTGTACTGTTTTAGCTGGTCAAGTTATTTGTAGTGACCGTAAAAGCACACTTTTTTTTTCTGGGTTGAAAAACCATTCCCAAATTTGCCATTCTCAAAATAACTAGTTTCTGGTATTTGAGGCCTACTTGAAATCTATCCCAAAAAGAATATCTTACATTGAAGCTAGTGATAGTGTCATTCAGAAAAACCTAAGACACACGCTAGCGTGCTGATAGAAATCTGATTCTGTGATTAAACCTATACCTGTCACACAGCGCAAAAAAAAAACAGGCCTCACATCTCTATTTAACCAAATCTGTACTGTTTTAGCTGGTCAAGTTATTTGTAGTGACCGTAAAAGCACACTTTTTTTCTGGGTTGAAAAACCATTCCCAAATTTGCCATTCTCCAAATAACTAGTTTCTGGTATTTGAGGCCTACTTGAAATCTATCCCAAAAAGAATATCTTACATTGAAGCTAGTGATAGTGTCATTCAGAAAAACCTAAGACACACGCTAGCGTGCTGATAGAAGTCTGATTCTGTGATTAAACCTATACCTGTCACACAGCGCAAAAAAAAACAGGCCTCACATCTCTATTTAACCAAATCTGTACTGTTTTAGCTGGTCAAGTTATTTGTAGTGACCGTAAAAGCACCCTTTTTTTTCTTTGTTGAAAAACTATTCCCAAATTTGCCATTCTCAAAATAACTAGTTTCTGGTATTTGAGGCCTACTTTAAATCTATCCCAAAAAGAATATCTTACATTGAAGGTACTGATAGTGTCATTCAGAAAAACCTAAGACACACGCTAGCGTGCTGATAGAAATCTGATTCTGTGATTAAACCTATACCTGTCACACAGCGCAAAAAAAAACAGGCCTCACATCTCTATTCAAGCAAATCTGTACTGTTTTAGCTGCTCAAGTTATTTGTAGTGACCGTAAAAGCACACTTTTTTTTCTGGGTTGAAAAACTATTCCCAAATTTGCCATTCTCAAAATAACTAGTTTCTGGTATTTGAGGCCTACTTGAAATCTATCCCAAAAAGGATATCTTACATTGAAGGTATTGATAGTGTCATTCAGAAAAACCTAAGACACACGCTACCGTGCAGATAGAAGTCTGATTCTGAGATTAAACCTTAACCTGTCACACAGTGCAAAAAAAAAAAAGGTCTCACATTTCTATTCAAGCAAATCTGTACTGTTTTAGCTGCTCAAGTTATTTGTAGTGACCGTAAAAGCACACTTTTTTTTCTGGGTTGAAAAACTATTCCCAAATTTGCCATTCTCCAAATAACTAGTTTCTGGTATTTGAGGCCTACTTGAAATCTATCCCAAAAAGGATATCTTACATTGAAGGTATTGATAGTGTCATTCAGAAAAACCTAAAACACACGCTACCGTGCAGATAGAAGTCTGATTCTGAGATTAAACCTTAACCTTTCACACAGTGCAAAAAAAAACAAGTCTCACATTTCTATTCAAGCAAATCTGTACTGTTTTAGCTGCTCAAGTTATTTGTAGTGACCGTAAAAGCACACTTTTTTTTCTGGGTTGAAAAACTATTCCCAAATTTGCCATTCTCCAAATAACTAGTTTCTGGTATTTGAGGCCTACTTGAAATCTATCCCAAAAAGAATATCTTACATTGAAGGTATTGATAGTGTCATTCAGAAAAACCTAAGACACACGCTAGCGTGCTGATAGAAATCTGATTCTGTGATTAAACCTATACCTGTCACACAGCGCAAAAAAAAACAGGCCTCACATCTCTATTTAACCAAATCTGTACTGTTTTAGCTGGTCAAGTTCTTTGTAGTGACCGTAAAAGCACACTTTTTTTTCTGGGTTGAAAAACCATTCCCAAATTTGCCATTCTCAAAATAACTAGTTTCTGGTATTTGAGGCCTACTTGAAATCTATCCCAAAAAGAATATCTTACATTGAAGGTATTGATAGTGTCATTCAGAAAAACCTAAAACACACGCTACCGTGCAGATAGAAGTCTGATTCTGAGATTAAACCTTAACCTTTCACACAGTGCAAAAAAAAACAGGTCTCACATTTCGATTCAAGCAAATCTGTACTGTTTTAGCTGCTCAAGTTATTTGTAGTGACCGTAAAAGCACACTTTTTTTTCTGGGTTGAAAAACTATTCCCAAATTTGCCATTCTCCAAATAACTAGTTTCTGGTATTTGAGGCCTACTTGAAATCTATCCCAAAAAGAATATCTTACATTGAAGGTATTGATAGTGTCATTCAGAAAAACCTAAGACACACGCTAGCGTGCTGATAGAAATCTGATTCTGTGATTAAACCTATACCTGTCACACAGCGCAAAAAAAAACAGGCCTCACATCTCTATTTAACCAAATCTGTACTGTTTTAGCTGGTCAAGTTCTTTGTAGTGACCGTAAAAGCACACTTTTTTTTCTGGGTTGAAAAACCATTCCCAAATTTGCCATTCTCAAAATAACTAGTTTCTGGTATTTGAGGCCTACTTGAAATCTATCCCAAAAAGAATATCTTACATTGAAGCTAGTGATAGTGTCATTCAGAAAAACCTAAGACACACGCTAGCGTGCTGATAGAAATCTGATTCTGTGAATAAACCTATACCTGTCACACAGCGCAAAAAAAAAACAGGCCTCACATCTCTATTTAACCAAATCTGTACTGTTTTAGCTGGTCAAGTTATTTGTAGTGACCGTAAAAGCACACTTTTTTTTCTGGGTTGAAAAACCATTCCCAAATTTGCCATTCTCAAATTAACTAGTTTCTGGTATTTGAGGCCTACTTGAAATCTATCCCAAAAAGAATATCTTACATTGAAGCTAGTGATAGTGTCATTCAGAAAAACCTAAGATACACGCTAGCGTGCTGATAGAAGTCTGATTCTGTGATTAAACCTATACCTGTCACACAGCGCAAAAAAAAAACAGGCCTCACATCTCTATTTAACCAAATCTGTACTGTTTTAGCTGGTCAAGTTATTTGTAGTGACCGTAAAAGCACACCTTTTTTTTCTGGGTTGAAAAACCATTCCCAAATTTGCCATTCTCAAAATAACTAGTTTCTGGTATTTGAGGCCTACTTGAAATCTATCCCAAAAAGAATATCTTACATTGAAGGTACTGATAGTGTCATTCAGAAAAACCTAAGACACACGCTAGCGTGCTGATAGAAATCTGATTCTGTGATTAAACCTATACCTGTCACACAGCGCAAAAAAAAACAGGCCTCACATCTCTATTTAACCAAATCTGTACTGTTTTAGCTGGTCAAGTTATTTGTAGTGACCGTAAAAGCACCCTTTTTTTTCTTTGTTGAAAAACTATTCCCAAATTTGCCATTCTCAAAAAAACTAGTTTCTGGTATTTGAGGCCTACTTGAAATCTATCCCAAAAAGAATATCTTACATTGAAGGTACTGATAGTGTCATTCAGAAAAACCTAAGACACACGCTAGCGTGCTGATAGAAATCTGATTCTGTGATTAAACCTATACCTGTCACACAGCGCAAAAAAAAAACAGGCCTCACATCTCTATTCAAGCAAATCTGTACTGTTTTAGCTGCTCAAGTTATTTGTAGTGACCGTAAAAGCACACTTTTTTTTCTGGGTTGAAAAACTATTCCCAAATTTGCCATTCTCAAAATAACTAGTTTCTGGTATTTGAGGCCTACTTGAAATCTATCCCAAAAAGGATATCTTACATTGAAGGTATTGATAGTGTCATTCAGAAAAACCTAAGACACACGCTACCGTGCAGATAGAAGTCTGATTCTGAGATTAAACCTTAACCTGTCACACAGTGCAAAAAAAAAACAGGTCTCACATTTCTATTCAAGCAAATCTGTACTGTTTTAGCTGCTCAAGTTATTTGTAGTGACCGTAAAAGCACACTTTTTTTTCTGGGTTGAAAAACTATTCCCAAATTTGCCATTCTCCAAATAACTAGTTTCTGGTATTTGAGGCCTACTTGAAATCTATCCCAAAAAGGATATCTTACATTGAAGGTATTGATAGTGTCATTCAGAAAAACCTAAGACACACGCTAGCGTGCTGATAGAAATCTGATTCTGTGATTAAACCTATACCTGTCACACAGCGCAAAAAAAAACAGGCCTCACATCTCTATTTAACCAAATCTGTACTGTTTTAGCTGGTCAAGTTCTATGTAGTGACCGTAAAAGCACACTTTTTTTTCTGGGTTGAAAAACCATTCCCAAATTTGCCATTCTCAAAATAACTAGTTTCTGGTATTTGAGGCCTACTTGAAATCTATCCCAAAAAGATATCTTACATTGAAGCTAGTGATAGTGTCATTCAGAAAAACCTAAGACACACGCTAGCGTGCTGATAGAAATCTGATTCTGTGATTAAACCTATACCTGTCACACAGCGCAAAAAAAAACAGGCCTCACATCTCTATTTAACCAAATCTGTACTGTTTTAGCTGGTCAAGTTATTTGTAGTGACCGTAAAAGCACACTTTTTTTTCTGGGTTGAAAAACCATTCCCAAATTTGCCATTCTCCAAATAACTAGTTTCTGGTATTTGAGGCCTACTCGAAATCTATCCCAAAAAGAATATCTTACATTGAAGGTATTGATAGTGTCATTCAGAAAAACCTAAGACACACGCTAGCGTGCTGATAGAAATCTGATTCTGTGATTAAACCTATACCTGTCACACAGCGCAAAAAAAAACAGGCCTCACATCTCTATTTAACCAAATCTGTACTGTTTTAGCTGGTCAAGTTATTTGTAGTAACCGTAAAAGCACACTTTTTTTTCTGGGTTGAAAAACCATTCCCAAATTTGCCATTCTCAAAATAACTAGTTTCTGGTATTTGAGGCCTACTTGAAATCTATCCCAAAAAGAATATCTTACATTGAAGCTAGTGATAGTGTCATTCAGAAAAACCTAAGACACACGCTAGCGTGCTGATAGAAATCTGATTCTGTGATTAAACCTATACCTGTCACTCAGCGCAAAAAAAAACAGGCCTCACATCTCTATTTAACCAAATCTGTACTGTTTTAGCTGGTCAAGTTATTTGTAGTGACCGTAAAAGCACCTTTTTTTTTCTGGGTTGAAAAACTATTCCCAAATTTGCCATTCTCAAAATAACTAGTTTCTGGTATTTGAGGCCTACTTGAAATCTATCCCAAAAAGGATATCTTACATTGAAGGTATTGATAGTGTCATTCAGAAAAACCTAAGACACACGCTACCGTGCAGATAGAAGTCTGATTCTGAGATTAAACCTTAACCTGTCACACAGTGCAAAAAAAAACAGGTCTCACATTTCTATTCAAGCAAATCTGTACTGTTTTAGCTGGTCAAGTTATTTGTAGTGACCGTAAAAGCACCCTTTTTTTCTGGGTTGAAAAACTATTCCCAAATTTGCCATTCTCCAAATAACTAGTTTCTGGTATTTGAGGCCTACTTGAAATCTATCCCAAAAAGAATATCTTACATTGAAGGTATTGATAGTGTCATTCAGAAAAACCTAAAACACACGCTACCGTGCAGATAGAAGTCTGATTCTGAGATTAAACCTTAACCTTTCACACAGTGCAAAAAAAAAACAGGTCTCACATTTCGATTCAAGCAAATCTGTACTGTTTTAGCTGCTCAAGTTATTTGTAGTGACCGTAAAAGCACACTTTTTTTTCTGGGTTGAAAAACTATTCCCAAATTTGCCATTCTCCAAATAACTAGTTTCTGGTATTTGAGGCCTACTTGAAATCTATCCCAAAAAGGATATCTTACATTGAAGGTATTGATAGTGTCATTCAGAAAAACCTAAGACACACGCTAGCGTGCTGATAGAAGTCTGATTCTGTGATTAAACCTATACCTGTCACACAGCGCAAAAAAAAACCAGGCCTCACATCTCTATTTAACCAAATCTGTACTGTTTTAGCTGGTCAAGTTCTTTGTAGTGACCGTAAAAGCACACTTTTTTTTCTGGGTTGAAAAACCATTCCCAAATTTGCCATTCTCAAAATAACTAGTTTCTGGTATTTGAGGCCTACTTGAAATCTATCCCAAAAAGAATATCTTACATTGAAGCTAGTGATAGTGTCATTCAGAAAAACCTAAGACACACGCTAGCGTGCTGATAGAAATCTGATTCTGTGAATAAACCTATACCTGTCACACAGCGCAAAAAAAAACAGGCCTCACATCTCTATTTAACCAAATCTGTACTGTTTTAGCTGGTCAAGTTATTTGTAGTGACCGTAAAAGCACACTTTTTTTTCTGGGTTGAAAAACCATTCCCAAATTTGCCATTCTCAAAAAAACTAGTTTCTGGTATTTGAGGCCTACTTGAAATCTATCCCAAAAAGAATATCTTACATTGAAGCTAGTGATAGTGTCATTCAGAAAAAACTAAGATACACGCTAGCGTGCTGATAGAAGTCTGATTCTGTGATTAAACCTATACCTGTCACACAGCGCAAAAAAAAACCAGGCCTCACATCTCTATTTAACCAAATCTGTACTGTTTTAGCTGGTCAAGTTATTTGTAGTGACCGTAAAAGCACACCTTTTTTTTCTGGGTTGAAAAACCATTCCCAAATTTGCCATTCTCAAAATAACTAGTTTCTGGTATTTGAGGCCTACTTGAAATCTATCCCAAAAAGAATATCTTACATTGAAGGTACTGATAGTGTCATTCAGAAAAACCTAAGACACACGCTAGCGTGCTGATAGAAATCTGATTCTGTGATTAAACCTATACCTGTCACACAGCGCAAAAAAAAACAGGCCTCACATCTCTATTTAACCAAATCTGTACTGTTTTAGCTGGTCAAGTTATTTGTAGTGACCGTAAAAGCACCCTTTTTTTTCTTTGTTGAAAAACTATTCCCAAATTTGCCATTCTCAAAAAAACTAGTTTCTGGTATTTGAGGCCTACTTGAAATCTATCCCAAAAAGAATATCTTACATTGAAGGTACTGATAGTGTCATTCAGAAAAACCTAAGACACACGCTAGCGTGCTGATAGAAATCTGATTCTGTGATTAAACCTATACCTGTCACACAGCGCAAAAAAAAAACAGGCCTCACATCTCTATTCAAGCAAATCTGTACTGTTTTAGCTGCTCAAGTTATTTGTAGTGACCGTAAAAGCACACTTTTTTTTCTGGGTTGAAAAACTATTCCCAAATTTGCCATTCTCAAAATAACTAGTTTCTGGTATTTGAGGCCTACTTGAAATCTATCCCAAAAAGGATATCTTACATTGAAGGTATTGATAGTCTCATTCAGAAAAACCTAAGACACACGCTACCGTGCAGATAGAAGTCTGATTCTGAGATTAAACCTTAACCTGTCACACAGTGCAAAAAAAAAACAGGTCTCACATTTCTATTCAAGCAAATCTGTACTGTTTTAGCTGCTCAAGTTATTTGTAGTGACCGTAAAAGCACACTTTTTTTTCTGGGTTGAAAAACTATTCCCAAATTTGCCATTCTCCAAATAACTAGTTTCTGGTATTTGAGGCCTACTTGAAATCTATCCCAAAAAGGATATCTTACATTGAAGGTATTGATAGTGTCATTCAGAAAAACCTAAGACACACGCTAGCGTGCTGATAGAAATCTGATTCTGTGATTAAACCTATACCTGTCACACAGCGCAAAAAAAAACAGGCCTCACATCTCTATTTAACCAAATCTGTACTGTTTTAGCTGGTCAAGTTCTATGTAGAGACCGTAAAAGCACACTTTTTTTTCTGGGTTGAAAAACCATTCCCAAATTTGCCATTCTCAAAATAACTAGTTTCTGGTATTTGAGGCCTACTTGAAATCTATCCCAAAAAGAATATCTTACATTGAAGCTAGTGATAGTGTCATTCAGAAAAACCTAAGACACACGCTAGCGTGCTGATAGAAATCTGATTCTGTGATTAAACCTATACCTGTCACACAGCGCAAAAAAAAACAGGCCTCACATCTCTATTTAACCAAATCTGTACTGTTTTAGCTGGTCAAGTTATTTGTAGTGACCGTAAAAGCACACTTTTTTTTCTGGGTTGAAAAACCATTCCCAAATTTGCCATTCTCCAAATAACTAGTTTCTGGTATTTGAGGCCTACTTGAAATCTATCCCAAAAAGAATATCTTACATTGAAGGTATTGATAGTGTCATTCAGAAAAACCTAAGACACACGCTAGCGTGCTGATAGAAATCTGATTCTGTGATTAAACCTATACCTGTCACACAGCGCAAAAAAAAACAGGCCTCACATCTCTATTTAACCAAATCTGTACTGTTTTAGCTGGTCAAGTTATTTGTAGTGACTGTAAAAGCACACTTTTTTTTCTGGGTTGAAAAACCATTCCCAAATTTGCCATTCTCAAAATAACTAGTTTCTGGTATTTGAGGCCTACTTGAAATCTATCCCAAAAAGAATATCTTACATTGAAGCTAGTGATAGTGTCATTCAGAAAAACCTAAGACACACGCTAGCGTGCTGATAGAAATCTGATTCTGTGATTAAACCTATACCTGTCACTCAGCGCAAAAAAAAACAGGCCTCACATCTCTATTTAACCAAATCTGTACTGTTTTAGCTGGTCAAGTTATTTGTAGTGACCGTAAAAGCACCTTTTTTTTTCTGGGTTGAAAAACTATTCCCAAATTTGCCATTCTCAAAATAACTAGTTTCTGGTATTTGAGGCCTACTTGAAATCTATCCCAAAAAGGATATCTTACATTGAAGGTATTGATAGTGTCATTCAGAAAAACCTAAGACACACGCTACCGTGCAGATAGAAGTCTTATTCTGAGATTAAACCTTAACCTGTCACACAGTGCAAAAAAAAACAGGTCTCACATTTCTATTCAAGCAAATCTGTACTGTTTTAGCTGGTCAAGTTATTTGTAGTGACCGTAAAAGCACCCTTTTTTTCTGGGTTGAAAAACTATTCCCAAATTTGCCATTCTCCAAATAACTAGTTTCTGGTATTTGAGGCCTACTTGAAATCTATCCCAAAAGGATATCTTACATTGAAGGTATTGATAGTGTCATTCAGAAAAACCTAAGACACACGCTACCGTGCAGATAGAAGTCTGATTCTGAGATTAAACCTTAACCAGTCACACAGTGCAAAAAAGAAACAGGTCTCACATTTCTATTCAAGCAAATCTGTACTGTTTTAGCTGCTCAAGTTATTTGTAGTGACCGTAAAAGCACACTTTTTTTTCTGGGTTGAAAAACTATTCCCAAATTTGCCATTCTCCAAATAACTAGTTTCTGGTATTTGAGGCCTACTTGAAATCTATCCCAAAAAGGATATCTTACATTGAAGGTATTGATAGTGTCATTCAGAAAAACCTAAGACACACGATACCGTGCAGATAGAAGTCTGATTCTGAGATTAAACCTTAACCTGTCACACAGTGCAAAAAAAAACAGGCCTCACATCTCTATTTAACCAAATCTGTACTGTTTTAGCTGGTCAAGTTATTTGTAGTGACCGTAAAAGCACCTTTTTTTTTCTGGGTTGAAAAACTATTCCCAAATTTGCCATTCTCAAAATAACTAGTTTCTGGTATTTGAGGCCTACTTGAAATCTATCCCAAAAAGGATATCTTACATTGAAGGTATTGATAGTGTCATTCAGAAAAACCTAAGACACACGCTACCGTGCAGATAGAAGTCTGATTCTGAGATTAAACCTTAACCTGTCACACAGTGCAAAAAAAAACAGGTCTCACATTTCTATTCAAGCAAATCTGTACTGTTTTAGCTGGTCAAGTTATTTGTAGTGACCGTAAAAGCACCCTTTTTTTCTAGGTTAAAAAACTATTCCCAAATTTGCCATTCTCCAAATAACTAGTTTCTGGTATTTGAGGCCTACTTGAAATCTATCCCAAAAGGATATCTTACATTCAAGGTATTGATAGTGTCATTCAGAAAAACCTAAGACACACGCTACCGTGCAGATAGAAGTCTGATTCTGAGATTAAACCTTAACCTGTCACACAGTGCAAAAAAAAACAGGTCTCACATTTCTATTCAAGCAAATCTGTACTGTTTTAGCTGCTCAAGTTATTTGTAGTGACCGTAAAAGCACACTTTTTTTTCTGGGTTGAAAAACTATTCCCAAATTTGCCATTCTCCAAATAACTAGTTTCTGGTATTTGAGGCCTACTTGAAATCTATCCCAAAAAGGATATCTTACATTGAAGGTATTGATAGTGTCATTCAGAAAAACCTAAGACACACGCTACCGTGCAGATAGAAGTCTGATTCTGAGATTAAACCTTAACCTGTCACACAGTGCAAAAAAAAAAACAGGTCTTACATTTCTATTCAAGCAAATCTGTACTGTTTTAGCTGCTCAAGTTATTTGTAGTGACCGTAAAAGCACACTTTTTTTTCTGGGTTGAAAAACTATTCCCAAATTTGCCATTCTCCAAATAACTAGTTTCTGGTATTTGAGGCCTACTTGAAATCTATCCCAAAAAGGATATCTTACATTGAAGGTATTGATAGTGTCATTCAGAAAAACCTAAGACACACGCTACCGTGCAGATAGAAGTCTGATTCCGAGATTAAACCTTAACCTGTCACACAGTGCAAAAAAAAAACAGGTCTCACATTTCTATTCAAGCAAATCTGTACTGTTTTAGCTGCTCAAGTTATTTGTAGTGACCGTAAAAGCACACTTTTTTTTCTGGGTTGAAAAACTATTCCCAAATTTGCCATTCTCAAAATTGTGGTGAACGGGAACAATGAGGAAAACATCTAATAAGGGACGCGGACGTGGACATGGACATGGTCGTGGTGGTGTTAGTGGACCCTCTGGTGCTGGGAGAGGACGTGGCCGTTCTGCCACAGCCACACGTCCTAGTGTACCAACTACCTCAGGTCCCAGTAGCCGCCAGAATTTACAGGGATATTTGGTGGGGCCCAATGCCGTTCTAAGGATGGTAAGGCCTGAGCAGGTACAGGCAGTCAATTGGGTGGCCGACAGTACATCCAGCTCGTTCACATTATCTCCCACCCAGTCTTCTGCAGAAAGCGCACAGAAGGCGCATGAAAACCAAGCCCATCAGTCTGTCACATCACCCCCATGCATATCAGGGAAACTGTCTGAGCCTCAAGTTATGCAGCAGTCTCTTATGCTGTTTGAAGACTCTGCTGCCAGGGTTTCCCAAGGGCATCCACCTAGCTCTTCACCAGGGGTGGAAGAGATAGAATGCACTAACGCACAACCACTTATGTTTCCTGATGATGAGGACATGGGAATACCACCTCAGCACGTCTCTGATGATGACGAACCACAGGTGCCAACTGCTGCGTCTTTCTGCAGTGTGCAGACTGAACAGGAGTTCAGGGGTCAAGACTGGGTGGAAGACGATGCAGGGGACGATGAGGTCCTAGACCCCACATGGAATGAAGTTTGTGCCACTGACTTTCACAGTTCGGAGCAAGAGCCAGTGGTGAGACCGAGCCAACAGCGCAGCAAAAGAGGGAGCAGTGGGCAAAATCAGAACACCCGCCGCCAAGAGACTCTGCCTGCTACTGACCGCATTAACGTTCTGAACCTTAGCACAACCTGCATGACCAGGCACCTGCATGCAAAGCATGAACTGCAGTGGAGTAAACACCTAAAAAACAAGGAAGTCACTCAGGCTCCCCCTGCTACCTCTTCTGCTGCTGCCGCCTCGGCCTCTTCTGCTGCTGCCGCCGCCTCGGCCTCTTCTGCTGCTGCTGCCGCCGCCTCGGCCTCTTCCTCTGCCTCTGGAGGAACGTTGGCACCTGCCGCCCAGCAAACATGGGATGTACCACCAACACCACCACCTGCGTCACCAAGCATCTCAACCATGTCACACGGCAGCGTTCAGCTCTCCATCTCACAAACATTTGAGAGAAAGCGTAAATTCCCACCTAGCCACCATCGATCCCTGGCCCTCAATGCCAGCATTTCTAAACTACTGGCCTATGAAATGCTGTCATTTAGGCTGGTGGACACACACAGCTTCAAACAGCTCATGTCACTTGCTGTCCCACAGTATGTTGTTCCCAGCCGCCACTACTTCTCCAAGAGAGCAGTGCCTTCCCTGCACAAACAAGTGTCCGATAAAATCAAGTGTGCACTGCGCAACGCCATCTGTGGCAAGGTCCACCTAACCACAGATACGTGGACCAGTAAGCACGGCCAGGGACGCTATATCTCCCTAACTGCACACTGGGTAAATGTAGTGGCGGCTGGGCCCCAGGCGGAGAGCTGTTTGGCGCACTTCCTTCCGCCGCCAAGGATCGCAGGGCAACATTCTTTGCCTCCTGTCTCCTCCTCCTCCTACTCAGCTTCCTCCTCCTCTTCTTCCACCTGCTCATCCAGTCAGCCACACACCTTCACCACCAACTTCAGCACAGCACGGGGTAAACGTCAGCAGGCCATTCTGAAACTCATATGTTTGGGGGACAGGCCCCACACCGCACAGGAGTTGTGGCGGGGTATAGAACAACAGACCGACGAGTGGTTGCTGCCGGTGAGCCTCAAGCCCGGCCTGGTGGTGTGCGATAATGGGCGAAATCTTGTTGCAGCTCTGGGACTAGCCGGTTTGACGCACATCCGTTGCCTGGCGCATGTGCTGAATTTGGTGGTGCAGAAGTTCATTCGCAACTACCCCGACATGTCAGAGCTGCTGCATAAAGTGCGGGCCGTCTGTGCGCGCTTCCGGCGTTCACACCCTGCCGCTGCTCGCCTGTCTGCGCTACAGCGTAACTTCGGCCTTCCCGCTCACCGCCTCATATGCGACGTACCCACCAGGTGGAACTCCACCTTGCATATGCTGGACAGACTGTGCGAGCAGCAGCAGGCCATAGTGGAGTTTCAGCTGCAGCACGCACGGGTCAGTCGCACTGCGGATCAGACACACTTCACCACCAATGACTGGGCCTCCATGCGAGACCTGTGTGCCCTGTTGCGCTGTTTCGAGTACTCCACCAACATGGCCAGTGGCGATGACGCCGTTATCAGCGTTACAATACCACTTCTATGTCTCCTTGAGAAAACACTTAGGGCGATGATGGAAGAGGAGGTGGCCCAGGAGGAAGAGGAGGAAGAGGGGTCATTTTTAGCACTTTCAGGCCAGTCTCTTCAAAGTGACTCAGAGGGAGGTTTTTTGCAACACCAGAGGCCAGGTACAAATGTGGCCAGACAGGGCCCACTACTGGAGGACGAGGAGGACGAGGATGAGGAGGAGGTGGAGGAGGATGAGGATGAAGCATGTTCACAGCGGGGTGGCACCCAAAGCAGCTCGGGCCCATCACTGGTGCGTGGCTGGGGGGAAACACAGGACGATGACGATACGCCTCCCACAGAGGACAGCTTGTCCTTACCTCTGGGCAGCCTGGCACACATGAGCGACTACATGCTGCAGTGCCTGTGCAACGACAGCAGAGTTGCCCACATTTTAACGTGTGCGGACTACTGGGTTGCCACCCTGCTGGATTCCCGGTACAAAGACAATGTGCCCACCTTACTTCCTACACTGGAGCATGATAGGAAGATGCGCGAGTACAAGCGCACGTTGGTAGTCGCGCTACTGAGAGCATTCCCAAATGTCACAGGGGAACCAGTGGAAGCCCAAGGCGAAGGCAGAGGAGGAGCAAGAGGTCGCCAACGCAGCTGTGTCACGGCCAGCTCCTCTGAGGGCAGGGTTAGCATGGCAGAGATGTGGAAAAGTTTTGTCACCACGCCACAGCTAACTGCACCACCACCTGATACGGAACGTGTTAGCAGGAGGCAACATTTCACTAACATGGTGGAACAGTACCTGTGCACACCCCTCCACGTACTGACTGATGGTTCGGCCCCATTTAACTTCTGGGTCTCCAAATTGTCCACGTGGCCAGAGCTAGCCTTTTATGCCTTGGAGGTGCTGGCCTGCCCGGCGGCCAGCATTTTGTCTGAACGTGTATTCAGCACGGCAGGGGGCGTCAATACAGACAAACGCAGCCGCCTGTCTACAGCCAATGTGGACAAGCTGACGTTCATAAAAATGAACCAGGCATGGAACCCACAGGACCTGTCCATCCCTTGTGCAGATTAGATATTAACTACCTCCCCTTAACAATATATTATTGTACTCCAGGGCACTTCCTCATTCAATACTATTTTTAATTTCATTTTACCATTATATTGCGGGGCAACCCAAAGTTGAATGAACCTCTCCTCTGCCTGGGTGCCTGGGCCTAAATATGTGACAGTGGCCTGTTCCAGTGGTGGGTGACGTGAAGCCTGATTCTCTGCTATGACATGAATACAGATTCTGCGCTGACATAAGGCCAGATTCTCTGTTACGGGACCTCTCTCCTCTGCCTGGGTCCCTGGGCCTAAATATGTGACAGTGGCCTGTTCCAGTGGTGGGTGACGTGAAGCCTGATTCTCTGCTATGACATGAAGACAGATTCTGCGCTGACATAAGGCCAGATTCTCTGTTACGGGACCGCTCTCCTCTGTCTGGGTGCCGGGGCCTAAATGTGTGACAGTGGCCTGTTCCAGTGGTGGGTGACGTGAAGCCTGATTCTCTGCTATGACATGAATACAGATTCTGCGCTGACATAAGGCCAGATTCTCTGTTACGGGACCTCTCTCCTCTGCCTGGGTGCCTGGGCCTAAATGTGTGACAGTGGCCTGTTCCAGTGGTGGGTGACGTGAAGCCTGATTCTCTGCTATGACATGAATACAGATTCTGCGCTGACATAAGGCCAGATTCTCTGTTACGGGACCTCTCTCCTCTGCCTGGGTGCCTGGGCCTAAATGTGTGACAGTGGCCTGTTCCAGTGGTGGGTGACGTGAAGCCTGATTCTCTGCTATGACATGAAGACAGATTCTGCGCTGACATAAGGCCAGATTCTCTGTTACGGGACCTCTCTCCTTTGCCTGGGTGCCTGGGCCTAAATGTGTGACAGTGGCCTGTTCCAGTGGTGGGTGACGTGAAGCCTGATTCTCTGCTATGACATGAATACAGATTCTGCGCTGACATAAGGCCAGATTCTCTGTTACGGGACCTCTCTCCTCTGCCTGGGTGCCTGGGCCTAAATGTGTGACAGTGGCCTGTTCCAGTGGTCGGTGACGTGAAGCCTGATTCTCTGCTATGACATGAAGACAGATTCTGCGCTGACATAAGGCCAGATTCTCTGTTACGGGACCTCTCTCCTCTGCCTGGGTGCCTAGGCCTAAATGTGTGACAGTGGCCTTTTCCAGTAGTGGGTGACATGAAGCCTGATTCTCTGCTATGACATGAAGACAGATTCTGCGCTGACATAAGGCCAGATTCTCTGTTACGGGACCGCTCTCCTCTGTCTGGGTGCCGGGGCCTAAATGTGTGACAGTGGCCTGTTCCAGTGGTGGGTGACGTGAAGCCTGATTCTCTGCTATGACATGAAGACAGATTCTGTGCTGACATCAGGCCAGATTCTCTGTTACGGGACCTCTCTCCTCTTCCTGGGTGCCGGGGCCTAAATGTGTGACAGTGGCCTGTTCCAGTGGTGGGTGACGTGAAGCCTGATTCTCTGCTATGACATGAAGACTGATTCTGCGCTGACATGAAGCCAGATTCTCTGCTATGGCATGAAGAGACTGATTCTCTGCTGACATGAAGCCAGATTCTTTGCTATGGCCTGAAGAGACTGATTCTCTGCTGACGTGAAGCCAGATTCTCTGCTATGGGACCTCTGTCCAATTGATATTGGTTCATTTTTATTTTTTAAATTTTTATTTTAATTCATTTCCCTATCCACATTTGTTTGCAGGGGATTTACCTACATGTTGCTGCTTTTTGCAGCCCTCTAGCTCTTTCCTGGGCTGTTTTACAGCCTTTTTAGTGCCCAAATGTTCGGGTCCCCATTGACTTCAATGGGGTTCGGGACGAAGTTCGGATCGGGTTCGGATCCCGAACATTTCCGGGAAGTTCGGCCGAACTTCTCGAACCCGAACATCCAGGTGTTCGCTCAACTCTAATTGTAAACCTATGAATATAAGGATAGCAGGATTGTGGTGCTTACCAGTATACATATATAAACTTAAGAATCTGTGTCAACAGTTAGATCTATCTCTGGTTGTATAGCTTATCTCTGATGCAGATGTAAATTAATCAATCCACCCCATCAATAAGAGAACTCTTGCTCTCTGATTGTCACATATGGGGGTCTTTCTTTCTAAAAGTAATGAGTAGATGAATGCTTGCCATCTAATCACCGTTCTGCTCTGAATAAGGCTGTTTATTTATGCCAGAAACCTAAATATTTAACAGCAGCCAAATTACACCATCAAATTAGTTGCACTGAGCACTTGTACCACACACAAACATCAATAATATTTAGATTTGACACTGTGTCTATACCTAGTCTTTAGCCTAAAACATGCAGACTGCTTTTATAACGATACCTCTTACATGCTGCAGTAATAGTGATTACAATTTATCACTAGTATTATTACTAGAGTTAACACTAAAGATGAATAGTCAGAAGATAAATTTTCTATCACTGAATATCACCATAAATGATCATTTTCACTTAATTTTACAAAACAAACCTGACAATATGACACACCTGAGCAAACTAGACTCCTGTTTAGAGGCAAAACTGAAATAATTTTATTAAATTTTTTCCCCTTGTTTTCTTGATTATTTGATTCGCCCAAAGGAGCTCATTCTGTTATACCCTTTAACTGTCACTGCCAGTTCTGTGAGAAGGTCTGACAGACGTTCTTCTCTACCTCTTGTATGACGTTCTTTGTTTTGGTTTCACTTTGTCATCTCCTTTCCTTCTGCCAGGTGTCGCTTATTTAGATTAATTGTCTTCCTTCATATTCCCTCCCATACTGCCTCACTTTGCGGTTTATACTACTTCCTGGATGAAGTGTTCACTGCTGGAGGCTGCTGCTGTTGTTTGCTCAGATAAGTCTTTTCCTTTATTGTGTTTCCTTGCTGGCTTGATTCTATGTGACCCTAACTCCGCCCGTATTAAGTGCAGGGAGCCGGTGGTCGTGTCCCCTCACTATTATAGGGTTTTCAGGTGTCACACAGTCTTAGGTATGTGGGCAAGCAATCGTCTACCATTGAGACCCTTGCATGTGCTTAGCAATCAGGGAGAGCTCTTAGGGTTTTATAGGGCTCACCTATATGCTCCTTAGTTTGGGATCAAGCCAGTCGGTCGTTTATTTATAAGTTCCAGCTATCTGCAACTTCACCCGTTACATTAACACAAGATGCTTCTGTATAACTTTTGACAGGATTTTAATTAAAACACAATAGGAAAAAAATAGTTTAAAAAAATGCCACAGAATTCTAAAAATGATCATTTTCCATGTTAAGCCACATCCCTAAAACCACACCCTCTTTTAACCCATGTAAGGGCTCTTTCACACTTGCGTTGTTCTGTTCCGGTATAGAGTTCCGTCGTCGGGGCTCTATGCCGGAAGAATCCTGATCAGGATTATTCCCATGCATTCTGAATGGAGAGAAATCCGTTCAGGATGCATCAGGATGTCTTCAGTTCCGGACCGGAAAGTTTTTTGGCTGGAGAAAATACCGCAGCATGCTGCGCTTTTTGCTCCGGTCAAAAATCCTGAACACTTGCCGCAAGGCCGATCCGGAATTAATGCCCATTGAAAGGCATTAATCCGGATCCGGCCTTAAGCTAAACGTCGTTTCGGCGAATTACCGGATCCGACGTTTGGCTTTTTCTGAATGGTTACCATGGCTGCCAGGACGCTAAAGTCCTGTTTGCCATGGTAAAGTGTAGTGGGGAGCGGGGGAGCAGTATACTTACCGTCTGTGCGGCTCCCGGGGCCGATCCGTCTTCAAAATGCGTTCAGTGTTACTATGGCAGCCAGGACGCTATTAAAGTCCTGGTTGCCATAGTAGTAGTGGGGAGCGGGGGAGCAGTATACTTACCATCCGTGCGGCTCCCGGGGCGCTTCAGAGTGACGTCAGGGCGCCCCACGTGCATGGATGACGTGATCGCATGGATCACGTCATCCATGCGCATGGGGCGCTCTGACGTCACAATGTCCACTTGCATAGATTTTTTTAAATATATTTTACTTGTTACTTGTCATTTTTTTCCATCTGAAGTGAACACTGTTCACTTCAGATGGAAAAAAATGACAAATATTCTAAAATATGAATATAGGTGGGGTGGAGCAAGATGCACGCCTGAAGCACGGCTCTGCAACCAGCGTTTCCCTGATAGCCTGGTAAATACAGCTAACCGGACCCAGCATAGTCAAAATCTGAGGATCTAAGCCTGCAGAACCTTCTGGTCACACCTCAACTCTGAATCAACCTGGAGAGATGGAGAAGTTCATCAAAACAGCAGTGCAAAGCTATGTGGCCAGAGAAGCCAAGATGGCACCCGGAACACCACGAGCGGCAGGTCACAAGCAGAAGGAGGAGAAAGGCGCAGAGAAGGTGAGAGAGGATCCCCAAGGGGTAGACAACCTTCCCATATCCAGAACCTACCTTAAAGGGATTCTGTCATGAGATTTTACCCCTATAACCTAAACATATGCTCATGTACGCAGTAATAAGAATAATCCTAGGCTGGCCTTATTAAACTTCACTGTGGCTCTATTTGCCCAAAAAACTGATTTTTATAACCTGTCAATCAATCACTTAAGGTGCCCAAGGGGAGGTCCGTTAATACAGGGTGCCCGGCCGCACCCCTCGCCTTCCGGTGCCCAGCGCTGCCTTCGCTGTCTTCTGCGCCACCTTCTACAGCTCACCGCCGCCTCTGCAATCCTACCCGTCCCTCTGCCAGATCCCGCTCCTGCGCATTAGGCTCAGCCTGATGCGCTGCCGACTCCTGGCAGCGGCTTCGTTGAGCAAAGTGCGCATGCGCCAGCCTGATGCGCATGCCCCCTATCTCCCCTTTTATTTGTTCTTGTTATGGAAACCCTTCTCCAAGCAATTAGAAAGCAAAATCAGATTAAAGGCTTCTAACTAGGGGCCCAAGATCATAAAGTCGCAGCATTTGCAGATGACCTACTTATAAAGTCTACTAACCCAACCACAGCCCTCCATTTTATCTACAAAATATTAGAACAACTTAGCACCATGTCCAACTTTAAAATAAATATCAGTAAATCTCATATACTTAGTGTTGGCCTCACAGAACAAACCAAGAGGGACTTGATGCCTGTCTCTCCTCTTAACTGGAATGCCCCCTATATTACATATCTGTCACGGTGGAGAGTAGGGGAAACTCCCCACCGTATAGTGGGAACTGTTACTAGGCCAGACTACAGTGAAGGGAGCAGGCGACAACCGCTCTAATCCTGACCCTGATCTCCTGACCGCATGAGCAAACCCTGAAGGTGGGAGGGCTCATGCACTGGAACCTGGATCCTGCTGACCCTGACGGTCCCTGGCATAGGGGTCAGGAATAGGAGACAACCGGTTCCTCAGGGACTCAGACGAACCAGAGTCTCCAGCTGCCTAGTAACAGGTGGAAGGGAAAAGACCATATGCAGCAACTGAATCGGCAGGTAAGAACACCGGAAAACTCACTTACCTGCCGCTGCCATCTGTGCATACGAACCGGAGCCCACACACCAAACAGGGCACAACACAAACAACACATACAGGACACCAGCATACCAGTTACTGCCTGGACCCCCATGCAGCAAGATGCACGGCAGCTCCAGATTGCGCTGCATACAGGCTTATGGTTCACCCCTCTGGGAAACCAGCCCCCTCACAGAGGTACAACATACAACAGGGGAATATCTAGCAGACATGCTGGAAATAACATAAACAGACCAGTCACAACCAGTGTTCCCTCTAAGCTGCGCGGGTGGGCGGCCGCGCAGCAATTATTGTGGCCCCGCTCACAATTTTATAACGCCCGCTCACTCAGCTGTGCCGGCCCCCAGCTGATTCCCCTGTCTGTTTTGCAGGCTGACACCGCCCGCCGCACGGTCAGTTCATTTACAATACCTGACTGTGGGCTGCCGGTGGGCGGTGGCTAGTATTCAAATAGGGGGGCGGAGTCCCGGACCCGGTGGAGGCAGAGAGGGAGTGCGTGCTGTGCGGCGCAGGCTATGTTGACGTCACGTCACGTCACGTCGCATCTGATCTGAGTACCCTGCGCACCTGGCCGTCTGCTAGCTGGTGAGGTGAGGGCATATAAAAAAAGAAGTATGTACCCCCCCTGTCCCACAGTGCTACGAATCCTCTGTTGTCCCCTGTATTACCCTGATACCCCTCAGTTATATAATATATCTGAGGGGTATCAGGGTAAATTATACAGGGGGTAATATAACTAGGGGTATCAGGGTACATGAGGGGTAATATAACTGAGGAGGGCTAGACTACTATCAGACATTATACAGGGGTAATATAACTTATCTTACCCCTCACCCCTGTATTATGTCCCTGATAGCCCTCCTCACTTATATTACCCCTGTATAATGTACCCTGATAGATACCCCTTAGTTATATTACCCCTGTATAATGTACCCTGATAGATACCCCTTAGTTATATTACCCCTGTATAATGTACCCTGATAGATACCCCTTAGTTATATTACCCCTGTATAATGTACCCTGATAGATACCCCTTAGTTATATTACCCCTGTATAATGTACCCTGATAGATACCCCTTAGTTATATTACCCCTGTATAATGTACCCTGATACCCCTCAGTTATATAATCTAACTGAGGGGTATCAGGTTAAATTATACAGGGCGGGGTAATATAACTAAGGGGTATCAGTGTACATTATTATACAGGGGTAATATAACTAAGGGGTATCAGTGTACATTATTATACAGGGGTAATATAACTAAGGGGTATCAGGGGACATTATTATACAGGGGTAATATAACTTAGGAGGGCTATCAGGGGACATTATACAGAGGTAATATAACTTATATTACCCCTGTATAATGTACCCTGATACCCCTTAGTTATATTACCCCCTGTATAATTTACCTGATACCCCTCAGTTATATTACCCCTGTATAATGTCCCCCATAACAGTGTGTCCTCCACAGGTCCCCCATAACAGTGTGTCCTCCACAGGTCCCCCATAACAGTGTGTCCTCCACAGGTCCCCCATAACAGTGTGTCCTCCACAGGTCCCCCATAACAGTGTGTCCTCCACAGGTCCCCCATAACAGTGTGTCCTCCACAGGTCCCCCATAACAGTGTGTCCTCCACAGGTCCCCCATAACAGTGTGTCCTCCACAGGTCCCCCATAACAGTGTGTCCTCCACAGGTCCCCCATAACAGTGTGTCCTCCACAGGTCCCCCATAACAATACCCAAAGGAAAAAAACTATTTTAAAAACCTGCTGTTTCTCTAGATGGCCTTATGTTTATGGTAGTGGTAATAGAGTCTCAAGGGTCTATAAAAGCAGCTACACTATTTTTACAGACCTTTGAGACTCTATTAACACTACTATTAACATAAGGTCATCTAGAGGAAAAGCAGGTTTTTAAAATTCTTTTTTTTTCCCCCTTTAGGTGTTAGAGCAATCTAATGAAAGTTATGTTTTAACACCTAAAGAGATGAAAAAATAAATAAAAACCTACGGTTTCTCTAGATGACCTTATGTTGATAGTAGTGTTAATAGAGTTTCAATGGTTTGTAAAAATAGTTGCTTTTATAGACCCTTGAGACTATTACCACTACTATCAACATAATGTCATCTAGAGAAACAGCAGCTTTTTTAAATTATTTTTTTCCTTATTAAAGCAATCAAATGAAAGTTATGTTTTAACATAAGGGTCAGAAACTGGGTTTTGTTTAGCCTCTTGGTTATTAGTTTTTCTATGTAAGTTCTCTGGATCAAAGATTTTTTTTCCCTGTATGGTTTATATATGGAGAGCAATGTCCAGTGATAACACAGAGGACTATACTGTATTGTACGGGATGGTGCAGGGGTTTGTATGCTCTTTGAAGTGACAATTATCTTAGGTTTTCCTATCGCCCACCTTTGATGGCGCTGTGCCCAGCTCTGAGCCGATCCCGCTCAGCAGCTGCGAAGGCTTAGAGGGAACACTGGTCACAACACCAGTCATAATACACCACGGTGATAAACCATGTGATTGGACCATGTGATCTGACGTCACCACAGGTCCTTTAGCCGGCAGCTCATGATTAAAGAAGTAAGAAGAGACCGGCCGCTACGCGATCAAGAGGAAAAGGTGAGTTAATTATTATTATTTTTTTAACCCTCAATTGACCACCTACTAAGCATTCTGTATTAAAGAATGCTATTATTTTCCCTTATAACCATGTTATAAGGGAAAATAATAACATCTACACAACACCGAACCCAAACCTGAACTTCTGTGAAGAAGTTCGGGTCTGGGTACCACAGTCAGTTTTTTTATCACGCGCGTGTAAAACGCACTGCACCCGCGCGATAAAAACTAAACAACAGAACGCAATCGCAGTCAAAACTGACTGCAATTGGGTACCTAATCACGCGGGTTTGCCGCAACCTATCCGGACCTTATCCGGACACGCTCGTGTGAACTTAGCCTAATACAGGTTATATTAATCGCATTGCGAATTCAACTTAGAGCTGGGTTCCTAAGCTGCATACAGGCTTATGGTTCACCCCTCTGGGAAACCAGCCCCCTCACAGAGGTACAACATACAACAGGGGAATATCTAGCAGACATGCTGGAATTAACATAAACAGACCAGTCACAACACCAGTCATAATACACCACGGTGATGAACCATGTGATTGGACCATGTGATCTGACGTCACCACAGGTCCTTTAGCCGGCAGCTCATGATTAAAGAAGTAAGAAGAGACCGGCCGCTACGCGATCAAGAGGAAAAGGTGAGTTAATTATTATTATTTTTTTAACCCTCAATTGACCACCTACTAAGCATTCTGTATTAAAGAATGCTATTATTTTCCCTTATAACCATGTTATAAGGAAAAATAATAACATCTACACAACACCGAACCCAAACCTGAACTTCTGTGAAGAAGTTCGGGTCTGGGTACCACAGTCAGTTTTTTATCACGCGCGTGTAAAACGCACTGCACCCGCGCGATAAAAACTAAACAACAGAACGCAATCGCAGTCAAAACTGACTGCAATTGGGTACCTAATCACGCGGGTTTGCCGCAACCTATCCGGACCTTATCCGGACACGCTCGCGTGAACTTAGCCTAATACAGGTTATATTAATCGCATTGCGAATTCAACTTAGAGCTGGGTTCCTAATGGTTGCATTGCTAGAATATAATGAAGATTGAGAATATAGTGCTATATTCGTTATATTTGTCAATTCTAGCAATACAACCATTAGGAACTTAGCTCTAAGTTGAATTTGCAATGCAATTAATGCAGGTTATATTAATCGCATTGCAAATTCAACTTACCACACTCTGCGTCAACTACGTAATTTTCCATGGGAGTTTTTCCATGGATCCCCCTCCGGCATGCCACAGTCCAGGTGTTAGTCCCCTTGAAACAACTTTTCCATCACTATTGTGGCCAGAAAGAGTCCCTGTGGGTTTTAAAATTCACCTGCCTATTGAAGTCTATGGCGGTTTGCCCATTCGCGAACATTTGCGGAAATTCGCGTTCGCCGTTCGCGAACGGAAAATTTTATGTTCGCGACATCTCTACTGCTCATGAGACCCTGCTGTCGTTTCAAGAACTGGTTCACATTTCCCATCTTCAAGAATGCCGCACTGTGATTGATTCTTTGCCTGTTAATAATTTTTCTCATAACTTTGTAACCCACAATCGTGATTTCTATCCCGTACAGTCTCGTTCCCCGGCTATTGACCAGCTTCAGGAGTTGGTTAAGCGAGATCTGTTTTTGAAGGATACGTGCAATATAGCTGCTAAATTCACTTCTCATTGCAATTTATCTATTGCTCTTAAGGAGCTTGAGAACATGAAAGATGTCATTATAAAGCAGGCGGATAAAGGGGGTTTGGTGGTGGTCATTGACCGCTCTATATATGCGTCCCAAAATCTTCTCATGCTAGGGGATTTGGACACATATCTGGAGCTGTCGCATGACCCCATCCCGCAATACCAAAGTGTTTTACTTTCCTTGTTGTCCTTGGGAGTTAAGAGTGGTTTTATAGATCAAAAGCAAGCTGACTTTATTTAGGTTCCGCATCCCATTATCCCAATATTCCGCTCTTTTCCCAAGATCCACAAGGTTGGTTTCCCTCCGTCTATGCGGCCCATAGTGGCCGGCATAGGTTCTTTCACGGAGCGGCTATCTGCATGGGTTGACAGTCTATTGCAACCACTGGTCCAGACTATTCCGG
Source organism: Bufo bufo (assembly GCF_905171765.1). Classification (NCBI taxonomy): domain Eukaryota; kingdom Metazoa; phylum Chordata; class Amphibia; order Anura; family Bufonidae; genus Bufo; species Bufo bufo. Next base: position 222,404,218 of record NC_053394.1, read on the forward strand.
GTTTCCTTTTAGATACTAGAACTGTATTACAGTCTTTTTACAGGTTCCCGTGGAAACGAGAATATGCCTGGATCACTGCGGATGTGACATCTTTATATATTGTCATCCCTCACGATCTAGCCATTTCCTCTTTGCGATGGTTCCTGAGCATTTATGTGGATTACAGCATTGAATTTCAGGACTTCATCTGTGATGTTGTCTATTTTTTATTAGAGCATAATGTGTTCATGTCTAACCATCGCTTTTTTCTACAACGCACTGGTGTTTCCATGGGGGTGAAATTTTTGCCCTCTATGGCAAACATCTACATGGCGTGATGGGAACATCACCATCGCTTTTCTGAAAACAACATATGGGCATCTTCCCTACAGTGGTACGGTCGTTATATTGATGACTTATTGTTTATCTGGTCGGTTGACCATGCTGCCCTGACAGTTTCTGAATGACAACTCTATGAATTTGAAATTTACTATCTACTTTCACCCTACATCTATTCCATTTCTGGACCTTACCTTAACGGGTAATGTCATTGAATCCACTATTGTCACATATACTTACCGCAAAGAGACTGCTGGCAACAGCACTCTTTTTGCCTCATCATGTCATCCTGCTCATGTTGTCCACAACATTCCTAGAGGCAAATTCATACGCCTCAAAATAAATTGCTCTAGTGACGAGGGTTTTCAGAAAGAACTAAACATAGCCGCAGACCGTCTTGCCATCCCCGGTTATAGTGACAACCTTCTGAAACAAGCTGGGGCATCAGTTAAAACCAAATCACGGCCAGATTTAGTTTTTCTCAGATTGTTGAGAAAGATGCAGATGGAAAGTTATCTGTAGAGCTGTACGACGGTAACCTGCAGATTAATGCAGCCCTCAAATGCAAGTTGGGTTTGTCGGTTCCAAAACCTAAATTTGATTGTGGGGCAGGTGATCAGTCCAAGACCTTCAAGCAGCAGCAGCATGATGATAAAAATGAGTGGCAAGGTGACATAGTGTGCAGATGGCAGCATGAGGAGGCCACTTAGTGGCATGGTGACAGTGTTGAGATGGCAGCAACAGCAGCAGCATGATACCACAGAGTGGCAAGGTGACATAGTGTGGAGATAGCAGCAACAGCAGCAGCATGATACCACAGAGTGGCAAGGTGACATAGTGTGGAGATGGCAGCAACAGCAGGAGCATGATACTACAGAGTGCAAGGTGACATAATGTTGAGATGACAACAACAGCAGCAGCATGATACCACAGAGTGGGAAGGTGACATAGTGTGGAGATGGCAACAACAGCAGCAGCATGATACCACAGAGTGGCAAGATGACAGTGTGGATATGGCAGAAACAGCAGCAGCATGATACCACAGAGTGTCAAGGTGACATAGTGTGGAGATGGCAGCAACAGCAGCAGCATGATACCACAGAGTGGCACAGTGACATAGCATGGAGATGACAGCAATAGCAGCAGCATGATACCACAGAGTGGCATAGTGACATAGCGTGGAGATGGCAGCAACAGCAGCAGCATGATACCACAGAGTGGCAAGGTGACATAGTGTGGAGATGGCAGCATAAGCAGCAGCATGATACCACAGAGTGGCAAGGTGACATAGTGTGGAGATTGCAGCAACAGCAGAAGCATGATACCACAGAGTGGTATGGTGACAGTGTGGAGATGGAAGCATCAGGAGGGCACAGAGTGGCATGGTGACATGGTGTGGAGATGGATGATCTAATCTGCTGCCTCAGGCATCGGTGGGTGGAAATCCTTGTCGATCCACGCCTGATTCATCTTGACAAAAGTAATTCTCTTCACATTTTGGGTGGACAGGCGAGTTCTTCTTGGGGTAACTATGGCCCCTGCCGCACAAAACACCCGCTCTGACAGGCGAGTTCTTCTTGGGGTAACTATCGCCCCTGCCGCACAAAACACTCTGCCAGTTGCAGCCACAAATCCAGTTTGGCTACCCAGTAGTCCAGCGGATCTTCAATGTGGGGTGGCAGGGTGCTGTCCAAGTATGCCACCACCTGCTGGTTCAGGTCCTGCTCCAGGTTTTCCTGCTGCTGCTGGTGAGTAGTTTCTTCGCTATGCGGGTGAAGAAAGCTGCTCATCATGGACTCTAGACTCAGGCTGCTGCTGTTGGAGGTGTTACTGTTCCTGCCACTGCACCCCTCCCCAGTAGCCATGGCAGTGGAATGTGAGCGCAGAGGGCCCCTCCGGTCAGATCTGCGAGAGGATGGATGATGGCGCAGATAGGCAGAGGCCAACTGACTACATAAGATGTCTCTGTAGTACTTCGGTTTGTCCTCCCTCTCAATGGGTCTAAAAAAGGCCCCCATTTTAGAACGGTAGCGAGGGTCCAACATGGTGGAGAGACAGAAGTCGTCCCTCTGCCGAATAGTGACAATTCTGCTGTCGTTACGCAAACAGGCAGCGGGCCATTTGTGCAAGTGACTCTGAGGGATTCCCTGCATCCATCTCCACTTCATACTGCCACGGTGTGTCTGGGTCCCCTGTGTCGTCTTCCTCATCGCCCTCTTGCTCCTCCAGCTGCTCCTGCTCCTCCTCTCCTGTCACCACAGTAGAAAAACCACTCAATTGGCTACATATTGCCTGTGCTCCAATGTCCTCCTCCCCTCCTCCTCTTCCAGTTCAGCCCCCACAGGGCTCACGTGGCCGTGAGATCTAGGCTCCACGTCTCCAGTCCCCTGACAAGCCATATTCACCAGCATCTGTTCCAGGAAATGAAGCAGTGGAATGACGGCGTTCATCCCGTAGTCAGGCAACTGACAAATAATGTGGCCTCCTCAAAGGGCTTGAGCAAATGGCAGGTGTCATGCATGAGCTGCCTCTGGCTGACATCGAAGTTAGAAAGGTGAGTACTCCTATCCGTTTGGATCATCAAGAAATCGTTGATGGCCTTTCTCTGTTCGTACAGTCGGTCCAACATATGGAGGGTGGAATTTCATGGAGGGTGGAAATGTCGCATATCAGACTATGTTGGGGGATGCCGTTCTGCCACTGCAGCTCAAGGAGGGTGTGCTTTGCGGTGTATGAGTGGCTGAAGTGCATGCAAAGTTTCCTGGCCATTTTTAGGATGTCTTGCAGATGGGTGGAAGACTTCAGGAACCGCTTGACAACCAGATTGAACACGTGTGCCATGCAGGGCGCATGGCTCAACCTTCCTTGACGCAGCGCCGACAACATGTTTTTCCCGTTGTTTGTCACCATGGTTCCGATTTTCAGTTGTCGCGGAGAAAGCCAGCAGTCGATTCCTTTCTGAAGGACATGGAGCAGTTCCTCCCCTGTGTGACTATGTTCGCTCAGACAAACCAGGTGCAGAACCGCGTGACACTGCCGTGCCCTGCACATGTGGAATGCTGGAGGGGCACCGTGACATGTCCCTGCAGTGGAGGCTGAGGACATGGTGGAGGATGAGGAGGCAGAGGTGTACATTGTCGCAGGACAAATGGTGTGACAATGTCGAGGCGGAAGCGGCGTCACCTGGCCAAGTTGCTGATGTGGCTGTGCAGAACCTCATTTACCCAGTGGGCCATAAAGGACATGTATTGTCCCTGACCGTAGTTACAGCTCCACACGTTTGCGCTACCGTGCACTTTGGCAGACACAGACAGGCTCAAGGACTGGCCCACCTTCTGTTCTACATACAGTTGTGTTCAAAATAATAGCAGTCAGACATCACTAATCGGATCAATCACTGTTTTTGGTAGAAATGATATTTCTACATGGCAAATAATTTACTAGCAGGTGTAGTAGAGTAATAGAAACCCAACAGACCCAACAGTCATGACATGCATGATGCTGATTCTCTATAATTCAATCACTTATTGAAAGAAGCATGTTCAAAATAATAGCAGTGTGGAGTTCAATGAGTGAGGTCATTCATTCTTTGAAAAACAGGTGGCAATTATTGCCCTTATTTATGGAAGGAAGGCAGCAAATGTTGTGCATGCTGGTTACAGTGCATTTCTCTCTGAAATTCTGAGGAAAAGGGGTCATTCCAGACATTGTTCAGAAGAACAGTGTACTTTGATTAAAAAGTTGATTGGAAAGGGGAAAACATATAATGAAGTGCAGAAAATGATAGGCTGATCAGCTAAAATGATAGCAAATGCTTTAAAATGGCAACCAAAACCTGAAAGACGTGGAAGAAAGCGAAAAACTACCATTCGAATGGATAGAAGAATAGCCAAAATGGCAAGGACTCAGCCAACAATCAGCTCCAGGAAGATCAAAGAAGGTCTAAAGTTACCTGTGAGTACTGTTACAATTAGAAGAAGCCTATGTGAAGCCAAGCTATCTGCAAGAAGCCCCCGCAAAGTCCCACTGTTGAAAAAAAGACATGCTGAAGAGCTTACAATTTGCCAAAGAGCACATTGACTGGCTAAAGAGACATTTTGTGGACTGATGAAAGTAAGATTGTTCTTTTTGGGTCTAGTGCCCGGAGACAGTTTGTCAGATGACCCCCAAACACTGAATTCAAGCCACAGTACATTGTGAAGACAGTGAAGCATGGTGGCGCAAGCAATCATGATATGGGGATGTTTCTCATACTAAGGTGTTGGGCCTATTTATCGCTTACCAGGGATCATGGATCAGTTTGAATACATCAGAATACTTGAAGAGGTCATGCTGCCTTATGCTGAAGATGAAATGCCCTTGAAATGGGTGTTCAAACAAGACAACGACACCAAACACACCAGTAAACGTGCAACATCTTGGTTCCAGACCAACAAGATTGATGTTATGGAGTGGCCAGCCCATTCCCCGGATCTTAATCAAATAGAAAACTTGTGGGGTGACATAAAAAATGCAGTTTCTGAGGCAAAAACAAGAAATAGAGGGATCGCATGGCTTCATGAGGGATTGGTCATATCAAGCTAATTTAATCAGTTTCTATGAGGAGGTAAGTTCTAGACTTTAGCAGCGGCGAATCAATGGATGTCGTGTATCTGGACTTCTCCAAAGCATTTGACACTGTACCACATAAGGTTAATATATAAAATGAGAATGCTCGGACTGGGAGAAAACGTCTGTAAGTGGGTAAGTAACTGGCTCAGTGATAGAAAACAGAGTGTGGTTATTAGTGGTACACACTCAGATTGGGTCACTGTCACTAGTGGGGTACCTCAGGGGTCAGTATTGGGCCCTATTCTCTTCAATATATTTATTAATGATCTTGTAGAAGGCTTGCATAGTAAAGTATCAATTTTCGCAGATGACACTAAACTGTGTAAAGTAATTAACACTGAAGAGGACAGTATACTACTACAGAGGGATCTGGATAGATTGGAGGCTTGGGCAGATAAGTGGCAGACAGGGCCGATGCAAGGATTTTTGCCGCCCTAGGCAAAGATCCATTTTGACGCCCCCTCATGTCACTCACTCACTGACAGACACACACACACACACTGACAGACAGACACGCACTCAGACACTCACTGAATGACGTACACAGAAACTCACTGACAGACATACTCACTGACAGACACACATACACTCACTGACAGACACTCACTGACAGACATACACCTACCCACTGAAACACACACACACACGTAAACTTACTGACAGACACTCACTCACTGGCAGACAAACACACACATATACACTCACACAGACACTCACTGACAAACACACACACACACACACACACACGTAAACTTACTGACAGACATTCACTCACTGGCAGACAAACACACACATATACTCACTGACAAACATACACATACTCACTGACAAACACACAGACACTTACTGACCGACAGACATCCACACTCACTGACATACACTCACTCACTGACATACACACACAGACACTCAATGACAGACACACATACATTTACTGACAGAAAGACAGACATACATACACTCACTCACTGACATAAATACACAGGCAGACCCTCACTCAGTCAAACACTTAAACACTCACCTCCCTGGGGTCCAGTGTGGTGCAGCTCCTCAGTCCTCCAGCGCGCTGTTTAGCATGCCGGGGCAAGGAATGACGTCATATTCCGACATCACAGAGGGCGCACGAGGGAGGAGTGGGAAGCTGCTAGAACAGCCTCCCTTGCCGCCCACCTCCTCTCTTCCGGTAATTTACTGGCAGAGCAGATACCTGCTATTAGGGTAAGCAGATGCCTGCTCTGCCATATTTAAGAAGGACCTCCACCTCCTGACCCCCCTGTAACGGCACTGGGGGCGGCTCAAGAGCCGCTCACCCAGGGCTGCAGCCCCAATCAGGGGGGGCCCACCAGGGCTAGTTCGCCTATATGGTTGCGCCGGCCCTGGTGGCAGATGAGGTTTAACACTGTCAAATGTAAAGTTATGCACATGGGAGGGAATAATGCAAGTCACCTGTACATACTAAATGGTAAAACACTCCGTAACACTGACAAGGAAAAGGATCTAGGAATTTTAATAAACAGCAAACTAAGCTGCAAAAACCAGTGTCAGGAAGCTGCTGCCAAGGCCAATAAGATAATGGGTTGAATCACAAGGGGCATAGATGCCTGTGATGAGAACATAGTCCTACCACTTTACAAATTATTAGTCAGACCACACATGGAGTACTGTGTACAGTTCTGGGCTCCTGTGAACAAGGCAGACATAGCAGAGCTGGAGAGGGTCCAGAGGAGGGCAACTAAAGTAATACCTGGAATGGGCAACTACAGTATCCTGAAAGATTATCAAAATTAGGGTTATTCACATTAGAAAAAAAGACGACTGAGGGGAGATCTAATTACTATGTATAAATATATCAGGGGTCAGTACAGAGATCTATCCCATCATCTATTTATCCCCAGGACTGTGACTGTGACGAGGGGACATCCTCTGCGTCTGGAGGAAAGAAGGTTTGTACATAAACATAGAAGAGGATTCTTTACGGTAAGAGCTGTGAGACTATGGAACTCTCTGCCTGAGGAGGTGGTGATGGTGAGTACAATAAAGGAACTCAAGAGGGGTCTGGATGTATTTCTGGAGTGTAATAATATTACAGGATATAGCTACTAGAGAGGGGTCGTTGATCCAGGGAGTTATCTGATTGCCTGATTGGAGTTGGGAAGGAATTTTTTATTCCCCTAAAGTGAGGAAATTTGGCTTCTACCTCACAGGTTTTTTTTTGCCTTTCTCTGGATCAACTTGCAGGATAACAGGCCGAACTGGATGGACAAATGTCTTTTTTCGGCCTTATGTACTATGTTACTATGTAACTGTGGAATGTAGTCCAATCATCCTGGGCTGAAATACCTGTTCACAGGTGCCAGAAGTTGGCTGACTCCATGCAACATAGATGTACAGCAGTTCTCAGAAACAGTCGTTATACAACTAAATATTAGTTAAGTGATTCAAAGGAAAGCAAAATCTTCAAACATTTTTCAGTTTATATAGTGAATGTTTGAGTTTGTAAAGAAGAATACAAACACTGCAATTTTTTTTAACAATCTAATATTCACTTTTCTTTTTTTTTTTGAGGAACAACACAAATTTGATATATTTTTCTTCATATTTTGATTTGGAATAGAATGTGTAGTGTTCCCAATGCATTTGTCTATATGGAAATAAAAGGATTTTGAGCTTTATTAACTTTTTTTAAACGCACTGCTATTATTTTGAACACAACTGTATGTGTACAGGGCTGGTACTGCCTTTTGTGAAAAAAAAATGATGACTTGAGACTCTCCACCTCGGCTCGGCACAAGACATCAGTTTTATCAAAGGTGCAGAGTCCACCACTTGGAAATGGAGGGACTGCAGCACCAGCAACTTGGCCAGGAGCACGTTCAGCTTCTGCGCCGTTGGATGCGTGCATGCATACTGCTGTCTCTTGGCAATTGCTTCAGTAATTGACTGCTGGCGAAATAACTGATGAGTAGTAGAAGGAGTAGGAGCAGGAGCTTCCGGACCAGCAGACGATGGGACAGACAGACAGCTCCCTTCTGCTGAGCCGGTGGAGCATTGACTGCCTGCAATGGGGTGCGTGCCACTAGGTGATGCAGCGGTGGCTGTGGCAGGCTGGACCACCACATCAGAGCCACGATTGTCCCAGGCCACTTCATGGTGTCGCTGCATATGTTGTCGCAGGGTAGTGGTGCCAACATTGGCCCCCTGGCCACGCCTCACCTTCTGCTCATAGATTTGACATATGTCCATGCTCACCTCCTCTGGAGTCTTGACTAAAAACTGCCACACCCCCGAGTAACTGATTTTCCCCCAACACTCTGCACTGACTGACTGTTGCCGCTGCTTGCCTGAGACTCGTGCACCACTCCTTTCCGGGCAGCTAGGCTGCTGCGAAGCGGGTGGTCTACCCCGTGCCTGTTTGGCTGCCGACCTCCCACTGCTGCCACCCTGCTGACTCCCAGCCAGGCTACCATGTTGCTGGCTTAGCCGCTGCCTCTCCCGATGATGATGAAGCCCCTTCTTCACCCAGCGATCGGCTTCATCATCATCGAGTAGTATCTGCAAGTCACTGGTGTCCTCCTCAACGCTCTCTGGGTCAGGAGCCTGACCGCTCACAACAGCACCTCCCACGCCACTCTCCTCATCACTACATGCCCGCCTAGCGGAGGAAGCAGCGGATGTCTCCTCCAAATATTGGCTGGGCATTAGCTGCTGACTGTCCTTAACCACTTCAGCCCCCAGTGCTTAAACACCCTGAAAGACCAGGCCACTTTTTACACTTCTGACTTACACTACTTTCACCATTTATTGCTCGGTCATGCAACTTACCACCCAAATGAATTTTACCTCCTTTTCTTCTCACTAATAGAGTTTTCATTTGGTGGTATTTCTTTGCTGCTGACATTTTTACTTTTTTTGTTATTAATCGAAATTTAACGATTGTTTTGCAAAAAAATGTCATTTTTCACTTTCAGTTGTCAAATTTTGCAAAAAAAACTACATCCATATATAAATTTTGCTCTAAATTTATTGTTCTACATGTCTTTGATAAAAAAAAAATGTTTAGGTAAAAAAAAAATGGTTTGGGTAAAAGTTATAGCGTTTACAAACTATGGTACAAAAATGTGAATTTCCGCTTTTTGAAGCAGCTCTGACTTTCTGAGCACCTGTCATGTTTCCTGAGGTTCTACAATGCCCAGACAGTACAAACACCCCACAAATGACCCCATTTCGGAAAGTACACACCCTAAGGTATTCGCTGATGGGCATAGTGAGTTCATAGAACTTTTTATTTTTTGTCACAAGTTAGCGGAAAATGATGATTTTTTTTTTTTTTTTCTTACAAAGTCTCATATTCCACTAACTTGTGACGAAAAATAAAAACTTCCATGAACTCACTATGCCCATCAGCGAATAACTTGGGGTCTCTTCTTTCCAAAATGGGGTCACTTGTGGGGTAGTTATACTGCCCTGGCATTCTAGGGGCCCAAATGTGTGGTAAGGAGTTTGAAATCAAATTCAGTAAAAAATGACCTGTGAAATCCGAAAGGTGCTCTTTGGAATGTGGGCCCCTTTGCCCACCTAGGCTGCAAAAAAGTGTCACACATCTGGTATCCCCGTACTCAGGAGAAGTTGAGGAATGTGTTTTGGGGTGTCTTTTTACATATACCCATGCTGGGTGAGAGAAATATCTTGGTCAAATGCCAACTTTGTATAAAAAAATGGGAAAAGTTGTCTTTTGCCAAGATATTTCTCTCACCCAAATGGGTATATATAAAATGACACCGCAAAACATATTCCCCAAATTCTCCTGAGTACGGAGATACCAGATGTGTGACACTTTTTTGCAGCCTAGGTGGGCAAAGGGGCCCATATTCCAAAGAGCACCTTTCGGATTTCACAGGTCATTTTTTACAGAATTTGATTTCAAACTCCTTACCACACATTTGGGCCCCTAGAATGCCAGGGCAGTATAACTACCCCACAAATGACCCCATTTTGGAAAGAAGACACCCCAAGGTATTCCGTGAGGGGCATGGCGAGTTCCTAGAATTTTTTATTTTATGTCACAAGTTAGTGGAAAATGATGATTTTTTTTTTTTTCATACAAAGTCTCATCTTCCACTAACTTGTGACAAAAAATAAAAACTTCCATGAACTCACTATGCCCATCGGCGAATACCTTGGGGTCTCTTCTTTCCAAAATGGGGTCACTTGTGGGGTAGTTATACTGCCCTGGCATTCTAGGGGCCCAAATGTGTGGTAAGGAGTTTGAAATCAAATTCAGTAAAAAATGACCTGTGAAATCCGAAAGGTGCTCTTTGGAATGTGGGCCCCTTTGCCCACCTAGGCTGCAAAAAAGTGTCACACATCTGGTATCCCCGTACTCAGGAGAAGTTGAGGAATGTGTTTTGGGGTGTCTTTTTACATATACCCATGCTGGGTGAGAGAAATATCTTGGTCAAATGCCAACTTTGTATAAAAAAATGGGAAAAGTTGTCTTTTGCCAAGATATTTCTCTCACCCAGTATGGGTATATATAAAATGACACCCCAAAACACATTCTTCACCTTCTCCTGAGTACGGAGATACCAGATGTGTGACACTTTTTTGCAGCCTAGGTGGGCAAAGGGGCCCATATTCCAAAGAGCACCTTTCGGATTTCACAGGTCATTTTTTACAGAATTTGATTTCAAACTCCTTACCACACATTTGGGCCCCTAGAATGCCAGGGCAGTATAACTACCCCACAAGTGACCCCATTTTGGAAAGAAGACACCCCAAGGTATTCCGTGAGGGGCATGGCGAGTTCCTAGAATTTTTCTATTTTTTGTCACAAGTTAGTGGAAAATGATGATTTTTTTTTTTTTCATACAAAGTCTCATCTTCCACTAACTTGTGACAAAAAATAAAAACTTCCATGAACTCACTATGCCCATCGGCGAATACCTTGGGGTCTCTTCTTTCCAAAATGGGGTCACTTGTGGGGTAGTTATACTGCCCTGGCATTCTAGGGGCCCAAATGTGTGGTAAGGAGTTTGAAATCAAATTCAGTAAAAAATGACCTGTGAAATCCGAAAGGTGCTCTTTGGAATGTGGGCCCCTTTGCCCACCTAGGCTGCAAAAAAGTGTCACACATCTGGTATCCCCGTACTCAGGAGAAGTTGAGGAATGTGTTTTGGGGTGTCTTTTTACATATACCCATGCTGGGTGAGAGAAATATCTTGGTCAAATGCCAACTTTGTATAGAAAAAGGGGAAAAGTTGTCTTTTGCCAAGATATTTCTCTCACCCAGTATGGGTATATATAAAATGACACCCCAAAACACATTCCCCACCTTCTCCTGAGTACGGAGATACCAGATGTGTGACACTTTTTTGCAGCCTAGGTGGGCAAAGGGGCCCATATTCCAAAGAGCACCTTTCGGATTTCACAGGTCATTTTTTACAGAATTTGATTTCAAACTCCTTACCACACATTTGGGCCCCTAGAATGCCAGGGCAGTATAACTACCCCACAAGTGACCCCATTTTGGAAAGAAGACACCCCAAGGTATTCCGTGAGGGGCATGGCGAGTTCCTAGAATTTTTTATTTTTTGTCACAAGTTAGTGGAAAATGATGATTTATTTTTTTTTTCATACAAAGTCTCATCTTCCACTAACTTGTGACAAAAAATAAAAACTTCCATGAACTCACTATGCCCATCGGCGAATACCTTGGGGTCTCTTCTTTCCAAAATGGGGTCACTTGTGGGGTAGTTATACTGCCCTGGCATTCTAGGGGCCCAAATGTGTGGTAAGGAGTTTGAAATCAAATTCAGTAAAAAATGACCTGTGAAATCCGAAAGGTGCTCTTTGGAATGTGGGCCCCTTTGCCCACCTAGGCTGCAAAAAAGTGTCACACATCTGGTATCCCCGTACTCAGGAGAAGTTGAGGAATGTGTTTTGGGGTGTCTTTTTACATATACCCATGCTGGGTGAGATAAATATCTTGGTCAAATGCCAACTTTGTATAAAAAAATGGGAAAAGTTGTCTTTTGCCAAGATATTTCTCTCACCCAGTATGGGTATATATAAAATGACACCCCAAAACACATTCCCCACCTTCTCCTGAGTACGGAGATATCAGATGTGTGACACTTTTTTGCAGCCTAGGTGGGCAAAGGGGCCCATATTCCAAAGAGCACCTTTCGGATTTCACAGGTCATTTTTTACAGAATTTGATTTCAAACTCCTTACCACACATTTGGGCCCCTAGAATGCCAGGGCAGTATAACTACCCCACAAGTGACCCCATTTTGGAAAGAAGACACCCCAAGGTATTCCGTGAGGGGCATGGCGAGTTCCTAGAATTTTTTATTTTTTGTCACAAGTTAGTGGAAAATGATGTTTTTTTTTTTTGTTTTTTTTTTTCATACAAAGTCTCATATTCCACTAACTTGTGACAAAAAATAAAAACTTCCATGAACTCACTATGCCCATCAGCGAATACCTTGGGGTCTCTTCTTTCCAAAATGGGGTCACTTGTGGGGTAGTTATACTGCCCTGGCATTCTAGGGGCCCAAATGTGTGGTAAGGAGTTTGAAATCAAATTCAGTAAAAAATGACCTGTGAAATCCGAAAGGTGCTCTTTGGAATGTGGGCCCCTTTGCCCACCTAGGCTGCAAAAAAGTGTCACACATCTGGTATCCCCGTACTCAGGAGAAGTTGAGGAATGTGTTTTGGGGTGTCTTTTTACATATACCCATGCTGGGTGAGAGAAATATCTTGGTCAAATGCCAACTTTGTATAAAAAAATTGGAAAAGTTGTCTTTTGCCAAGATATTTCTCTCACCCAGCATGGGTATATGTAAAATGACACCCCAAAACACATTCCCCACCTTCTCCTGAGTACGGAGATACCAGAAGTGTGACACTTTTTTGCAGCCTATGTGGGCAAAGGGGCCCATATTCCAAAGAGCACCTTTCGGATTTCACAGGTCATTTTTTACAGAATTTGATTTCAAACTCCTTACCACACATTTGGGCCCCTAGAATGCCAGGGCAGTATAACTACCCCACAAGTGACCCCATTTTGGAAAGAAGAGACCCCAAGGTATTCGCTTATGGGAATAGTGAGTTCATGGAAATTTTTATTTTTTGTCACAAGTTAGTGGAATATGAGACTTTGTATGAAAAAAAAAATAAATAAAAATCATCATTTTCCACTAACTTGTAACAAAAAATAAAAAATTTGAGGAACTCGCCATGCCCCTCACGGAATACCTTGGGGTGTCTTCTTTCCGAAATGGGGTCACTTGTGGGGTAGTTATACTGCCCTGGAATTTTCCAGGGGCCCTAATGTCTGGTAAGTAGGTAAATGACCTGTGAAATCCGAAAGGTGCTCTTTGGAATGTGGGCCCCTTTGCCCACCTAGGCTGCAAAAAAGTGTCACACATCTGGTATCTCCGTACTCAGGAGAAGGTGGGGAATGTGTTTTGGGGTGTCATTTTACATATACCCATGCTGGATGAGAGAAATATCTTGGCAAAAGACAACTTTTCCCATTTTTTTTATACTAAGTTGGCATTTGACCAAGATATTTATCTCACCCAGCATGGGTATATGTAAAATGACACCCCAAAACATATTCCCCAACTTCTGCTGAATACGGAGATACCACATGTGTGACACTTTTTTGCAGCCTAGGTGGGCAAAGGTGCCCAAATTCCTTTTAGGAGGGCATTTTTAGACATTTGGATACCAGACTTCTTCTCACGCTTTGGGCCTCTAAAATGCCAGGGCAGTATAAATACCCCACATGTGACCCCATTTTGGAAAGAAGACACCCCAAGGTATTCAATGAGGGGCATGGCGAGTTCATTGAAAAAAAAAAATTTTGGCACAAGTTAGCGGAAATTGATTTTTTTGATTTTGTTCTCACAAAGTCTCCCTTTCCGCTAACTTGGGACAAAAATTTCAATCTTTCATGGACTCAATAAGCCCCTCAGCGAATACCTTGGGGTGTCTTCTTTCCAAAATGGTGTTATTTGTGGGGTGTTTGTACTGCCCTGGCATTTGAGGGTCTCCGCAATCATTACATGTATGCCCAGCATTAGGAGTTTCTGCTATTCTCCTTATATTGAGCATACGGGTAATGAGATTTTTTTTTTTCGTTCAGCCTCTGGGCTGAAAGAAAAAAATGAACGGCACAGATTTCTTCATTCGCATCGATCAATGTGGATGAAAAAATCTCTGCCAAAAAAAGAAAAAGGAGGGGAAAGGCGTCTGCCAGGACATAGGAGCTCCGCCCAACATCCATACCCACTTAGCTCGTATGCCCTGGCAAACCCGATTTCTCCATTCACATCAATCGATGTGGATGAATAAATCATTGCCGGGATTTTTTTTTTTATATATACAAAGTGTTAGCCAAAGTATATGAACACCGCCACCTCCTCAGCTCATATGCCTCGGCAAACGTATCTTTTACTGCAGAGGAGAAATCTCGTCTTGCAGCGCCGCATACACCGACTTGCGTGTAATCTGACAGCAGCGCAATGCTTCTGTCCGAATGCACATCAGTGCTGCAGCTGGTCGATCGGTTGGTCCACCTGAAAGGTAAAAAAAACAAAACAAAAAAGAAAAAACCAGGCCGCAAAGCAATAACTTTATTAACTGTTGAACAGAACATAGAAACTTTTTTTAAACTTTTTTAACTGAACGTTTAACTTTTTTACTTACCGGTATTTTTTTTTTTGTTTAGTTTTTTTTACCTTTATAGAACAAACCTCTCCTTCCCCATGGGACAATGTGCAAAGCGCAAATCGCCCAAAGATGTGGCGAAGTACGTTATGCACTTTATCCCAGGTGAAAGGAGAGGTTTGCAGCAGCTGTGAGTGAATGGGCCCTAATAGCCCTGTGTGCCTGTCCTGGTGAGATGTGATCCCTATGCTAGGTGTACCTGTGTGTGGTACTTCCGGAAACACTCTCCATAGCATAGGGCAGGGTGGTCAGCACAGTCAGGACAGAAATAGCGGGTGTCACGCCTTATTCCACTCCTGCTACAGACACAACATCTTTTTCGGGGTGACGGTTGGGTTGAGGTACCAGGAACGACACTGGGGAAATGTCGCTCGTGTAGACGGCTAACTACACTGGTGGATGGGGCCACGGAACCTCCTGGGTAAAGGAGGTTCTCGATGATCTCTTCCTGGAATTTGAGGAAGGATCCTGTTCTCCCAGCCTTACTGTAGAGAACAAAACTATTGTAGAGCGCCAATTGAATTAAATATACAGACACCTTCTTATACCAGCGTCTGGTTCTGCGGGAAACTAAATACGGAGACAACATCTGGTCATTGAAGTCCACCCCTCCCATGAGCGCATTATAGTCGTGGACACAGAGGGGCTTTTCAATGACACGGGTTGCTCGCTCAATTTGGATTGTCGTGTCTGCGTGAATGGAGGAGAGCATGTAAATGTCACGCTTGTCTCTCCATTTCACCGCGAGCAGTTCTTCGTTACACAAGGCAGCCCTCTGCCCCCTTGCAAGACGGGTGGTTACAAGCCGTTGGGGGAATCCCACGCGACTAGTTCGCGCGGTGCCACAGGCGCAAATCCGTTCTAGAAACAAATGCCTAAAGAGGGCCACACTTGTGTAGAAATTGTCCACATAAAGATGGTACCCCTTGCCGAATAAGGGTGACACCAAGTCCCAGACTGTCTTCCCACTGCTCCCCAGGTAGTCAGGGCAACCGACCGGCTCCAGGGTCTGATCTTTTCCCTCATAGATCCGAAATTTGTGGGTATAGCCTGTGGCCCTTTCACAGAGCTTATACAATTTGACCCCATACCGGGCACGCTTGCTTGGGATGTATTGTTTGAAGCCAAGGCGCCCGGTAAAATGTATTAGGGACTCGTCTACGCAGATGTTTTGCTCGGGGGTATACAAATCTGCAAATTTCAGGTTGAAATGGTCTATGAGGGGCCGAATTTTGTGGAGCCGGTCAAAAGCAGGGTGGCCTCTGGGACGGGAGGTGGTGTTGTCGCTAAAATGCAGAAAACGGAGGATGGTCTCAAATCGTGTCCTGGACATAGCAGCAGAGAACATGGGCATGTGATTAATTGGGTGCGTTGACCAATATGACCGCAATTCATGCTTTTTTGTCAGGCCCATGTTGAGGAGAAGGCCCAAAAAAATTTTAAGTTCGGAAACTTGGACTGGTTTCCACCGGAAAGGCTGGGCATAATAGCTTCCCGGGTTAGCGGTTATAAATTGTGTGGCATACTGGTTGGTCTCTGCCACGACTAAGTCCAAGAGCTCCGCAGTCAAGAACAGCTCAAAAAATCCCAGGGCCGAACCGATTTGAGCCGTCTCAACCCGAACTCCAGACTGGGCGGTGAAAGGGGGAACTACTGGTGCGGCTGAAGTTGGTGACTGCCAATCAGGATTTGCCAGCACCTCAGGGACTCTAGGGGCTCTACGGGCCTGTCTGTGCGGTGGCTGCGACGGGGTAACTATTGCACGTGCCACCGTACCAGCTTCAACTGCCCTTCTGGTGCTCGCTACTTCACCAGGTTGTACGGCAGTGCTGGTACTAGGTCCAGGAAGGGCTGCGCTGCTGGTGTATGCCTCACCACGTGATCCGGCAGCGACAGCCCCACTCTGCTGCTCTTGAAGCGGATCCTGCGTAACCTGTGGTCTAGCGACATGGGGCCGGGTACGTCTGGTGCTGCCAGGGACCTCCACCTCCTCGTCCGAACTTTGGGTCAGAGAGCCACTGCTTTCCACAGGTTCATATTCTGACCCGCTAGATTCGTCAGATGAGGGTTCCCACTCCTCATCCGACTGGGTCAGAATCCTGTAGGCCTCTTCAGAAGAATACCCCCTGTTTGACATTTTGGACTACTAAATTTAGGGGTATTCCCTGAGACTACCCAAGAAAAAAAGCAAACCTGTCTTACAAAGGGGAGGCTAGCGAAGTACCGGAGGCCGCTGCGGTTGATAAAAAATATCAAAACTGATTTTTTTATCGCCGCAGTGCGTGTAAAATGAATGTGCAGTGATCAAAAAATATATATTTTTTGTCACTGCGGTGGGGCGGGCGTGGGTGAACGCACGTGTGGGCGACCGATCAGGCCTGATCGGGCAAACACTGCGTTTTGGGTGGAGGGCGAACTAAAGTGACACTAATACTATTATAGATCTGACCGTGATCAGTTTTGATCACTTACAGATACTATAAAAGTACAAATGCTGATTAGCGATACGCTAAACAGCGAATAAAAGTGACTGCGGTGCGGTGGGGTGGGCGCTAACTGACGCTAACTACCTAACCAAGGGGCCTAAACTATCCCTAAAACCTAACAGCCAATACCAGTGGAAAAAAAAAAGTGACAGTTTACACTGATCACTTTTTTTCCTTTCACTAGTGATTGACAGGGGCGATCAAAGGGGTGATCAAAGGGTTAATTGGGGTGCAGGTGGGTGATCTGGGGCTAAGGTGTAGTGTTGGTGCTACTCACAGTTCAGTCTGCTCCTGTGCTGGATCCAACCGACGAAAAGGACCAGCACAGGAGCAGACAAGCCATATAACAGATCATATTTACTAATATGATCTTTTATATGACTTTGGATTGGATTTTTTGAAAATCGCCAGCCTGCCAGCCAATGATCGTTGCTGGCAGGCTGGTGACGAAATACTTCTTTTAATTTTGCCGGCCCGCGATGCGCATGCGCGGGCCGGCTTTGAGCGAAATCTCGCGTCTCGCGAGATGACGCGTATATGCGTGACTCTGCGCAGCGCTGCCACCTCCGGAACGCAATCCTGCGTTAGGCGGTCCGGAGGTGGTTAAGTAGCTCATCTTCGCTGAATAGTAGAGTTGAGCCCACAGCAGATAGTACTTCTGTGTCTGAGGGAACAGCAAAGGACAGAGGCAGTTTGAGGACAGGTGAGGGCACAGGGCCTGATCCCGGGGCATGCCAACTAAGGGTTGTGTCTGACGAACCCACGAGTGTTGGCTGGGGGTGTCTGATGTCACTTGGGATGAATTGTATGACCGAGTTAACCAATCAATAACCGCTGGGTTGCTGGTCAAGACACGACCAGTAGATGACACCTGGAGCTCAGGCGTCTCGCTGCGACTCCTGCTGCCACAACCCCTTAATCTGCTGCAACCTCTGCATGCGCCAGAAACATTGCAGCGTCCCACTAGTGTACGTGGGCACTGCAAAAGCTTGTCATGTCATATGTTGTATCATGCTGTATTTTATTCTTATGTGAAATCCCTGTTACCAGACTGCCAGGTGCACTACACACATTCCACCACTAGATGGGGATTGCACCACAGTATATATATCACAGTTCAGGCCTAGTTAGGGTAGTTTTTAGAGTGTGGGAGTTGAAGAAGGAGATGGAGTAAGGAGCAAGGAGGAAAGAGAGGACCCCTCTCCTCTCAGCTCTCTCTTGGGCTCAACGGCCCAGAGGAGCCAATTAATATCTCAGTGTCAAGCCAGGAAAATAGGCAGAGGTGGTCTGTATTCTACCGTCTACTCTTCCGGAGTGTCAAGTGGATTTTGCTAAGTTGATTGTGGAAAAAACAAAAGATGGACAATAGCCATTATTCTAGTCTCTAGGCGCCTTTGTATCCAGGTGAAGGACTAATTAGCTTCTGGCAGCCTCACCGTTATTTTAAGGAGAGATAAAATATCTGTTACATCACTTGTGTGTAGAAGATAAAGACTTGAACTACCTCTACTGAGACTGAAGCAAGGCAAAGTGCTGAAAATCTGTGAGTACATAACTACCTACGATAACTTGAGACATAACTACATGTACAGCCTGTTACTGGGATTCACCACATCCCATCTGCATGTTTATAAGAGACTGTTTCATAACTGGATGTAAACTGTTGTCAAGATCCTGGTTACAGTAAAGTTCTTAGTTGGATTCAACCCTGCCTCATTCTTCTATCTCCATATCACCACTACTCTCATCATTTTGCACCATCAAGGTGCTGGCGTCACGACATTACATAAGTCAGGGGCCCAGCCGCGCAAGCACTCAGAAACCCAATCACCATCAAGGGCACCTCGATCACTCACCACCTGGCCGGTGTCCCCTGTAATAGAGTGTGCCCTGGAGAATTTGATGCTGTTCTCGCCTTCACTGCACTGCTGACCCAGAGAGGCATCTGCTAACCGAGTACCCGGTGAACCTGCGGACCAGCACGTTGCAACATTTATGCCTTTGCCACTCCTCTGTGCATGTCCTGGCACTTCTCTGTCTGACATACTTTTAGCTGAACTAAAATAATTAAAAGCAAATTAAAACAACCCTAAAAGCCCAGAATATATTTCTCTTTTTGGACAGAAATAGGCCATTTACCACTTTTAGCATAAATACAGGTAAACGTGAACTGCCTATATATTTCTCGTTTTGGACTGAAATAGGCCACTAAATTATTATAGCGGAAATAAATTTGACTGAAAAGGGCCAATAAATTATTTTAGTGTAAATAACAGGGAAAGTTAACTGCGTATATTTTTCACTTTTGTTTCTTACATATGGCAATAAATGCTTTTAGCGCAAATAACACCAAAATGTGAACTGCGTATATTTTTCTCTTATTGTACTGAACTGGCAATAAATGGTTTGAACGCAAATAATACCAAATGTCAACTGTGTGTATAAAATACCTGCAGAAGTGACCTGAGTAAAAATATTTCCTGTTGAACTGAAATAGGCCACTATACGCTTTCACCAGAAATTACTGCAACAGTCTAGTGGGTATATATTTTTCTTGTATTACTGATATAAGGCCACTATACACTTTTTCCAGAAATAACTGCAGAAGTGCCCTGAGAAAATATATTTCTTGTTAGACTGAAATAGGCCACTATACGCTTTCACTAGAAATAACTGCAACAGTGTTTCTGTACTGAAATACGTCCCTCTACGCTTTCAACGCAAATAAATGCAACAGTGCAGTGCGCATCTATTTTTCTTTCTGTACTGAAATACGTCCCTCTACGCTTTCAACACAAATAACTGCAACAGTGCAGTGCGTATCTATTTTTCTTTGTTTGCTGAAATACGTCCCTCTACGCTTTCAACAGAAATAACTGCAGAAGTGACCTGAAAAAGAATTTTTCGTGTTGGACTGAAATAGGCCACTATACGCTTTTACCAGCAGTGCGTATATATATATATATATATATATATATATTTTTTTTTTATGAAATAAGCCCCTATACTTTTTCACCAGAAATGAATGCAACGGTGCAGTGCGTTTAAATGTTTTGTGTATTACTGAAATACCGCCCTATACTCTTTCACCAGAAATGATTTTAGCATAAATAACAACAAAAGTTACCTGCGTATATATTTCTTGTATTGTATTGAAATAGGCCACTAAATAATATCAGCGCAGTTAACAGCAAAAGTGACCTGCGTATATATTTATTTTTTCCTCAGATAGAAGCCACTAAAGGCTTTTCAACATAGCAGTTGTGCCCCAGTAGCTAATTGCTGGAATAACAGAGGTATTATGAGACTATCTGGATCCACATGTAATGTTTCCCTGCACTTGTAAATCGATTGTTTTCACTAGGGTTGTCCCGATACCACTTTTTTAGGACCGAGTACAAGTACCGATACTTTTTTTCAAGTAGTCACCGATACCGAATACCGATACTTTTTTAAAATGTCATGTGACCGTTTTGGGGGATCTGTGGATCTGTGGATGACGCACTGTCATGTGGGGGATCTGTGGATGGCACTGTTATGGGGGACCTGTGGATGGCACTGTTATGGGGGATCTGTGGATGGCACTGTTATGGGGGATCTGTGGATGGCACTGTTATGGGGGATCTGTGGATGGCACTGTTATGGGGATCTGTGGATGGCACTGTTATGGGGGATCTGTGGATGGCACTGTTATGGGGGATCTGTGGATGGCACTGTTATGGGGGATCTGTGGATGGCACTGTTATGGGGGATCTGTGGATGGCACTGTTATGGGGGATTTGTGGATGGCGCTGTTATGGGGATCTGTGGATGGCGCTGTTATGGGGGATCTGTGGATGGCACTGTTATGGGGGATCTGTGGATGGCACTGTTATGGGGGATCTGTGGATGGCACTGTTATGGGGATCTGTGGATGGCACTGTTATGGGGGATCTGTGGATGGCACTGTTATGGGGGATCTGTGGATGGCACTGTTATGGGGATCTGTGGATGGCGCTGTTATGGGGATCTGTGGATGGCACTGTTATGGGGATCTGTGGATGGCGCTGTTATGGGGATCTGTGGATGGCGCTGTTATGGGGGATCTGTGGATGGCACTGTTATGGGGATCTGTGGATGGCACTGTTATGGGGATCTGTGGATGGCACTGTTATGGGGATCTGTGGATGGCACTGTTATGGGGGATCTGTGGATGGCGCTGTTATGGGGATCTGTGGATGGCACTGTTATGGGGGATCTGTGGATGGCACTGTTATGGGGATCTGTGGATGGTACTGCTATGGGGTGGGATATCTGTGGATGGCATTGTTATGGGGTGGGGGGATCTGAGGATGGCATTATTTGGTGGGGGATCTGTGGATGGTGCTGTTATAGGGGATCTGTGGATGGAACTGTTATGGGGAGGATCTGTGGATGACACTGCTATATGTCATCCACAGATCCCCCTCATAACAGTGTCCCCCAATACACCGGGCCCCGCCGCTCACCGAAGTATTTATAAACGTGAATCCTTATCCTGTTATTAAGTTGAACTAACGCTGCCCTCTCCCATGTTCCCCTGTATCCCCCTGTATCCCCACAGCACTTACTTAAGCTTCCATAGCAGGCAGAGCGGACGGCACCAGTAACGTCACTCACTGACGTCGCGCGTCTGCTCCGCCTGCTTCACTCATAAAGTGGGCGGAGCAGGCGCTCTACGTCAGTGAGTGACGTTACTGGTGCCGTCCGCTCTGCCTGCTATGGAAGCTTAAGTAAGTGCTGTGGGGATACA
The DNA here is from genome assembly GCF_905171765.1 of Bufo bufo. Classification (NCBI taxonomy): domain Eukaryota; kingdom Metazoa; phylum Chordata; class Amphibia; order Anura; family Bufonidae; genus Bufo; species Bufo bufo. Next base: position 222,426,142 of record NC_053394.1, read on the forward strand.
GGGGGGACATGGGAACATGGGAGAGGGCAGCGTTAGTTCAACTTAACAACAGGATAAGGATTCACGTTTATAAATACTTCGGTGAGCGGCGGGGCCCGGTGTAAGAGTACAGTGACTGCACCGGGCCCCGCCCATAGTTACGCCCATAGTATTCTATTTATGTATCGGGGCGGGGTATCGGCGGCTGAGTACCGCCGAGAAAACTCGGAATCGGTCCCGATACCGATACTAGTATCGGTATCGGGACAACCCTAGTTTTCACAATAAGGATTTTACTATAACTTTCCCTAGCATCTGCACACGTCTCTCTCTGCCTGTGAAATGATTCCTCTCACTATCCTTTCAATGCACTAGTAAATCGCTTATTTCCTTTTTTTTTTTAACAAATAGTTTTCCTTTCACTCTCCCTAGCGTCTGCATACACGTCTGTCCCTGACCAATTTACGATGGTGAATGGCAGCATCTAAGATGGCCGCCGTATTTATAGGGCTGGCTGGCTGCTGATTGGATGTATGCATGGCATTATGGGTCATCCCGCCTTCCCAGAGTTCTTTGACCCATGTCCTCACATGTGCAGCTGCCATTTTAGACGCCCGACATTGTAGGACATAATGCGATTCGTTACCAAGACGCATGAGGAAATTTGCATTCGTTCAGTGTCAAATTTTTCCTTAAATTTGGAACTAAATCGATTTTGTCAACTTCGACATCTCTAATTATAGACAACACATTTATAGTGCCTTTGTGTTTAGACGCTTTCCTCTGGTGGAGTCGAGAAGTCATGGTCAATCCAGGCATTGTTCATTTTGATAAGGGTCAACCTGTCAGCATTTTCAGTTGACAGGCAGATACACTTATCTTTTATAATGCCACCAGCAGCACTAAATACCCGCTTAGACAAAACGCTGGCAACAGGGCAGGCCAACACCTCCAAGGCGTGGAGCGCCAGTTCGTGCCATGTGTCCAGCTTGGACACCCAGTAGTTGTAAGGCACTGAGGGATCATTGAGAACACTGACACCGTCTGCTATGTACTCCTTCACCATCTTCCAAAATGTTTCCCTCATTGTGACACTAGGCCGCGCATCAGGGTGAGGGTGCTGGCAAGGTGTGTGGGGATAGGCAGGTTAGCGGACGCAGATTTGAGGCACCAACCAGTTTTTAAACCAAAAGTTCAGTGTTTATTCACACATTAGAAACTTCACAGAACAAAAAAAACTCTTTCAAGCAAAAATTTTACCTTGCAGTATTGGTGTCAGTTCACACAATGCGGCCTGTTCTGCCAACAAGAGTCCAACAGCAGGCTTTAGTCAGCCTGTTTCCCCTCACATGGGTCTCAGCCCTCCACAAGCCTCAGATCCCAATACAGAGAGCCCCTCTGCATGAACCCAGCTGTCTTTTAACGGCAGCTAGGTGTTAACAAAAACTCGGACCGGCACCTGCTACCCAGTCCGGTGTTTGACCTTACCTGACTGCTAATTAGTCCAGTAGCACACACTGGCAGGAAAATACCTGTCTCCACATACTGTACAATTTCCTTTACTGTGTCACATACCCCCCCTTTGTTCAACCTTGAGGGGGTGAACACATGCATAAACAGTGCACTCGGGACAGTGCCTCCACGTTTCCCTACAACCGGCCTGCTTTGTGCTCCACCATGAACTCAATGTTCTGCAGTGACCAGAGCCATCTGGTGACTCGGGACTTCCTCTCTTTGTCCAGGTAGTGGCAGGCACGGCCAACCCCGTATCGCTCCTTCAGAGACCGTTTGTCGCCGAGCCACAGGCACCCGATACGGCTTTAACCAGACTTTTGCCTGGGGCTCAGTGACAATATCACGGTAGGGTACGTACGGAAGGGCGTTCAGGGAGGTCAGAGAACATAGATGACACAGTGTGAGAGAGGCTGTCCGACAGCCGATCTAATTACTCAGTAGTCTCAACAATTTTTACATAATAAACTGAGTGTACCTTTGTGAGAATGAATAATACGTAACTATTATTATTCCCGTTAAAATAAATGAGACAAAGTTAATAAAATTTCTTGTAAACGCACTGCTGGGCGTACTGCTTTTGGAAGGAGATGGGAATTGAATGGTCTATTGCCCTACTTAGGGCGAAGGTAATGGTTTATGGTGGGGGTAGCTTCTCCACGTAAGTATTGTGTGGTGTGCTCCCTACTTGCTTCTCAGCTATGCCTAATTGTTTCTGACCTTCATACTCTAATCTAGAATGGGGAGAAAGGCTAACTGGCTGTAGTCTGAGCACTCGCCCTGAAAAGAGCGACCCCCAGCAGCAGGAAACTCGGGCCTGACCTAGTCGTCCCTCTCCTTCAGCTGCCTACAAGCACCATCCGACGCGTTTCGCCATAATACAATGGCTCATCAGGGAGCGATTTGAACCTTGCAGAGCGTCTGTGCAGTGGCAAAGTTTCTTTATGAATAATGGCAGTGGCAGCTTTCTAATAGAATATGTCTCTTTTTATGATCAAAACTCTGCCCACCTAGATCAACGCTCACCAATCCCTAGGGAGCAAAGGAGGGCCAGAGGGCAGGGATTGTTGCCATGGGGATCTGGAAGCGCATCCCCGGCCGTGAACCTCGCCGCTCACTTCCTGTTTATGCCGGCGCTTTCAACCTCCTGACACTGCAAGTAGCAATTAATACTTATTTACAGTTCCAATGCTGCTTAATCATTTGTATGCGGTATTCATTACGATCAGTAGTGTGTAAGATTGATGTATACAGTGACTATATTGTCTTCTGATTTTCCTTGATCATCACTATATGGGGACATACTTATAAACTAGTATTGACTAATTGGGATTGCTTAATCAGACCTATTTCTTTTAGAGGGGATGAAACATATTTATTAGCCCTTAGATATTAATCAGGCTAGATAATTGAGCATTCTTCTGTGAACATGTCTCTTCTGCCAATAAATAGCATATCTGTTACATATGCATATAGTATAAATGTGGCAGCCCCTACCGTATAGTATCGCAGTAACATCTGAGTGACACTAGATGCTTAATAGTTAATTCTTCTTCATGTACACAACAATTATTCTGCCTATAAACAGAATATCTATGGTAAAATGTGACAGCCCTTGCAGTTTAATGGCACAATTAAGTGTGAGTGACAGACGATGGCATTCCACAGAATAACAGAACGGGAGGGTTTAATTTTGGGGCATTTTGCAACTTTAGTATTTTAAAAATATTCCACATCCGAACGCTCAGAAGTCAGATTTTAATTCCTCCCTGAATCGGGGGCGGATCCCTGTAATTAATCGTAGGTAGAGCCAGATGGTATACACCCTAGGCTTCACCTCTGGACAAGGGGTTCGTCACCAGGAGATAAGTCCTCTATTGTAGAAATGGCTTGAATGAGAGATATTCATTCAAGCCATTTGGCGTGACCGATTTCTATTTAAAAATCCATTTTGCCTCCACCTTCAGGATCTTGTTATCCTAGTCAGCCCCTCTTTTGGTTGAGGAATGTATTGAATGCCTACAAATTTAAGGCAAGATGCATCACCCCTATGCACTTGGATTACGTGTCTTGCCTCTGAGGTGTCCTTTTCATTGGCAATGTCATTATAATGGTCTCTCATGTGACATCTACCCTCTTTGTTTTTCCCACATAGTCTAGAGGGCAGCTACATTGTGCCAGGTATACTATTCCCGCAGTTATACAGTTTATAAAATCACAGATATCATACTCCACACCTGTGTGGGAGCTCCTGAATTTTTTAGTAGTATTTACCTGGCTACAGGACGTGCATTTTCAGCATCTAAACATTCCCAGTGGCCTTCTATCCAACCAATTCCCCGTTGGTTGTAGGGGTTGGAAGTGGCTGTTTACAAGCCTGTCCCTTAGACTCTGCCCCTTTCTATAAGTAATTAGTGATGTCGCGAACATCAAATTTTCCGTTCGCGAACGTGAATTTCTGCAAATGTTCGCGAACGGGCGAACCGGGCGAACCGCCATAGACTTCAATATGCAGGCGAATTTTAAAACCCACAGGGACTCTTTCTAGCCACAGTAGTGATGGAAAAGTTGTTTCAAGGGGACTAACACCTGGACTGTGGCATGCCGGAGGGGGATCCATGGCAAAACTCCCATGGAAAATTATGTAGTTGACGCAGAGTTGGATTTTAATCCATAAAGGGCATAAATCACCTAACAATCCCAATTTTTTTTTGAACAACGTGGTTTAAAACATCCAGTGTGTGTATACGATCAGGTATGATGTTGTATCGATCAGGTAGTGTAAGGGTTACGCACGCTTCACAGACATTGACAGACCAAACTCCCCTTTTAATGCACCGCAAACAACCGCAAACAGTCCATTTGCCCAACCGCAAACTCCCCATTTGTTCAAGGTTGGATACCAAGCTAGCCATGTCCCGTTGATGTCATTGAAGGTTTCTTCCTCCACCCAGCCACGTACAACACCAAGGGTCCCCGAAAGGTGAATTGAATTGATTTTTCGAACGGGGAGATGGTTAAAAAAACGCTGGCTCCCCTTTGTTTGAATCCACGGTCACTGCGTCTGCGCCGTGCAATTTACTGCCCCACCCGATATGAGTGGTATTTTCTGTAGTTCTCTCTTCTCATCAGTTTAATCGCTGTTACGTCCCCAATCTCAATCTGGGGTCAATTTATTAAATAGATTTTTCGAACGGTAGATGGTTAAAGAAATGCTGGCTCCCTCCCCTTTGTTTGAATCCACGCCACGGTCACTGCGTCCTGGCCGTGCAATTTACTGCCCCACCCGATATGAGTGGTATTTTCTGTAGTTCTCTCTTCTCATCAGTTTAATCCCTGTTACGTCCCCAATCTGGGGTCCATTTATTAAATAGATTTTTCGAACGGGGAGATGGTTAAAAAAATGCTGGCTCCCTCCTCTTTGTTTGAATCCACGTCACGGTCACTGCTTCTGCGCCGTGCAATTTACTGTCACACCCGATATGAGTGCTATTTTCTGTAGTACTATTCTCATCAGTTTAATCCCTGTTACGTCCCATATCAGGGTGAAAAATTTAGGCCGGGTACCTTCGACTGCCTTCACAGTGACAGACCAAACTCTGATACACCAAAATGAATTGATTTTAGGAACCGGGAGATGGAAAAAGCAGCTTGGTCGGTCCTCTTACTCCCAAGTTGGGGCACTGCACGTGCGTGGAGCAATGTGCTGTGACACCCTATATGAGTGGTGTCTTAACTAGTACTATTCCTATCAGTTTAATCCCTGTTACGTCCCCTATCCGGGGACGTGTGTCGAATTGATTAACCATTGTCGAATTAACGAACCATTACGACATCCTGGAATAATTTTGTTCTGAGCTTTGTACTTGCTTTGTATTGGAATTGATGGGGATTTTTTAAATTGTCTGCATTATTTCTAATAAACTATTAAGAGACTTTATTATGATTTTTTTATTTTATGTATTAAAAACCCACCCATACAACTTAAAAAAAATATAAAAAAATGTATGTTTATTCTATGAAAAATTATCCAGCCGATCGCTTTTGGTCTGATCATAATGAAGCAATGGCCTTATCATCTGGGGTGTGGCAACATTGCCAACACACTCATAGAGGTGATATGCAAGCCCCTTCACCACAACAAGGTAACGATCACGAAGGGGAATTGACACTTGTATGTGCCTTTTTGTTTTGTTTTTGCAGCCACAGTGCAGCACCAGAGGCCAGAAAAATTAGGCATGTACACATGCCTGAAAAATAATGTTATTGTTGCAGCCGCTGTTGTAGCAGCGGACGGAAAAATTGATGTTGAAAATTGAAAGGTGACTAAAACATTGCGTTTTGAACCCTAGTTGGTGGCGGAGAATTCACGAAAGTCATCCGGTATGCAGACATTAAATACAGCAGCGTGGGGACCATTTTGAGGCCAAGGCATGTCATCAGGCCCTTTGTTAGTCAAACGTATCCCCCACTGTCAGTCCCTTGGGGATCCATGCCTCATTCATCTTAATGAAGGTGAGGTAATCAACACTTTTTTGACCGAGGCGACTTCTTTTGTCAGTGACAATGCCTCCTGCTGCACTGAAGGTCCTTTCTGACAGGACACTTGAAGCGGGGCAGGTCAGAAGTTCTATCGCAAACTGGGATAGCTCAGGCCACAGGTCAAGCCTGCACACCCAGTAGTCATCTGGGTTCATCGCTCCTCAGAGTGTCGATATCTGCAGTTAAGGCGAGGTAGTCTGCTACCTGTCGGTCGAGTCGTTCTCTAAGGCTGGATCCCGAAGGGCTGTGGCGATGTGTAGGACTGAAAAAGCTCTGCATGTCCTCCATCAACAACACATCTGTAAAGCGTCCTATCCTTGCCGCCGTGGTCGTGGTAGGAGGAGGATTACTTTCACCTCTTCCCCTGTTAGATTCCCGTTGTGCTGTGACATCCCCCTTATAAGCTGTGTAAAGCATATTTTTAGTTTTGTTTCGAACTGCTGCATCCTTTCTGACTTTCGGTAAGTTGGTAACATTTCCGCCACTTTCTGCTTATACCGGGGGTCTAGTAGCGTGGCCACCCAGTACAGGTCGTTCTCCTTCATCCTTTTTATACGAGGGTCCCTCAACAGACATGACAATGAAAGACCCCATTTGCACAAGGTTGGATGCCGAGCTACTCATTTCCCGTTCCTCGTCCTCACTGATGTCATTGACGGTCTGTTCTTCACCCCAGCCACATACAACACCACGGGTCCCAGATAGGTGACAACAACGAGCACCCTGGGATGCCTGCTGTGGTTGGTCTTCCTCCTCCTCAAAGCCACATTCCTCCTCTGACTCCTCTTCCTCAGACTCCTCTTCCAGCGTTGCCGCAGGTCCAGCAAGCGATGATGACAAGGTTGTTTCTGGTGGTGATGGTGACCACAACTCTTCCTCTTCACGCTCATCTACAGCCTGATCCAGCACTCTTCGCAGGGCACGCTCCAGGAAGAAAACAAATGGGATGAGGTCACCGATGATGCCTTCGGTGCGACTGACTAGGTTTGTCACCTCCTCAAAAGGACGCATGAGCCTACAGGCATTGCGCATGAGCGTCCAGTAACGTGGCAAAAAAATTCCCAGCTCTGCAGAGGCTGTCCTAGCACCCCGGTCATACAAATACTCGTTGACGGATTTTTCTTGTTGGAGCGGTCGAACATTAGCAGTGTTGAATTCCAACGTGTCGGGCTGTCGCAAATCAAGCGCCTCACTGGCATGTTGTTTCGGCGCTGAATGTCTGAAAAGTGCGCCATGGCTGTGTAGTAACGCCTGAAATGGCCACACACCTTCCTGGCCTGCTTGAGGACGTCCTGTAAGCCTGGGTACTTAGACACAAAGTGTTGTACGATGAGATTCAACACATGTGCCATGCACGGCACATGTGACAACTTGCCCAAATTCAATGCCGCCAACAAATTGCTTCCATTGTCACACACCACTTTGCCGATCTCCAGTTGGTGCGGGGTCAGCCACTGATCCACCTTTACGTTCAGGGCGGACAGGAGTGCTGGTCCGGTGTGGCTCTCTGCTTTCAGGCAAGTCAATCCCAAGACAGCGTGACACTGTCGTATCCGGGATGTGGAATAGCCCCTGGGGAGCTGGGGGATTCAGTTGATGTGCAGCCAGACGCCGCAGCAGAAGAGGACTCAGCCGAGGAGGTTATGGAAGAGGATGGAGTAGGAGGAGTAGAGGAGGTGGCAGTAGGCCTGTCTGCAAGTCGTGGCGGTGTCACCAACTCCGCTGCAGAGACACGCATTCCATGCTTGTCAGCCATCAGCAGGTTGACCCAATGCGCTGTGTAGGTGATATACCTGCCCTGACCGTGCTTTGAAGACCAGGTATCAGTGGTCAGATGGACCCTTGCCCAAACACTGTATGCCAGACATGCCATGACTGTGGGATGAGATGATGAGATGGAACTGCTGAAGGTGAGAGGCAGAGTGGCGGGTGGTTGAGAGGGGGCAAGGAGGACAGCAGTGGTTGATGTGGCTGAAGATGCTGGACCAGGAGGAGGATGGTGGCTTTGAGCTTCTGTGCTGCTTCTACTCGTCATCATGTGTTGATCCCATAGGCGTTTGTGATGTGCGATCATGTGCCTTCGCAAAGCAGTTGTACCTAGGTGGGTGTTGGATTTCCCACGACTCAGTTTCTTTTGGCACAGGCAGACACACAAAAAAAATGCCACACTGCTGAGCTTTGCAATGATGGCATTCTGGTGGTGGCAGCAGCATGTGTTGATTGGCGTGCTGTCTGGCTGACCCCGGGTGCCGATACATGCTGTCTGACTGTGCCACTAGCTCCTTGCGACGACCTCCCCCTGCTTCCAACTCGTCTCCTCCTTCTCTCTGTCTCCCCTTCTGAACTTTCCCCCTCTTCTTCTTCTCTTCGAGCATGCACCCACGTGGCATCTACGGACACATCGTCATCATCAACCAGCAGGTACAACATCATCATCATCATCATCATCACACTGTACGTCCATGTGTGTAATGCTGCCTGACTGAGACATATCCCTGTTATCTACATCCTCTGGCAATAATGGTTGCGTATCACTAATTTCATCCAAATGATGTGTAAATTATTCCTCTGAGGGATCAAGTGAAGCGGCTGTGGTGGGTGTGGTGGGTGTGGTGGTAGTGGCGGTGGTGGCGGTGGGCGGGAGAGTTGTAACTTGAGAGCAGGTGACCAAAGCTGAGCTGGAGGAGGATGGTGCGTCAAGGTTCTTAGCAGAAGCTGTTGAAGATTGGGTGTCCTGTGTAAGCCAGTCAACTATTTTCTCAGAATTTTTTGGGTTCAGGGTACGTGGCCTCTTAACACTGGGCATTATTCCAGGGCCAGTGGAAATCACAGCACCACGAACACGACAGCCCCTGCGGCGTGGCCTGCCTCTGCCTGTCATTTTTTATTAGATAAGTGTTACTATGCGTGCAAGGTACTGTGCCACCCTATATAAGTGGTGGGCAGTGGGCACAGTACAGTCTGTGTGGGCCTGACACACACTGGCTTGCAACTGTGATTATATCAAAGAAAAATATTAAATAGATTTTTTTTTTATCTGCGTGGTATTTGTGAGTAAATGACACCCTGTAACAGTATAAGTGGAAGTCTAGCCACTAGCCAGTGGCCACAATACAGTCTGTGTGGGCCTGACACACACGGGCTTGAAAATGGGATTAGATCTCAGAAAAAAAATTAAATACAATTTTTATTTATCTGCGAGGTATTTGTGAGTGAATGACACCCTGTAACAGTATAAGTGGAAGTCTAGCCACTAGCCAGCGGACACAATACAGTCTGTGTGGGCCTGACACACACGGGCTTGCAACTGTGATTAGATCACAGAAAAAAAAAAAAATATCATTTTATTTTCTTCTGCGAGGTATTTGTGAGTGAGTGACACCCTGTAACGGTATAAGTGGCGGTCTAGCCACTAGCCAGCGGACACAATACAGTCTGTGTGGGCCTGACACACACGGGCTTGCAACTGTGATTAGATCACAGAAAAAAAAAATATCATTTTTTTTTTTTCTGCGAGGTATTTGTGAGTGAGTGACACCCTGTAACGGTATAAGTGGCGGTCTAGCCACTAGCCAGTGGCCACAATACAGTCTGTGTGGGCCTGACACACACGGGCTTGCAAATGGGATTAGATCACAGAAAAAAATTAAATACAATTTTTATTTATCTGCGAGGTATTTGTGAGTGAATGACACCCTGTAACAGTATAAGTGGAAGTCTAGCCACTAGCCAGCGGACACAATACAGTCTGTGTGGGCCTGACACACACGGGATTGCAACTGTGATTATATCACAGAAAAATATTAAATATAATTTTTTTTTATCTGCGGGGTATTTGTGAGTGAATGACACCCTGTAACGGTATAAGTGGAGGTCTAGCCACTAGCCAGTGGCCACAATACAGTCTGTGTGGGCCTGACAAACACGGGCTTGCAAATGGGATTAGATCACAGAAAAATATTAAATAGAATTTTTTTTATCTGCGAGGTATTTTCTGTCACACCCTGTATGAATGGTGTGCACACAGTGCTGTCTGTGACTGAGCCTGCAGCCTCTCGCACATGGGTAGGCAACTGCAATATATGTATATATAAAATAAAATAAAAAAAGCAGACTGATGTACCAGCCCTGAAAAGGGCTTTTTGGGGTGCTGTCAGGACGCTGTCCTTACAGCAGATGAGTCTGTGGACACAGAACACTGCCCTAGCTAACGCTTTCCCTATTGAATCAGCAGCACTTTCCCTCCTCTCACTGAGAATGCAGATTCCGAATGAATCTAAAATGGATGCTGTCCAGGAGGTGGGAGGGTCTGGGAGGGAGGGTCTGCTGCTGATTGGCTGAAATGTGTCTGCTGACTGTGAGGTACAGGGTCAAAGTTTACTCAATGATGATGTATAGGGGGCGGACCGAACATCGCATATGTTCGCCCGCCGCGGCGAACGCGAACAGGCTATGTTTGCCGGGAACTATTCGCCGGCTAACTATTCGGGCCATCTCTATAAGTAATCTGTGGGTATGCCCCAATTACCTCTTCAAGGTCTGGATCAGCACAGAGAATGTCCCAATATTTGGTAAGTGTTTGTCTGATTTGTAAATGTGCATTGTCATATGTACCAATAATTCGGATCTAACTATTAGATGATGGTTCAGTATCTACTTTTTTTGGATACCAAAAGCATCTCTCTTTTCGCTCTGCAGGCTGCTTCGAACGCAGATCTGAGGATACCACCAGGATAACCTCTGTCCCTGAATCTGGTTCTTAGGTCATTCGCTTGCATTTTGAATTTATTCATGCTGGAACAATTGCGATGTAGCCTCAAATATTGGCCTTTCAGTATGCCTTTACGCAGGGAATAGGGGTGTGCACTCTCCCAGCGAAGTAGGCTATTCGTCGCAGTTGTTTTGCGAAAGACTGATGTCCTGATGTTATTATCAAGGCCCCTCTCAATTAATACATCCAAAAAGGAAAGGGATCTAGGGTCACATACAGAGGTGAATCTCAGTCCTACATCATTAATATTAATACTTTTTACAAACTCAGTAAAAAGACTGTTCTGTTCCCATCCATAGTAAGAAAACATTATCTATGAATCTATACCATAGAGCTATACTTTCATGCCACTGATTTAGATGTTCTGACCAGATGTAATTGGCCTCCCACCAGCCCAGGAGTAAATTTGGGTAAGATGGCGTGCAGGGACTTCCTATCGCGGTACCCCTGAGCTGATGGTAGTAGTGGTCATTGAAAGTAAAATAGTTCCTGGTTAGACAAAATTGTAGAAGATCCAGTATGAATGCATTATGTGATGCTAGTCTTGTATCCCTAGTGGATAGGTAGCTTCCCACAGATCTCAGGCCTAGATGATGGTGATAATTGAGCTGTAGAGAGCTTCCACATCTATGGAAGCAAAGATAATTGTCTAATCAATACATATGCCATTCAATCGCAGGAGCAAGTCTGCTGTATCTTGAATGTATGACGGGTGAGCTTCCACAAATGGTCTAATCATTTTGTCCACATAAATGCCCACATAAACTCCCTACTCCTGACACAATAGGGCGTCCCTTAAATGGTGGTGTACCCCTATGTATTTTGGGCAGGGAGTAAAAGGTAGATATAGATATAATCTGGTTTTCGGGCAAAAGGAAATCGTATTCTGATTTATCAATCAGTTTACTTTTAAATCTGTCCTCCAAGATGTTTTTTTAACTCCTTCAGGAAGACTGGACCTGGGTCATTTGTGAAAATCGTATATGACTGTTTATCGTTGAAGATGTCTAGGCACATTCTTTTATACGTCACATGGTCCATTAGGACTACATTGCCCCCTTTATCAGAGGGCTTTATGACCACATTTCAGTCCCTTTCCAGCTTTTTTAGGGACAGATATTCATCCTTGCTCAAGTTGTTAACCCCTTTAATTTTTAGGCTTATCTGTTCCAGATGTCTAGAGACCAATTTGTGGAAGATGGATATATGTGAGTCAGGGAGAGGGGGAGGCATTTGTGTACTTTTTTATTTTAATGTGGTGAAGGGACCCTTTGCTCTATTTCTTTCTCCTTCTCCATCAGTCCTACCAGGGTTCTCATTGCTGTTAGATCACTAACATCCATATTTAATTAATCACATTTTTTCTTATCTTGCAGTCTGAAGTGTTTGTGCCACTGTAGTTTACGTATAAAGAGGGCAATATTTTTTCTCCAGTCAAAGCAGTCATATTGGACAGTGGGAACATATGATAGTCCTTTATTTAGAAGTGAATCATCTTTATCGTGATTTCATCATAAGACGATAAGTTAATTATTTTAAATTTGTTCTCAGTAGTCATTAGGTCTCTAAACCTCCCTGGGTCTTGTTTCTCAGCTGATAGGGTGCTATCGTGGGTGCCTGAGCTAAAAAAGACGAGGCAGAGGAGGAAGACGCTGTTGTATGGGTAGATGTGGCATCTCCCATGCCTAAAGTATGCAAGACTGCAGCCAAAGACAAAAAGGAGAAGGTGAGGATTGATAGTAAGCAGCTGTTGGTGGGCGATTCCATCATAAGAGGTGTGAAGCTTGAGGAGAATGGTGTTGTAAGATGTCTCCCTGGTGCTACCGCTAGCAGGGATAGACGACGGATCCTTAATATTGTTAGGCAAGCAAAACAGGAAAGGGAAGTGGATGTTATTGTCCATCTGGGGACAAACGATCTGGCTTGCAATGAGGTTTCAAAGGTGAAAGAAGCTTTTCACACACTTGGAAAGGATATACGGGAGGTTGCATCAACTGTTTCATTCTCTGCAGTTTTGCCTGTGCATAACCTTCAGCATGACAGGAAGATGCGCATTAAGGAATTCAATGTATGGCTTGGAGAATGGTGTCGGAACCAAGGGTTTGGCTTTGTATCTCATGTTAGCTCTTGTTGGAATGGAAAAGAACTGTACAAGAAAGATGGTTTGCATCTTTCTCTCAAAGGAACGAATGTCCTCGGTGAACAGTTCCAAGTATTTGCTAAGGAGCATTTAAACTAGGAAAGGGGGGCAAAAGAGTTATAATCCAGCAGTCAGACTGCCCCCCGGAACAACGCCAGAAGATGCCAGTAGCATAAAGGTTAAGAAATGACAAGCTCAGATTCTTATCTACAAATGCTCGCAGTTTAGGGAATAAGATCAATGAACTTGAGGCTATAATGGCATCTGAGAATATAGATGTAGTGGCTGTTACTGAGACGTGGTTCAAGGGGAGTAATGACTGGGATATATCAATACCAGGGTTCTCTCTATACAGGAAAGACAGGGAAGGCATGAAGGGGGGAGGGGTGGCCCTGTATGTGAAAGACAGCATAAAATCTAATTTGATACAAGTTAGCGAGAACAATTTAGAGTCAGTTTGGGTTACCTTGCAGCTTGATAATCATAAGGTAACTCGTGTAGGTGTGATATATAGACCACCTAGCCAAGTCAAAGAATTAGATGATCTACTAGTTGAGGAAATAGCTAAAATGACATTGAAGGGGGAAGTTATCATTATGGGAGACTTCAATCTTCCTGATGTAAACTGGAAAACCAAAATAGCTAGTTCTGCCAGGAGTACAGATATTCTAAATTCCCTACTGGGATTATCTCTACAGCAAGTAGTTGAGGAGCCAACCCGGAAGGAGGCCATTTTAGATTTAGTATTCACAAATGAGAATTTGGTATATGATATTACTGTAGGGGAAAGCTTGGGATCTAGTGATCACCAGTCAGTGTGGTTTACTATAAGCACAGTGACTGAGTCACAACACACAAAAACAAAAGTTTTAGATTTTAGAAAAACAGACTTTTCTAAAATTAGATTAGTGGTATACAAGTCCCTATCAGATTGGAACAGTTTCATTGGAGTCCAGGAGAAATGGGACTACTTAAAAGAGGCACTATTGAAGGCAACAGAAAATTGCATTAGGCTTGTCAGTAAAAGCAAAAAAAGGAAAAGACCACTGTGGTACTCAGCAGAAGTGGCCAAAATCATTAAAAACAAAAAGATAGCATTTAGGAATTATAAAAAAAAAAAAAACGAGGATGACAGGCTAATTTACAAGATTAGGCAGAGAGAGGCCAAACAAGTTATAAGAGCTTCTAAAGCACAGGCAGAAGAGAAATTAGCTCAGTCAGGGAAAAAAGGCGATAAGGCATTCTTCAGATACATAAATGAAAAAAGGAAACTAAAACAAGGAATTACAAAATTAAAAACAAAAGAAGGAAGGTATATGGAAGAAGATAAAGAACTAGCTGACTGCCTCAATGAATACTTCTGTTCAGTCTTTACGAAGGAAAATGAAGGAAATGGACCTCAGTTAGGAAAGAAGACTAAGGCTACTTTCACACTAGCGTTTGGGTGTCCGCTTGTGAGCTCCGTTTGAAGGCTCTCACAAGCGGCCCCAAACGGATCCGTCCAGTCCTAATGCATTCTGAGTGGAGGCGAATCCGCTCAGAATGCATCAGTCTGGCAGCGTTTGTCCTCCGCTCCGCTCAGCAGACGGACACCTGAACGCTGTTCATGGTAATGCAAACGGATCCGTTCTGAACAAATCTAAGCGTTTGCAGTGTAGGAGCGGATCCGTCTGTGCAGATACCAGACGGACCCGCTCTGAACGCAAGTGTGAAAGTAGCCTAATGAATCTTTTGATGCATGTGTCTTTACAGAGGAAGAGGTCCTAAGTCAGCTGTCTAAAATCAATACAAATAAGTCACAGGGGCCTGATGGGATACACCCAAAGCTATTAAAAGTGCTCAGCGGTGAACTAGCAAAACCATTAACAGATTTATTTAACCAATCACTGGCAACAGGAGTCGTCCCAGAAGATTGGAAATTAGCAAATGTTGTGCCGATTCACAAGAAAGGTAGTAGGGAGGAATCGGGCAACTATAGGCCAGTAAGCCTGACATCAATAGTGGGGAAATTTATGGAAACCATACTTAAGGAGAGGATTGTGGAACATCTAAAATCCCATGGATTTTTTTGATTGGGTGACTAACAATAGATGGCGGAGGTGCAGTAGACATCGCTTATCTAGACTTCAGTAAGGCTTTCGATACTGTCCCACACAGAAGGCTTATCAATAAATTGCAGTCTTTGGGCTTGGACTCCCATATTGTTGAATGGATTAGGCAGTGGCTGAGGGACAGGCAACAGAGGGTTGTAGTCAATGGAGTATATTCAGACCAAGGTCTTGTTACCAGTGGGGTACCTCAGGGATCTGTTCTGGGACCCATATTGTTTAATATCTTTATCAGCGAAATTGCAGAAGGCCTTGATGGTAAGGTGTGTCTTTTTGCTGATGACACAAAGATTTGTAACAGGGTTGATGTTCCTGGAGGGATACACCAAATGGAAAAGGATTAAGGAAAACTAGAGGAATGGTCAAAAATCTGGGAACTAAAATTTAATGTGGATAAGTGCAAAATAATGCACCTGGGGCGTAAAAACCCAAGAGCAGAATATAAAATCAGTGATACAGTCCTAACCTCAGTATCTGAGGAAAGGGATTTAGGGGTCATTATTTCAGAAGACTTAAAGGTAGGCAGACAATGTCATAGAGCAGCAGAAAATGCTAGCAGAATGCTTGGGTGTATAGGGAGAGGATTTACCAGTAGAAAGAGGGAAGTGCTCATGCCGCTCTACAGAGCACTAGTGAGACCTCATTTGGAGTATTGTGCTCAGTACTGGAGACCATATCTCCAGAAGGATATTGATACTTTGGAGAGAGTTCAGAGAAGAGCTACTAAACTGGTACATGGATTGCAGGATAAAACTTACCAGGAAAGATTAAAGGACCTTAACATGAATAGCTTGGAAGAAAGACGAGACAGAGGGGATATGATAGAAACTTTTAAATACATAAAGGGAATCAACAAGGTAAAAGAGGAGAGAATATTTAAAAGAAGAAAAACTGCTACAAGAGGACATAGTTTTAAATTAGAGGGGCAAAGGTTTAAAAGTAATATCAGGAAGTATTACTTTACTGAGAGAGTAGTGGATGCATGGAATAGCCTTCCTGCAGAAGTGGTAGCTGCAAATACAGTGAAGGAGTTTAAGCATGCATGGGATAGGCATAAGGCCATCCTTCATATAAGATAGGGCCAGAGGGTATCCATAGTACTCAGTATATTGGGCAGACTAGATGGGCCAAATGGTTCTTATCTGCCGACACATTCTATGTTTCTATGTTGAGTACCCTGTGTTACTATCAGTCCTATTTGAGCTGGTTCTGTTGTAGTGACCTCTTCCTGCTCTCCCTCTACCTCTGCGTCCTCTCCCTCTGCTTCTCCCACCTCCCTATTTCGCTGTCTGACCCCTCTGCTTCGGAGGAGGAAATTTCACTCTGTGCCTCCTTCTGTTGTGTTTTATGTAAAAATAGGTAAGCTCTATTTTCCTTGAATTCTATGGAGTCCCTCACATATTGCTGGGGTTTACGCTCACGGACAGTGTACTGAAATCGATAGATCGAGTTCTATAAGAGCTTTTCTTTTTTCAAGAACCGAGTTCCAAGCCTGTTGAGAGTTTAAAGCCTGTTCTCTCAGATTATTGACCCATTTCTGTTTATGTTCAAAGGTCAGCTTTTCTTCTTTTAAGAGTAGGCAGATAAATCTTTGGGAGCTCATGGTCGCTTCTTCTTTCCACTTTTTGATTAAACTAATGTTCCTCAGTCTATCTGCTGGAGTTAGATTGATCCTCAAGCCTTTGGGCACAATTTTCTCTCTTAGGTAATGTTCAAGTGACTTGATTTCCCACCAGGATATAATCAGATCTTTATTTGCTACTGTAAGATCTTTAAACACGTTTTTAATACTGTTTGATTAAACTGTTTGAGTATATTCGCTTTCAGAAAATATGCCCCTGGCCTCATTGGCCCAGGATTCTAGATTTGGAGCTACGGAGAGGAATCCTGCCATTTGCGCTCACAATTATGAAATAGGATATAGATGACAGAGAGTGAGAGAGGCTGTTGGATCTGACAGACTAATTACTCAGTAGTCTCAACAATTTTTATATAATAAACTGACTGTACCTTTGTGAGAACTAATAATATGTAACTTTTATTATTCCCGTTAAAATAAATGAGACAAAGTTAACAAAATTTCTTCTAAACGCACTGCTTTTGGAAGGAGATGGGAATTGAATGGTCTATTGCCCTACTTAGAAGGTAATGGTTTATGGTGGGGGTAGCTTCTCCACGTAAGTATTGCGTGGTGTGCTCCCTACTTGCTTCTCAGCTATGCCTAATTGTTTCTGACCCTCATACTCTAGTCTAGAATGGGGAGAAAGGCTAACTGGCTGTAGTCGGAGCACTCTCTCGGAAAAGAGCGACCCCCAGCCGCAGGAACCTCGGGCCTGACCTAGTCATCCCTCTCCTTCAGCTGCCTACAAGCACCATCCGACGCGTTTTGCCATAATACAATGGCTCATCAGGGAGCGATCTGTGCCTTGCAGAGCATCTGTGCAGTGGCAAAGTTTTTTCATGAAAAGCGGCAGTGGCATCTTTCTAATGGAATCTGTCTCCTTTTATGATCAAAACTCTGCCCACCTAAATCGACCAGCCCTGCCTTCTGGGTGTGACACACGCTAGGCGGTGGGATTATTGCCATGGGGTTCTGTTATTCTGTGGAATTCCATTGCGTGGCATTATTTGTCACTCAGACTTAAATTGTGCCATTAAACTGCAAGGACTGTCATATTTTAACCATAGATATGCTGTTTATAGGCAGAATAATTGTTGTGTACATGAATAATTAACTATTCAGCATCTAGTGCCACTCAGATGTTACTGCGCTACTATACGGTAGGGGCTGCCACATTTATACTATATGTATATGTAACAGATATGCTATTTATTGGCAGAAAAGGGGACATGTTTACAGAAGAAGGCTCAATTATCTATCCCGATTAATATCTAAAAGCTAATAAATATGTTTCAACCTGTCTAAAACAAATAGGTCTGATCAAGCAAGGGTTAATAAATGTGTCTCAACCCCTCTAAAAGAAATAGGTCTGATTAATCAATCCCAATTAGTCAATACTAGTTTATAAGTATGTCCCCATATAGTAATGATCAAGGAAATCAGAAGACAATATAGTCACTGTATACATCAATCTTACACACTACTGATCGTAATGAATACTGCATACAAATGATTAAACAGCATTAGAACTGTAAATGAGTATTGATTGCTACTTGCAGTGTCAGAAGGTTGACAACGCCGGCATAAACAGGAAGTGAGCGGCGAGGTTCATGGTCGGGGATACGCTTCCAGATCCCAGAAGGCAGGACTGGGCGGGCCAGGGCAGCAGAGCGCTGCCCTCTGGCCCTCCTTTGCTCCCTAGGGATTGGTGAGCGTCGATCTAGGTGGGCGGAGTTTTGATCATAAAAGGAGAAAGATTCCAATAGAAAGCTGCCACTTCCCTTTTTTTTATATAAAGAAACTTTGCCACTGCATAGATGTTCTGCAAGGCACAAATCACTCCCTGATGAGCCATTGTATTATTGTGAAATGCGTTGGATGGTGCTTGTAGGCAGCTGAAGGAGAGGGACGACTAGGTCAGACCCAAGGTTCCTGCGGCTGGGGGTCACTCTTTTCAGGGAGAGTGCTATGACTACAGCTAGTTAGCCTTTTTCCCCATTCTAGACTAGAGTATGAGGGTCAGAAACAATTAGGCATAGCTGAGAAGCATGAGTAGGGCAATAGACCATTCAATTCCCATCTCCTTCCAAAAGCAATACACACAGCAGTGCGTTTGGAAGAAATTTTATTAACTTTGTCTCATTTATTTTAACGGAAATAATAAAAGTTAGGTATTATTAGTCCTCACAAAGATACACGCGGTTTATTATATAAAAAAAAAATCTTTGTTCTGAATAACCTGAGTCTGTTTAGCGGAAAAGGCTGTCAGTAATCTTTTCTGTGGCAGCCGCTTCCCCTGTAGCAGAGGTACCGGAATCTCTTCCCCTAGATAAACCGGCTGTGGGCTGTTCTCAGTACAGGTCTCCCTAACCTTCCAAGGTTTTAGTAAATTGACATGGTAGACCTGCTTCAGCTTTTGCCGATGTGGCTGGCATATCTTGTAATTTGTGTCTCAAACTTTTTGTGATGTTTTGTAGGGCCCCTGCCACCTAGTGAGGAACTTACTGTCGACAGGAGGCCCAAAAACCAAAATCGGATCTCCCCTTCTACAGTTATGGATCCCAGATGCTCAATTATAGGCCCGATTTTTGGTTGGCTGAGCTATCTTCCTATGCTCCCTACCTATCCTATTCAGTGGGATTGTCTCCCCCTCACCCACCGCCTACCGTGGGCCCCTCCGCCTTGGGTTTCTGGTGTTCTAATGTAAGGGTCAGCCCCTAGAATACTGTTCTTTGCACAGATATCTACAATATGGTGCTACATAGACTGTAATGACTTATTTCAGCCACTAGAGGAAACTGTGGCTCTGAGAAAGAGGAAGCTGAACTGTTTCTGAGATACACAAGAGGTAGGAGGAGCCAGAAGTTCCCGGGGTTTGAGTCCTGGCTAGAGGTGGGAGTGCCCTGAGAGCTGGGAGAGGATGGCTGCCATGTTAGGAGCCAAGTAAAGGCTAGTGATGGGACATGGAGCCTGACTGATGGAGTCCTGAGAAGCTGGCTGTGCTGGAGACAGTCCAAGATAGAATCTGAACTGAAGTGCTGCAGCTGTGACCCAGAGAAAGAGACTGCACAGTGTGTTAGAGAGGAGTGGGCTGCATCTGCTGTAACCAGAGAGAGAAAGACAGACAAGCAATCAACCGGACCTGGAGCCTGTCATGGTCTTACCTGCTTGCTGCTCTCCTTTGTTTGACATGTGCTGGCGGCCATCTTGGTTTCTTGTAGCCTTCCACCCTGCGGCTCCTCCTTCCCCTGGGAGGAGCTGGATGCCTAGCTCCTATATAGAGGAGGTCTGTGGCTTCAGTTCCTTGCTTGGTCCTCTTGTGTTCACATGCTTCTAAGACTGCTGCTGCTTCTGGTTCCTGATCCTGGCTTCGTCTGACTACCCTGCTGGTTCCTGATCCTGGCTTCGTCTGACTACCCTGCTGGTTCCTGATCCTGGCTTCGTCTGACTACCCTGCTGGTTCCTGATCCTGGCTTCGTCTGACTACCCTTCTGGTTCCTGACCTCTGGCTTCGCAAAGACTCGGCTCGGTTTCACCATCCGTTTGGACTTTTGCTTTACAGCTTTATTTTCAATAAAGCCTTCTTATTTTCACTTATCTCTTGTTGTACGTCTGGTTCATGGTTCCGTGACATTAGGACCAAGCCATGAATTCTGACGGTACAGGGCCATCCTCGCTACCCACGCTGGTTGCCAGACTTGATCAGCAGGATCACCTGTTGGGTCGGTTCGCTGTGGCGTTGCAAACCCTGCTTGAACGCACAGCTCATTTCGCTCCCGTTGCCGATGGGTCGGTTGTCGCTCCTGGGCTCGCTCCTACTGCCGCTCCGGTTGTTGCGCCAGAGTCTACCCCGACACCTGTTGTTGCGCCTGCGGTGTTTCGGGGTATGACCGGTTCTGCCCCTCTTCCACAGCGCTTTGGGGGAGAGCCAACTCAGTGCCGAGGTTTCCTTAACCAGGTGGGCATTTATTTCGAGTTGCTGCCACATGCCTTTCCTACTGAGAGATCAAAGGTGGGCTTCTTGATCTCGCTGCTCTCGGACAAGGCCTTGGCCTGGGCCAGCCCTTTATGGGAGAACAACAATCCGGTGGTTGCCGAGTTTTCCGGTTTTGTTGCTTCTCTTCGGAAGGTATTCGATGTGCCGGCTCGTGCTGCCTCTGCTGCGAAGCTCCTTATGTCCATCAGACAGGGTTCACGATCCGTAGCTGAATACGCCATTGAGTTTCGTACCCTGGCAGCAGAGGTGGGCTGGAATAATGAGGCTCTGGTCGCTGCTTTCTCTCATGGTCTCTCGGATGCCTTGAAGGATGAGGTTGCAGCTAAGGACCTACCAGTTGAGCTCGAGTCTCTTATTTCTTTCCTGATTTTGATTGACACCAGACTCAGGGAGAGACCTTCCTTTAAGGAGAACCTGCGGAGGTCTTCTAACAGATTGGTGCCTACGTTTGCTGTCCCACCCGTGCCTCCCTCTCCTCCCACGCCTCCTGGGGATGACTTGTCTGGGGGTGAACCCATGCAGCTGGGGTTTGCTCGCCTGTCCGAGGGGGAGAGGGCACTCCGGAGACGCGAGGGCCGATGCATGTACTGTGGTCTCGGTGGGCATTTTCGGTTGGCATGTCCGAACCGTCCGGGAAACGCTCATACCCTGAGATCCTGTCGGGGGCAGATCTTGGGTGGAGTCTCCTCGTCCCCGGTTTCCCGTGTTGACAAACCACTGATCACTGTTGTCCTCTCCTGGGTCGGGGGCTCGGTGACGACCCAGGCGTTGGTGGACTCTGGTGCTGGTGGTTTGTTCATTGATAGTGTGTTCGCTGCCGCCAATTCCATTCCTCTGCAGGCTCGAGGTTCCCCACTGGCTCTTGAGGCGATAGACGGCAGACCCCTTCTGCCGCCACACGTGACTCATGAGACCCTTCCAGTGGGGATAGCCATTGGTGCCGTTCATAGAGAGTCGGTCTGCCTCCAGGTTATTTCGTCTCCACACTACTCGGTGGTCTTGGGGTACCCCTGGCTCCAGAAGCATAATCCGACTTTCGATTGGAGATCGGTCGAGATCCTCTCGTGGTCACCGCAGTGTGGGGCTAGTTGCATCCATGGGTCTGTCAAGTTGCTGTGTACTTCCTCGGACTCTCTGTTGCCTCCTGAATACGAGGAGTACCGGGATGTATTCGATAAGGTGCGCGCGGTTGCCCTACCTCCGCACCGCCCATACGATTGTGCCATAGAGTTGCAATCTGGTGCCGTTCCTCCTCGTGGCAAAGTCTATCCACTGTCGGTAGCGGAGAATGAGGCCATGGAGGAGTACGTGAGGGAGGCGCTTTCACGCGGACACATTCGCAAATCTTCGTCCCCGGCAGGGGCTGGATTTTTCTTTGTGAAAAAGAAGGGCGGTGAGTTGAGGCCTTGCATCGATTACAGGGGTCTCAATCGCATCACGATCAAGAACGCTTACCCGATACCCTTGATTTCCGAGCTGTTCGATCGCCTTAAAGGGGCCACGGTCTTTACCAAACTCGACCTGAGGGCGGCATATAACCTGGTAAGGATCAAGGCGGGCGATGAGTGGAAGACCGCGTTTAACACCAGGACCGGTCATTATGAATCCTTGGTTATGCCCTTTGGGTTGTGCAATGCGCCCGCAGTCTTTCAGGAATTCATCAACGATGTTTTCCGTGACCTGTTGCAGCAGTGTGTGGTAGTCTATTTGGATGACATCTTGGTATATTCTGAATCCATGGAGGCCCACATTCTGGATGTCAGACGAGTGTTGCAACGGTTACGAGAGAACAAGCTGTTCGGTAAGCTTGAGAAATGCGAATTTCACCGATCCCAGGTAACCTTCTTAGGTTACATCATTTCCGCTGAGGGGTTCTCCATGGATCCTGAGAAGGTTTCGGCTGTCTTACAGTGGCCCCAGCCCAGTGGTCTTCGTTCCCTGCAGCGCTTTTTGGGCTTCGCCAATTATTATCGGAAGTTCATCAGGGACTTTTCCATGCTGGCCAAGCCTCTCACGGATCTGACCAGGAAGGGCAGTAATTCCCAGGTCTGGCCGCTCGAGGCCATCCGAGCTTTTGAGGCCCTAAAGTCCGCCTTTGTGTCGGCTCCGATTCTGTCGCATCCCAACCCTGGGTTGCCCTTTGTCCTCGAGGTGGACGCGTCTGAGACGGGAGTAGGCGCCCTTCTGTCTCAGCGTAGAACACCAGAGGGTCCTCTGCTTCCTTGTGGGTTTTACTCCCGGAAACTGTCTTCCGCGGAGTGCAACTATCAGATTGGTGACAGGGAGTTATTGGCCATCGTGCAGGCCCTTAAAGAATGGAGGCACTTGCTCGAGGGTTCGGTGGTTCCGGTTCTCATCCTGACGGACCACAAGAATCTGACCTACCTTTCTGAGGCCAAGAGATTGACACCACGTCAGGCCAGATGGGCTCTGTTCTTGTCACGTTTTAATTACGTGGTCTCCTACCTACCCGGTTCCAAGAACATCAGGGCGGATGCCTTATCACGGCAGTACTCCGAGCTGTCCAGGGAGGAGTCGATTCCGACTTCGGTCATACCTCCGAATCAGATCCTGGCCGCCATTCGCACCAGCCTGACCTCTCCCCTGGGTGAGCAGATTTTGGCGGCTCAATCTGGTGCTCCCTCTGGGAGACCCAACGGCAGATGTTTTGTGCCTGAGGAGTTGCGCACTCGGTTGTTGCGAACCTACCATAACTCCAAGACCGCGGGGCATCCTGGAAAGAATCAGCTGTCCTGGGCTGTTTCACGTCTGTTCTGGTGGCCTTCCCTACGTTCCGACATCGCCGCATATGTAGCGGCATGCTCCGTTTGTGCCCAGAGTAAGTCCCCTCGGCACCTTCCGTTGGGCCTTCTGCAACCCATAGCCACCGGGGAGCGCCCATGGTCACACCTGGGGATGGATTTCATTGTGGACCTCCCTGCATCCCGAGGCCATACGGTCATTCTCATGATTGTGGATCGGTTTTCCAAAATGTGCCACTGTGTTCCTCTCAAGAAGTTACCCTCTGCACAAGAGTTGGCCACGATTTTTGCCAGGGAGGTCTTCCGGTTGCACGGTTTGCCTAAGGAGATTGTGTCGGATCGGGGGAGTCAGTTTGTGTCCAGGTTCTGGCGCGCCTTTTGCTCCCAGTTGGGGATTCATCTCTCCTTCTCCTCGGCCTACCACCCTCAGTCCAATGGGGCCGCAGAACGATCCAATCAGGCCTTGGAGCAATTCCTTCGTTGCTATGTCTCCGATCACCAAGACAATTGGGTTGACCTCCTGCCTTGGGCTGAGTTTGCCAGGAACACGGCGGTGAACTCTTCCTCTGGGACGTCTCCCTTCATGGCCAATTATGGGTTCCAACCTGCCGTGTTACCGGAGGTATTCTCTCCCCAGGATATTCCGGCTGTGGAGGATCACCTTTCCGTCCTACGTGCTTCTTGGGTACAGATCCAGAAGTCCCTTGAGGTCTCTGCGCAGCGCCAGAGACTCCAGGCTGATCGCAGACGAGCGCCTGCTCCTTCCTACCAGGTCGGAGACCGTGTATGGTTGTCCACCCGCAACCTCAACCTTCGAGTGCCCACTCCCAAGCTGGCGCCTCGCTTTGTTGGTCCCTTCCGAGTGCTTCGCAGGGTAAACCCGGTAGCCTATGCCCTTGCGCTTCCTCCTGGCATGCGGATCTCCAACGTGTTTCATGTCTCCCTGTTGAAGCCACTGGTGTGTAATCGTTTCACTTCCTCGGTTCCTCGGCCTCGTCCGGTCCAAGTGGGCAATCGTGAGGAATATGAGGTGAGCAATATCCTGGACTCACGCCTGGTCCGCGGTCGGTTGCAGTTTTTGGTCCATTGGCGTGGTTATGGTCCAGAGGAGCGTTCCTGGGTTCCCTCCGCAGATGTCCATGCTCCTGCCTTGCTCCGAGCCTTCCACGCACGCTTCCCTCAGAAACCGTTTTGTGCTCCGCGGAGGAGGGGCCCTTGAGGGGGAGGTACTGTCATGGTCTTACCTGCTTGCTGCTCTCCTTTGTTTGACATGTGCTGGCGGCCATCTTGGTTTCTTGTAGCCTTCCACCCTGCGGCTCCTCCTTCCCCTGGGAGGAGCTGGATGCCTAGCTCCTATATAGAGGAGGTCTGTGGCTTCAGTTCCTTGCTTGGTCCTCTTGTGTTCACATGCTTCTAAGACTGCTGCTGCTTCTGGTTCCTGATCCTGGCTTCGTCTGACTACCCTGCTGGTTCCTGATCCTGGCTTCGTCTGACTACCCTGCTGGTTCCTGATCCTGGCTTCGTCTGACTACCCTGCTGGTTCCTGATCCTGGCTTCGTCTGACTACCCTTCTGGTTCCTGACCTCTGGCTTCGCAAAGACTCGGCTCGGTTTCACCATCCGTTTGGACTTTTGCTTTACAGCTTTATTTTCAATAAAGCCTTCTTATTTTCACTTATCTCTTGTTGTACGTCTGGTTCATGGTTCCGTGACAGAGCCAGACTGCATTTTATGGGATCCAGGAGAATCTGCAGAACTGTGAGTGGCACCGGTGCTGATCTGTGATAGGTTATAGAGTCAGGGACTTAGTCAGTGAGCTGCAGAAGCGTCCCCTGGGTAGCAGGGCTAGATAGGAGTATACTAGCTGAGTGTAGCCTGGACTCTGATGTGTATACTGTGGAACGCATTTATTCTAACTCGTGTTCATGTAATCTGTGTAAACCTGTTTATACTGTTAATCCGATTTTCCGGCAGTTACATCTGGTTCTTTAATAAAGCCGGTTTTTGCTTCAGTCTCCTTGTCTGCTGTACTGTACTTGAATCCTGCTTTGCGGCCTCTCCCTCCTCTGACCGCTACAAGTGGCGCTGCGAGCAGGGTACAGTCACAGAGATGGAGGCGGCTGAAGGCAATGTGCATAATGCTAATGTGAGCACCTCAGGCAATGGTGGAACCCCTGCAAGGGCCCTCCCTATGGGCACGTTTAACTTGCTACCCAAATTTGATGGCCAGAATATGTCACTGTCGGACTGGGTGATAAGATTACGGAGCGCTGCTAGGATTTACAATGTCGGCCCAGAACTCCAGGTGGAAATCGCGTTGGCCGCCTTAGAGGGTAAGGCCCGGAAGACTGTTTTCCTACAACCAGAAGCCACCTGTAGAACATTAGAAGAGATTGTGCAATTTCTAGAAGAAATATACGGTGAGACGACTAGTGCGGGGCACCTCCGGGCAACGTTCTTTTACCGGATTCAGCGAGAAGAGGAAGGGGTCTCACAATATGCGATGGCGTTACAGGGAATATTGGCCGAGATACAGAAAAAAGAGGCAGATGGAGTAACCGGCCTGGGGCCCGTAGACCGGATACTGCGGGAACAATTCATTCTGGGACTCTACAGCACTCCCCTGAGACAGGCCCTGCGGGAACGAGTCAGGATGGACCCTGCCCTAACCTTTTGGCAAATATTGACAGAGGCTGTGGCACGGAGTAAAGAGGAAAGTTATGCGTCCGGAGTGATACGGACCCAGACCGTCACACCGCACGGGGTTACAAAGAACGAAGAGGTCCTAGTCAGAGTGGTACAAGACTTACAGAGCGCTCTGAGTGCTATGCACGAAAAGTTGATGCACCTGGAAAAACGGATGGAGTCGTGCTATCTCCCTGAGGCGGCCTGTCCGGCCCAACAACAAGCCTATCAGGCGACCCTGCAGGTTCCTACACCAGATCGTCCTCACCTTAAGTTGCCTCCCCATCAAGTTCTAGGGGCACCTCCCGCACGCAGGCGGAAAGGGGGCCGTCAAAGGGCACAGTGTTGGCGGTGTGGAAATATAGGACATTTCGCCAGAGAGTGTTGGAGTAAGCCGTCTGGACAACCAGAACCTCTGGATTATTGGGAGCGAGCCACTCCACACAAACCTACCCAGACAGCATTTCAACAGCGGATCCGATTTTGTGGGACCCGGAAGAGAGTCCCAGCACACCAATCTGTGGTAATTCCGCGAGAGAAACATCCCAGAGGCGATTTGAGCGAGTGTTGGAAGGTACGGCCATACAAAGTGAGCAAGGGAGTGTATCCCGATGGTCCGGCTTACAAAGTGCAGGTTGAAAAGGAGGAGTTTGCCTCACGGACTCTACATAGGAATATGCCACGGCCATGCCAGTCTGAAGAACCCGCAACCACATCCAGATCTCCTGTCCAGGAAGAACCCAGGTTAACAGCTACCAGTGGAGAAAGTCAGGTCCTAGCAGATAGTCAAGACCTCCAGAGATCCAGTAGGTCTACTGCAGGGGTTCCACCAAACAGGTACACTGCTGATGAGTTCATTTGGTCTGCCTGTAGGTATGGTGGACAATGTTGTACTGCCGTTTAAATGTTCCATTAACCCCTTTGTATTCCATGGACTATATAGCGAGGCCGAGGACGGCCGCCTTTAAATTGGGGGGGCATGTAAGGGTCAGCCCCTAGAATACTGTTCTTTGCACAGATATCTACAATATGGAGCTGCATAGACTGTAATGACTTATTTCAGCCACTAGAGGCCACTGTGGCTCTGAGAAAGAGGAAGCTGAACTGTTTCTGAGATACAAAAGAGGTAGGAGGAGCCAGAAGTTCCCGGGGTTTGAGTCCTGGCTAGAGGTGGGAGTGCCCTGAGAGCTGGGAGAGGATGTCATGTTAGGAGCCAAGTAAAGGCTAGTGATGGGACATGGAGCCTGACTGATGGAGTCCTGAGAAGCTGGCTGTGCTGGAGACAGTCCAAGATAGACTCTGAACTGAAGTGCTGCAGCTGTGACCAGAGAAAGAGACTGCACAGTGTGTTACAGAGGAGTGGGCTGCATCTGCTGTAACCAGAAAGAGAAAGAAATTATAATACTGGGGTCTCGCTGGCTCAGCCAGATTAAACTCCCACTGATGCACCCGCTGGGCCCGGACCAACACATTCACCCCAGTAGTTTGCCGCTTACTCCTCCGGTAAATCAAAGTAAACCTGTTGGGGTCCTGATGCCAGGAACGGAGCGATGACCTCAGCCCACTGGTCTCGGAGTAGACTCTCCCTCACGGCCACCTTCTCGAACACCGCCAGGTAGGTTTCGACGTCATCCGTCGGTGCCATCTTGGGGATACTCCTGTCTTCTCTAAGCCCATCACGTTTTGCAGCAGCTGCTGGTTCGTTTCTTGCTGTCGCTGATTAGCCTCTAGCAGTTGACTGTTAGTCTCCTGCTGCTTCTCCATGGCCTGTTGTTGTGTTAAGTTGGCCTGCACCAGCTGCTTCATTATCTCCTCCATCTTGTCCCGTGATGCTGGTTGCAACTCAGCAGATGAATCCAGGACATACAACAGAGCCCGAAAGAAATGTGACAAAAATATTTCGGCTTTACTCCAGCCTCACTTTGATTGCCCTCTCCCAGCCACCAAATGTAGGGATTCGCTTTGATAGGCAGGTTAGCGGGCGCAGTATAGAGGCACCAACCAGTTTTTAAACCAAAAGTTCAGTGTTTATTACCACTTTAGAGTTCACAGAACAAAAAAACACTTTCAATCAAAAAAGTCACCTTGCAGTATTGGTGTCAGTTCACACCATGTGGCCTGTTCTGGTAACAAGAGTCCAACAGCAGGCTTCAGTCAGTGTAATGACCGGCGTCACACAAAGGGTGGGAAATGGGAAGGCCCTGTTCAAGGGAGAGGGAAAGGTGGTGACCCCTGACTCACCTTGCGGCTGGCACCTGACTGCCCTGACGTCCCTAGACGGGTTCCTCACCCGTACGCCGATCACGTGCCTAAACCCTGGCTTTCCCTAAGATGAGCCCTATGTAGTGAATGGGGCGGTGGGATCACTAGTCCGCACCACTGACACTAAGAGGAAAACACCAAGGAGAGGACAGACAATACAGACAAACATATAATCCCAGGTGGGCGACAACAGCAGACCACCAAGGCCCAACAGGGATCTGGAGGGTAACGTTCTGGAACAACAACCAGGGAACACAGCTACACAGCTCCAGTGGGTCAGTATAGAAGTCCAGGCAGGAAGCTCTATATCTGGCAACCAGAGAAGTGAGAGATGGGAATATAAGGAGGTTAGAAGTGCTGGACAAGAAACAGCTGAGGAGAAGAAGCTACGGATCCCTGAGTGAGCCAAAAAGGGTTGCAAGGCAAACCCAGAAAGCTACCATTACGAAACAGCACTGTCTTTGTACATAGAACGCGCAGCCACCCGCTGCGACTTCCTGACCCCGGGTATAACGGAGTCAGACGTGGCTCTTGACACCCTCGTGACAGTCAGCCCGTTTCCCCTCACATAGGTCTTAGCCCTCCAAAAGCCTCAGATCCCAATACAGAGAGCCCCTGTGCATGAACCCAGTTATGTTTTAAATGCAGCTAGGTGTTAACAAAAACCCGGACCGGCACCTGCGATCCAATCAGGTGTTTGACCTTACCTGACTTCTAATTAGTCCAGAAGCACACCATGGGAGGAAAATACCTGCCTCCACATACAATTACCTTTATTGTTTCACAGGTGTCATGAAACTGTCCCAGGCTTTGGAGTGTTGCCTTGCCTCTGTTGTTAGTGCTGTGTGTTCTCCTTGTCTCCCCTCCTCGGTTGGCTCAGGAACTATGGACTCTGCAACCAGCGTTGTCAGCTGGAAATTTTCGGAACAATTTTCCAACAAAGATCTTTTGGTATTGCACAGTTTTGCTCATCCTATCCACCAGAGAAATGAGAGATGAGAAGTTCTCTTTGTAGCGGGGGTCGAGAAGGGTGAGCAACCAGTAATCCGTGTTTTCTAAAATGTGGGAAAGGCAGCCTAACATGAACGGCCGCGGAACACGGCTGTGTGCATGAGGCCTCAATCTCCACATACACATCCTCCTCTTCTGCCCATCCACGCTGAAAATATGGAATAAACCTGCTATGGGTACTACCCTCTGTAGCAGAGGCAACCGTCTCTTGCTCCTCCTCCTCATCATCATCCAATTCGCGCTGAGAAGACGAACAGAGGGGGGCCTGCCTATCACCCTGTGTACTGTCTTCCACCATTTCCACCCCTTCCACATGCAAAGCGTCCGCTTTCATTTTGATCAGTGAGCGTTTCAGTAGACACAGAAGTGGGATGGTTACGTAATAGCGGCATCCCCGCTGACCATCTGTGTTGATTCCTCAAAGTTGCGTAAAACCTCACAGAGGTCAGACATCCATGCCCACTCATCGCTTGTGAAGAGCTGAAGCTGACTGGAAAGGCGACAACCATGTTGCAGCTTTTATTCCACTACTGCCCTCTGCTGCTCACAAAGCCTGGCCAACATGTGCTCACATCGCACAACAGTCGGTGAGCTGGCAATGTTGCCAGACCGGCGGCAGCTGTAGATGACTTTCGGAAATGGGCACACGGGCCCACCTTTGCCAGTAGCTCAGGCAAATTGGGGTAGGTTTTGAGAAACCGCTGAACCACTAAGTTTAACATGTGGGCTAGGCATGGTATGTGTGTGAGCTTGGTGAGCTCCAAAGCCGCCACCAAGTAATGGCCATTATCAGACAGAACCATGCCTGGTTGTAGGTTGAGTGGCGAGAGCCACAGCTCAGTCAGGTCCCTTATACCCTGCCACAACTCTGCAGCGGTGTTTTCACCTAAGCATATCAGCTTCAGCACGGCTTGTTGCCACTTTCCCACTGCAGTGCTAAACTTCTTCCAGTTACCGAATGATGGCTGACTGGTGGATAGAGGATAATTCTGAGGTGGAAGTGGAGGAGGAGAAGTAAGGGTTGGAGCCACTAACGTAGGTGGTGGGGGAAACCCTGATAGACGTAGGGCCAGCAATCCTTGGCGTCGGTAGCACCTGTGCCATCCAAGGGTACGACTGGCTCCCGGCCTCCACAACGTTCACCCAGTGTGCTGTCAGGGAAATGTAGCGTCCCTGGCCGAATGCACTTATCCATGTGTCCGTGGTTAAGTGGACCTTCCCAGTAACTGCGTTGGTCAGGGCACGGATGATGTTACTGAACACATGTTGGTGTAAGGCAGGCATGGAACACCATGAAAAATAGTGGCGGCTAGGGACTGTGTAACCGAGTCCTCCCGGTTCCTTATGATCTCCTGCATCAGGCCGTGATCAAGGTCCTAATAGGACTGAAACGTTACGTTGGCCAATTGCAATATATAAACAAGATCCTTTTGGGATGGACAACAAATAAATGAATTGAATTTTGAAAAACGACTTATCGAGTGCCGTGGTTTCTATATTTATTTTTATTGACCCCTTCCACTGAGCACCGCACATCATACCCAGGAGTGCCATCCACTATAATTAACACATATACTGTGTAATGAGGGACGGCTGCCGACATGAGGCTGCGGAAGGCCTCAGTTTCTACAAGCCTAAATGGCAACATTTCCAGGGCCGGTAATTTGGAAAGTTGCACATTTAATGCTATGGCCTGTGGGTGGGTGGCTGGGTATTTGTGCTTGCGTTCAAATGCCTTGGGTAAGGACATTTGTACGCTGCACTGGGACACGGAAGTGGATGTGGTCGCTGATGGTGCTTGCAAAGGTTTAGATGCAGGGCGAGATGATTCCGGGCCTGCGCCTTCGACAGGGGATTGGCCAGCACATAACACAGGAGAAGAGGAGGCAGTGGTGTGACCCTCAGACACAGATTGTGGACCCAGGTGTTCGTCCCTCTTTTTACGGTGCTTAGATGGCATGTGGCGGATAATGCTCGTGGTGGTGAGGTTGCTAGTGTTAACACCCCGGCTCATTTTCGTATGGCACAGATTTTAAACTTCTATTCTTTTGTCGTCCGCACTTTCCTAAAAGAAGCGCCATACTGCGGAACATCTACCCCTTGGCAAGGGAGATTTCTGCGAGGGGTTGCTCCATAGAACATTTGCGGGCCTGTGTTGTGTGGCCCACCATCTCCCTTTTGCCACCCCACTGCCTCTTCCAGCCTGTTGCGGTGAAGAAGATCCCTTCCCCTCTGTACTGCTATCCTCGCTCGGATTTCCACCTTCCCAGGTTGGGTCAGTTACCTCATCGGCCACCACCTCCTCTTCCACTTCCTCACTCTGATCATCCTCCTGATTTGTTGACCTAACCACAACCTCAGTGATTGACAAATGTGTCTCATCCTCTCCATCAACCTCTTGAGACAGTAATTGCGGTTGACTCATTGGCAACTGTGTCTTATCATCATCCACCTCATTAAACACTAATTGCCGTTCCCCACCATCATGTTCTTGTGACTGTGGATGTTCAAGAGGTTGGGAATCAGGGCACAAGATCTCATGTCCCTCTTCAAGCGTGCTTGGCGAGGGGGCCAAATCAAGTAATGCCGATGAAAAGAGGTCCTCGGAATATCCAAGTGTGGGATCACTTGTTTGGCCAGACTGTAAATAGTTGGAGGAAGGAGGATCAGGGTGAGGATTGTGTTGACCAGACTCCTGGCTACTGAGACTGGACTTGGTGGAAGACAGGGTGGTGCTTAAACGACTGAAAGAATTATCTGCTGCAATACGACCGATCACCTGGTCGCACTGGTCTGACTTCAAGAGTAGTGTCCTGCGCCAACCTGCAAACTAGGACATGTATTTTGGTGATTGTTTTTCTTGTGCTCTGGCAGCAGGCACTGTTTCTCTGTGCCCAGGGCCACGCCTCTGCGTGCACCATCAGCATCACGGCCACTTCTCCGTCCCTTACTACTCGCCTTCTTCATTTTAAATGTTATATATGCTTGAAAGTATGTCATATGTACAGTAGCGTAGGATTTGGAAGTGTATGTGCAAAAAAATTCACAAAGATATTTGTGATGAGGAAACATTATACAGGACAGGTACCACAGGTAATGTCACAGTTCGCAGTGTCTGCAGAAAAAGTTCACTGGATGTCACTGATATTTTAGGGATGCGCACACTTTAAACAGGAGATGTGACACCGATAATTTAACTGTTCGCAGCGGACACCATCGACAGAAAAAGTGCACTGGATGTCACTGATATTTAAGGGCTCTTTCACACTTGCGTTGTCCGGATCCGGCGTGTACTCCACTTGCCGGAATTACACTCCGGATCCGTAAAAACGCAAGTGTACTGAAAGCATTTGAAGACGGAACCGTCTTCAAAATGCTTTCAGTGTTACTATGGCACCCAGGATGCTATTAAAGTCCTGGTTGCCATAGTAGGAGCGGGGAGCGGGGGAGCGGTATACTTACAGTCCGTGCGGCTCCCAAGGAGCTCCAGAATGACGTCAGGGCGCCCCATGCGCATGGATGACGTGTCCAATGCGATCACATGATCCATGCGCTTGGGGCGCCCTGACGTCACTCTGGAGCGCCCGGGGAGCCGCACGGACGATAAGTATACTGCTCCCCGCTCCCCACTACACTTTACCATGGCTGCCAGGACTTTAGCGTCCCGGCAGCCATGGTAACCATTCAGAAAAAGCTAAATGTCGGCTCCGGCAATGCGCCGAAACGACGTTTAGCTTAAGGCCGGATCCGAATCAATGCCTTTCAATGGGCATTAATTCCGGATCCGGCCTTGCTGCAAGTGTTCCGGGTTTTTGGCCGGAGCAAAAAGTGCAGCATGCTGCGGTATTTTCTCCGGCCAAAAAACGTTCCGTTCCGGAACTGAAGACATCCTGATGCATCCTGAACGGATTTCACTCCATTCAGAATGCATGGGGATAATCCTGATCAGGATTCTTCCGGCATAGAGCCCCGACGACGGAACTCTATGCCGGAAGAAAAGAACGCAGGTGTGAAAGAGCCCTAAGGGATGCGCACACTTTAGCTGCGCAACATCTCCATTTTAAAGTGTGCGCATCCCTAAAATATCATTGATATCAAGTACACTTTTTCCATAAACTGTGTCTGCTGTGGACAGTTTTATTATCCGTGCCACATCTCCAGTTTAAAGTGTGCGCATCCCTAAAATATTAGTGACATCCAGTGTATTTTTTCAATAGACGGTGTCCGCTATGGACAGTGAGATTAGCTGCGCAACATCTCCAATGTAATCTCACTGTCCATAGCGGACACCGTCTATTGGAAAAATACACTGGATGTCACTAATATTTTAGGGATGCGCACACTTTAAACTGGAGATGTGGCACGGATAATAAAACTGTCCACAGCGGACACAGTTTACGGAAAAAGTGTACTTGATATCACTGATATTTTAGGGATGCGCACACTTTAAAATGGAGATGTGGCGCAGATAATTTTACTGTTCGCAGAGGACACCATTGAAGAAAAAACTGCACTGTATGTCACTGATATTTAAGGGATGCGCACAATTTACACAGAAGATGTGGCGCAAATAATTTAACTGTCCGCAGAGGCCTATTACACTGTATTTTGCGCAGGATGCGCTAACAATATATATTGCTGCTGTCACACACAATAGTCCATACAAGGACATTTGGGTCTATGAAATGTTTTTGTAGAAAAATGTAATTCAATTACACTCCCTACACTCTCTGTCCCTTCCTTTGCTCAGCTCTCTCTGACTTAAATGAGCCGAACATGCGTCATCAGGTGCTATAATAGCACCCGATGATGGGTTCCGGCCAGCCAATCACTGCAATGCCAGTAGCCAACATGGATACTGGCATTACAGTGAGGGCAGTACTTACCTGCACGTTTATTGGCTGCTTAGCAGCCGCGAAACGTGTGGGGAGGAAACTCGAGCATTGCCATGTGCCAAGCATAGCGATGCTCGAGCCGAACTGGTATTTGGCCGAAAATGCTCTCTCCACACTAATTCTAGGCCATATGTTTCCCTCAATCTTACAACCTGATAAAGTAAATTTGTTGACTTTTCCATTTGATCATTTCTACTACTTACCAGTATTGATGAAGAACTGCTTGTGTCTTGAAAATTCTGTTATGTTCTTATATGTCAAAATTATGTTCTCTTGATATTTCTGCATTAGAATTACTGCATACACAATGTTGGGTCATGTATGGAGCTATTTGCTCCTAATACTTCCATACATAAAAGACATCAGATAAAACATACCAGAAAACAAACGTTGTATTCTTCTATATAAAATTAGAGGCGTACAACAGTCCAAAAAAAAACACAAGAAACTCTATTGGGGCCCTATTAAGGCTTTTATACAAAACAAAGCTGTAATATGGCCATGTGCATGGAGCCTATGGAATTTATCACTGTATGTAGATAGTTGATGAATAAACAATGAATAAGCAATAATGCATACCTATCAATGTTAAAGTTATTTTCCTTTGTGCAGTCTTAAGTATTTGACCTATATTTGTGGTCTGTGGCAAGGTTGCATAAATTAGTTAAAAAATTCCTCTTAGAACAGGAATCAGCAACCCTCGGCACTCCAGCTACTGTGAAACTACAGCTCCCAGCTAGCAAACATGCTCGGCTGTTCTTTTAACTCCCATTGAAGTGAATGAAGCATTCTGGAAGTTGTAGTTTCTGAACAGCTGGAGTGCCAGAGGTTGCTGATCCCTGTCTTATAATATGTATGATGTGTGCATAGCCCAGCACGCTATTGCTAATTGGATATTCATATATTCATAATGTGGCATGAGTTACATGAGTAGCATGAAAGAGTCAGACCAGTACCAAAAAGTAGTAAATGAATGAGTGGTTGGCTCTACACCTAGTGGCTATGACGAGTGCTGCTAGCTCAAAATCGGGTGCCCGACCCAATAAAAATAGATAATGGGAAGCAAGGGAGTGAGCACTCACAACACCTGGACCATAGGGTGCAATATTGATATTTATTCAGATAGGACCTACCAAGTCCAATAAGTATTAAAATATAACAATCACATACAATATAAAATATGACAATCACAAATCACATACAATATAAAATGGTACCAATAAACTGAGGTATAAGCCGTGTTAATACATCCTAAACAGGAATAAGACACTTGAAAAAACCGCATGCAATGGTAGTAGTATCAAAATCTGCAGTCCATAATGTTATCTAATTTCTAGAAATGGACGGTCACAAGCAATGTAGGCACTAATAATGTTCATTATGCCACACACCGCAACTTGTTTTGAAATGTCTCAGTGATATGTGTCATAAATCACTCCAAGTACTGGTTTAAATGGTGACCAGTTTCGGCATCAAAGTATAATAAATCACTCCAGAATGTAATCCTCTTCTTATCATTAGTATAACCGCCCTGAGCGGAGAATTCACTGATATTCAGATTTAACAGTCCAGGTTCCTACCTGAATCCTGGCACCGCGTCCTGCTGTCAAACCTCCCAGCGCTTCCACGAGGTGCGTACAATGTTTGTCGCTTTCGGTGTCCCGCCTTGCACGTCTCAGGCGGATGACGTCACGTTATCGCGGGGCTGGATATGCAGGATCGGTGCTTTGTACAGTGATGTCCGTACTTGTATACCAGGGCGGTATGTTAAAGCGGTAGTCGTACCTAAGGAGTCTTCTATCGCATGGCCATGCAATTTAGTAATAGATGTTGAATGAGCGCTTCTTCCTGACCCCAGACGCGTTTCGGGGCGTCTACACCCCTTCCTCAGTGGTTGAAGCGCTCTACATCCCACTCCTCCTTTTATACTGCATTCAGTAATCTGGAATTTCCGGATTCTGGATCATTTCAACATAATTAATTCCATTGCGGTTTTAGTGCGGTATAGTTGCGGTTTTTCCGATTTAGATGCGTTTTTATTAAAAATGTAGCCAACATACTATAAAACTATGCCCTACTTGATTTTGGACATGAAAAACATTTTATTACATGTATATTTAAAAGAATATAATATAAAAGTCACAATATAAAAATATAAATAAATAAATATATTGGAACACACGGATCCCTTCTGTGGGCCGAAGGTCTTTAAAAATCACAAAGGGAAACTGCAGAAATATGGAGAAGGGTAAATAAATATATAGACCAGTACCAGTATGTATGAAAAGGGAGTTCAGGTGCATTGTACATTTGCTTTGTAT
Organism: Bufo bufo; assembly: GCF_905171765.1. Taxonomy (NCBI): domain Eukaryota; kingdom Metazoa; phylum Chordata; class Amphibia; order Anura; family Bufonidae; genus Bufo; species Bufo bufo. The sequence goes on from NC_053394.1 coordinate 222,462,747, forward strand.
ATTTGGGTGAGTGACTTCCCCTATATAGATTGTGCATTCCCACCCAACTGTTAAGTGCTTTTAATCAGAGTATCACATAGCTCGATTCTATATTGCCTTAAATTTTGTAGGTCAAAATCCTAAGAGAGCCAAGTCTTTTAGTGTAAGTCCAATCTATTAGAAGCCACCTTGTCAACTGGTAAATGGGCCTGACACAGTTTTGCGCTAATAGCTTCTAATTTTCATATAGTAAATATAGCAGTAATACAGTTTACATTTATAAATGTTTTCCATGTTTGCATGTGTCTTTGTGCATGAAGCAGTGTGTTGCAACATGTAGTCCTTGTTTGCTTATCTGGAATATTTTTATTTACAGCCAGCTTCTCTACCTAGGTTTGCATAGTTATTTGGCAACAATAACAGTTCCCAGTTCACCATAATAAAGAAAAACAGAGACCAAAGAATGTAAAATTCCAGTTTACAGATCCAACATATTAACTTTCAACATTGTTTCTCCCAAACATATATAACTAAGGTTGAGCTTCACATTGATATATTCAGGACTTAAATTACAATTGCTTGAGGAAACATGAAGAAAAAGTATGAACTATTATTCCAAGTGACTACAGTGTAAGGACTGTGCATGACAGTAACACCAGTGAAATAATCACAGTTCCATGCTCTATCTACTTGGACACCCCCCACCCCCACTTTTCTCTTTGTTTAGTATTAATTGTGCTTGTTTTTTGTAACATCACTTTCTAAAACAGACCATTGACCTTTACTGACCACCAGTCAACAGGTGACTATGTGACTTGACCACCTTATTGAATATCTCCAATGCCTACTGCTGCTACATCATCTACCACTTTGCGATTTATTAAAGGTAATTATGATAATGATCTGTAAAATCAAACCTTTCTTCCTCACAGTGTATATCAGATTGCATCATTTGACATGTCTTTCATTTCAGAAGATCCAGTAAAATATTTGTGTTTAAAAACCCTTGTGAAATTGTCTTAGTATTTTGAGCTAATAGGGATGATTTCTTGATCAAGCCCACCTCTTTCTTGGTTAAAGATATGGCTTATTTTATATTGAAAGATCAAGATCTGCCCTAGACAGTGGCCCACAGCGGCGCACAACTGGTTGGCAGTCCCTTCCTGAATAAGTGCAGTAATCTTTATGGGAGGGAAGACCAGGAGGAAAATAAACTAGTGATAGATTGGTTGCCACAAGAACAGGAGTATGACGGAAGCAGACAAGCAGGGTCTAAACTGAAAGAGAAAACTAAACTGAATCAGAAACTGTATATCAGAGTCAGAACTGCACCAAAGTCAATGCCAGGAAAACAGGGAAAACCAGGAAATAGACAAACCAGATACAATACAAAGCCAGGGTCAAAACCAGGAAAAAATGGCAGGGTCCAAATTGTTAGGTCAAGGTTAGGGTCCAAATCAGACATCAAGGAATGTGGAGATCTAGGAAGAAGAACATCAACCACAGGCAACCTCTGGCTAGCAGTTTGCCTGCTTAAATGGGCCATGCCTTCTAGTCACATGATGTAACAGTGATGTCAGTGCGCCGGCTTAGATTCTCATTGGCTGACACTCTAGCCAGGGAGTGCCCAGCCTGGTTACCATGCTAACTGGACGCTGCTGACGCTGCCTGCAGAGGAGAATGCCTGCCGGCCCCGTAGCGGGCATTACATTTTCTTTACATCTGTCACTATATTTCACCTGCTATTTGGCTAATGGGGCAGTGGGGTGGTTTTGTCTAGGCGGAGAATTTGGTACATGGATCTAAGAGCCCCTAACTAGCTGTATGACAATAGGTTTTAATGAAAATAATCTCACTTACACTTAATATGTTTTAGAATAAGTATTTATGGTAATTACAGAAGAACAATCATGGAATACAGGAAAGCTAAGCAAGGGGAAAAAAATAGCAATTTTCAGATAGTTGATCCTTCTTCCAGGGATTATCTCCCGAAAATGTATTATTTAAAATATTCAGCTATATTTGCAATGGAATATTACACTATTATGTGCAATGCTGTTTGTTTTCTTGATTTACTTATGGTACACAGTATACTGGTCCTATCCCTTTTGTACTGTCTATGGCATGTGTAACAACATAACTTCCTCTAGAGGGCACCAAAGACTATGTAATGTTTCTTGCAGACCTCACAAGGAAAAAAGCAAAATGTGCTGCTTCTCCATCAACAAAAGAAGGTTAATTTTGCCCTTGGTGTATCCCTGCTTGCATTTTGTATTGTGCTTTAGCAGGATACAAAATATGTCATAGAGAAGAAGCTAAACCGTCAGTGATTGTGCCAGACCTCGCAGCATTATAACCTGCTTTGACTTTTGATTTTTTATATTTTTTTTTGTTGTTGTTCCTAAGCAAGTCCAATAATAGCTGGGTGCACAAATTAGTGTCCTCTTGTCACAGTTTACTAGCTGTATTTTTATATAACATATCTTGTGTTTGTAAAATGTGTGTTTAATGGCAGAGCTTGGGAATTGCTCAGCTCTACAGAAGAACTTGACACTCATAAATATGCTTTAAAATGGACCTTGGTAGTGTACTGCAGGTGCATCATTTTGTCACCTAGTTTCATTTCGTCGCCTTGAATGTGATAAAAGTAGTCTAGAGTCTTTGTGTTTACGATTGTTATGGTTTGCAGATCAAGAGACAAATTTATCAATGTGCAAAATATGCACCTTTGCTTTTAATATGCTATGGCAGGGGCGTAACTATAGGCTCATGGGCCCTGGTGCAAGAGTTCCGACCCTTAATAACCGTTTCCTAACACCACCAGACCCCTGCACGCCCACCATGCCAAATGGCAGAACTAAATTCTCACTGGGAAAATACATTTTAATCCAATGAGTGCATAATAATAAGGATGCCATCTATATACTATCATACTCTGCAAAAAAGAGGACAGAACTAGTATGTTATTAACCCTTCTGTGCCCATCATAAGAGCATGAGCATAAGACCCCCTGCCCCCAGGAGATGGTGCTGCCGCTTCACAGCTCAGCAGCTGGGCAATAGCTGCCGTACCAGTGCCCTACCATGCCAATAAACACTGCCACCAGCCTGCTGCCAGATACAGGTCACCCCTGACCTGCCATACTGAGGGGGGGGGGTCCTCAGCTCTGAAGCCTGGGCACTGAGGACTGGCATGCCAGCCACCCATCAACAAAGGCGCCAGCCTGCTGCCAGATCCGGATCAACTGCCAGGCACCAGCTCCTACCCTCTGAGGTGGGCACCGATCACCTGGTCTGTGCCCACCCACAACTAGCCCTGCAGTATGCACAGCAGTACAGAGGCTGGCCTGGTACCCACCAGCAGAGAGGGTAAGGGAGGAGCTGGGCACCTGCGCCTGAACGAATACACGCTCTGCCTCTGCCCCCACCCTACGTGAACTTACTTAGCCGCCCGCAGCCAGTATTGTAAATCACTCAGGCTTTACTCAGTCTCTGACTTAGGCACCTGGTCGCAATTGCGACCGCTGCAACCCACTGATTCAGGACAGTAATGTGCAAAGTACAGTATACACAGCAAAAGTCAACGACTTCTGAAAATTTAACAAAGATGCCCTCTCTCTTTGGCACTAAGCATGGAGGGGCATTGTGTTTTTTTTTTTATGAATACTGTAACTTGACAGCCCCCTTGTAGCAAGTGTCATATGTATTTAACTTAATCTGTGCATAAAAATTAGACAATTGTTGGCATATCTCACTAATGGCAATAATTTAATGTGTATGAGGGCAGCACCATTGTCTGTTGCTGGGGAAAACCAGGTCAGCATGTTGGATTTTAACATACTCAGTCCATTGATTAACTATGAGATAAGCTGAGCTTATAACCATAAAAATGCAGTTAGGTCTGCAGATGGACATAACTTCTCCAAACATGCAAAATAGAGCTTTGAAGCTTAGCAATAAAATCTGCATAATCACTTCAAATTCTCATATCTTGCTACTGGGGCCATTTTTTTCATGAAATATGCCCCCACTGGGAAGTTTTGGAAAGTGGGGTGATGACTGTTTTGAAGTTATCATGAGTTTTGTAACTAGAACAACAAGCAGAATGTTTAGCAACTCAAGGACATTAGTGAATGACATTAGTATAGTTTACAGGGAGAGGCAGAGCCTCAAGAATATGCACTATTTGTTTGAAAGTTAAAAACCTGCTGGCTGAGGATATACCACATGTTATTGGACCTTTTTGCTGAGGGGGCCACCTCCAATTTAAAAGGAGTATCAGAGGCAAAGGGAAATTAGCGATCACTGTGTACGATTGAAGGGGAGAGAGATCCTGAGCTTGTAGGAAGCAATGATGGATGTGTATAATATGTGTAAGCTGGTCTAAAGCTAGTGGTCCCAGCATTATTGAAGGGGGCTGTTGCATGGCACCAAAACTACGATTATTATATTTGTAATCTGTACATAACAAAATACCCATTTCTCACCGCTGATCCTTGGCCATTACTCACTGTCCCCTATTCCATGGCTGGGTTCCTGCAGGTGGATGCTGTCCTGTTCTCCTGCCTCATTGGGCGATTGTGTAGCCTTTTTTATTCTTACCCATTAGCTTATCCAGTTCTGAGCAGTGCGGCCATTCCAGACAACAACCTTTCTGTTCCCAGAAGTCCCTGCATCAGGTTGCCTGGCAGGGTGATGTTGGCTGACCTGTCAGGTAGTTTTAAGTATTGTCTTACATCTAGAACTAGTTGGTGTTTACGGTAAAAAATGTTATAGCCTCCTGGATGGGAGCATATGTTGTTCTAGAACCTGAATATATTTTTCTGCATTGATGGTGCCTTTCCAGACATGCAAGCTGCCCATGCCACACGCACTCATGCAACCCCATACCATCAGAGATGCAGGCTTCTGAACTGAGCGTTGATAACAACTTGGGTTGTCCTTGTCCTCTTTGGTCCGGATGACATGGCGTCCCAGATTTCCAAAAAGAACTTTGAATCGTGACTGGTCTGACCACAGAACAGTCTTCCATTTTGCCACACTCCATTTTAAATGATCCCTGGCCCAGTGAAAACGCCTGAGCTTGTGGATCTTGCTTAGAAATGGCTTCTTCTTTGCCTTGTAGAGTTTCAGCTGGCAACGGCGGATGGCACGGTGGATTGTGTTCACTGACAATGGTTTCTGGAAGTATTCCTGAGCCCATTCTGTGATTTCCTTTACAGTAGCATTCCTGTTTGTGGTGCAGTGTCGTTTAAGGGCCCGGAGATCATGGGCATCCAGTATGGTTTTACGGCCTTGACCCTTACGCACAGAGATTGTTCCAGATTCTCTGAATCTTGGATGATGTTATGCACAGTTGATGATGATAGATGCAAAGTCTATTGCTCCACTATATTTCTGCGCAACATTGTGGGAATTGGTGATCCTCTACCCATCTTGGCTTCTGAGAGACACTGCCACTCTGAGAAGCTCTTTTTATACCCAATCATGTTGCCAATTGACCTAATTAGTGTTAATTGGTCTTCCAGCTCTTCATTATGCTCAAATTTACTTTTTCCAGCCTCTTATTGCTACTTGTCCCAACTTTTTGGGGATTTGTTGACACCGTGAAATTTTGAATCAACGTATTTTTCCTTTAAAATGATACATTTACTCGGATTAAACGTTTGATCTGTCATCTACGTTCTATTACAAATAAAATATTGACATTTGCCATCTCCACATCATTGCATTCAGTTTTTATTCACAATTTGTTTAGTGTCCCAACTTTTTTGGAATCCGGTTTGTACTTATAGTAATTCCTGAATTTTGTTAGTCTGAAAAAAAGACATATGTCTACCTAGTTCAGCATATTACCCTTCAAAGTTTATCCAGAGGAAGGCAAGAAACCCATGAGGTAGAGGCCAATTTTCTTTAATCTTTGGGGAAAAAAATCTCCCAAACTCCAAATCTGGACATTAGAATTACTCCCTGGATCTCTTCTCCTTAAATCTAATAGCTGCTGTACGGCTTGAAAAACTGTTACTGCAGTGCCTCAGATCAGATGGTTTCTGCAAATAGTTTTTTCACTTTTTTTATAATTTTATGTGGATGGCGAAATGTAATTTTATGTGGATGGCGCAACGAGAGGTAATACTCCTGTTTCAGTCCTTTGCAGGAACTTGGGTGTGGATCCATGATCTGCCTCCAGCTCAGTTAGTCAATCTAGACTGCAGTTGTGAAAGAGAGGAAACTGTTGTCTCATGCACATTCTTCTTAGGCCCAGAAAGCTTCAGAGACTAACACTTCTTTTCAAGACCTACAGAAAGAGAGAAAAAAAGGAGAGAAAGAGAGGAAGATATAGGAGAACTTACAATCTGCATGGCCAAACATAGGAGTCAGCTAGGTAACCTGCTAGGTAACTCTTTGCTGCAGTGCAGAACACTGTGAAGACACCCTTCACACCTGGACATGACCTGGCCAGTTATTCTTCTACCTGTTGCCTAATTTTCTGACATTTACATCTTGGCCACTCCAACTACCATTAGGCAGGAGCCCCAGAACCAGGGTGTGCAGTTGTAGAAGATAGATTGCACCCTCCATTCACTGCATGGCATTATGGACTAATGGTGTGAACACCTACCACTCCTATCCTCCACTTTGGCTCCACCTAGGCTTGCTGCATTACACTCTTTTAGTGAGTTTACCATCACGTGATCCTCTAACAGAGTTCCATAGTCTCACTGCTCTTACAGTAAAGTATCCATTTTATTTTGGTGTAAAAACTGTCTTATTGTAGTCTGTAGCATGATTCCAAAATTGTTTGTGTCTATGCTGTTTGACGTGTCAAGGTGTGAAAATTTTTATTCAACCATCCTCACTATGTAAATTGAGGTCTTGAAGTCAAGGGGACAGCAGCTTTCTTGCTTGAATTCAAGCTTGTCGCGCCACTTTTCCTGCCCCTTAACGTTTAATTGATATCATTCCGTTAATGCAGGATCCCAGAACATAGTGTCGCGATTGCTCCATGTCCCCACGATTCTTGCACCGTATTGATCCCCGCCACTGTGAGCTACTTTTCAGCGACTGAACGCGCAGGCTCAGTATCGAATGCGAGAGCACGCCTCTAAATATTAAAGCTGGGTCCTGTCTCAGAAGAGGCATCCTCATTATGTATGGGCATAAAATGATTTTGTTCAAAATATATATGCTAAGTACCATATACATATTCCATATGCTAAGTACCATATACCATGTACATATTCATTTATATAGTGGGCAGCACAGTGGCTCAGTGGTTAGCACTGGTGCCTTTGTATGTTCTCCCCCTGTTTGCATAGGTTTCAAGGTTTCCTCCCACACTCCAAAGACATACTGATAGAGAATTTAGATTGTGAGCTCTACTGGGGGAAGCTTGATGCTAATGTCTGTAAAGGATTTGGGAGAAATACTGCAGCACTCAATGTCTTCAATGCAATTCCTAATTTATATACCAAGAATGCAACGTTTCGACTACAATGAGTCTTTTTCAGCATCGAGTCCTGCAGTATTTCTCCCAAATCCTTGATTATCAGTAGCCTGCTGGGTTAAGGCATAACACTGCTGGCACCGCCAGTTCATGGACTGTCTAATTATTGCTGCTTAACTTTGGATACTACCGCTAATGTCTGTAAATCGCTGCAGAATATAGCAGCTCTCTATAAGTGCATAAAATAAATAAATAGTGAATATAGCATTAAAATCCATATATTTAATGTTTGCAGAGTACTATTGCATTGTGTTTGTTGCCTCTGGGCTTGACTTTGACAAATCTTAAAAAATGCTTTTGTATTATCCCTTGGCCTGATTCACCCCGCCTGCCTTACTGGTTATAAACCCCAGTTCTGTTCCTGGCCATGCCATTCAGTCTATAGCATTACTGTCCTTAACCACTTCCCGCAACTGTAACACCGAAAGGAGTCATTGCTGCGGCTCTCCCAGGCTATGCTAACGCCGATTGGCGTCATCTCGCGTGAGCCGAGATTTCCTGTGAACGCGCGCACACAGGCGCGCGCGCTCACAGGATCGGAAGGTAAGCGAGTGGATCTCCAGCCTGCCAGCGGCGATCGTTCGCTGGCAGGCTGGAGATGTGATTTTTTTAACCCCTAACAGGTATATTAAATGCTGTTTTGATAACAGCGTCTAATATACCTGCTACCTGGTCCTCTGGTGGTCCCTTTTGTTTGGATCGACCACCAGAGGACACAGGCAGCTCAGTAAAGTAGCACCAAACACCACTACACTACACTACACCCCCCCCTGTCACTTATTAACCCCTTATGAACCACTGATCACCCCATATAGACTCCCTGATCACCCCCCTGTCATTGATCACCCCCCTGTCATTGATCACCCCCCTGTAAGGCTCCATTCAGAGGTCCGTATGATTTTTACGGATCCACTGATACATGGATTGGATCCGCAAAACACATACGGACGTCTGAATGGAGCCTTACAGTGGGGTGATCAATGACGGGGGTGATCACCCCATATAGACTCCCTGATCACCCCCCTGTCATTGATCACCCCCCTGTCATTGATCACTCCCCTGTAAGGCTCCATTCAGACGTCCGTATGTTTTTTACGGATCCACGATTTACATGGATCGGATCCGCAAAACACATACGGACATCTGAATAGAGTCTTACAGGGGGGTGATCACCCCATATAGACTCCCTGATCACCCCCCTGTCATTGATCACCCCCCTGTAAGGCTGCATTCAGATGTCCGTATGTTTTTTACGGATCCACGGATACATGGATCGGATCCGCAAAACACATACAGACGTCTGAATGGAGCCTTACAGGGGGGTGATCACCCCATATAGACTCCCTGATCACCCCCCTGTCATTGATCACCCCCCTGTAAGGCTCCATTCAGATGTCCGTATGTTTTTTACGGATCCACGGATACATGGATCGGATCCGCAAAACACATACGGACATCTGAATGGAGCCTTATAGGGGGGTGATCAATGACAGGGGGGTGATCACCCCATATAGACTCCCTGATCACCCCCCTGTCATTGATCACCCCCCTTTCATTGATTTTTTTTTATTACAAAGTCTCATATTCCACTAACTTGTGTCAAAAAATAAAATCTCACATGAACTCACCATAAATTTTTAGACATGCTGGGTGAGAGAAATATCTTGGCAAAAGGCAACTTTTCCCATTTTTTTTATACAAAGTTGGCATTTGACCGAGATATTTATCTCACCCAGCATGGGTATATGTAAAATGACACCCCAAAACACATTGCCCAACTTCTCCTGAGTACGGCAATACCAGATGTGTGACACTTTTTTGCAGCCTAGGTGGGCAAAGGGGCCCACATTCCAAAGAGCACCTTTCGGATTTCACCGGCCATTTTTTACAGATTTTGATTTCAAACTACTTTGCACGCATTTGGGCCCCTAAAATGCCAGGGCAGTATAACTACCCCACAAGTGACCCCATTTTGGAAAGAAGACACCCCAAGGTATTTCGTGATGGGCATAGTGAGTTCATGGAAGTTTCTATTTTTTTGTCACAAGTTAGTGGAATATAAGACTTTGTAAGAAAAAAAAAAATCATCATTTTCCGCTAACTTGTGACAAAAAATAAAAAGTTCTATGAACTCACTATGCCCATCAGCGAATACCTTAGGGTGTCTACTTTCCGAAATGGGGTCATTTGTGGGGTGTTTGTACTGTTTGGCCATTGTAGAACCTCAGGAAACATGACAGGTGCTCAGAAAGTCAGAGCTGCTTCAAAAAGCGGAAATTCACATTTTTGTACCATAGTTTGTAAACGCTATAACTTTTACCCAAACCATTTTTTTTTTACCCAAACATTTTTTTTTTATCAAAGACATGTAGAACAATAAATTTAGAGAAAAATTTATATATGGATGTCGTTTTTTTTGCAAAATTTTACAACTGAAAGTGAAAAATGTCATTTTTTTGCAAAAAAATCATTAAATTTCGATTTAACAAAAAAAGTAAAAATGTCAGCAGCAATGAAATACCACCAAATGAAAGCTCTATTAGTGAGAAGAAAAGGAGGTAAAATTCATTTGGGTGGTAAGTTGCATGACCGAGCAATAAACCGCTAAAGTTGTGAAGTGCCGATTTGTAAAAAAGGGCCTGGTCACTAGGGGGGTATAAACCTGTGGTCCTTAAGTGGTTAAAGGAGTTGTCTTCATTCATCAAAAGGCATTTATTATGTAGACAAAGTTAATACAATGCACTTACTATTGTATTTGTATTGTATTGTCCATATTGTCTCCTTTGCCGGGTTGATTCATTTCATCCATCACATTACACACTGCTAGTATCCAATACAAACACCCTGTAATTCAGCAGCGGTGACCGTGATTGCACACTATAGGAAAAAGTGCAGGTCTATGCACACCTATAGTGTGCAAGCACGGCCATCAGTTCTGGATTACAGGGTGGTTGCAACCATGGAAATAAGCAATGTATAATGTGATGGAAAAATGAATCAAGCCAGCAAAGGAAGCAATATGGACAATCAGAAAACATAAGTGTACTAACCTTTGTCTACATGATAATTATCATTTGATCAAGCGAGACGACCCCTGTAACCGAGACTACTCTGGGAGTTACAATCTGAGGATTTCTTGCAGTGAGGTTCATATCCCTGTATTGGCATTAAAGGGTGAATACCGGCGAATGCCTTACACTCCACTTTGCGCATCCATGGGTCCACTTTTCTAAATTTTCTGCGTGAACAACAAAATTGACATAAATTAATATAAAAACAATAAACCAGAGATTTGTCAAAAATATTAGCATACTGCTACTACACTATGACCATACACACCAAAAATTATATAATATCTAAGATATAAAATAAGCCAAGAGGAATCCCCGGAAGAAGCCAGGTGTGGCGAAACAGCATTGGGAGGAGGATGCTGCAGGGTTGGTTTGTCTCTCGGCTTATTTTATATCTTACATCTAAGATTGGTTGGTCCTTTTTACTTAATTCACTGGGGTTATTTATTCCCATATGCATATTCTGTTATGATGTCTGACCTCCATATTTCTACTAGTAGATATTGTGGCTGAGATGGCTGTCTGGCTCTGCTGCACCCTCTATATCATCTCTTTGGGGTATCCACTTGCTGCTAGTTCTGATAATCCATATGTCAATTGTGTTTTTTTTTTATATGTCTAAATAAAGTATATACACTATAACCACCAAAGGTATACAAACAAAATAATATTGGATGTTGACCATTTAACAAAAGCATGATTAGTTATTTTAAAATAATCTCATATTTTCTGTCTTATCTACTTCTCTGTGCATTTATCATAATATACTAATCATTGGCAGATGTATCATCTCTCTTTACTTGAAGTTTTTTTTTTAATTTTTACAACATTTGGATATAGGTTTGTATTTTAATCTGTTGAAAACTTTCGATTTTAAGTTTGTGTGTGGGATATTTTATTGCCACATATTCTTGCAATCTTTATTGCTAAAAGCTTGTAGGTGTTTTTTAAGACAAGTCTGAGTCTGATAACTAACAATAAGACATTCCAAAATATACAACCCCTCGTCCAAAGGGCATGAACTTACAACCCATGATATTAGAGCATGGTATCTTGATAACATTAAGTACAGCTTGCTCGGCTTTGTTACAGCACATTATGGGTAACTTCAGCCAAAACCTTCTTAACTGATTCCCCAGAAACTTCACCAGCTGTCAGTGTGTAGCTACCTACTTGTGAGGAGTATCAAATGCTGACTGACAGCACTATTACCCACAATGATGGCTCCTTAGGAAACATAAGATTAATGTGCACTGTCTGATCCTGACTTATCTCTCCAATGACTCGTATGTTCCTGGCTTTGCTGTACTAATGATATTTCCTGTTTTACTCAACTGGCTCTTTACAGGTAGTAAACATATTTTATAATATTTGTAGTTGAAACAGTAAATTGGCTTTCTAGACTACCAAAGAAAATAGTTAATCTATGTAGGGTTTCATTTATTCTTTTTTGGATTATGGTGACAGTAAATAGGCTTATACAATTGTTAATAGTCTGATCAGGTGGCCAGTCGAGAATAATGGTGTTTCAGGGAAAGGGGTGAAACTAGCACCTAAATATAGATCCCTCTTTATTCCTAGTGACAGACAGAAAAAATTGCAGTGCCAGCAGCAAGAATTAAATAACACCATGTGCTATGTTGGAGGGTCGAAAATCGTACTCAAAATACCCATCTATTAGCAAGACGAAAATTATATGCTGCTGGCATAATTGTTGGAGCACTACTAGAGCAGGTGCCCAGATGTAGGGCCTTTACATTTGGTTAGCACCATTGTAAGGAGACTGTGCCAGCCAGGAAACTAACAATTCAGCTTCTTAAAATCATAGTAAAAGCTCCTGCAGATGGATGAGCAATAAGGTACGAGTGTGTGGATATTACTGTTAAAATAAAGTCTATTTAAAATGGGATCAGTTTTGACAGATTAATCTCACCACTACACGGGTGATGCTCAGTCTCTCCTCCTGATAAGCCGGTCTGCAGTCACTTCGGCAGTCCAGTCGTCTTTATAGCTTATTCCTTTTGTGCATTCAGTGTGGTAATCCACCCTCGTCAGTTATGCAAACTCTAAGATGACGTCACTTATGGTTATTTTCCGGACCCTTGTGCAAAAGTGGCAACTCAGAAGAAGAAATGAAGAGAAAACACCTTGTGCAGGACATAACAGTAAAATAATTAGTTTTATTTGGTTATACTCACAAAGTTAAAACTTTTAAGAAACATATCATGATAGAAAGGCAGATCCCTCTGCCCGACCTGTGTCGCCAGTAGCGGCTTTCTCAAGGGCTGTTTGCAATCCAGTAAAACCCTCCCCCCCCCCTTTTATCCAAAAACACTCACAGGAAACAATTCAAATCTAGCTCCACATTTAACCCATTGGGGACAGGGAATTGAGGTTAAATATATATTCTGTTTCTTTTTGGGAAATGGACTTTATCACATCCTCCCCTCTTAAATTCCTTTGGCGTTGATACACAGCTAAAACCTTCACAGCTCTTGGATTGCAATGATGCAATATCGAAAAGTGTGAAGACAAACTGTGTATTCAGGCCTTTTTTGATGTTCCTAATGTGCTCGCCCAGTTTGACCTTTAATTTCCTCCCTGTCCTTCCCACATATTGTTGTCCACCAGGATATTGTATCAGATAGACAACATTTGACTAATCATAGGTGATGAGCTGTTTTATATCATATATTTTCCGTCTTTGTAATAAAAATGATCCTGCTTCAGCATTTTGACAGTTTTGCAGGCTATAGATTTTTCTATTCTTTTTTGCGCATGATTTTCTCCTCCAATGTGGCCGTGGACAAATCCAATCCTTTATCGTCCTTGCTCTCCTAGGCACTATTTTTGGGGTAATATTCTACCTAAAATGGGGTCAGATTTTAAAATCAGTCCGTTTTTTGTAGGGATCTTTTAATCCATTTTAAATCCCTTGAAAAACCAGTAATAAAAGCAGGGAGGTTTTGTTCTTCACCAATTTTTACTTCAGTTTTTTTTTTTTTTATTGTGCTCTCTCTAATCCCTTTATCGCTTCTATTACTCCATCTAATTCTACCGGATCATCAACTCCTTGAGAGTCCCCGCTTGTTCCATATATTTCTCACATTCAGTGCAATTCTTTTTTAATCTCATAAATTTTCCCTTTAGGACATTTTCTAAACATGTAGAAAAATGACAGCTGCTTTTTTCTATGTAGCTGTTCACATCAGTAGGTTTAAAATATTTTTGGTGTGAAATCTGTTTTTTCCTTTGTAAATAATACGATCCAAAAATTAATACTGCATATTGGGGCAATATCTCAAGTTAAACTTATGCCCCAATCATTCTGATTTAAATAGGTAAGGACATTTTCTAGATTCCCCACCCTTGAACCTCTCCATAGCAAGAGACAGTCATCTATATAACGCCATCATTTATCTAGACCCTTAGGTGGCGCCATATAGATGAGTGTCCATTCCCATAGGGCCATATACATATTTGCATAACTAGGTGCAAATTTTACCCCTATGTCCACGCCTGTCTCCTGTAGGCAAAAATTATCATTCTACCAGAAATGGTTATGGTAAAGGACATAACGTATACGTTCCAAAATATAGATCCTCTGCATCTTTCCAGGTCTCTAGAAAACAGTTCAGACACTGCATCAATTCCTCTCTCGTTTGGTATACTTGTGTATAGTTAGGAGACGTCAGCTGTGCACAAAAGCATCTGTTCACAGCCTTCAATCTCCTCTAGTTTCAGTATCACCTGAGTGGAGTCTTTAATATAAGAGGGCATGGTTTAACATGTTTTTGTAAATAAAAATCAATGCATTGTCCAATTTTAGCATGCAAGGAACCTAGCACTGAGGCTATAGGTCTGGGTGTGGGATCCTATTTATCTTTATGGACTTGGGTAAAAAATATATTACATGGATTTTTGGGTTCTTGTTCTCTAAGAATCCATATTCTTCATCATCCAATATTTTTAGATCCTTCCCTTTTAAAAAAAATATATATTTTTTTAAATATATTAAGTTGTTGCATATACTTCTCAGTGGAATTGTTTTTCTCTTTCTGGTATGTTTTTCTATCTCCAAACATTTTGCCCATTTTTTATTTATTTATACCATCCTGCCCCCATCACTAACACCCCCCTTCCCCAGCCCTTATCAGTAGGTTTCAAAACCAATTTATTTTTATTTTCCTATATTTATCAATGACTCTTTCGTTTTGTAATCAGATTACATTCAATGTTTTTTTTCTCCTATCTTTGCAGATCTTTTAATGGCATGCCTTTCAATACTTCAAAGGCAGGAGATTTAGCCTAAGGAATTAAAACTGGATGGTTTCTTCAATCCAGTGTGAATATACTCCAATCTTCTGGGCTGTATTTCAGCTATAGGAGAGACTCCTGCAAAATGTCTTTCAATATATCAATAAATGTTTCAAATGTATTCAGTCTTGTACCTGGGGCATATTTTATTTCCTTCCTAACCAGATCTATAAACTTTGCGTTAAGTTCCCCACCGGATAGATTCAAAACTGGAGTTTTTTCATCTTTATTCTGTTCTTTCAATTCTGGGCTATTTTGTGTCTTGTTTTAGTTTTTTTTGTTTTTTGGGGGGAAGGTTCCTATGTCTCCCTCTTCTTCTTCTTCTTCTTCTTCTTCTTCTTCTTCTTCTCCTTTTTGGGCTCTTTTCCTCTTTACCCTTTCTATCGTCTCCATATTTGTCGCTGTTGTTTGGTTCCTTCTGCAAATCTTCCGGGAGGTTCTCTAATACAGAAAATCTATTTGTGTTAGGAATTTCTGTTATTTCTTTACATTTTTCTACTGTAACTCTCCAGGGTTCCTTGTCTTGTTCTTTGGTGGCTACTTCTGTAATAGGGGGAAAAAAATCCCTACTATTGTCTCTAGCCAGCACTTTAAAGTGAGCTGTACTACTAGATCTCACTATGTTTGATCTTTTTACCAATTTTATATTTTATTTTTGTGTTATTGGGTAAGAATTAAAGTATCCATATTGTCTAAAACCTTGTATATCATCCTGTGTTCTGGCCCTCACATTAGTTCTCTGTTTTTCTTTGCCAGGGGTAAAATATTGTTTGGTAATCTCAGGGGTATATTTATGGTGGATTTCATTATTTAGTGGTGATATTACCCTATGGTTTAATTCGTGTTGTTTTGTACATGCTCTTTGTGTGGCTGTGGAAATAGAGGATGTATATGCATCTTGTATTCCTATAAAATTTGGTTGCCATTTGTACACTACCGATCTATTGAAATCTCCCTTGTCTCTCAAATATTTCCCATGTTTTGTTAATAATGTCCTTTTCTTATTTCTCTAGTCTCTCCACTGCTTCCATGGAAAGCTTTTTATATGTGTCATGATGATTGCTTTCACGTTTTCCAGTTTTCTATTTCTTCTATTTTACTATAAAAAAAATGTCATCTTATTTCATCTGGCTAACAGAATTAATTTCATAGCCCATGGATACATTATAGATCCATTTTGTACAGAGCAATAATAGGACATTAAAGTGTACAGGCATTTTGCCTATATTTACTTCTGATTTTATATGTAGTTTTCCCTGTTGGATGCCATACTAGTCTAACAGAATAAAAAGTGTCATGCTCCATTGGACTCTGTATGTACAGAGTAGAGATGAAGGAATCTATTTGTCTCATCGTCAGACAGCTACTCCATCTGTTAGTGGCTGTCCTTACAGGTAAAGAAGTGCCCAATTGCTGCTAGATTGGCAAGGCTGAACAGTTAGCCTGTCCCTGGCAACTTCCTGTCCCGCTGCTCCAATTGGTAGCCAAGGCTTTGCTTCTGCTTTGGAGCAACATCTGCCCTGTTGATGAAACAATTTATCCATCTCTTGTACAGAGCCTTTACTCCCCTAAAAGCAACAGCAGTATATGGAGGTGGCACTGCCATACAGACTCAGTGTGGACAGCCCCCAAGGCTAAATAGTTCTATGCCATGGTGCTGTTGCTAACTCGGCTGCTGATTTTTATGCCATAGTAATAGATGATGAGACCTGCACTCAATGACCTGTTGTGGGTGCTCATAGAGGACTTGGTAGTAAGATTCTAAGACATTGAAGTAATTTCACAATGCTTTATTAAATCCTATATAATGCAAATATACAGGAAGAGTTACATCCAGGATATATACATGCAACAGAGCCAGTTTTGATAATCCAGATGTTTAACGTTGTACCTGTGGCATCATGAGATAAGAGAAGGGCTGGATATCCATGTAATATATTGGATTAAATAAAGCATTGTGAAATTACTTCATGTGGGAGTGCCATAGATTCTTCACATCTTATTTTTTCTGCCATGGCTAAGTCTATTAGAAAAGCAAAGTCAATGAGTTTTATAAACCTAAAAAAGAAGGCAAAACGTAAGCAAATTAGTCTGACAATAAATGGTCTTATTGATTAACGCCAGCATCTCTGCTATGATTTAGTAGCTAAATAATAGACTTTCCTCCTCTACAAATGCATCTGACCTTAATTCAAACACACAGTATTGTGCCTGTTTAACCTAACTAGATTTCTAGTAGTAAAAAAAAAAAATCTACTTAATCAAGAGGAAAAAGAAGCAAAGGGCAGCCTATTCTGTGGAGAGCACATTAATCGGTGTGAGGAGACTTATAGGCCAGTGATGGCGAACCTATGGCACGGGTGCCAGAGGCGGCACTCAGAGCCCTCTCTGTGGGCACCCACACCCTGGAGAAAGTCTATGGTGTACCAATATGCCTTAGACTTTTCCTGCCATTCATCAGTACAGGACATGCTATGAACAGCACTGGCAGCGCACTGAATGTAGGCAGGTTATTATAGCTAAATGATAAAGTACATGGAAGATATATGATATTGGTGTTCAGGTTAAATTGCCGTGTTGGCACTTTGCGATAAATAAGTGGGTTTTGCGTTGCAGTTTGGGCACTCGGTCTCTCAGAGGTTCACCATCACTGTTATAGGCCATTCATGCTTCTCTTGAATTCCGGGAAGAAGGGATGCCTCTAATGCCACCAGATGTAAGGCAGCTATCCTTTAAATCAATGTTTGACTCTTTAAATAGGCCTTGAGACATGACATATCCTCTTCCCAAAATACATATAGGAATGTACAGTACATTGCATATCCAGCAAGCCCCTGAGGAGCTGGTGCAAAGAATGGAAGTGATAGTGGCCCTGATGAGATGTTGTGTCATGGTGTATCCCTTCAGACCCTGGGATTGACATTGTTCGTGCCAACCATACCCCCTAGCTGGTGAACAGGGCATAAACATAACATAAACATGACATGATGCAGTGTCCCACTCTGTAATAGTAGTGGTGCCCTGTAAACATAAGGGTATTTGCAGAATGTCATTTTATAACATATATGTATATTGCTGTAATTCCTTCTAACAGGCTGGTGTTCTTATATTTAGACACACCCTGTCACCCCTAGGTGTTGCTGGCTAGGGCTGGACCTGCTGAACCAAGAAGTAAAGGAGAGCTGACAAGTAACCTCTCTGTGGTGTGTGCCGACCAAGGGTAGGACTCAAGAGAGGAATAACAGAGGAGTGTTGAGCAGTATAAGGAGAATAGTGGAAACGAGAATGTTACCTCTGCCTATAGACTCCATTATCACCCAATGTGAGACAGGAATTAGCCTATGGTGCCTGTTCACAGTCTACAGTGAAGTACAAGCTGTAGGGAGAGCCGCATTCGTCTATGGACGGTGTAAACATATTATTGAAAATTGTGAGTAAGCCAGGAAGGCAAGATATATGTTCTGGCCGTGTGAGAGAAGTTATTGATGTATACTCCACACCTGCAAGATAGACAGTCAGTCATAAGTTACAATAGCCTGAGTGTGACCAGAGTCAGTACCTCACCAATAGCCTATTAGGATTACAGATTCAACTAACTTGTGATGTCCTTGGAATAGATTATAACTTCCGCTTTGAATTGCAATAGTCTGTATATCTACCTCAAGGCAAGTGATTCTCAGTAAGTGTTACATTTATTTATTCGAAAGGAGTCCTTGTAATTTTACCACCTCATTTGCACTAAAGAGTGCTGGCGTCAAGACATCAGGGACCCTGCCTTCCCTGCACCTTAAACCCTATACCATCAAGGGCACCTCAACCAACACCAGACTGTGCCCCAAAGGAATCCGGTGCCTTCCTTCTCATCACTGCACGCCAGCCCAGGGAGCTTTTCAAAACCAACTACTACACCCATTAGGCCACCACACTCACACTTGCCCCCAGCTCAGTCACTGCAATAGCATTAATAATGCTTATAAAGCAATTGCAGATACCCCCAGGTCTCGAGTACTGTACATAGTGTTAGAAATTTAAGCAAACTTGTCAGCTGACTTCTACTTCCTTATCTGAGAGTAGGCATGATAGGACAGAAGCTGAATTGTGATATATAGGCTTATGTTTAGGTTTACATTTGTTTTAAGGTTCCCAAAAATTAATTTTCCAAGTGAAGCCAAAGGAGGTCATTTACCATTTGAGGTTATTTTTGTGTCAATTTTAAGTATGGCTATGCTTTGTGTGCCTACACCAAATTTATGAAATGGTGCACCTTAATAATATATCTGGTGTGAGTGCAATGTGGTTTATACCTTTATGTGTAAAAGTAGCCCAGGTGGTTTCCTGGCATAGATTGCAACATTTTGGTCATTTTTGCAAAAGTTGCCATAATCCAGGTCTAATATCACTTTTATTTCTTAAACACTGTAAAAAGTGGCAAGGATCACAAAATTCTCAAATTGAACCAACTGTTGCAGAAAATGTCACAGTTTCCATAAGTTGAGACTTTTATAGACTACAAAACTGACATATCTGATTTGCTCAGTGTCCCTCAAAGTTAGTATGAATTGCTCAAAATGGCGCTTGCCATTTTACATATCATGGTACAGATGTGAGTGCAGCAGGGCAGAGAAGATAAAGATGGCACTATGGCATATGCTCTATGATCTCAAACAAGGAAACTATGCAATTGCATTCTTGGACATTGATGAGGCAGGACTTCTCTGCCACACATAAGTCATCTTTAGACACACAACCAATATAACCAGTTCAGGGTTTCCTAGGGAAAGATTTAGGAATTTAATTAGATTGATTTTATTGAAATAGAGAGAGCAAGAGAGATTTTAGCTAGGGACAGGACGACAAGGGTCATTTAGTGTATTTTGTGTTACTTTTCTGCAGCTAGCCATTAACAATCTTGTGTTGCATTGCTATTTAATGATACAGTACTCTTTTTTTCAAGCATGCAGGAGCTAGATAGCTAGCAGACCATTTATTGGCTGCTGATTTTTTTAAAATCAAATTTGCATGGTTTTTCAAAACCTTTGTTGCAAAGTTTCTTCAATTGTCTTCAGTTTTGCATTGTCCAAGTGTTGAAAATATTATCATAAAAATTCCATTCAACACAGACAATTTACCACCTAACATATTTTTCTGCATCATAGCTACTGTATATTGTAGTGGACTTTGTCCAATTGACAATTTTTTTCTAAAACAAATTGTTGACATTCCTTCCCCTCTTTGTCTTTCCTTCCCCCCCTTCTCTTCCTTCCCCTCTCCCCCCCTCCTTCCCTTTCCCTTCCTTCCTTCCCCCCTCCCCCTTTCCCCCCTCCCCCTTTCCCCCCCCTTTCCTCCCCCCTCTTGCCTTTATGTACCTTGTCACCATATTCTCTTTATTGTCACTTCGGTGACTATATATATATATATATATACCTACCCTATGGTGTTATCGTCGCACTGCTCAATCTTAGACTGATGTATACACCGTATACTTTATGTAATTTGTCTCTTGCACTTTGCACTTTATAAATCATGGATTCATTGGTTTCACTATAGTATTGTATGTGTATGTCTTCTAAATTTCACCAGTACTGTATGTTGTCATTACTACAATCATGGATTTAATTATCACTGTGATTATATATACACTGCTCAAAAAAATAAAGGGAACACTTAAACAACACAATGTAACTCCAAGTCAATCACACTTCTGTGAAATCAAACTGTCCACTTAGGAAGCAACACTGAGTGACAATCAATTTCACATGCTGTTGTGCAAATGGGATAGACAACAGGTGGAAATTATAGGCAATTAGCAAGACACCCCCAATAAAGGAGTGGTTCTGCAGGTGGTGACCACAGACCACTTCTCAGTTCCTATGCTTCCTGGCTGATGTTTTGGTCACTTTTGAGTGCTGGCGGTGCTTTCACTCTAGTGGTAGCATGAGACGGAGTCTACAACCCACACAAGTGGCTCAGGTAGTGCAGCTTATCCAGGATGGCACATCAATGCGAGCTGTGGCAAGAAGGTTTGCTGTGTCTATCAGAGTAGTGTCCAGAGCATGGAGGCGCTACCAGGAGACAGGCCAGTACATCAGGAGACGTGGAGGAGGCCGTAGGAGGGCAACAACCCAGCAGCAGGAGCGCTACCTGTGCCTTTGTGCAAGGAGGAACAGGAGGAGCACTGCCAGAGCCCTGCAAAATGACCTCCAGCAGGTCACAAATGTGCATGTGTCTGCTCAAACGGTCAGAAACAGACTCCATGAGGGTGATATGAGGGCCCGACGTCCACAGGTGGGGGTTGTGCTTACAGCCCAACACCGTGCAGGACGTTTGGCATTTGCCAGAGAACACCAAGATTGGCAAATTCGCCACTGGCGCCCTGTGCTCTTCACAGATGAAAGCAGGTTCACACTGTGCACATGTTACAGACGTGACAGAGTCTTGAGACGCCGTGGAGAACGTTCTGCTGCCTGCAACATCCTCCAGCATGACCGGTTTGGCATTGGGTCAGTAATGGTGTGGGGTGGCATTTCTTTGGAGGGCCGCACAGCCCACCATGTGCTCACCAGAGGTAGCCTGACTGCCATTAGGTACCGAGATGAGATCCTCAGACCCCTTGTGAGAGCATATGCTGGTGCGGTTAGCCCTGGGTTCCTCCTAATGCAAGACAATGCTAGACCTTATGTGGCTGGAGTGTGTCAGCAGTTCCTGCAAGACGAAGGCATTGATGCTATGGACTGGCCCGCCCGTTCCCCAGACCTGAATCCAATTGAGCACATCTGGGACATCATGTCTCGCTCTATCCACCAACGTCACGTTGCACCACAGACTGTCCAGGAGTTGGCAGATGCTTTAGTCCAGGTCTGGGAGGAGATCCCTCATCAGGAGCATGCACAGGCATTTTAGGGAGGTAATACAGGCACGTGGAGGCCACACACACTACTGAGCCTCATTTTGTCTTGTTTTAAGGACATTACATCAAAGTTGGATCAGCCTGTAGTGGGTTTTTCCACTTTAATTTTAAGTGTGACTCCAAATCCAGACCTCCATGGGTTGAAAAATTTGATTTCCATTTTTAATTTTTGTGTGATTTTGTTGTCAGCACATTCAACTAGGTAAAGAACAAAGTATTTCAGAAGAATATTTAATTAATTCAGATCTAGGATGTGTTATTTTTGTGTTCCCTTTATTTTTTTGAGCAGTGTATTTATTTATTTTATTTTTTGATGTGTATATTATATTGTATAACAACTAGTGCCTCTAACACAATCATGGATTCTATATAGGTGCGCATTATGCTGTATGTATGTTACGCTGTATTGCTACATGTATATATGATGGTTCCCGGCGGAGACAATCAGGTCTTTTGATGGGAGGAACATTGTTACGTTGATGCCCTGGTTCTCCTCCTTTTTTTGTGATGTGTGCGCGCGTCATCCAGCACCGCCTCCGGCACCTCGCGCCCGAGCGTCCTTACGCCGCAGCCGTCCGTTCATGTGACTTCGTCACGTGATGGGGGCGTGCCGGCGGGATGCCGGCCGCGGGGCAGCTGGATGCGTCTGTGCTGGATTCTCGCGCGCCAACCAACATACACATCTGGGGACGAGTGAGTATTTATCTCCTATTGGCTGAGAGAGGCCATAAATATCAGATTCACAGTGATGGCGTTACCCCCTGACGAAGGCACGCCGAAACACGCGTTGGGGTAGCGCCATCCTGGGTTGTTCAGCACACAGTCCTTTTCAGCTGAGACTTAGTCTTTGCTATTACCTCCACGGTATTTTGACTTCGGTGTCTCACTACACCGGGCCTCTATTTTTTGGTTTGTTGCTTACTTTTTATCTTTGCATTTGCTATACAAACCATGCTCTATTGCCGTGTGGGGTCCCTTGCTGACTATTGACTCACCCATGCACTTTAACCTGTACTTGGTTCATAGGCTGGTCATTGTACTGAGTATTCTTTTATGATCCATATGTAATGTTGTACTATTGACCTGTGTGCTTACCCCAGGGTGGCTCTTTTTCTCTTCTTTCCTCTGCCCTTATTTGCTTTGTCAATTTCATCACATTTACTGGCTTCTTTATTTATGTATTTTTAATCATGTCTCAATAAAATATATATTTTTATTCTTTGGTACTATGAGCTCTACTTTCTTGTTTTTCTGCTATTGTATATTGTAGTGGACTTTGTCCAATTGACAATTTTTTTCTAAAACTAATTGTTGAAATTTTTTTTAGAAAGGCTTTTATGTTTTAAAGAACTTTGTTATACAGACTAATGTACTACCTGACTTATTTTCCTGCGTGACAGTTGCCATATTTTGTAGTCCCTGTCCTATTGACCATTTTACAGACTAGCATAGACTAGTATATTACCTGATGTATTTTCCTGTGTCAGTCACCATATATTATAGAGGACTATATCCAATTGCACATTTTTTCTAAAAATAAATAAATTAATTAAACATGATAAAAATGGCATTTAGCACAGGTTACTGTACTACCTTATATATTCTCCTGTGTTATAGCTACTGTATATTGTAGTGGACTGTGTCCAATTGACCATTTGTTTCTACAAAACTGTTACTCATGAGCCAGGTGGTGTCCTCAAATTGTCCTCCACAAGTATGATAAACATTAAATGTGTGAAGGAATCATGCAAGGATGCCAATGAACAGGTTTGCCATTACTGACCGTGTCTATCACCAGCCTAATGATGCCAGTACTACTGTCTGCCTGTCCATCATGTTACATACTGTACTGTTGCTGCAGCTACTACTACCTCTACTGCCACTACAACTACATAGTCACACATCCCATATTAGATTCCATACTGTACTGCTGCGGTTACTGCTTCTGCTAGTACTAGATCTAAATAGTAGCACATATCCTACCTTGTCTGTCAGGTTCCATACTGCGGGGCTGGTGCCATGGCTACTACTGCCACTTCTGCTATCCTAACACAGCTACACATTTCCTGCCTTTTCCGCCAGGTTCCTTATTGTACCATACCATCCCAAAAAGAGAACATTTTTGGACAACTTGTTAAGGACTGATTTTTTCCGATACTGCTGTGCATGAATAAACACGGGCAGCCATCTGCCCCCATTCAAAGAGGATTTTTGGACCACTTGTTCCAAACAAGCCTTTACTTTTTTCGATATCACTACGTGTATAAACACTGGAAAGCAGATGCCCCCAAAACAGATGATTTTTAGAATGTTTTTATTTTATAAAGCTTAAAAAAAAATCTGTGCAGTGTGTTTTAAACAGGCTGTTTGGTACCAATGGAAAACATGAGGGCCATTTATTAAGCTGAAATATGCCTTAGGCGTATTTCATCTGCAGATTGTGGCACAACAGCTAGTTGCACCACAATCTGCAGCTTTTTCCTGGTCATGCCAGGTCTAAATAAGTGGGCGTGGTGCAGGCAGGGAAGGGCTGGTAGGCCCATCTCATTTACCATTTTCTACACCTGTTTCAGGCATCGAAAAAAGTATAAATGTAGGACAGCTAGGAAGCGGTCTTACATTTTAACACTGGCACCTTTTCAAAACTTCGGTGGAACCACCACCAGCTAAGGCGTTTATTAAGACCAGTGTCTAAAATATCAGTCTTAATAAATGGGCCCCCATGTGTTTGGTCACAGCCATATATGTCACTGTTACTTTGAAATTACATACTAATGCTGTCTTTGCTTTAAAGAGCTTGGAATGGGTTGGATACCCTGCTAGGAGACCTGAGAGTATCATACACAACTTAAGAACTTATGAGCACTTTTAGTTTTGTTTGAATTTATTTGTACCTGAATCAGATCTGATATATGATTATTTGGAATCGAACCCAAAATCTATTTAAATAAATTAATCTTTAGTAAAAAAAAAAAGAAGCATAGTACCCTACCCATGCAGCGTCCCACTACGTGTGTGTGGGCACTGCTTAAAAACACTTTTTATCTTCACAATTGTATTGTGCAGTATTGTATGACTTTGTATTAATGTATCTGCAAAATCCCTGTTACCAGGCAGATTAGGTGTAATTTATACATCCCACCACTAGATGGGGATAAAACTTAGGTTCCATATATACCTAGGTCAGGCCTTGTGAGAGGAGGAGGAGATCAGACCAGAGTGGAGTTCAGGGTTGAGAATGGATGCAGATCTTAGGAGATCAGATTAGATTAGTGGGAGAGAATGTAGAGTGAAGACTCCATGACACAGATTAGTGAGTGGAGCCAACTTCGATATGAGGTGATACTAAGATGTGAGCCGCAGAAGAGCGTTTTCCTTCTGTGGCCGGACTATACACTTGCATCCCTGACCAGTAGGAGAGAGTTTGCCTCCCTGGAACAGAAACAAGCTTCCTAAGGAATCATCGGTGATAAGAGCAATTATTGAGGGCCAGACACCTTTGCGCATGGGGGAGGACTTATAGCTTCTGGCAGCCACACCATTCTTCTGAGAGACAGATGAGTTTACCTGTCCCAATGTTCAGCTTGTAGAGAAAGGACAAGGAATAGGACTGAGCACATCAATAGGAACAAGGTACACCTTACCCACAGCTCCAAGTCAAGCCTAAAAAGCCTAGAAACAGTGGATTTGCAGAATCAACTCTGTTAACATCAAGAGACTGTATTTTTGTACTGCTGCAACCAAAGTCATCAACAGTAAAAGTTGTGAGTTGCATCTTACCGCTGTCTACCTCAATATTACCACTATTGGTTGTACCACCATTAACGGTACTGGCGTCACGACAAAAACCATCAAGGGACTCAGCCGTAACAATCACCCTAAGCACTCCTAACATCAAGGGCACCTCAACCACCATCTTTTTTTTTTTTTTAAACATGAAAATTTTTATTACGTTTTTTTCCAAATATTTAAGGAATAATGACATCGGTACAAATCAAGCATTGATTACATACAAAGTCATGAGAGAGTTTTTGGAGGGAAGAAGTGGGAGGGGGGTAGATAAGGGAAAGGAAGGGAGGTAATGGAGGGGATAAAAATGTAGGATAAGGGAAAAGGGGGAGGAAGAAGGGGAGGAAGAAGGGGAGGAAGAAGGGGAGGAAGAAGGGGGGAAGGGGGGGGGAGAGTGAGGGAGAGGAGGAGGGGCATAGGATAATAAAATAATACAGAATGAACGAACCAGATATACTGATAATACCTATTGTAAAAAGTACAATTTCACATAAGAGATCAGTATTTTAGTGGTAATACTAAAAACAAGATTGAGTAAATACAATAACGTAAGGTAATGTAAAGTGGTACATTAATGTGGATATTCACAGGTATTTATTATATCTCAAGTGTGACAATTGCAAAATAATATAAACAGGCTGTGAAATCTTGTTGTGAACCAGTTAGAGACTAGTTATATGGGTAGTGAATTTGCTATATTGGAATTGGCGTGAAAACTGCTCTTCAACCATATACCCCATTGTTTATAAAATTTTCCTTTTTTTAAAGAGAGCGGAAGCAGCTACACCTTCATACCAACAGTTTTCTTCGACCATTTTAATAACATCAAGGTTGTTGGGAATCTGATTAGATTTTCAATGGGCGGCAATAAAGTGGCGTGTTGCAATACATATTTGACCAAAAACAGTTCTAAAATCAAAATGAATTGTCTCAATACCTATAAAAAGAAGTGCCAATTGTGGTGAGGGTGCAATTGGAAATTGACAAAGATACTAAATGATCTCTGCCAGAGGGAATTAATCGGGGGGCAATCCCACCAGCAATGAAGGAAAGATCCTTGTAGGTGACCACATGTCCAACATTCCGAGGATGTATCTGGGAATATTCTATTTAGTTTCATCGGGTGATAATACCATCTGTATAGAATTTTCCTAGATGTCTCTAAATGAGATGCATCTTGAAATATTAAATATTGCATCAAGTGCAGATGACCACTGTTCTGTAGGTAAATCAATGGAGGGGTCTTGAGACTTTTGGACTTAATCATTTGTAGAGGGTCTTCTGATGGTATGATAAGAACCTTGTATGATTTAGATATCCCTTTACTATTAGCGTTATGGTTTAAAAGCCATTTTGTGAAAGGAATTGAGGAAGGGTTGTCATTATTACGTCTAAGAGGTTGTGTAAAAATGGTATTAGCAATAGCGTGTCTGATTTGGAGATATTTATAGAAATCTCTTGTAGGGAGACCGTAACACTGTGAAAGTTCCAAAAAGGGTTTAAGAATGTTATTTGTGAGGAGATCATTAATATAACATAGACAATTCTTTCTCCAAGCGGAGATGTCTAAATCTGGGATATAATATTCTAGAATTGAGATGCTGTAATCTTGAAGGGGTATAGCAAATAGGTGACGTGTGGTGGCAACAACGTCCCAAATGTTGAAGATGGCTTTAATGGTGGCCAAAGTGCTGTTCAGAATAAACTTGAAAAGAGACATGGCTGTAAGGAGATCCTTTAAAGAATGTTTCCCAAGAGAAAAATTTTCTATATGAGACCATTCTTTTTGTTGGTCACTATGCCATAAATGTTTTAGTTGGTCTAGGATTGCAGCTCTATAATTTTACAGTTTAAACCGCCTTCTTTTTTGGGAAGATATAGTATATCTGCTTTTATTCTATGATATTTGCCTCCCCATATAAAATGTAAGAGGGGTTTTTGCAGATCCTTGAGGTATTTGATGGGTATTGGAATAGGTAGGTTTCTGAAATAATATAAAATTTTAGGCAGGATACTCATTTTTATAACAGCGATTTTGCCTAACCAGGAAATGCCTTGTGTTTTGAAGCTAGCCAGTTTAGACTTGACGTCTTGAAATAAAGGGATATAGTTAAGGGTGAACGTTTCACTCGGAATTGCTGTTAGGTAGGGGATTGATTTTTTAACCCAGTTAAATTGAAAGGCTAGTTTTAGGGACTTTACAGTTTTTTCCGGAATTCCCAGGTTTAGGATTTGAGATTTTGTAGTATTAATTTTGTAATAGGATGCCTTCGTAAAAGATGAAAGTATATTACAAGTGTGAGTAAAAGAGGTGGCTGGGTTAGATAGTAATAAAAGAACGTCATCCGCAAATAAACCTATGCGGTGGTCTTTTCCTAAAGTTGAGATACCAGTAATGTGGGGGGATGATCTAATATGGGTAGCAAGTGGTTCCATTATTAGGGCGAAGATTAAAGGGGATAGGGGGCAACCCTGTCTAGTGCCGTTTGAAATGGGAAAAAAGTGGGATTTAAATCCAGAAGAGTAAACAAAAGCTTGGGGGGAGGAATATAAGTTTAAAATACCAGATAATAAGGGGCCGTTAAATCCAAATTTTTCCAGAACAGAACGAAGAAATCCCCAGGGAACCCTGTCGAACGCCTTCTCCGCATCCAGTGAAAGGAGCATGGAAGGCGCTCGACGGGTATGGGCTATTTCAATCAGGTCCAAGAAACGTCTTGTCCCGTCTGATGTTTGTCGGTGTTTGACAAAGCCTACCTGGTCAGAGTCTATCAGACTTGGTAGTATGTCTGTCAGACGGTTAGCTAAGATTTTGGGAAAAAAAATAAAATCAGTATTTAAAAGGAATATCGGTCTAAAATTAGCTGGTGTGTTGGGGGCCTTTCCAGGTTTGGGTAAGGTAATTATTATTGCTTGGAGCATTTCTGTGGGAATACCCTTATCAAGCATCATATGATGAAAGCAAGACAATAGATGGGGAGTTAAAATATAGGAGAAGGATTTATAATATTAATTTATAAAACCGTCCGGACCCGGGGATTTATTTTTTTTAAGAGTAGAGATTGTATCAAGTATTTCTTGTGGAGAAATGGGTTTGTTTAAAAGAGAAAGTTGAGCTGGGGATAAGAGGGAGAGTGATATGTTGTTCAAAAATGAGTTGATGTCTTCTGCGGTTGGTTGGTGAGAATTTGGGTCATTTTTGAAGTTATAAAGGGAGTGATAATATTTGGCGAATTCCTCAGCAATTTTAAGGGGGTTTATTATTTTGTTCTTATTGGTGGACCACAGGAAGGGAATTCGGGTGTTTGCTGCTTTAGTTTATTGGCTAACATTTTGGACGCTCTATTTCCTTGCCTGTAGAATTGTGCCTTGGATTGTCTAAGGTGTCTTTCAAAATTATTTTGCATCAGGAGATATATTTCATGTCTAGTGCTGATAATTTTTTGAGAGATATGGGGAGTTGGGTATTTTTGGTTTTCTATTTCCAAGGTTCTGAGTTTTTTGTGTAGTTCTTCTAACTTAAGTATTCTTTTCTTTTTTTCTTCTGAGGAATATTTAATAAAGAGACCTCTGATTACCGCTTTGTGAGCGCACCATAGTGTTGTTGGATTAATCTCTGGGTTAGTGTTGAGTTGGAAATATTCTGTTAGTGCCTTTGATATTAATTCCTTGTAGTGTTTATTCGATAATAAAAGGTTATTTAACCTCCATGGAGAAGAGTGTTTGAGGTTGAAAATCTCTTGAATGGATATTGTAATAGGGGCATGATCGGACCAAGTAATCAGGCCTATCTTGGAGTCCACCACTTTTTGAAGTAACCATTTGTCAACCAAAAAGAAATCTATCCGGGAATATGAGTTGTGTGGATTAGAAAAAAAAGAGTAGTCTGTTTCAGAGGCATGAAGCGACCTCCATGCGTCAAACAGCTCTTCTTTGTGGCATAAATCTTTAAGTTTATAGTTATCTTTTTTACTTACAGGAGAGGATTTGTCAATACGAGGGTCCATTACCAGGTTAAAATCTCCACAGATGATGGTGGAACCTTTCTTTTGGGTTGAAACAGACTCCAAGATAGACCTAATAAAACTTAAAGTTCTAGAGTTAGGGGCATATAAAGACACTATAGTATACGGTGAATTATTAACCAGACATGTAACAATAATAAATCTACCCATAGGATCTATATCAAGAGATAAATTTTGGAAGGCGATAGATTTTTTTATAGCGATTAAAGGCATGTGAAAAAAGGATAGTGGGAAAGTCCTTATGGCTGACTCTGGAGCTGTCTGCTTCATTTAGATGCGTTTCTTGAACGCAGAGTATATCACATCCCAGTCTGTGGGCTTCCTTCCATAAAAAAGAGCATTTGGCTGGGCTATTAAGGCCCTTAACATTTAAGTAGGCAATTCGTAGAACCATAGTGCATTAGAGGAAAGAAGTGCGCAGAGGGGATATAATATAGAGTATACCTGCAATGGTGAAATATTCCATAGACTACCAATGTACCACAAACAAGTAGTTTTAAACAGAACATTAAAATAAAGTAAAACCAAAAACATAAAGAATTTAAAAGTGATAAAGTAAAGTCCGGTTCTAAGTGAACCAATGCGACCCCAGGTCGCTAGCATGACATGGGAGGTGGTGGTAAAAATTAGAATGATAATCTACTTCTAACATTATCACACCAGTCTGATACTATTTGGGTCAGACTGAAAACAGAACCACTATCTAGGTACTAGCCAGTATTGAAGTAGTTGTTTATCTGGGAGAGGTATTAGCTTTAGGAGAGCCTACTACTGTCCATTCATGGGCAAGTGTGTGGTGTTTTTTCTTTGGAGGGCTTCTTGGTTCTTCTGAATCCTTGATGAGAGCGTTCTTAGATAGGAAGTTCATAGCTTCTTTAGGAGAAATTAACACCGCAGTGCGACCATTGTAGTAAACCATGAGTTTGACTGGGAAACCCCACTTGTAGAGGATTTTTTGCTCTCCTAATATTTGTGTGATTTTAATGAATTCCCTGCGTCTGGCAAGAGTAGCAGGTGAAAGATCTGTGAAAAGTGAGATTTCTTGAAACCGTTCAGGGAGATCCGGCTTTTTGGCTGCAGCTTTAAGAATCGAATCTTTGATGTGATAGTAATGGATCCTTGCTATAGTGTACCTGGGCAGGGAAGCTGGGATAGATTTAGGTTTAGGAAGTCTGTGGACTCTGTCTATTCGTAGGTCTGTATTAGAAGCTTGAGGTAACAGAGCTGAAAACAGGTCAATCAAATAGTCCTGCAGTTGTTCGTCCTGTACTGTTTCTGGTATATTCCTAAATCGGATATTGTTCCTTCTGGATCTATCCTCAATGTCTGCCAATTTTAGCTTAATAGCAGCTATGTCATCCTCAGCAGAGTTATGAGCGTCCACAAGACAGTTATGAGCATTTGTAAACTCCTCCATTTTCTCTTCTAGATGGGCTGTGCGGTCACCTATGGCAGTAATGTCTGCCTTTAATGAAGAGAGAGCTGTCTTAAGGTCATTGTTAAATGAAGATTTTAGATCAGACAGTAGCTCTTTCATAGCTTCAAACGTTATAGGATCCGCATTAGGAGTTTTCCCTGCGCCCATAAGATCTGGGTGTACAGGGGATGGAGAGGAGAAATGCGACTTGCCTTGTGATTTGTCCGATGTACAGGATGGTGAACTGTCGGCTGGTGAATTGTGAAGAGATCCGAAGGCAGGAGCAGCTTCCTCACGCACAGGAGATGTAGGTTCCCGCGCACCGGCGCCATTATGGAGCGATGCCGGACGGAAGAAACTGGTGAGTTTAGCTGGGGTTCCTGGTCTTCTTTTGCCCCTCGGCATCTTGAGCATGATGGTTCAAGCCTTTAGATGTTAGAGAAGAAGTTAGGCTAGTAAAAACTTCTGTAAAGGAGTCCTATGAGCCGCTTTGAGACTGTGAGTAGCGGAGCTACAGAGACATGCGTCCGCTCTGGTGCACTCCAAGCCATGCCCCCCCCCCACCATCTTGACTGATGCTTCCCTACACAGAGCGTGCCCCGGAGGATTTCGTGCTGTCCACCTCAACACTGTGCTGCCAGCCCAGGGAGGCTTTCTGCTAACCGTGAGTAAACTGATAAACTGTGTGTTATAATTTGGCCCCTCATCGGTCCACCGTGTACCTCACGTGTTGCCCCTGCGCTACTGGCTGGCTGCATCCATGTACAGTGATTGACAACAATCTGTGTGCACACATTGATTAAGGGAACATTGTCGATCACGATTTAATAATATACCATTAATTCACTCTGCTCTTTATACATTATTTCCCATATATTTGGAGTAATAGTTGAGAATTTATGAAGCAATCTAGGAGTCACATAAAGCCGATGTAAAATCATGAACTGAGTAGCTCTTTGAGAAGGAATTCTCAAGTATTTACTCACTAACCAAAAACTCTTCCATTGCTCCTCCGTTAAGGGACCTATATCGGACTTACTATTGCACTTCATCTCTTTGCTTATTGTTTCCCTTATTTTTATATATAAAGTTGGCACTAACCTATGACTACCCTTCCACCATATAATATAATTCAACACTTCATGGGAACATAGTGGCAAAACAATCTTATTGTTGACTCCTTTCAAAATTGCAGATAATTGATTATATCTAAAAAAAAATTACCCCATCATCCCCTAAATTCCCTAGTAACTCTTCCATTGATTTGAATTCCCCCATCCTTAATACTGTATTGTACTATAAACCACAATCCCTTTCTAATCCAATACCTAGCTTCCCCCAAAAAAGTGAATACCCCCTGTGACCTATTATACCATAAGGGAGTCATGTTTCCACCAACATCTTAACCATGGAGAGTCTATATACCGTACTCCCTTACTATACAGTTGTTCTGATTCAAGCAGTGCAACACTGTATGAAATCCACCTGCTCCCAGTTCATTATTAATGCTAAATTAGCCGACAGATAGTATAATTTCATGTCCGGCACTTCCAAGCCGCCATGTTCATAGGCCCTAGTGAACAAAGATAGCTTTTTCCTAACTCTTACCAACCCATATTAACTCATTCAACAGTTTCTCCATTTCTTTAAAAACGGTATTACCAAATAAAATAGGGCAATTCTAAATAACATGTAGTAATTGAGGTAGCAAAAACATTTTTATCAAAGCTATCCTGTCCGCTTTACTTATGGGAAGCGTATTCCATTTCGTAATTCTCTCCTTAATCTTACAAAACAACGGAACCAAATTTAACTCAATAAATCTAGAGGGATCTTTCACTATTTCTATTTCCAGATATTTAAAACTATCCTGAGGACACAGTATCCTTAAAGGGGTTGTCCGGGTTCAGATCTGAACCCAGACATACCCATATTTTCACCCAGGCAGCCCCCCCGATGTTGGCATCGGAGCATGTTATGCTCCGATGCGCTACCTTGCCCTGCGCTGGATTGTGCAGGGCAAGGGCTTTTTATTTACAATAATACACTTCTGGATCAAAGCTTCCGCCCAGCAGTGTGTTTAGTGATGTCACCGGCTCTGATAGGCTGGCTTTAGCGCTGCTCTAGCCATTTTACAGGCTAGGACAGCGCTAAAGCCCGCCCATCACTGCCGGTGATGTTACCAGACACACTGCTGGGCAGAAGCCTCTGCCTGGCAGCCCTAAGGAGAACCCGGTACGTCACCAGATCTCCTGAAAATGCCTTTGCCCTGTGATTTATTGCAGGGCAAAGGAGAGCATCGGAGCATGAAATGCTCCAATGCTCTTGTCAGGGGGGGGTGAAAATATGCTCTGAACCCGGACAACTTCTTTCAGTTATTATCCTCCTCCGTTACTTTCTCACTCGACAGAAGTAAGATTGATTTGCTCCAATTAATTACTATACCTGAAAAGTTACCGAATTCCCCTAATACTGACATAACATACCCCAGATCCCTATTAGTGTCACCTAAAAAAAAAGATCATCTACATAAAGTGATATTATGCACTAATTTCGGAATTACCCCTTTTAGTCTCTTTGCCAGGATTCTAGCCAGTACTTTACAATCATTGTTAATTAAAGATATCGGACGATAAAACCCCAGGTCCATACTGTCCTTGCCTACCTTTGGAATTAATATAATCGTTGCTTCCCCCATAGACGTAGGTAAACGACCCACTTGGTTTGAGTATGAGAAAACCTCCATTAATCTTTTCGCCCAGAACTCTTTATCTCTTTTATAAAATACTGCAGGCAAACCATCTGGGCCTGAGGCTTTACCAGGTGGAGTTTCATCTATTGCCGCTATCACCTCCTTCATTGAAATAGGACGATCTAACTCTACCTGTTGGGTAGAGCTAAGTTTAGGAAAATTAATATCCTGCAAAAAACCTAAACAAACAGTCATAATCTAATAAATCTGTGAGGAGTACAAATGCTTATAGTATTCCCTAAACACTCCTAATATCTCATCTGGATCATTGTGAATTATACCCTCATTATCACGACTCATGGGAATATTTACAACGGCACGCATATTTTTAATATTCCTGGACAGGTATTTACTTGGTCCACCTCCTTCCCAATATCTTCTAGAATTAACAAATAGGTCCGTTTGCTGTGCTGTTCCCCTAAGATAATTATTATACTTATTGGTCACCAGCAACCAGGCTTCTCTTGATTCCTTCCTTCTTTGTTTACTCATCCTTTGCTCCATATTTGTCAATTCTAACATTAAATCTTGCTCCGTTCTCTTAATACCTTTTTTTAACTGAATAATCTTTTTTTTTTTTTTTAACAGTTCTCTTACATAGGCCTTGGCTGCATCCCAGACCATATTCACTTCCGCTAAGTCCTGGTTTATTTAAAAAAAGAGAATAAACTCTTTCAAGTTCTCCTCATGCTCCATTAGGTCAAGCCAAACAGGGTTAACCAAATAGGGCATAGGAGCAACCCTCTCTTCTTCTATACTAGACATACCTTATATAAAACTGGGGAATTATCTGAGATGCACCTCGGCTCATACGAGACTGTCCCTTTCTTCTGAAGTCGCGTGGTTATTGATTGCCAAATCGATCCTGGAAAAGGAACCACAGTTTTTTATTGTAGCGTGAAAATTGCTTCATTAACCGGTTCCATATATCCCACCAACCAAATTCTTGCATCAGCCTCTTTATTTTTCTCCCTATTTTTCAATCTCGCCTTGTTAGCCTACCTAAACCCTCATCCACAGTACAGCAAAAATACCCCAACAAAAGCAATGGGCAATTAGATTTGTCCTGAAGAAACTCATATAATCTTAACAACAACTCATGCTAGTAAGGTGGAAGGTTATATTAAACCCCTGCTACTACACATCTTATATTCTCAAATTCTCAAATTGTCCATACAGAAAGACGTATCGTCCCTCTGCATCCACCTTATGGGAAACTATGGAACAGAGTACATCCCTATGTATTAGGATGCTAACCCCTCTGCTGTACCCACTATGAACAGAGTGGAACTGATAGGCTATCCATTTCCTTTAAAGATACCTAGTCTCTCGCTTAACATATGATCTCCAACAAACAAACTATTGCTTGGAGATATTTACCAACAACTCTAAATACAGCAAAGTTCTTTACCTTATCTCCCAAACCCTCTTAAGTTCCATGATACTAACTTAATTATTGTTAACCTTTGTTTTTAGGTGCACAGCAGAAATGGATAGAAGAAGAAAACAACAACTCTTTATTAAGATATCTTGCTCCAAATCATATGAACCTATACACTTCAGTGCTCAACTTTTCTCCTTCTATCATATACAGAATCTCACAAAAGTGAATGCACCCCGCACATTTTTACTAATATTTTATTATATCTTTTTATGGGACAACACTGAAGATATGACACTTTGATACAATGTAAAGTAGTCAGTGTACAGTTTGTATAACTGTAAATTGGTGTTCCCTCAAAATAACTTAATACATAGCCGTTATTGTCTAAACTTCTGGCAACAAAAATGAGTACACCCCTAAGTGAAAATGGCCAAATTGTGTCCAATTAGCCATTTTCCCTCCCCGGTGTCATGTGACTCGTTATTGTTACAAGGTCTCGGGTGTGAATGGGGAGCAGGTGTGTTAAATTTGGTGTTATCGCTCTCACCCTACAGCTTAATATGACCTCACAGCACATGTCGACGTTTACTATATTAGTGAACTAACCAGTGGTGGTCCAACCGGACTTATCTACGTCTTTTGTCATGTGCTGTTGTGTTTCAATAAAACATCACTTTATTTATCATTTCCCTTTAAAAACACGCATAAGTTAATACTGATCAAACTAAGACAGATTAAAACTATCAGTGGCCTGGGTCGCTCCCTCATTTCCTCTGTATACCAATATTGTTACTGTTACTTTACAGCAAGTGAATTGTATCAATGTCAACTGCAGGCTAGTGTCACACCTTGTAGTTATCTTACTTCTTAATCCTATACTGACTGTAATTCACTCCTATTATGGAGTTCCCTCACTGCCACTGAGCCTAAAACACAGACACTCATACACCCTGCATCCCGACATGTTTTGCTGGTCACCCAGCGTCTTCAGGGGATCGTGCAGGTATTAGTGTTGGGGGGCGGGGACCATCTCTTAAAGACTCGTATTCCAGTTGACGTAATTCGGACTGCCTATACTATAATATTTCATCATGCGTTCCTCCCCTTGTACCACGCTTCCCTCATTTCTATAGGTTTGCGTGTACTGGGAGTCACTCCTCCGGGATCGTCTCAAGTCTTGCGATATGTCATGCGAGTTCACGCATGCGCACCATCTTGGGAAAAATTCTCTCCCCTCGGTACATGTTCAGAGGTAAGATTGCACAAGCTTGCGGACTTAGAGAATTTTTCATTCCTATAAGATGTCAGAGCGCATGTATTTCCACTTAGGAATTCTTTCTATCATCCTTCGGAGTGTGCAGGCGCAGCAACTTAGAAATATTATTTATCTGCCTTCAATAGGGTGAGGAGCATGCGCGATAACTTAGAAAATATACATGTTTAATGACATTCTGATGAAGTTTGGGTATTTCATAATGGATGGATGTGGAAATTTGTATCTAACTTCATTAGGTATACACTTAACCATATGTAAGCTTTGTATCCTCCAACTCAGTCAGTGAAGATCGGAAGTTATCTCTGTGATTAAACGTTATTATTATCTATAAATTTCATATCTCTATCCTGCCTATTCTCTAGATCTATCCCACCGAGATGCACCGCAAATCCCACCCACACAGGGAGAAAACGCACAGCCACCGCCATGGTAAGTATTATATTTTTTCTCACTGTATTCCATGTTATCATATTGTATCATTTTTATATATATATGTTTTTTCCTTTTAATTTTCTTTTTTTTTTTTTGTCTTAACCTTATCACTTATTGTCGCAATGGTCCTTTATCTGTCTATATTAGTTGTGAATATCAATTATTTCCTATTATGTTCATTTTATTTTTATATTATGTCATTTATTATTATGTAGATTGAAGAATTGCTGTTCTGTTATCTTACAAAAATGGCGAAAAGGTAAAACCTTCATTTATTCCAGTTGGTGACTTTAGGCGATAGATCCATTTAGTCTCCTCCTGCTGCAATTTCTTGTCAATAGCTACCTGTCTCGGGCCTACTCTTACTTTCTGTATACCCCAGATTTTAAGGCCTGCGGGACTGCCTCTGTGGTACTTGTTTATGTGTTTTGACAGAGGTGTTTCTTCTTTTGTATTCAGGTTACTGAGATGTTTGGAGATTCTCCTTCTCAATTCCTGAATTGTCTTCCCAACATAAATGTTTGGGCATTCGCATTGGATCGCATATACTACTCCAGTTGTTTTACAGTTGATATAATCCTTTATGGTGAACATCTTCCCATCAGTTGGATTGTCAAATTCATTTTTAGAAGACATACATTTACAAAATGTGGACCCTCCACAGGGAAATGAGCCCTGTGTTCTTAACCAGGTTTTTGTAATATAAAATCTGAAAATGACTATGTAACATGATCTCTTTTAGGTTTTTCCCCTCCTATAGGTTATTGATTGATTGATGGGTACCACTTCTCTAAGGTCCTTATCCGATCTCAAGATATGCCAGTGTCTTTTAAGAATTCCATGTACTCTTTGATATTGGGAGTCATAGGTTCCTATACATCTTATTATTTTTTCATTTTTCAGTTCTTTCCTCCAAAATAGACTATCTCTCTCTGTGTTTTTTGCTCTGTTATACGCCTTATATAGCGTATTTCTAGGATAGCCTCTAGCCAGGAAGCTTTGATACAGTAATCTACTTTCCTCCTAAAATGCTGATTCGTTTGTACTATTTCTTTTGGCTCTCAAATACTGGGCTACTAGTATACCTTTTTTGAGGTGCTGTGGATGACAACTCTCCCAGTGGAGAAAATTGTTAGTTGCCGTTGGTTTCCTATATATCTCAGTATTTACTCTGCCATCAGATCCTAGATTTATTTTTAAATCAAGAAAATTCAGACTTTTCTTCTGGATCTCTGCTGTGAATGATAGGCCTATAGCATTCATGTAGAGGTTATCAGTGAACTGAACAAAATCAGATTCCGTGCAATCCCCAAAAATTTAAATGTCATCTATGTACCTTCCCCAATATAAAATGTGATCTGTATACTGTGAATAGTGCTCGGCGAAAACAAATTTATCTTCCCACCACCCTAAAAATAAATTTGCAAAACTTGGTGCACAAACCATCCCCATTGCAGTACCTTTTGTCTGTAAATAAAATTGTCCATCAAACATAAAAAAGTTGTGAGTGAGTAGAAATCGCAAAAGTGCGATAACAAAATTATTGTGTTTGTAAAATTGAGTGCCCTTGGTGTAGCGGTAGGATTCTACCGCTTTAATACCTAAATCATGGTGTATAATGCCTCAACCTATAGGCTGCCTATGAGAGTGTTCTCATTGACATGTATGTCCTGTAACTTAAGAACAGTGTCACTGGTTTCTTTAAGAAAAGATGGAAGAGTCTGTACAAATGATCTGATGATGGCATCTACATAAGTTATTGTTTCCTGAGATGATCGGCCTTCCTGGTATGGGTTCTTGTTTTTTGTGGATTTTCAGCAAAGCATAAAATGTCGCGATGGTTTGATGTAATCTATACAGAACTTTATATTCTTCTTTAGTAATGAGTTCTCTCTCTTTTGCCTCTGTCAGTATATTTTTTAGTTCTTTATTATATTTCTCGGTTGGATTACTCTCTAATTTTTTATAGGTAGTTTTATCATCCAGTAATCTCACCATCATCCTACATAGTCATCTCTGTTCATCAGAACTACGTTACCTCCTTTATCAGAGGGTTTTATTATAAGAGCATATCTCACAGTGAGTTCATCAATAGCTCTCCTCTCATCAGGGGAGAGATTTTCACCCACCTCATTTTCCTTCCTTTTTATTTTTTCAAGGTCATCTGTCACTAGGTTCACGACCGTTTGTATGTTCGCAAACCTTGAAAAGGGAGGAGTATACTTGGATTTCGGACTTATGTTACTAAACAGGGCTTTTGGTCTTAGAGTTTTACCTGCTCCTTCTCTAGATAGCTCCTCTAGAGTCTCTAGGGCTACTCTTTCTTTATTATCTGTTTCGCCATATCGATAGTCTTTGATCTTAAAGTCTTTATGTAACACACAAGGAAAAGAGTGAGCGACCCAGGCCCCTGATAGTACTGATCAAACTAAGACAGATTAAAACTAACTTGTGTGTTTTTAAAGGGAAATGATAAATAAAAGTGATGTTTTATTGAAACACAACAACACATGACAAAAGACGTAGATAGGTCCGGTTGGACCACCACTGGTTAGTTATCTAATATCACTCTCACACTCTCTCATACTTTTCACAGGATGTTCAACATGGCAACTAATGGCAAAGAACTCTCTGAGGATCTGAAAAAAAGAATTGTTGCTCTATATAAAGATGGCCTAGGCTATAAGAATATTGCAAACACCCTAAAACTGAGCTGCAGCACGGTGGCCAAGATCATACAGCGGTTTAAGAAGACAGGTTCCACTCAGAACAGGCCTAACCATGGTCGACCAAAGAAGTTGAGTGCACGTGCTCAGCGTCATAGCCAGAGGTTGTCTTTTCAAAATACATGTATGAGTGCTGCCATCATTGCTGCAGAGGTTAAAGGGGTGGGGGTCAGCTTGTCATTGCTCAGGCCATACGCCGCACACTGCATCAAATTGGTCTGCATAGCCTTCGTCCCAGAAGGAACCCTTTTCGAAAGATAATGCACAAGAAAGCCCGCAAACAATTTATTGAAGAAAAGCAGACTAAGGACATGGATTACTGGAACCATGTCCTGTGGTCTGATGAGACCAAGATAAACTTATTTGGTTCAGATGGTGTCAAGCATGTTTGGGGGCAACCAGATAAGGAGTACAAAGACAAGTGTGTCTTGCCTACAGTCAAGCATGGTGGTGGCAGTATCATGGTTTGAGGCTGCATGAGTGCTGCCGGCTGTGGGGAGCTACAGTTCATTGAGGGAACCATGAATGCCAACATGTGCTGTGACATACTGAAGCAGCGCATGATCCCCTCCCTTCGGAAACTGGGCTGCAGGGCAGTATTCCAACATGATAATGACCCCAAACACACCTCCATGACGACCGCTACCTTGCTAAAGAAACTGAGGGCAAAGGTGCTAGACTGGCCAAGCATGTCTCCAAACCTAAACCCTATTGAGCATCTGTGGGGGATTTTCAAATGGAAGGTGGAGAAGCGCAAGGTCTCTAACATCCACCAACTCCTTGATGTCGTCATGGAGGAGTGGAAGAGGATTCCAGTGGCAACCTATGAAGCTCTAGTGAACTTCCTGCCCAAGAGAGTTAAGGCAGTGCTGGAAAATAATAGTGGCCACATAGGCCACATAAAATATTGACACTTTGGGCACAATTTGGCCATTTTCACATAGGGGTGTACAACACTTTTGTTGCCAGCGGTTTAGACATTAATTGCTTTGTGTTGAGTTATAGTGATGGACGAACATCTGCCGGGACGGTTCGCGAACGCGATCGCGCGAACACGATAATATGTTCGTGAACCGCAAGTTTGCGGCGGGTCCCATTTATTTTAATGGCAGGCGAACCTGAAAAACCTTCAGCTTATATTTGCAGCCAAGAAATAATTACTAGAAGTGCACAAATAGTCCCACAACATGGACAGTGACATACCAGATGTATTATTCAAATTTGCGATCTCCATTCATTATTTTTTTCAATGAAAAATATCGGCAATATAATTTTCGCGTACGCACATGCACAAATCACTATACAGTACCCAAATGCACTATAAAGAAAGTATATTGGTATATAATACCCCGCTTCAAGACGTTTTTTTGTGGGGTGACTGATATATCACACATAGTAGAAATTATTAGTTCCAATAACGCTTGTCCCTCTTTATACCTGCAGTATCGCAGCAGAACCGCACACAACTGCCGCACAATACAAATGCACTATAATATACTTTCTAACATATATAAGTATATTATAACATTGTACACGGAAGGCAATCCATTAGAATATACATAAAGATAAAACGTAACCTTTAATAATGTTACTATGAGGGTCCATTCACACGTCTGTAAGTGTTTTGCGGATCCGCAAAACACGGACACCGGCAATGTGCATTCTGCAATTTGCGGACCGCACATCGCCAGCACTATTATAGAAAATGCCTAATCTTGTCTCCAATTGCGGACAAGAATAGGACATGTTCTATTTTTTTTGCGGAAACGGAAGCACGGATGTGGAAGTGCGGATTTGCAAATGCGGATGCGGATCCGCAAATGCGGTTGCGGACAGCACATTCCAGCCCTATTGCAGAACGGATGCGGACCCATTTTGCGGACGTGTGAATGGAAAAGATATCCCTCAAAATGAAAATAAATTTAATCATTAAAGTTAAGGAAAAAGCATAGATGTGATAGGCAATAACAAGTGCTCAGCGGCACTAAATCAGGTGCTCGGCGGCACCAAATCAGAAACCATATGTCCTCCCACAATCCTGGGGGTTCCAGTGCACATCCATGAATCCCGGAGCGAAAGCAAACACCACCTGGGCTAGATGATGATGTGGTATTGAAGGACAGGGTGGGCAAAGAACTTTCCCTGATATTGCCCTACAGGGGAGTGCTATTCTGGCCCTGATAGCCTAACCACAGACAACCTGCCCTGATAAGAGCGACCCCGTCCGGAACATTACCCTATATAAAAATTGCCCTAGTAAGCCCATAGTCCCTAGGCCCCTGACTTCCAGGTGATCACTATATAGACCTATGTGTTTTTGACTCATTATAAAACTATATTATAAGTATATTTCACCCCTCTGTGTATCACACCTCTCGATAGCACACCTATACCAGTCCTTAAAAGGACTTTTGTGGCCCTATTAGCTAGCGTTTGGTGTCCCTAACAGCCTGTCCGTGCTCCACACAGCAACCTCTTCCTACACTGGCAAAACACTGAATGTAATATGGCAGCCAGATCAGGTTTATTTATAAGGTAGGGGGTTTATCTATGTGCTGAAACGTCTCAATTGGCTGCCCTGTACCACCTGATGAATGTGTAATGGGTCAAAGTTCTTCACAATGTAAAAGAATATGGCGGGCGCGAATATCTCCATATGTTCGTATGTTCTGCGAATAGCGAACACACAAAGTTCGCCAAGAAACGACCGCCGG
Organism: Bufo bufo; assembly: GCF_905171765.1. Classification (NCBI taxonomy): domain Eukaryota; kingdom Metazoa; phylum Chordata; class Amphibia; order Anura; family Bufonidae; genus Bufo; species Bufo bufo. Next base: position 222,505,042 of record NC_053394.1, read on the forward strand.
GCGAAACGCAAGGCCATCTCTATTGAGTTATTTTGAGGGCACAACAAATTTACATTGTTATACTTTACATTGTATCAAAGTGTCATATCTTCAGTGTTGTCCCATGAAAAGATATATTAAAATCTTTACAAAAATGTGAGGCATGTACTCACTTTTGCGAGATTCTGTGCTTCTATCAGAGAGGGACATATAAATTACCTGATAGATTGGCATTCGATAATTTAATTAATTTGGTTAGAAAAAAATACTTGATATATGAAGTTGAGTAGTGTTGATCGAGCACCGTAGTGCTTGGGTGTTCGGGCCGAACACATCGGGATGTTCGGGTGCTCGACCGAGCATCTGAGTACAATGGAAGTCAATGGGAGAACCCGAGCATTAAACCAGGTACCCCCTGCTCTGAAGAAGGGAGGGTGCCTGGTTCATAGGAAAATGTCAGAAATTGATGGAAACACCACCAAAATGGTTCTGGAACAGCATGGGGAGGATGTCTGAATGCATCTTGTACTCGGAGGTTGCTGCTGGGAACGATGTTGTCGGAATAGTACGCCACTTTTACAGACTGACAATAATATGCACAAAACCGAAGAAAAAAAATCGATTTTAGAGAAAAATTTATAGGAAACATTCTTTCCTGTATATATACTTGTATATAACGTGCAAGTGCTGCCAAAAATTACAAGGAAGAGGCACTCCGATACAACCTTTATATCAAATAAAGGAGGGCCTCATTCACATTGTGGTACAATTGTTCATGTAGTGGGACTCCTACACTCATAAAGCCTATGCACTAAGTGAAAGGGCTGCCAAAAATTACAAGGAACCAACACTCCAATACACCCTTTGTTACACATAAAGGAGGGCATCATACACAGCCTTGAAAAATTATGATTGATGGCCTTCTGGTGACCCTCAAAAACATTTGGAGCAAGGGCCTGCTGATCTGACCATCTAAAACATTATGGGCGAGGGCCTGCTGCCGCTTTGGTGACTCTAGATAACCTGGGGATAATTGCACGTCCCCGTGACAGCGACAATCCATTCGGATGTCTGCCCTATTAACTTCCGATGTTATTTTCAGCCCAAACCATCTAGACCATGGGTAACGGGGGAATCATGGTTCGATTCTGGAGAGGGAGCCTGAGAAACAGCTACGGCTACCACATCCAAGCAAGGCAGCATGCGTGCAAATTACCTATTAGGTATGATTACTGTAGGTGCCTGCTGGTGAGCTGACCCTGTAAAAGATTGTAGGTGAAGGCCTGCTGGTGAGCTGACCCTGTAAAAGATTGTAGGTGAAGGCCTGCTGGTCAACTGACCCTGTAAAACATTAAATGCGAGGGCCTTCAGGTGAGCTGTCCATGTAAAACATTATATGCGAGGGCATGCAGGTGAAATGACCCTCTAATAAATTAAATTAGAGGGCCTTCAGGTGAGCTGACCCTGTAAAAGATTTGAGGTGCGGGCCTGCTGGTGAGCTGACCCTGTAAAAGATTTGAGGTGCGGGACTGCAGGTGAGCTGACCCTCTAAAAAATTAAATGCAAGGGCCTTCAGGACAGCTGAGCCTGTAAAAGATTTAAAGTGCGGACCTGCTGGTGAGCTGACCCTGTAAAAGATTGTAGATGAAGGCCTGCTGGTGAGCTGACCCTCTAAAAGATTACATGCGAGTGCCTGAAGGTGAGCTGACCCTGTAAAAGATTGTAGGTGAGAGTCTGCTGGTGAGCTGACCCTCTAAAAAATTATATGCAAGTGCCTGCAGCTCAGCTGACCCTCTAAAAAGTTATATGCGAGGGCCTGCAGCTGAGCTGACCCTCTAAAAAATGATATGTGAGGGCCTGCATGTGAACTGACCCTGTAAAACATTATATGCGACGGGCATATATGCGAGGGCATTATATGTGACGAATAAGCATGTTGCTATGATGGAAGAGGAGGAGGAGGATGAGAAAAGGAAGATTCAATCATATACCCTTGTTTGTGGCGAAAGGGGTGCATGAAAATTTAGTGTATTCAGTACATTATAAACAACACATTTAAAGTGCCTTTATGTTCAGCCGCTTTCCTCTGGTCGAGTCGAAGTCGTAGTCAATCCAGCCCTTGTTCATTTTTATAAGAGTTAACCTGTCAGCATTTTCAGTGGACAGGCAGATACGCTTATCTGTTATAATGCCACCAGCAGCACTAAATACCCGCTCAGACAAAATTCTGGCAACAGGGCAGGCCAGCACCTCCAAGGAGTAGAGCAGCAGTTTGTGCCACGTGTCCAAAATTTTCGGAGCAATTTTTTAACAAGGATCTTCTGGTATTGCACCATTTTGCTCATCCTCTCCACCAGAGAAATGAGAGATGAGAAGTTCTCTTTGTAGCGGGGGTCGAGAAGGGTGAACAATCAGTAATCCGTGTTGTCTAAAATGCGTATAATGCGCGGGTCGCGGGAAAGACAGCCTAACATGAAGTCAGCCATGTGTGCCAGAGTACCAACAGGCAAGACTTTGCTGTCATCATTAGGAGAATCGCTCTCAATCTCCTCAACCTCTTCCTCCTCTTCTGCCCACCCACACTGAACAGATGGAATTAAACTTTCATAGGTACTACCCTTTGTAGCGGAGGCAACCGTCTCCTGCTCCTCCTCCTCCTCTTCATTGTCCAATTTGCGCTAGGAAGACAAACTGAGGGTGGTCTGGCTTTCACCCTGTGTAATGTCTTCACCCATTTCCACCTTTTCCACATGCAAAGCGTCGTCCTTAATTGTGAGCATCGAGCGTTTGATTAGACACAGAAGTGGGATGGTTATGCTGATAATAGCGTTATCGCCGCTTACCATTTGTGTTGGTTCCTTAAAGTTTATAAAAACCACACAGAGGTCAGACATCCATGCCCACTCCTCGCTTGTGAATAGCGGAAGCTGACTGGAAAGGTGACGACCATGTTGCAGCTGGTATTCCACTACTGTCCTCTGCTATTCACAAAGCCTGGCCAACATGTGGAACGTCGAGTTCCAGCGCGTACTCATGTCGACCAACAGCTGATGAGCTGGCAATTTCAAGCGCTGCTGCAGCGCTGACAGATCGGCTGAAGCTGTCGGTGACTTGCAGAAATGTGCACACACGCGGCGCACCTTCACCAGTAGCTCAGGCAAATTGGGGTAAGTTTTGAGAAGCCTCTGAACCACAAGGTTGAACACGTGGGTAAGGCATGGGATGTGTGTGAGCTTGGCGAGCTCAAAAGCCACCACCAAGTTGCGGCCATTATCAGACACAACCATGCCTGGTTCGAGGTTGAGTGGCGAGAGCGACAGCTCAGTCTGCTCTCTTACCTCCTGCAACAGCTCTGCGGCGGTGTGCTGTTTGTTCCCTAAGCATATCAGCTTCAGCTCGGCCTGTTGCCGCTTCCCCACTGCAGTGCTACCAACTGATGACTGACTGGTGCTGCAAGAGGATAATTTGGAGGTGGAAGTGGAGGAGGAGGCGGAGGAGGAGAAGTGGGGGTTGGAGCCACTAACGTAGGTGCTGGCGGAAATCCTGATTGACGTAGGCCCCGCAATCCTTGACGTCAGTAGCAACTGTGCCATCCCAGGGTACGACTCGCTCCCGGCCTCCACAACGTTCACCCAATGTGCCGTCAGGGAAATGTAGCGTCCCTGGACGAATGCACTAATTACTGGGAAGTGGACCTTCCCAGTAATTGCATTGTTCAGGGCACGTGTGATGTTACGGGACACATGTTGGTGTAAGGGGACACGGCACACCGTGAAAAATAGTGGTGGTTGGGGACTGCGTAACGAGGGAAGGCCGCCGACCTCAGACTGCGGAAGGCCTTACTGTCCACAAGCCTAAATTGCAAGATTTCCAGGGCCAGTAATTTGGAAAGTTGCGCATTTATTGCTATGGCCTGTGGGTGGGTGACTGGGTACTTGCACTTGCGTTCAAATGCTTGGGGTAAGGACATTTGTACGCTGCGCTGGGACACAGAAGTGGATGTGGTCGTTGATGGTGCTTGCAAAGGTCCAGGTGCAGGGCGGGATGCATCCTGGCCTGCGCCTTTGACAGGGGATTGGCCAGCATGTAACACAGGGGAAGAGGAGGCAGTGATGTGACCCACAGGCACAGATTGTGGACCCAGGTGTTCATCCCACTTATTACAGTGCTTGGATGCCATGTGGCGGATCATGCTGGTGGTGGTGAGGTTTCTAGTGTTCACGCCCCGGCTCATTTTCATATGGCACAGGTTGCAATTGACAATTCTTTTATCGTCCGCAATTTCCTCAAAAAAGCACCATACTGCGGAACATCTACCCCTTGGCAAGGGGTTGCTCCATGGAACAGTTGTGGGCTTGTGTAGTGTGGCCTACCATCTCCCTTTTGCAACCCTACTGCCTTTTCCAGACAGTTGCGTTGCTGCAGATCCCTCCCCTTCTGTACTGTTGTCCTCACTCAGCTTTCCACCTTCCCAGGTTAGCTCAGTGACCTGATCGTCCACCACCTCCTCTTCCACTTCCTCACTCTGATCATCCTCCTGATTTGTTGACCTAACCACAACCTCAGTGATTGTCAACTGTGTCTCATCCTTTTTATCAACCTCTTGAGACAGTAATTGCGGTCGACTCATTGGCAACTGTGTCTTATCATCATCCACCTCATTAAACACTAATTGCCATTTCCCACCGTCATGTTCTTGTGACTGTGGATGTTCAAGAGTTTGGGAATCAGGGCACAAGTTCTCATGTCCCTCTTCAAGCGTACCCGGCGAGAGGGCCAAATCAAGTAATGGCGATGAAAAGAGGTCCTCGGAATATCCAAGTGTGGGATCACTTGTTTGGCCAGACTGTAAATGGTGGGAGGAAGGAGGATCAGGGTAAGGATTGTGTTGACCAGACTCCTGGCTACTGATACTGGACTTGGTGGAAGACAGGGTGGTGCTTAACCGACTGAAAGCATTATCTGCTTCAATCCAACCGACCACCTGGTCGCACTGGTCTGACTTCAAGAGTGGTGTCCTGCACCGCCCTGCAAACTGGGACATGAAGCTAGGTATCTTGGATGATTGTTTTTCTTGTGCTCTGGCAGCAGGCACTGTTTCTCCACGCCCAGGGCCACGGCGTCTGCTTGCACCATTAGCATCACGGCCACTTCTCCGTCCCTTACTGCTCGCCTTCTTCATTTTAAATGTAATATATGCTTGAAAGTATGTCACACGTACAGTAGCGTAGGATTTGGAAGTGTATGTGCAAAAAAATCTACAAAGGTATTTGTGGTGAGGAAACATTATACAGGACAGGTACCACAGGTAATGTCACAGTTCGCAGTGTCTACGGAAAAAGTGTACTGAATGTCACTGATATTTTAGGGATGCGCACACTTTAAACAGGAGATGTGGCGCGGATAATTTAACTGTCCGCAGCGGCCCATTACACTGTATTTTGCGCAGGATGCCCTAAAAATATATATTGCTACTGTCACACACAATAGGACTTTTGGGTCTCTGAAAACTTTTTTGTATAAAAATCTTCATATTACACTCCGTACACTGTCTGACCCCTTCCTTTGCACAGCTCTCCCTAACACTGAGCAATTTAGCGCAGGTTGCGCTACAAACATATATTGCTGCGTCACACACAATAGTCCTTACAAGGACTTTTGGGTCTATGAAAAGTTTTTGTAGAAAAATTCTATTCAATTACACTCCCTACACTCTGTTTCTTCCTATGCCTAGCTGTCCCGCCCTGCCCTGTGGGTGTTCTGACGAGATCTGTCAGAGTTGCTGCACGTGACTCGATCTGACAGTTTGTTTTGTTGTGGGTTTGAGCAGAATCCCACCTCCTCCCAGGTGTTGCTCTTTAGGTAATTGGTGAGGCTATTTATTCCTCCCTCTCCCTATAGCCTTTGCGGGTTATAGTTCTGCCTTGTGTGAGCTCTGGAAGTTTGGTGGATCGTCTGCTCCAACACATCTCTAGATAAGTCCTTTTCCCTTGTTCCTTCTGTGTCTGTTTTAACTAGGCCTCTAAGGTGACGCTAGCTCCTTCGGTTGTTGAAGGAGCTGGGTGCCTCTTTTCCTCTTCCCTACAGCTGATGGTTTGGTTCAGTGTGTTATAGCTATAGGTACGTGGGCATGTGCATATCTACCATCGAGATGTTTTAGGGATTGCTAGGAGGTGACCCCTTTGTTCCCTAGCATTTGGGGCCTAGTCAGTTGTTTTGTTTGCTTTGCCGTGTTCTGTTTCCTTCCCTTATCTTACCTACCATGACACCAGCTCTCCTTGACTTAGAATGAGCTGAACATACGTCATCGGGTGCTATATAGCACCCGATGACTCGTTCCGGCCAACCAATCACTGTAATGCCAGTAGCCAACATGGCTACTGGCATTACAGTGAAGGCAGTACTTACCTGCATGTTTATTGGCTGCTTAGCAACCGCAAAAAATGCGGGGAGGAGACTTGAGCATTGCGCTCGAGCACATGCGGTACTCGGCCGAGTACCGCCATGTGCCAAGCATAGCAATGATCGAGCCAAACTGGTATTCGGACGAGCATGCTCGCTCAACACTAAAGGTGAGCACATATCCCACTAACCAAGCTAAACTGATGCACCGGGGCATTTAGACAAGTCTGTTTAGTAATGCTTATGGCTGTACATCTTAGTCATTAATGCAGAGTTTGACAAAATCTCTGTCACAACATATATTCTTTTGAGAACCATGAACAAAAAAAGGAGGTATCCAAGTTGTCCTACAGAATATGAGAAAGTTAGAGATGAGCAAATTTCTCAAAAATTAGATTCTGCCGATTCGCCGAAATGTCCGAAAAAATTTGGATCAATCCGAATTTATTTGCGGCAAATCGTGTTAAAAAAAACGTCTATTTCCTGGCTGCAGAGAGCCTTTATAGTGGTGTAGAGCACTGTGCCTTGAAGTAACATGCATAGGGAGTCTTCTGTGGTGGTGAAACAATACTATGAGTCAGTATGACATGCAGATGACAGGCCTTGCTCTTAGAATCACTGGACAATTCACTAATTTGGGCAGTTACAGGGCCCAAAACTGACCAAATATTTTAAGTGCGAACTCAGCCTTACAGGTCAATGATGGCATCAAGAAGAAGTGCACTTGTTTTACACCGTTGGCAGCAGATTCCACATAGATGTCTACAGAACCTGTTCTATTAACCACTTATACAAGTAGAGCGCCCTTGACAGAGTGGAGAGGGTGTCAACAGTAAATTTTGATATTACAGATTATTTTTTCCCTTCCTCTGATCCGTCAGAACTAGGGATGAGTGAATCGACTTCAGATGAAACATCCAAAGTCGATTTGCATAATAGTTTGTTTGAATACTGTACAGAGCGAGTGCTCCTTAAAGTATTATAATTTATTGGCTCCTATGAGCCGAAGTTATTACTTTGCGAAGTCTCGCGAGACTTTGCATAATAATTAAAAATAAAAATTTCTACTCAAAAAAAACATTTCCTGAACTCGGATTCGGTTCCCACGTACCACTAGGAACCGAACCAAAGTTCAGGAAATGTTTTTCTTTACAGTAGAAATTGATTTTTGAAGTTATTATGTGAAATCTCGTGAGATTTCACGAAGTAATAACTTCGGCTCATAGGAGCTAATACATTCTAATATTGTACGGAGCGCTCGCTCTGTACAGTATTCAAACAAAGTATTATGCAAATGGACTTTGGATGTTTCATCCGAAGTCGATTTGCTCATCCCTAGTCAGAACAATAACCCACAAAAAACTGATCCTGTCTGTGGAGCATCCGCCTTCACTTGGTCAGCATTTGGTCAGTGATCCATCAGTATTGCTAAAGCCAAAAAAACTGGAGTGGATCCAAAACAGAGATGGCATGTGAATGGAATATTTGTCTTCTGTGTTTTGTACCCACTCTTGCTCTTGGCTATCAAATCATAAGCCAATTCTGATGCAAATAAATGATGATGTCAGCCAGGCCGAAAGGAAAAATAGTGGCCCAGTCATAAAGTGGTGAGGTGGAAGAAGCATTGGGGGACCACAGAGTGGGCCAATGACAGAGTCTGGAGGTGGCAGCAGCACCAGGAGGAGGCCACAAAGTGGCACAATGATAGTGTGGATGTGGCAGCAGCAGCATCAGGAGTAGAAATGAGCGAATCGAATCAGACGAAGTGGAAATCGATCTTAAGTTCTGGAAAAATTTGATTCGCAACGAATTAGAATTTTCTCGCGCTTTGTGATAACGAATCGCAATTTTTCCTAAAATGGCAGCTACAATGGCGGCTTACACATGTGAGGACATGAGGAAGGAACTCTGGGAAGGCGGGCTGACCCATAATGCCATGCATGCAGCCAATCAGTAGCCAGCCAGCCCTGTGATATTACAGCCCTATAAATATGGCAGCCATCTTAGAGTCAGACATTTTCAAGCGTTCTGAATGCAGTTACAGACGTGAGAAGGCACTAGGGACAGCAATTGGAAAAACGTCATTGTGCAAAAAAAAAAAAAAACTGAAAAAACGATTTATAAGTAGAGTAGAGAAAGAAAAAATATACGCACTTCACTGGTGCGCTTATTTGTGGCAAAAGGGTTTAGTGGCCTATTTCAGTACAGAAAGAAAAAAATATATGCACTTCACTGGTGCACTTATTTGTGGCAAAAGCGTTTAGTGGCCTATTTCATTATAGAAAGAAAAAAATATACGCACTTCACTGGGGCAGTTATTTCTGCTAAAACCGTTTACTGGCCTATTTCAGCACAAAAAGAAAAATATATTCTCAGTTCACTTCTGCAGTTATATGTCTTGGAAGCATTTACTGGCCTATTTCAGTACAGAAAGAAAAATATATATGCATTTCACTGGTGCATTTATTTCTGCTGAAAGCGTTTCCTGGCCTATTTCAGTTAAAAAAGAAAAATATATTCTAATTTAACTTCTGCAGTTATGTGTTGAAAGCGTACAGAAATAGAAAAATATATATGCACTTCACTGGTGCACATATTTGTGGCAAAAGCGTTTAGTGGCCTATAGTGATGGACAAACATCGGCTGGGATGTTTTTCGAACGCGCGTTTGCGATCAAATGGCCCCATTGACTTTAATGGCAGGCGAACCTGAAAAACCTTCAGGTCATATTTGCAGTCACCAAATACTTACTAGAAGTGCACAAATAGTCCCACAACATGGACAGTGACATACCAGAGGGGGATCATTGGCAAAAATTCCCACAAATAATATGTACTTTAATCAGGGGCCATTTTTATGCGTCTTTAAGGGAAACTCTCAAAAATGTGCCCTGCTGGAGCCTACAATTTTATTTTAGGCCACGGGAGTACAAGCCCCAAAAATTAGGCATTCACCTGACAGAAAAGAACTTGTGATTATGTGGTTGAAGGTACATTAGGCGGCCACTGGCTAAAAATGTTACTGCAGGCCAGTACAGGCCCAAAAAATTAGGCATTCACCTGACAGAAAAGAACTTGCGATGATGTGGCTGGAGGTACATTATGCGGTCACTGTATAAAAATTTTACTTTAGGCCACTGGAGTATAGGCCCCAAAAATTAGGCATTCACCTGACAGAAAAGAACTTGTGATTAGAGTTGAGTGAACCCGAACTGTAAAGTTCGGGTTCGTATCGAACTTACATTTCAGTAAAAGTTCGGGTTCGGTGTTCAGCGATTTCTTAGCGCTTTTTGAAAGGCTGCAGGGCAGCCAATCAACAAGCATTTAACTGTCTGACCTTAGTAGCCATCACAGCCATGCCTACTAATGGCATGGCTGTGATTGGCCAGTGCAGCATGTGACCCAGCCTCTATATAAGCTTGAGTCACGTAGCGCTGCACGTCACTCTGCTGTTACTAGTGTAGGGAGAGGATGCTGCTGGTGATTTCAGTGAGAGAATAGGAGAGAATCTGTGATCAGAACTCAAATCTAACTCAGCGATCTACATAAATTTAGTTGTGTGGGTGCAGGGCACAATCTTTTTACCCTGCCCTGAGCCCAGTGACAGAGAAAAAGAACTTTTATCAGTCTGCTAGTTAGGTGGGCGGCGGCGGCCATTTTATGCAAGCTCAGTGCACCAGCACTGCATCTGAGCTTTTGTGACATTCAAATCCAAGCTTGAATTACTGCACTAATAATCTGGTTTTAAAAAATCACCCTTTTTTGTCAATATACAACATCTGGTGCATTTGCAGGATTAGTCAGTGTGCAATTTAATCTAGAAATACAGCCATAATGTTCAGGGTTTTTCAAAACACACTTTTTTTGCCAAAATACACAATTTTACAGCCCTTGCAGCATCAGCACGTGTAAAATTCAAGGGTTATATACAGCTTTTATATTCTTTTAGTAAAAAAACACACTTTTTTGGCAATATCCAACATCTGGATTAGTCAGTGTGCAATTTAAGCTAGAAATATAGCCATAATTTTTTGGGTTTTTAAAAACACCCTTTTTTGGCAAAATCCAATATTTTATAGATCTGCACATGTGAAATTCAAGTTTAATATATACAGCTTTCATATTCTGTTACTAAAAAAAAAACACACTTTTTTGGCAATATACAACATCTGGATTAGTCAGTGTGCTATTTAAGCTAGAAATACAGCCATAATTTTCTGGGTTTTTAAAAACACACTTTTTTGCCAAAATACACTATTTTACAGCCCTTGCAGCATCAGCACGTGTGAAATTCAAGGGTTATATACAGCTTTCATATTCAGTTAGTAAAAAAAAAACACATTTTTTTGGCAATATCCAACATCTGGATTAGTCAGTGTGCAATTTAAGCTAGAAATACAGCCATAATTTTCTGGGTTTTTAAAACACACTTTTTTGCTAAGATACCCAATTTTTACAGCCCTTGCAGCATCAGCATGTGTGAAATTCAATGGTTATATACTGCTGTCATATTCAGTTATTAAACAAACATCCGTTTTGGGCAAAAAAAGTTTATTTTGCAGCCTTTGCTGCATATGTCATTGTGAGATACACCCTTTACATACTGTGGTTCTATTCAGTTATTTGAAATACAGCCATTTGGGGCAAACAAATTTAATTGCGGCCTAGTCTGGATCAGTTGGTGTGAGATACACCATTTATATACTGTGGTTATATTCTTCTATTAATAAAACAACCTTTTTTTGGCAAAATACAAAATTTTTCTGGCCTTGCAGCATCAGCACGTGTGAAATTCAAGGGTTATATACTGCTGTCATATTCAGTCATTAAACAAACACCAGTTTTGGGCAAAAAAGTTTAATTGTGGCCTAGTCTGGATCAGGGCTTGTGAGATACACCATTTACATACTGTGTTTCTATTCAGTTATTTAAAATACAGCCCTTTTGGGCACAAATCTTTAATTGCGGTCTAGTCTGGATCAGGGCGTGTGAGATACACCCTCTACATACTGTGGTTCTATTCTGCTATTAATTAAACACCCATTTAGGGCAAGATCCTAAATTTGAGAAATATGAGGAGAGCTTCAAATAAGGGACGTGGCCCAGGTCGTGGTGTTGCTGGTGGAGCTCCTGTTGCAGGGAGAGGATGTCGATCTGTGCCAGCTATATGCACAAGTGAAACCCCTTCCTCAGGTGCGAGTAGGCGACAGAAACTGCAGCGGTATTTGGTCGGGCCTAATGCGGCTTTACGAATTGTGAGGCCTGAACAAGTACAGGCGATAATAGATTAGGTTGCTGACAATGCCTCCAGTTCCTTCACATTGTCTCCCACCCAGTCTCCTGCTGAAAGATCAGAGTTGCCACTTGCAGCCGATGTCCATCAGTCTTTCACCTCGCCCACTTGCAAATCAGCCAAGCAGTCTGAGCCCCAAGTCATGCAGCAGTCTCTTCTGCCTTTTGATGACTCTGTTAGCAGGGTCTCCCAGCGCCATCCACCTATCCCTGCCCCAGAAGTGGAATAGATTGAGTGCACCAATGCCCAACCACTTATGTTTCAAGATGAGTACATGGGAGGACCATCACAGCATGTCTCGGATGATGACGAAGCATAGGTGCCAACTGCTGGGGCTTTTGAAAGTGTGCAGACCGAAAAGGAGGGCAGGGGTGAAGACTGGGTGGAAGATGATGTGAAGGACGATGAGGTGCTCGCCCCCACATGGAATCAAGGTCACGCGAGTGACCTATGTAGTTCGGAGGAAGAGGTGGTGGTCGCACAGAGTCACCAGCACAACAGAAGAGGGAGCAGGGTGCAAAAGCGGAGCGGCCGTCCTCTAGACAGTACGTCTGCTACTGCCCACTGCAGCAAGGGACCGAGCACACCAAAGCCAGCTTCAAGGAGTTCCCTGGCGTGGCAGTTCTTCAGACAATGTGCTGACGACAAGACACGAGTGGTTTGCACACTGTGCAATCAGAGCCTGAAGCGAGGCATAAACGTTCTCAACCTGAGCACAACCTGCATGACTGAGCACGAGTTGCAGTGGAGTAGACACCTCAAAAAACAAGAAATGTCTCTGCCTCCTCCTGCTTCCTCTTCTGCTGCAGTCTCGGCCTCTTCATCCACCTCTGGAGTGACAGTGCCACCTGCCACCCCGAAAAACAGAGGATCTGGCAGCAACACCACCACCTGGGTCACCAAGCATCTCCACAATGTCCCACGGAAGCGTTCAGCTCTCCATCTCCCTAAAACTGGAGAGGAAGAGGAAGTACCTCCCTACCCACCCGCGATCCCTGGCCCTGAATGCCAGCATTTCTAAATTACTGGCCTTTGAAATGCTGTCATTTCGTCTGGTGGAGACTGATAGTTTTAAAGGCCTTATGGCGGTGGCTGTCCCACAGTACATCGTGCCCAGCCGCCACTACTTTTCCAGGCGAGCCATCCCTTCCCTGCACAACCAAGTGGGGGACAAAATCAGGTGTGCACTGCGCAAGGTGCACCTCACTACAGATACGTGGACCAGTAAGCACGGTCAGGGACGTTATATCTCCATAACAGCACACTGGGTAAATGCAGTGGCGGCTAGGCCTGAGGCGGATAGCAGTTTGGCGCATGTCCCTCCACCACCGAGGATTGCAGAGCGCTTCAGTTTGCCTCCTGTTGCTTCCTCCTCCTACTCCGCTTCCTCATCCTCTACCGAATCCTCATCCGGTCAGCGTAACACCTTCACCACCAACTTCAGCACAGCCAGGGGTAAACGACAGCAGGCAGTTTTAAAACGTATCTGTTTGGGGGGCAAACTCCACACCGCGCAGGAGCTGTGGACGGGCCTTGAACAACAGACCGATGAGTGGTTGGTGCCAGTGAGCCTCAAGCCCGAACTGGTGGCGTGCGATAATGGGAAAAATCTCGTAGCAGCTCTAGGACTAGCCGGTTTGACGCACATCCCTTGCTTTGCGCATGTGCTGAATTTGGTGGTGCAGAGATTCCTTAAAAATCACCCCGATATGACAGAGCTGCTGCATAAAGTGCAGGCCGTCTGTGCGCGCTTTCGAACGTTCTCACCCTGCTGCTGCTCGCCTGTCAGCGCTGCAGCATAACTTCGGCCTTCCCGCTCACCGCCTCATATGCGACGTGCCCACAAGGTGGAACTCCACCTTGCACATGCTGGCCAGACTGTAGGGGATAGTGGAGTTTCAGCTGCAGCACGCATGGGTGAGTTGCTCTGGGGAACAGCACCACTTCACCACCAATGTTTGGGCCTCCATAAGAGACCTGTGTTCCTTGTTTTGAGTACTCCCCAACATGGCCAGTGCCGATAACGCCGTTCTCAGCGTAACTATCCCACTTCTATGCCTCCTTGAAAAAACGCTGCTGGCGATGATGGAAGAGGATGTGGCAGAGGAGGAAGAGGGATCATTTCGTAGGGGTTCAGGCCAGTCATTCACAAGTGGCTCCGAGGGTTGGTTCCTGCACCCACAAACGCCAGGTACACTATTGTCCAGCCAGGGCACAGTTCTGGAGGATGACGAGGTGGAGGATAAGGAGGAGGAGATGGAGGAGGAGGAACCATGTTCACAGCAGGGTGGCACCCAGACCAGCTCATGGCCATCACTGGTGCATGGCTGGGGGGATACAGAGGACACAGACGATACACCTCCCACAGAGGACAGCTTTTAGTTGCCTCTGGGCAGCCTGGCACATATGAGCGATTTACATGCTGCAGTGTCTCCGCAACGACCACCGAGTTGCCCACATTCTAACTTGTGCTGATTACTGGGTGGCCACGCTGCTGTATCCCCGTTAGAAGGAAAACGTACCATCCTTAATTCCTTCACTGGAGCGTGATCGTAAGATGCGCGAGTACAAACGTACGCTGGTAGACGCGCTGCTGGTGGCATTCCCATCTGACAGCGGGGCACAGTGGAAGCACAAGGCGAAGGAAGAGGTCGCCAATGCAGCTGGGGCACCGCCAGCACCTCAGAAGGCAGGGTTAGCATGGCCAAAATGTGGAAAAGCTTTGTCAGCACGCCACAACAACCAGCACTTTCACCAACATGGTGGAGCAGTATGTGTGCACACGCCTACACGTACTGAATGACGGGTCTGCCCCCTTCAACTTCTGGGTCTCCAAATTGAGCACATAGCCTGAGCTTGCCCTTTACGCCTTAGAGGTGCTGGCCTGCCTTGCAGCCATTGTATCTGAATGTGTGTTTAGCAAGGCAGGAGGCGTCATCACAGACAAGCGCAGCCGCCTGTCCACAGCCAATGTGGACAAGCTCACATTCATTTAAATGAACCAGGCATGGATCCCACAGGGCTTGTCTGTACTTTGTGCAGAATAGACATGTATACCGGCCTTAACCAGCCATTGTTATACTACAGCGCAATTGCTCATTTTTGTATTTTGAATATTTCACACTCTTTTAGAGTGTACCCTAATTAAAAATAAATATATTAATTAAAACCAAAAACCAGTGTTGGCTACCTCGTCCTCCTCCACCGCCGCTTCCACCTACACCGTAGCGTCCACCGCCTCCTCAAACTCCTACTCCATATGGTACTCCACCTCATAAATAAAAAATAATAATTTATTTGTACGTATTTTATGTCATTTCACTACTTTGTCTGTTACATGTTCGGGTGATATTCACTAATTTTTGGGTGTGATGTACCACTGCTGTACCTAGTAGACAGGTTTAAAAAAATAAAATAAATTGTCTGTTACATTTTCAGGTGAAATTCGCCTATTTTTGGGTGTATAGTACCACTGCTATACCTAGTAGACAGGTTTAAAAAAAAAAAAAATTTGTCTTGTCCCACATTTGCGCTTTACTAATTTGTCCCACATTTGCGATTCAATAATTTGTCCCACATTTGCGCTTCAATAATTTTTCCCACATTTTCGCTCCATCCAAAAAATATAATTTTTTTTATTTATCTCCGTTGGATGTTGTCTCTCTTTCTCACGCTCCCTCTCCAGCGTGGAACCCTGATTCGCCGATAACCGTGATCAACATGGTAGGCTCAGAATAGAACATCTCGAGTTGATAGAGAAGATATCCAGGCAGAAGTTAGCTAGAGTCAACAAAGCGGCAGCAGGGCCTGTCCTGGCTAACGTTTACAAATTAAAAATACCACAGTGACATTCCCTATATTTTTTTATTAATCATTCCAATAACAGGGCATCTTAAGAGTCCTGTATTATTATTTATCGTCACTACCTCCCAGAGTAGGGAGTGGGTAATTGCTGTGCGCCCCCTCCTTAACTTGGAAGCTTATGCTTCAATACTTTGTCCCAGATTTTTGCTCGGTTACATTTAATTTCATCCATTGACCTCCCTTGCATGTGGTATCCTTTTCTCATGCTCCCTCTCCGGCCTGGAACCCTGATTCCCCGCCACTAGAGATGTCGCGAACATAAAATTTTCAGTTTGCGAACGGCGAACACGAATTTCCGCAATTTCGCGAACGGGCAAACCGCCATAGACTTCAATAGGCAGGTGAATTTTAAAACCCACAGGGACTCTTTCTGGCCACAATCGTGATGGAAAAGTTGTTTCAAGGGGACTAACACCTGGACTGTGGCATGCCGAAGGGGGATCCATGGCAAAACTCCAGTGGAAAATTACGTAGTTGACGCAGAGTCAGAATCACCTAACATTCCTAAATTGTTTGGAATAACGTGCTTTAAAACATCAGGTATGATGTTGTATTGATCAGGTAGTGTAAGGGTTATGCCCGCTTCACAGTGACAGACCAAACTCCCTGTTTAACGCACCGCAAAGAACCGCAAACAGTCCATTTGTACAACCGCAAACTCCCCATTTGCACAAGGTTGGATACCAAGCTAGCCATGTCCCGTTCCTTGTCCTCACTGACGTCATTGAAGGTCTCTTCCTCCACCCAGCCACGTACAACACCAAGGGTCCCCGAAAGGTGACAACAAGCCCCCTTGGATGCCTGCTGTGGTTGGTCTTCCACCTCCTCAAAGCCACCTTCCTCCTCTGACTCCTCTTCTTCAGACTCCTCTCTCTGCGTTGCCGCAGGTCCAGCAATCGACGATGACAAGGCTGCTTCTGGTGGTGATGGTGACCACAACTCTGCCTCTTCATGCTCATCTACGGCCTGATCCAGCACTCTTCGCAGGACACGCTCCAGAAAAAAACGCATATGGGATGAGGTCGATGATGTTGCCTTGGGTTTGACTGACCAGGTTTGTCACCTCCGCAAAAGGCCGCATGAGCCTACAGCCATTGTGCATAAGAGTTCAGTAACGCGGCCAAAAAATACCCAGCTCCGCAGAGCCTGTCCTCTTTTTTTTTTTTTTTATTAAAAAAATGTATTCTTACCAGTTTAATCTCTGTTTTGTCCCCTATCAGGGGCCGGTGTATGGAATAGATTTTAGGAACCGGGAGATGGAAAAAGATGCTTGGTCGGTCCTCTTACTTCCAATTTGGGGCACTGCGCGTGCGCCGTGCAATGTACTGTGCTACCCTATATGAGTGGTATGTTAAGTAGTACTATTCCTATCAGTTTAATCCCTCTTACATCTGCTATCAGGGGCCGGTGTATGGAATAAATTTTAGAAACCGGGAGACGGAAAAAGATGCTTGGTCGGTCCTCTTACTTCCAATTTGGGGCACTGCGCGCGCGCCGTGCAATGTACTGTGCCACCCTATATGAGTGGTATGTTAAGTAGTACTATTCTTATCAGTTTAATCTCTGTTACGTCCCCTATCAAGGGACGTGTATGGAATAGAGTTTAGACAACCGCAAAGAGTTGTAAATAGTTGACACACTCATGACATAAATTTTATTTCTCTATGCGTCAATCTTGGTGTAGTGATGACTGTGCTCGTGCGCACGTTTGGGAGATTGCAGGCGATGGCGGTTTTTCAAAGCCAATGCTCGTGCTGAGGCAGTTCAGTGACAGTTAAGTGACCCAGAAAACAATGATTCTGCAGTGTGGGCCCATTGTTGGCCTAGTAGGCTTTAATGATCACCTTAGATGATCACAAAGAAAATTTATGTTTTTTCTTTGCAAAATATCCAGCCGATCGCTTTTGGTCTGTTCACAATGAAGCAACGACCTTATCATCTGGGGTGTGCCAACATTGCCATTGCCAACACACTCATAGAGGTGATCGCTTTATTGTGATACGCAAGCCCCTTCACCACAACAAGGTAACGATCACGAAGGGGAATTGACACATGTATGTGCCTTTTTTGGGGTTTTGTTTTTGCAGCCACAGTGCAGCACCAGAGGCCAGAAAAATTAGGCATGTACACATGCCTGAAAAATTTGGTATTGTTGCATCCGCTGCTGTAGCAGAGGCCGGAAAAAATTGATGTTTTCCAGGCAGAAAGTGCACTAAAACATTGCAGCTTGAACCCTAGTTGGTAGCGGAGAAGTCACGCAAGTCACCCGGCATGCAGAGATTAAATACAGCAGCGTGTGGACCATTTTTAGCCCAAGGCATCTCATCAGGCCTCTTTTAGTCAAATGCATCCCCCACTGTCAGTCCCTTCGGGATCCATGCCTCATTCATCTTAACAAAGGTGAGGTAATCTAGACTTTTTTGACCTAGGCGACTTCTCTTCTCAGTGACAATACCTCCTGCTGCGCTGAAGGTCCTTTCTGACAGGACACTTGAAGCGGGGCAGGCCAGTTCTATCACAAATTGGGATAGCTCGGGCCACAGGTCAAGCCTGCACACCCAGTAGTCAAGGGGTTCATCGCTCCTCAGAGTGATGCAAAGCGTCTGCAAAGCGTCCTGTCCTTGCCGGCGTGGTCGTGGTAGGAGGAGGATTACTTTCACCTCTTCCCCTGTTAGATTCCCATTGTGCTGTGACATCACCCTTATACGCTGTGTAAAGCATACTTTTTAACATGTTTTGGAACTGCTGCATCCTTTCCGACTTTTGTTAATTCAGTAACATTTCAGCCACTTTCTGCTTATACCGGGGGTCTAGTAGCGTGGCCACCCAGTACAGGTCGTTCTTCTTCAGCCTTTTTATACGAGGGTCCCTCAACAGGCATGACAGCATGAAAGACCCCATTTGCACAAGGTTGGATGCCGAGCTACTCATGTCCCGTTCCTCTTCCTCACTGATTTCATTGAAGGTCTGTTTTTCCCCCCAGCCACGTACAACACCACGGGTACCAGATAGGTGACAACGAGCACCCTGGGATGCCTGCTGTGGTTGGTCTTCCTCCTCCTCAAAGCCACATTCCTCCCCTTCCTCAGACTCCTCTTCCAGCGTAGCCGCAGGTCCAGCAAGCGATGCTGATAAGGCTGTTTCTGGTGGTGATGGTGACCACAACTCTTCCTCTTCCTCTTCACGCTCATCTACGGCCTGATCCAGCACTCTTCACAGGGCACACTCCAGGAAGAAAACAAATGGTATGATGTCGCTGATGGTGCCTTCGGTGCGACTGACTAGGTTTGTCACCTCCTCAAAAGGATGCATGAGCCTACAGGCATTGCGCATGAGCGTCTAGTAACGTGGCAAAAAAATACCCAGCTCCGCAGAGGCTGTCCTAGCACCCCGGTCATACAAATACTCGTTGACGGCTTTTTCTTGTTGGAGCAGGCGGTCGAACATTAGAAGTGTTGAATTCCAATGTGTCGGGCTGTCGCAAATCAAGCGCCTCACTGGCATGTTGTTTCGCCACTAAATATCGGAAAAGCGCGCCATGGCCGCGTAGGAACGCCTGAAATGGCCACACACCTTCCTGACCTGCTTGAGGACGTCCTGTAAGCCTGGGTACTTATGCACTAAGCGTCGTACGATCAGATTCAACATGTGCCATGCACGGCACATGTGTCAACTTATCCAAACTCAATGCCGCCAACAAATAGCTTCTGTTGTCACACACCACTTTGCCGATCTCCAGTTGGTGCGGGGTCAGCCACTGATCCACCTGTGCGTTCAGGGCGGAGATGGGTGCTGGTCCGGTGTGACTCTCTGCTTTCAGGCAAGTCAACCCCAAGATGGCGTGACACTGTCGTATCCGGGATATGGAATAGCTCCTTGGGAGCTGGGGGGGTGCAGTTGATGTGGAGCAAGACGCAGCAGCAGAAGAGGACTCAGCCGAGGAGGTTGGAGAAGAGGATGGACTAGGAGGAGTAAAGGAGGTGGCAGCAGGCCTGCCTGCAAGTCGTGGCGGTGTCACCAACTCCTCTGCAGAGCCACTCATTCCATGCTTGGCAGCCGTCAGCAGGTTTACCCAATGCGCAGTGTACGTGATATGCCTGCCCTGACCGTGCTTTGCAGACCAGGTATCAGTGGTCAGATGGACCCTTGCCCCAACACTGTGTGCCAGACATGCCATGACTTCTTTTTCCACAATAGAGTACAGGTTGGGGATCGCCTTTTGTGAGAAAAAAATTCGGCCGGGTACCTTCCACTGCCATGTCCCAATAGCTAAAAATGTTTTGAAGGCCTCAGACTCTACCAGCTTGTATGGTAAAAGCTGGCGGGCTAAGAGTTCCGACAAGCCAGCTGTCAGACGCCGGGCAAGGGGGTGACTCTGTGACATTGGCTTCTTACGCTCAAACATTTCCTTGACAGACACCTGACTGTGGGCAGATGAGCAGGAACTGCTGAAGGTGAGAGGCGGAGTGGCGGGTGGTTGAGAGGGGGCAAGGAGGACAGCAGTGGTTGACGTGGCTGAAGATGCTGGACCAGGAGGAGGATGGTGGCTTTGAGTTTGTGTGCTGCTTGTACTCATCATGTGTTGATCCCATAGGCGTTTGTGATGTGAGATCATGTGCCTTCGCAAAGCAGTTGTACCTAGGTGGGTGTTGGACTTCCCACGACTCGGTTTCTTTTGGCACAGGTTGCAAATGGCATCGCGGTTATCAGAGGCAGTCACACAAAAAAAAATGCCACACTGCTGAGCTTTGCAATGACGGCATTCTGGTGGTGGCAACAGCATGAGTTGATTGGCGTGCTGTCTGGCTGACCCCGGGTGCCGATACATGCTGTCTGACTGTGCCACTAGCTCCTTGCGACGACCTCCCCCTGCTTCCAACTAGTCTCCTCCTCCTCTCTGTCTCTTCATCTGAACTTTCCCACTGTTCTGCTTCTCTTTGAGCGAGCACCCACATGACATCCACGGAAACATCGTCATCATCAATCGCTTCACTTGTATCTGACAACTCAGCAAAGGAAGCAGCAGCGAGTACAACATCATCATCATCACATCGTACGTCCATGTGTGTAATGCTGCCTGACTGAGACTTATCCCTGTTATCTACATCCTCTGGCAATAATGGTTGCGCATCACTCATTTCTTCCAACTGATGTGTAAATAACTCCTCTGACACATCAAGTGAAGCGGCTGCGGTGCTAGTGTTGGTGGTGGCGACAGGGGGGCGAGTGGTAACTTGAGAGGTGCCCGAAGCTGAGCTGGAGGTGGATGGTGCGTCAAGGTTCCGAGCAGGAGCTGTAAAAGATTGGGTGTCCTGTGTTAGCCAGTCAACTATGTCCTCAGAACTTTTCGAGTTCAGGGTACGTGGCCTCTGAACACTGGGCATTATTATAGGGCCAAAGGAAATCACAGAACCATGACCACGATGGCCCCTGCGGGGTGGCCTGCCTCTGTCTGTCATTTTTTTTTAGATTAGTGGTACTATGCGTGCAAGGTTCTGTGCCACCCGATATGAGTGGTGGGCAGTGGGCACAGTACACTCTGTGGGCCTGACACACACTGGCAGAAAACTGCAATTATATTACAGAGAAAAAATTGTTTTACTGTTTTAACTGCAAGCTACTGTGCCACCAGATATGAGTGGTGGGCACTGGCAGTGGGCACAGTACACTCTGTGGGCCTGACACACACTGGCAGGCAACTGCAATTATATTACAGAGAAAAAATTGTTTTACTGTTTTAAATGCAAGCTACTGTGCCACCAGATATGAGTGGTGGGCACTAGCAGTGGGCACAGTACATTCTGTGGGCCTGACACACACTGGCAGGCAACTGCAATTATATTACAGAGAAAAAATTGTTTTACTGTTTTAAATGCAAGCTACTGTGCCACCAGATATGAGTGGTGGGCACTGGCAGTGGGCACAGTACACTCTGTGGGCCTGACACACACTGGCAGGCAACTGCAATTATATTACAGAGAAAAAATTGTTTTACTGTTTTAAATGCAAGCTACTGTGCCACCAGATATGAGTGGTGGGCACTAGCAGTGGGCACAGTACATTCTGTGGGCCTGACACACACTGGCAGGCAACTGCAATTATATCACAGAGAATTTTTTTTTTACTGTTTTAAATGCAAGCTACTGTGCCACCAGATATGAGTGGTGGGCACTGGCAGTAGTGGGCACAGTACACTCTGTGGGCCTGACACACACTGGCAGGCCAGACAACTGCAATTATATTACAGAGAAAAATTGTTTTACTGTTTTAAATGCAAGCTACTGTGCCACCAGATATGAGTGGTGGGCACTGGCAGTGGGCACAGTACACTCTGTGGGCCTGACACACACTGGCAGGCCAGGCAACTGCAATTATATAACAGAGAAAAAATTGTTTTACTGTTTTAAATGCAAGCTACTGTGCCACCAGATATGAGTGGTGGGCACTGGCAGTGGGCACAGTACACTCTGTGGGCCTGACACACACTGGCAGGCAACTGCAATTATATTACAGAGAAAAAAATGTTTTACTGTTTTAAATGCAAGCTACTGTGCCACCAGATATGAGTGGTGGGCACTGGCAGTGGGCACAGTACACTTTGTAGGCCTGACACACAATGGCAGGCCAGGCAACTGCAATTATATTACAGAGATTTTTTTTTTTACTGTTTTAAATGCAAGCTACTGTGCCACCAGATATGAGTGGTGGGCACTGGCAGTGAGCACAGTACACTCTGTGGGCCTGACACACACTGGCAGGCAACTGCAATTATATTACAGAGAAAAAATTGTTTTACTGTTTTAAATGCAAGCTACTGTGCCACCAGATATGAGTGGTGGGCACTGGCAGTGGGCACAGTACACTCTGTGGGCCTGACACACACTGGCAGGCAACTGCAATTATATTACAGAGAAAAAATTGTTTTACTGTTTTAAATGCAAGCTACTGTGCCACCAGATATGAGTGGTGGGCACTAGCAGTGGGCAGTACACTCTGTAGGCCTGACACACGCTGGCAGGCAACTGCAATTATATTACAGAGAAAGAAAAAAAAAAAAGCAGACTGATGTACTAGCCCTAAAAAGGGCTTTTTAAGGTGCTGTCAGGATGCTGTCCTTACAGCAGATCAGATGAGTCGTTGAGGACTGCAGTGGACACAGAATACACTGGCCTAACTATCGATTTCCCTATTAATACAGCAGCAGCAGCACTGTCCCTGCTCTCACTAACACTGCAGTTTCAGAATGAATCTAAGATGGATGCTGTCCTTGCTTTTTGATAGGAGGCGGGAGGGTCTGGGAGGGAGGGTATGCTGCTGATTGGCTGGAATGTTTCTGCTGACTGAGGTACACGGTCAAAGTTTGCTCAATGATGACGAATAGGGGGCAGACCGAACATCGCATATGTTAGCCCGCCGCGGCGAACAAGCGATGTTCGCCGGGAACTGTTCGCCGGCGAATAGTTCGGGACATCTCTACCCGCCACCCGTGATCACCATGGTAGGCGCATAAAAGAACATCGAAAGTTGATAGAGCAGATATCAAATTGGATCGTGAACATCACGGGGACGTGCAACATGGTGGGGCAATAAGTGTGCACACGCCTACACGAACTGACTGACAGGGGTCAGCCCCTGCAACTTCTGGTTCTCCAAATTGAGCACATGGCCTGAGCTTGCCCTTTACCACTTGAAGGTGCTGGCCTGCCCTGCAGACAGTGTATTGTCTGAACGTGTGTTTAGCACGACTGGAGGGGGTGTAGAGGGAAGTCAGATGGGCGTATGTATATGGATATACATACGCCTTTATATGGCCAATAGGGATATATATTTCCTGTATGGCCGTGTATATATTGGCTCTGTATGGCAAGTGGGGACATATGTATGTCCCCTGTATGTGATGCCCCAGGTATATGCGAGTGTATGTGTGTATGTGGATACATCTGTGGATATATATATATATATATATATATATATATGTATATATAAAAATATATATACAGTACACACCTTCTCATTCAAAGAGTTTTCTTTATTTTCATGACTATGAAAATTGTAGATTCACACTGAAGGCATCAAAACTATGAATTAACACATGTGGAATTATATACATAACAAACAAGTGTGAAACAACTGAAAATATGTCATATTCTAGGTTCTTCAAAGTAGCCACCTTTTGCTTTGATTACTGCTTTGCACACTCTTGGCATTCTCTTGATGAGCTTCAAGAGGTAGTCCCCTGAAATGGTTTTCACTTCACAGGTGTGCCCTGTCAGGTTTAATAAGTGGGATTTCTTGCCTTATTAATGGGGTTGGGACCATCAGTTGCGTTGAGGAGAAGTCAGGTGGATACACAGCTGATAGTCCTACTGAATAGACTGTTAGAATTTGTATTATGGTAAGAAAAAAGCAGCTAAGTAAAGAAAAATGAGTGGCCATCATTACTTTAAGAAATGAAGGTCAGTCAGTCAGCCGAAAAATTGGGAAAACTTTGAAAGTAAGGGCTATTTGACCATGAAGGAGAGTGATGGGGTGCTGCGCCAGATGACCTGGCCTCCACAGTCACCGGACCTGAACCCAATCGAGATGGTTTGGGGTGAGCTGGACCGCAGAGTGAAGGCAAAAGGGCCAACAAGTGCTAAGCATCTCTGGGAACTCCTTCAAGACTGTTGGAAGACCATTTCAGGGGACTACCTCTTGAAGCTCATCAAGAGAATGCCAAGAGTGTGCAAAGCAGTAATCAAAGCAAAAGGTGGCTACTTTGAAGAACCTAGAATATGACATATTTTCAGTTGTTCCACACTTGTTTGTTATGTATATAATTCCACGTGTTAATTGAATGATTTTCCTAAAATATGACGTAAAGTCATGATTTTATGAAAGACACGGAGGCGAGTATTGCTTAACCCTTTCTTTACTTTACACAATAGCAGCAAAGAATTAAACAACAAAATCCACCAATGGGCATACAGCCCTCCCCCTAGTCACAGTATAAAGGGAACATCCCATAAGTCCTTCCTCCTCTTTCTTTGTCTTTATAACTTCACCAACGAACCAAACTGTAACCGGAACCAGGAGAACTCTAACCGGAAGACCAACATGTCTTGAACCACCGACTTGCGGAAAAAACGGCAAACAGAAATTGAAGAAGATCCTCTCCATTCCTCAACGAATCTGATGAGATCAACCTTAAAAAGAGATAGAAAAACAAACAGATAATCTCCAGCAACGTCAAAGCGTTAATCCTATTGATGTGACATAGCGTCAGACAAGGTAAGAAAAGTTAATAATTCAACAATATCCACAATCGTCATAAATAACAATAATGACAGAAAACATTTATAAAAGAAATATATACATAGCAAATAAACCCCAGGGAGGGACAATACATGGGAGGGGCAATACTCGCCTCCGTGTCTTTCATAAAATCATGACTTTACGTCATATTTTAGGAAAATCATTCAATTTTATTTCAAGACACGGAGGCTTCATATTGCTAGTTTAAAGTCGATTCACAATAGAAGCGAAAACATGTGAATCTGGCCTAAAATAAAATTCCCTAAACGTGGAGACACGCGACCAGTCTGCCAGCTTCATGACGTCCTCAAGGCGCGCACCGGACAGAGTTAATGAAGTTGCGGAAGCGCCGCGAACAGAATGTGCCGTAAAAATGGAAGTATCTATACCAGAGAGAGACAAAATCCACTTCACCCAACGCGACAGAGTTACCGCGGCAACCGGAGCAAAGGGCCTACGGAAAGAAATAAACAACTGGGAAGCAGAGGATGACCTTAAAGACCGAGTTCTGGACTCGTACTCCTTCAGACATGTAACTGGACAGACCGCCACAGCAGAAGGAAAAGAGGGATAAGATACCGAAGTGATATTTGTTTTTGTACGTCGGGAAATATTGAATGTTACCCCTTCAGGAGTAAAGGACCGGGCGTCATGATCTAATGCCCGGACGTCCGAAACCCTTTTACAAGAGATTAGGCAAAAAAGAGTAACCAATTTAGCCGATAACTGGCGCAGGGATAAATCTTCATTGGAATGCCAAGATGACAGGAAAGATAAAACGGACGACACGTCCCACGAGCTAGAAAACCGAGGCCTGGGAGGACGCGCAAAACGGGAACCCTTAAGTAACCGGCACACCAAAGGGTGACGTCCCGCAGAACAACCGTCAAAGCCCCTATGTCCGGAAGAAATAGCCGATCGAAAAACATTTATAGTCCGATAAGCTTTACCTTCTTCATAAAGAGAACTAAGAAATTGAACCAGATTGCCTACAGCGGCCGTAGTGGGATCCAAGTTCCGAAGGCTGCACCAACCAGCCCAGGATCGCCAAGCTGTCCGATAGGCTCTTCTGGTCCCTGGGGCCCATGCGCTCTCCAATAGGAAAATAGCTGTCTCCGAAAGTCCCTCGGTCTGCCAGGACAACCCGACACTCTGCACGCCAGAAGACGTAGGGACCCCTCCAGTACCAGCGGATGAGGATGGTTCAGCGGATCCAGCAGTAGCGATGACCGGAGAGGAAGTAACCTGGGGATCTCCACCAGAATTTCCAACAGTTGCGGAAACCACGACTGTGTGCTCCAGAAAGGAAGGATCAGCACCAGCTCCGAAGATTGAAGACGTATCTTGGCCAAAGTCCGAGGAATCATCGAGAACGGTGGAAATGCATACATCACGTCCTCCGACCAATGTTGGAGAAAAGCATCCACTGCCTCCGCGGACCGGTCCGGTCTCCAACTGAAGTATCTGGGCAGTTGGGCGTTCCAGCGTGATGCAAAGAGGTCGATCGAAAACGGGCCCCAGAGAGATTCGATGATAGAAAATATCTCCATGTCTAACCTCCAGTCGCTGGCGTCTGAGATGTAGCGAGAGTTCCAATCGGCCAGCGTGTTGTGTAGTCCCGGCAGGTACTCCGCCACTACCGAAACTCCATTGGACAGGCAATAATCCCAGAACTCCTTGGCCAGGTGTGTCAACATCCTCGAACGGGTACCTCCCATGGAATTGATGTACCGGACTGCTGAGATATTGTCCATGCGAAGGCGAATACAGGCCTTGGCCCTCCCACCGGTGAAGCTGCGGATGGCAAAAGAACCCGCCAGAAGCTCCAGAGCATTGATGTGCAAGTGGGACTCTACTGTGGACCAAGGACCTCCTGTGGAAACACCCTCGCAATGGGCACCCCAACCGTGAAGGCTGGCGTCCGACTCTATCACCATATCCGGGTGAGGGCCGAAGAGGGCCCTGCCATTCCAGGCAGAGAGGTTGGCAATCCACCATTCCAACTCGTCTCTCGTTTCCTGATCTAGAGAGATCAGGTCCGCATAAGAAGCACCGGCATGCAGGTGCGCGATTTTGAGGCGCTGCAGGGCCCGATAATGGAGGGGAGCCGGAAAGATAGCCTGAATGGAGGATGACAGTAGACCTATCACTCTGGCCAAATGACGTAGAGACATCTGCGGGAGGGATAGAGTGCGACGCAACTCCTTGCGGATCGAACGCACCTTCGAATTGGGAAGACTGAGGGTCAAGGACAGAGAGTCCAGTTGGAATCCGAGAAACTCCATGGACTGAGAAGGAATTAGGCAAGACTTCTCTCGGTTGATAATGAAGCCCAGAGCTGAAAGAAGATGAATTGACATCTGCAGGTGGGACAGCAGAGAGGGACGGTCCTCCGCCATAATCAGAATATCGTCCAGATAGATTATGAGTCTCACCCCCCGATAGCGGAGCCATGCCACTACCGGACGCATCAGTTTGGTGAAACACCAGGGGGCGGACGAGAGACCGAAGGGGAGGCACGAGAAGCGCCAAACCGTCCCCTGCCAATGGAAACGTAGCAGATCCCTGGAAGGAGGAGAAATCGGAACCGTCAAGTAAGCATCTTTGAGATCTAACTTGGCCATCCAGTCCCCGGGCAGTAGCATGTCCCTTAGAAGATGGATGCCCTCCATCTTGAAATGTCTGTACCTGACGAATACATTCAGTGCCTTGAGATTGATAACGGGACGGAACTGGCCTCCTTTTTTCTCCACCAGAAAAATACTGCTGATTACCCCTTCGTGATCGAGAGGGGCCGGTTCTACTGCCCCCTTGAGATACAAAGCCCGTAGCTCCACATTTATAAGGTTTTGGGATTTCTGTGAACGGACTGTGGGATACAGTGGGGATGGAAGCATCGGCGGAGCGACTAGCTCTATGTGGAACCCCTGAACCGTGGACAATACCCAGGGGTCGTTGGTAATGAGCGCCCAAGCATGAATAAAATGTTGGAGTCTGCCCCCTACACAGTTTTCCGAAAAAGGAAGAAGGGGAGGTAGACTTACCGAATGGGCGTCTGAGGTTTGGGTTTCCTCTGTAAGGTCTTCCCCGTCCGGAAGCACCACGGGAAGGGAAGAAGGACGGTTGATGTCTCTGTTCATGGGTAGGCGGTCGGTATGACGAGAAGGAGCCTCGACCCGAACCTCGGGTCTGGAAAGAGGAACGGCCGGACAGGCGGCCCCTGATACTGCCGGCCCTGGTGGAAACCCTACCACTGAAAACCCTTCGCATCGATGTTTGGGCTTTATCCAATGCGGTAAAGGTCCCTACGAACTTTCCTAGTTCCTTAATAAAGGGATCCCCAAAGAGGAAACCCTGGGCATCCTTGCCGGACTCCGACAAAGCCATATTGGTCAATTTTGGCTCAATTTTTAACAAAATGGCTTTACGCCGTTCAATACTGAGGGAGGTGTTTGCATTACCTGCCATGCAAATGGCTCTTTGGGCCCAACCACGGAGTTCGTCCGGGTCGACCATTTGGCCTTCAGCCTTGGCGGATTCCGCCAAATCAAAAATCTTTGTTAAGGGCCCCATAATATCAAGTAGCTTGTCCTGGCAAGCTTTTAGGGCCGAGTCTAGGCCTCTTTTGGGGCTAAATCCTGTTTTGGACAGGAATTGGACCATCTTTGGGTCCACGACCGGCGTTTCGCATACCTTATTGGGTATCGCTGGGCGAGGGCATTCTGCCCGGAGCTTGTTCCGTGCCTCCTTGCTGAGGGGCTTACGGACCATAGACTCTAAGTAATTAGAGATGTGGGGGGCTGGAAGCCACTCTGCGGACCTGGGGTGGTGTAAGGAGTCCGGGTCAAAAAGAGCCTCCCCTGCCGGATCCATAAGGGAAACGGAATGGGTCGGGTCCGCCGGGTCGACCTCTACCGGTCGCCGAGGCAAGGATGAAAAGGAGACAGATGTCCCCTGAGCAGGTGACACATCATCATCAAATTCCTCTGAATCATTATAGGATTCAATCAAAGCCTCCTCCTCAGATTCACCGTTGGAATCAGAATCTAGCTCGGGGTGGGACCGAGCAGACTTCCAATGCCGTGCTTTTTCTGCCTGGCGCGGACAGGCTCTTTTGCGCGGCCGAGGCGCGCTGTCATTGGATGGAACCAGGCCATCAGTCATAACAGTTCTGGAGGCATTAGGGGCCGGTATAGGCATGGGATTAGGGGCCACCGAAGATGAGGTATTGGCTATTAGGACCTGGGATATAGAGTGTGTTAACACTGATGACATAGAGCCCATGGCAGAGATAATGGCCTCAGAGATGGATCTCTGCAGAGTCAGGGCCTGCGGGTCAGATGGTACCGGAGTAGCTACCCCTGTACATGGGATAATCCCCATGTTCTGTGGGAGACCAGGTGAGTCCCCATGAGAGGGGGTCCCAAGGGCCGCAGGTGGAGCCTTCTGGGCTGACATAATTCTGCACAGTAAACAGGGGATAATGGTCCAGGGAAAAACTACCTGAAACTAACTAAAATAACCTAACCAAAGGGGCTGACCAGGAGAATGCTCAGAGTTAGTCACCCTGTAGCAGGAGGAGCCGCCGTTCCGGACTGCTGAAGGAGAGGAGAGACCGCAAGCCGAAAGAATGCAGCAGTGCGGCTCACCTCAGAAGACGTCCGAAATCCCGCTTAAAGTAACGCGAGATCTCGGACGTAGCAGCCGGAGTGGCGGGAACGAGCGGTAGGAGAAGAAGAGATGGCGGCCGAGATCCCGCGAGACGCCGCGAGATCTCGGACGCGACAGAGCGGCGGAGGATAAGGTAACCGCCGGTATAGAGTAAAGGAGGAAACACACCGAAATTAGTCACAACAAACCCCCCGATCCTAAGGGGAGGGAAAGGAGGGGGGAAAAAGGGGGGGGAAACAGATCGGAGCCTGTAAGGAAAAATGGCAAGACAAAAACCTGCGCAGCAAACAGTCAGGACAGACAATAAACCATAAGGGGCAATAAATCACCCTATAATGTAATAACCAGTAGAATTATATATATAACCGTAATACCACCACCCCTGCAAGCAGGAGGGTGGAATACTTATCTTGTGCAGCAGCAAAGAAAGAGGAGGAAGGACTTATGGGATGTTCCCTTTATACTGTGACTAGGGGGAGGGCTGTATGCCCATTGGTGGATTTTGTTGTTTAATTCTTTGCTGCTATTGTGTAAAGTAAAGAAAGGGTTAAGCAATATGAAGCCTCCGTGTCTTGAAATAAAATTCATAGTTTTGATGCCTTCATAGTCATGAAAATAAAGAAAACTCTTTGAATGAGAAGGTGTGTCCAAACTTTTGGTCTGTACTGTATATGTAGAGGGAAGTGGTATAATTGTGCATACGTGTGTATATGTATATATATGTCTAATATATATATATATATATATATATATATATATATATATATATATATATTTTGGCCCTGTATGGCCAGAGGGGGGAAGGTCATAGTGTTATGTGTGTATATGTGGATATGTCTGTATGCCCCTGTATTTACACACATGTCCATATATACTTACATTAGAGTTGGGTATATATAATATACACTGACCTAAAGAATTATTAGGAACACCTGTTCTATTTCTCATTAATGCAATTATCTAGTCAACCAATCACATGGCAGTTGCTTCAATGCATTTAGGGGTGTGGTCCTGGTCAAGACAATCTCCTGAACTCCAAACTGAATGTCAGAATGGGAAAGAAAGGTGATTTAAGCAATTTTGAGCGTGGCATGGTTGTTGGTGCCAGACGGGCCGGTCTGAGTATTTCACATTCTGCTCAGTTATTGGGATTTTCACGCACAACCATTTCTAGGGTTTACAAAGAATCGTGTGAAAAGGGAAAAACATCCAGTATGCGGCAGTCCTGTGGGCAAAAATGCCTTGTGGATGCTAGAGGTCAGAGAAGAATGGGCCGACTGATTCAAGCTGATAGAAGAGCAACATTGACTGAAATAACCACTCGTTACAACCAAGGTATGCAGCAAAGCATTTGTGAAGCCACAACACGCACAACCTTGAGGCAGATGGGCTACAACAGCAGAAGACCACACCGGGTACCACTCATCTCCACTACAAATAGGAAAAAGAGGCTACAATTTGCACAAGCTCACCAAAATTGGACTGTTGAAGACTGGAAAAATGTTGCCTGGTCTGATGAGTCTCGATTTCTGTTGAGACATTCAAATGGTAGAGTCCGAATTTGGCGTAAACAGAATGAGAACATGTATCCATCCTCTGATGGCTACTTCCAGCAGGATAATGCCCCATGTCACAAAGCTCGAATCATTTCAAATTGGTTTCTTGAACATGACAATGAGTTCACTGTACTAAAATGGCCCCCACAGTCACCAGATCTCAACCCAATAGAGCATCTTTGGGATGTGGTGGAACGGGAGCTTCGTGCCCTGGATGTGCATCCCTCAAATCTCCATCAACTAGAAGATGCTATCCTATCAATATGGGCCAACATTTCTAAAGAATGCTATCAGCACCTTGTTGAATCAATGCCACGTAGAATTAAGGCAGTTCTGAAGGCAAAAGGGGGTCCAACACCTTATTAGTATGGTGTTCCTAATAATTCTTTAGGTGAGTGTATATACAGTCAGGTCCATAAATATTGGGACATCAACACAATTGTCCGCTTAAATTTGAGGGTATTTACATGCAAATCAGGTGAACGGTGTAGGAATTACTACAGTTTGCATATGTGCCTCCCACTTGCTAAGGAACCAGAAGTAATGGGACTATTGGCTTGTCAGCTGTTCCATAGCCCGGTGTGTGTTATTCCCTCATTATGCCAATTACAATGAGCAGGTAAAAGGTCCAGAATTCATTTCAAGTGTGCTATTTGCATTTGGAATCTGTTGCGGTCAACTCTCAAGATGAGATCCAAAGAGCTGTCACTATAAATGAAGCAAGCCATCATTAGGCTGAAAAAAAACAAAACAAACCCATCAGAGAGATAGCAAAAACATTAGGCATGGCCAAAACAACTGTTTGGAACATTCTTGAAAAGAAGGAATGCACCGGTGAGCTCAGCAACACCAAAAGACCCGGAAGACTACGGAAAACATCTGTGGTGGATGACCGAAGAATTCTTTCCCTGGTGAAGAAAACACCCTTCACAACAGTTGGCCAGATTCAAGAACACTCTCCAGGAGGTAGGTGTATGTATGTCAAAGTCAACAATCAAGAGAAGACTTCACCATAGTGAATACAGAAGGTTCACCACAAGATGTAAACCATTGGTGAGCCTCAAAAACAGGAAGGCCAGATTAGAGTTTGCCAAACGACATCTAAAAAAGCCTTCACAGTTCTGGAACAACAACCTATGGACAGATAAGACCAAGATTAACTTGTACCAGAGTGATGGGAAGAGAAAAGTATGGAGAAGGAAAGGAATTGCTCATGATCCTAAGCATACCACCTCATCAGTGAAGCATGGTGGTGGTAGTGTCATGGCGTGGGCATGTATGGCTGCCAGTGGATCTGGTTCTCTTGTATTTATTGATGATGTGACTGCTTACAAAAGCAGCAGGATAAATTCTGAAGTGTTTCGGGCAATATTATCTGCTCATATTCAACCAAATGCTTCAGAACTCATTGGACGGCGCTTCACAGTGCAGATGGACAATGACCCAAAGCATACTGCAAAAGCAACCAAAGAGGGAAAAAAGTGGAATGTTATGCAATGGCCAAGCCAATCACCTGACCTGAATCCGATTGAGCATGCATTTCACTTGCTGAAGATAAAACTGAAGGGAAAATGCCCCAAGAACAAACAGGAACTGAAGACAGTTGCAGTAGAGGCCTGGCAGAGCATCACCAGGGATGAAACCCAGCGTCTGGTGATGTCTATGCGTTCCAGACTTCAGGCTGTAATTGACTGCAAAGGATTTGCAACAAAGTATTAAAAAGTGAAAGTATGATTATTATTCTGTCCCATTACTATTGGTTCCTTAACAAGTGGGGGGCACATATGCAAACTGTTGTAATTCTTACACCGTTCACCTGATTGGATGTAAATGCCCTCAAATTAAAGCTGACAGTCTGCAGCTAAAGCACATCTTGTTAGTTTCATTTCAAACCATTGTGGTGGTGTATAGAGCCCAAAATGTTAGAATTGTGTTGATGTCCCAATATTTATTGACCTGACTGTAGATATGCCCCAATTGTCTTAGATGTACTCATACATGTGGCCAGTTATGTCCCCCCCCCCCCACGCCTCCTCCTGCATACCTGCGGGTGATGGCACCAGATGGCTAGATTGTCCAGCTTCTGGTCACTTCAGAAGATCAATAGATCCTTTTGAAACATCCCCAGCAGGGCTCCCCACCTTCTGTTTAAGGGACTGATTATGACATGGGTGTGTGTGTGGTGCCATGGTGTCTTTGGCTGTACAGATTCTGAGCCTCAGGGGGCCAGTCAGTTATCTGCTGCAGTCTGAGTGCATGCATTCCGTCACACGCACACGATGATGTCATATCCCTGCTCCTTGGATGGGGGAAGGGGGGGAGTGAGGGTGACTTATATATCAGTCCAAGACAAATGGAAGATCTGTTGGAACTGAACTACAAGGAGAGACACATGGGAGAGAGCAGCTTCATGACGTGCCCCTGGAGAAGGCCTAGTAACCCTGAAAGGGCTAAGTATACCTCTGCAGCAGTAACCCTTTCACTGCTGCCCTGATTAACCCCTACCTGTCTAGCCCCTACCTACCCCTCACATCCCCCCTATATCCCCAACAATAGTAACCCCTTCCCTGCCACCAACACATCAATCCCTATCCCTGCAGGCCCTGTCCTACATTACATCTTTTACCCCTGCTGCTGACCTCCTGCAGCATTAATCTCAGCCCTGTCTGCCTCTGCCCATATCCTTAACTCCTGCATTCCCGGTGTGCAGCCCCAGCATACCCTTGCTGGCCTGTAATATCCTGGTCCCCTGTAATAGCCCCAATACCCCTGACCCAGGTAACCCTGGGTTTACCCCTTTATGTCCATCATCCCCTGCACTGTGATTATCCCTACATTGCAGTGATTGTGTGGTTTACAGCCCAGCTTTAACCCTTGCAATGCTGGGCTGTATTAACCATGTATTCCCTAAACCTGTACCCCTGCCTATATTTACCCTTACAACCTTGTGTCCGTGGCCTGCATTCACCCCTGCAGTGCCACCGTTCCCTGTAGGGATAGTTTTTAGTCCAGGTTGGGTGGGCTGCTAATGTATGTGTGTGTGTACTGTATAGTTAGTTTGTGGGTGGAACTTGGGATTGAATAGTATATTCAGTGCTGTATTTATGGTGCTGTATTGTGTGTATTGTGCATTGTAAGTTGATAAATATATTGTATTATTTGTATTATACCTATCGTGCTACGTGTGTTTATTAGCGGTGGCTAGCTCAGTTAGGCGCTTGCTGCTAGTTTAGTGATTAGCGTAAGGCAAGGTGAAAGTGTTATTAATATAAAGGTATAAATAGGCGGAGTCATCGGTAGACGGCTCCTTCTATTTATGAATATTAATTATTGATATTTGTATAAATATTGGTAATTAATATTCCCACTTTACAGGGGGATATCACAGGTTATAGTTCCCAATGTTTTGGGGTGTACCCTAATTTTAAAAAATAAAA
The DNA here is from genome assembly GCF_905171765.1 of Bufo bufo. Lineage (NCBI taxonomy): Eukaryota > Metazoa > Chordata > Amphibia > Anura > Bufonidae > Bufo > Bufo bufo. The sequence goes on from NC_053394.1 coordinate 222,539,537, forward strand.
ATAAATTTAAAACCAAAAAGCAGTGTAGGCTACCTCCTCCTCCACCGCCGCTTCCACATACACCGCCACATCCACACCCTCCTCAACCTCCTATTCCATATGGACCTCATCCTCCTAGTTCAAGATTATTATTTATTTATTTTTTACGTATTTTATGTAATTTTTAAGTCATTTACCTATCCACATTTGTTTGAAGAGCACTTGCCATGCTCTTAACCACATTTTGATGCTTTTGCAGCCCTCTAGCCCTTTCCACTACATTTTTACAGCCATTTTAGTGCTCAAAAGTTCGGGTCCCCATTGACTTCGGGTCCCGAACTCAAACTTTTTTGTGAAGTTCAGCCGAACCCATCAAACCCGAACATCCAGGTGTCTGCTCAACTCTACTTGTGATGATGTGGCTGGAGGTACATTAGGCGGTTACTGGATACAAATTTTACTGTCGGCCAGTACAGGCCCCAAAAATTAGGAATTCCCCTGACGGAAAAGGTCTTTTATGCCGCTGTATATACATAAGACAAGGACCATTCTTTGTCCTGGCTTGTGGCGGATATGTGTGGGCTGGCATGAGGAAATTCAATTTCACGTGGTCGTCACAGGTGTTGAATTTCTCAGAGATCCATGCCTCATTCATTTTTAGAAATGTGTGGTAGTCCACACTGTCGTAAGCTAGGCGAGTGTGCTTCTCCTTCAGTATCCCCCCTGCTGCGCTTAACGTCCTTTCGGACGGGACACTCAACGAGGGGCAAGCCAAGAGTTCCATGAAAAATTGTGCCAGCTCTGGCCACAGGTCAAGCCTGCACACCCAGTAGTCCAGGAGTTCCTCGCTTCTCAGAGCATCCACATCGGCCGTTAACCCGATGTAGTTGGACACCTGTCGGTCTAGGCATTCCCTGAGGCTGGATCCAGAGGGCGGCTGTGGATGGGTTGGCTGAAAGAATGATCTCCAAAGTTGTTCCAAAGTGAACACCACATCTTCAAACTGCCCTCTTCTTGCAGCCGCGGTAGGATTGGTACCCGCACCTGTTTCACTGTGGGTGGAAATTCCTTTGCCAGCGCCCACAACAGAAAAATGCAGCATCTCTTGCAGCAAGGCCTAGAAATGCTTCATTCTGCCAGCCCACTGTGATGCTGGTAACATATCCACCATTTTGTGTTTGTACCGGGGGTCTAAGTACATTCCCACCCAGTACTAGTCCTTGCCCTTTATGCTTTTTATACGGGGGTCCGTATAAAAATTGCACTAAATTGGAAGCAATGGAGCGCCCTTGCTCATCGCCCAGGAGAATGTCGTCCTCGGTCTCCTCCCCCCACCCACGGACAACACCAGGGATCCCCGAAAAGTTTAAAGTCCCCCTCAAAGCCTGCTCTTCTTGCTCCTACTCCTCCCCCCAGCCACCATCCTCCTCTGACTCCTCTTCAGACTCCTGCTGACTTGTCTAAGATGGAGTAGCCCCCCTGGGAATACATTCAGCATTGCGACTTCCTCATCTTCCAGCTCCTGCTCCTCAACAGCTTGATCAATGACACGATGCAATGCACGCTCCAGAAAGAAGGCGTTCGGTACGATGTCACTGATGGCGCCCTGGCTTCGACTGACTAGTTTAGTAATCTCATCAAATGGCTGCAGAAGTCTGCATGCGTCGCGCATGAGCAGCCACTGGCGCGGTGAAAAGAAACCAAGCTCCCCAGAACCTGTCCTGCTGCTGAGTTTGTACAGGTAGTCGTTAATGGCATGTTGCTGCTGGAGCAGCCTATCAAGCATATACAAGGTGGAGTTCCAGCCCATCTGGCTGTCACAAATCAGACGTCTGATGGGCAGGTGGTGTCGCCGCTGAACGTCAGCAAAGCGAGCCGTGGCCCTGTAAGATTATCTAAAATGGCCAGAGATTTTCCTGGCCTGCCGCAAGACGTTCTGGACCCCAGGGTATTTGGCAATGAATCGCTGCACGTGTGCCATGCACGGCACGTGTGTCAGTTTGCCCTGTATCAGCACGCTCAGCAGATTGGCACCGTTGTTGCACACCAATTTACCAACTGTCAAATTGAGCGGGGTTAGCCACTGATCTTCCTGTGACCGCAGAGCTGAAAGCTGTGCAGGACCGGTGTGGCTCTTGGTTTCCAGGCAGAACAGCCGCAGCACAGCATGGCATAGTTTCACCTGGCACGTCAAATAGGTCTTGGGGGGTGCAGAGGAAGAGGCGGTAGCAGTGGAAAAGGAGGAATCAGCCGAAGAGTAGAGGGAGGATGGAGTAGGACGAGAAGAAGAAAACGCAGGCCTGCATGCAATCCGTGGTGGGAACACCAAATCCACACGGGAGCCTCGGGTTGCATCCTTGATGGCCATCAGAAGGTTCACCCAGTGGGCAGTAAAGGTTATGTACCTTCCCTGCCCGTGTTTGCTAGACCACATGCTTGTGGTCAGATGTATCTTTGCACCGACACTGTGTGCCAGAGATATATTCACTTGCCGCTGAACGTGGCCATATAGCTCTGGCATGCCCTTCTTGGAGAAATAATTCCTTCCGGGTACCTTCCATTGTCCACCAGTTTATATGGCAGTAGTTGGCGGGCTAGCAGCTCCGACAATCCAGCGGTCAGCCATTGGGCAAGAGAGCTTTCCGGCGTCATAAACTTTATACGCTCGAACATTTGGGCCTGCATTCTGCCAGATGAACGCGACGACAGCACGGTGGAAGGTAGAGTGGAGGAGAAATGGGAGGAGAGAGGAGAAGAGTCAGGATGTGGAGCACCGGGAGTGTGGCTTTGTGGGTTCTGACAGCATTGCTCCCACTCGGCTTGGTGATGGGAGGCCAGGTGCCTTCTTAAGGCGGTCATCCCTAGGTGAGTTTAGGGCTTACTGCGACTTATGCGTTGACAGCACAGGCTGCAGATGGCAACACTATTGTCAGCAGCTGACACATTAAAAAAGCCCACACTGCGGAGCCATGTGCCGGCATCCTGGGAGCACCAGATATGAGCGTTCATGGTGGATGGCTCGCTCCAGATACATTTGCAGTCTGCTTTTTGCCTCCTGTGTTCTGCAAGCTCTGCCTGTTTCTCCTCCTTCTCCTCCCTCTCTGCTGCTCTGTATCTCCCTCTGAACTCCCCTCCTCTTCCTCTCTTGTGGGCACCCATGTGACGTCCATCACCTTCACCTTCACCTCCACTGACATTTGGGATCTCGGAGTAAGCAGCAACAGTGGGGACCTCTCTCCTTGGGATGATCTGGGTACCGTCGTTAGACTGCTGGGTGGTGGCCGTTGCTTCCTCCTCTTCCTCATCCGATGTCAAGAATGGCTGCGCATCGGTAAGGTCTGGGAATGGATGGGAAAATAATTCCTCTGACTCGAGTGGAGGGGCTATGGTGGTGATGGTGGTGGTGGTGTCTTTGGGAGTGCACATAGAAGAGAGTGTTCCAATAGTGCTTGTCCCTCTATATAACTGCGGTGTCGCAGCAGAACCGCATAAAACTGCTGCACAATACAAATGCACTATATACTTTCTATGTTAGAAAGTATATTATAGGTATATCACACCCCTCAATCAGTTTTTTTTGGGGGGCAACAGGTATATCACACGCGTTGCAATTAGTTTTTCCAATAGCGCTTGTTGTTATTGCAGCAGAACCACACTCAACTGCTGCACTGTCACGGCTCGTCAGACCGCTGGGTGGCTGCCGTTGCTTCCTCCTCTTCCTCATCCGATGTCAAGAATGGCTGCTCATCGGTAAGGTCTGGGAATGGATAGGAAAGTAATTCCTCTGACTCGAGTTGAGGGGCTATGATGGTGGTAGTGGTGTCTTTGGGGGTGCAACATAGCAGAGAGTGAGGAGGGTGCAGATACAGAGGATGAGGAGGGTGTAGAAGCGGAAGGCTGAATGAGCCACTCAACGAACTCTCTGTATAGTTCGGGTTCGTACCGAATTTTGGGGTGTCCGTGACACGGACCCGAACCCGAACATTTTCGTAAAAGTCCGTGTTCGGGTTCGGTATTCGGCGCTTTCTTGGCGCTTTTTGAATGGCTGCAAAGCAGCCAATCAACAAGCGTCATACTACTTGGCCCAAGAGGCCATCACAGCCATGCCTACTATTGGCATGGCTGTGATTGGCCAGTGCAGCATGTGACCCAGCCTCTATTTAAGCGGGAGTCACGTAGCGCCGCACGTCACTCTGCTATGATCAGTGTAGGGAGAGGTTGCAGCTGCGACGTTAGGGCGAGATTAGGCAGATTAACTCCTCCAAAAGACTTCATTCCGTGATCGATCTGCAGCTGTGGATCATTGAAGTGCTATTATTGACTTGCTCACTTTTTTGAGGCTGCCCAGAGCGTTTTTAGATCACTTTTTTTCTGGGGTGATCGGCGGCCATTTTGTGACTTGTGGTGCGCCAGCACAAGCTATCACCAAGTGTATTTAACCATCGATAGTGTGGTTATTTTGTGCTATATCCTACATCAGCTGCAGGCTGAGCCTGTGTCACCGAAGTGCATTTAACCATCAACAGTCTGGTTATTTTTTGGCCATATACTACATCAGCTGCAGGCTGAGCCTGTGTCACCCAAGTGCATTTAACCATCAACAGTTTGATTATTTTTTGGCCATATACTACATCTGGTGCAGGCTGAGCCTGTGTCACCCAAGTGCATTTAACCATCAACAGTGTGGTTATTTTTTGGCCATATATTACATCAGGGGCAAGTTGAGCCTGTCACCCAGGGCCTAAAAAATAGACCTGACATTTCTATTCAACCAAATCTGTACTGTTTTAGCTGGTCAAGTTATTTGTAGTGACCGTAAAAGCACACTTTTTTTTCTGGGTTGAAAAACTATTCCCAAATTTGCCATTCTCAAAATAACTAGTTTCTGGTATTTGAGGCCTACTTGAAATCTATCCCAAAAAGGATATCTTACATTGAAGGTACTGATAGTGTCATTCAGAAAAACCTAAGACACACGCTAGCGTGCAGATAGAAGTCTGATTCTGAGATTAAACCTTAACCTGTCACACAGTGCAAAAAAAAACAGGTCTCCCATTTCTATTCAAGCAAATCTGTACTGTTTTATCTGGTCAAGTTATTTGTAGCGACCGTAAAAGCCCTATTTTTTTTCTGGGTTGAAAAACTATTCCCAAATGTGCCATTCTCAAAATAACTAGTTTCTGGTATTTGAGGCCTACTTGAAATCTATCCCAAAAAGGATATCTTACATTGAAGGTACTGAAAGTGTCATTCAGAAAAACCTAAGACACACGCTAGCGTGCAGATAGAAGTCTGATTCTGAGATTAAACCTTAACCTGTCACGCAGTGCAAAAAAAAAACAGGTCTCACATTTCTATTCAATGGTCTGCCGGGTGTTCACTCCAAGGTCATGGAAGTCACGCCTGCGGCCACCCCGTTCTCCGAGGGATATGTCCTGAAATCCAGCTGAAAGCTGCAGAACATCAGTCGGAGGTCTCTCCACTACTGGCGGGCCTCTCTGGCGCCCTCTTCCCACAAGCAAAGGCTCGGCTGGTGGCTGCTGGGGTCTTTCAATGCGTCTAGGTTCTTGAGCCTCTTGCTCCTGTCCAGGCTGTCCTTGGCTGGGCTGCCCCCTGGCACGTGCTCTTCCGCGGGCTCTGGCTCGTCCACTCATCTTCTATTCCTGAGAGGATATAAACCGCTAATAAGGTCAATCTGCCGCCTAGCAGCTCCGCCGTGGCACAATCACCTCAGAACTCGCACACTGGTGACTTTAGGTATCTTCACTGGTCACTTTGAGCAGAATGATGACATCCAAGTCACGGCACCAAATGTAACCCTCTTTTCCTTGCACCATCTGCGACACCTCCAGCTTTCACACTCACTCGGTCACCAGCTCCTCCAGGCATAAACTCTAAGTGGACTCTAAGGGACGACACTCAGGTCTTCTGTGGTTTAAAGCTTTATTGAGGTGGAGTGCACTTGGCTGGAGCCTGTAATACAACAGGGAAACACTGCCACTATGTGGTATACAGCCAGGTCACCAGCCCACCTATATCATAACAGGCAGTCATTATATTACATTCCCACATACATGTTACAGGATATAACAAAGCATACAGAAAAATGAACAAGAGAAAATCATTTACAAAGATATTGCAGCAGGGTGACCTGGAATACAGCATGTCTTGCAGCCATTTTAGGAAGAACACATGTCTCTTTAACTGTACATCATCTACTCAGCCTAGCATGTGCTGCAGGGTTTAAAGGCTGCTAAAAAAACATACAGTCACCTCTTTACATTCTACAGAACTATTATGGGTATATATTATAACTTTTTACAATAGATAAATGAACTTTAGCTTTAGAGAACTTAGACAGAGATCCTACCTCCTTCAAAGTAAATGTCTGCACTGAGGAGACCAAACCAAGTAGCAGAATACACAGAAGGCTTTCTGGAAGAGTCCACTGCAAAGACTCTGTCTGTTAAAACTTTCCTCAGTTATCTAATAGCACATTTGAAGAGGTTTATTTAGCATGTCCTGACTCTCTGCTAACAGCCTATGAATATATGGAACTATATTTAACAAGTGATCATTGCTGCAGCTCCTGTATATTGGTATGACCCTATTGCAAACCTGCAGACTGGATATTTGGTGAAACTTCATGTGGTTCATATCGACTGTACTACACCACTGACTTGGTGCCTGGGCCTAAATATGTGACAGTGGTCTGTTCCAGTGGTGGGTGACGTGATGCCTGATCTCTGCTATGACATGAAGACAGATTCTGTGCTGACATAAGGCCAGATTCTCTGTTACGGGACCTCTCTCCTCTGCCTGGGCCTAAATGTGTGACAGTGGCCTGTTCCAGTGGTGGGTGACGTGATGCCTGATTCTCTGCTATGACATGAAGACAGATTCTGTGCTGACATAAGGCCAGATTCTCTGTTACAGGACCTCTCTCCTCTGTCTGGGTGCCGGGGCCTAAATGTGTGACAGTGGCCTGTTCCAGTGGTGGGTGACGTGAAGCCTGATTCTCTGCTATGACATGAAGACTGATTCTGCGCTGACATAGGGCCAGATTCTCTGTTACGGGACCTCTCTCCTCTGCCTGGGTGCCTGGGCCTAAATGTGTGACAGTGGCCTGTTCCAGTGGTGGGTGACGTGAAGCCTGATTCTCTGCTATGACATGAAGACTGATTCTGCGCTGACATGAGGCCAGATTCTCTGTTACAGGACCTCTCTCCTCTGTCTGGGTGCCAAAGCCTAAATGTGTGACAGTGGCCTGTTCCAGTGGTGGGTGACGTGAAGCCTGATTCTCTGCTATGACATGAAGACTGATTCTGCGCTGACATAAGGCCAGATTCTCTGTTACAGGACCTCTCTCCTCTGCCTGGGTGCCTGGGCCTAAATGTGTGACAGTGGCCTGTTCCAGTGGTGGGTGACGTGATGCCTGATTCTCTGCTATGACATGAAGACAGATTCTGTGCTGACATAAGGCCAGATTCTCTGTTACAGGACCTCTCTCCTCTGTCTGGGTGCCGGGGCCTAAGTGTGTGACAGTGGCCTGTTCCAGTGGTGGGTGACATGAAGCCTGATTCTCTGCTATGACATGAAGACTGATTCTGTGCTGACATGAAGCCAGATTCTGTGCTATGGCATGAAGAGACTGATTCTGTGCTGACATGAAGCCAGATTCTTTGCTATGGCATGAAGAGACTGATTCTCTGCTGACGTGAAGCCAGATTCTCTGCTATGGGACCTCTGTCCAATTGATATTGGTTCATTTTTATTTTTTTAATTTTTATTTTTATTCATTTCCCTATCCACATTTGTTTGCAGGGGATTTACCTACATGTTGCTGCCTTTTGCAGCCCTCTAGCTCTTTCCTGGGCTGTTTTACAGCCTTTTTAGTGCCCAAAAGTTCGGGTCCCCATTGACTTCAATGGGGTTCGGGTTCGGGACGAAGTTCGGGTCGGGTTCGGATCCCGAACCCGAACATTTCCGGGAAGTTCGGCCGAACTTCTCGAACCCGAACATCCAGGTGTTCGCTCAACTCTACTCATCAGTATTTGGTGGAAACAGGTATATGCAACCCCTTAATCAGCACTTTGTGGAAGCAGGTATATTGCAGGCTTCAATCAATATTTTGTGGAAGCAGGTATATCCAACCCCTTAATCAGTATTTTGCGGAAGCAGATATCTAGCAGGCCTCATTTAATATTTTGTGGAAGTAGGTATATCAATCCCCATAATCAGTATTTTGAGGAAGCAGGTATCTCTCAGGCCTAAATAAGTATTTTGTGGAAGCAGGTATATCAATCCCCTTAATCAGTATTTTGTGGAAGCAGGTATATTGCAGGCCTCAATCAATATTTTGTGGAAGCAGGTATATCAATTCCCTTAATCAGTATTTTTTGGAAGCAGGTATATCACAGCCCTGAATCAGTATTTTGTGGAAGAAGGTATATCAATCCCCTTAATCAGTATTTTGTGGAAGCAGATATATCACACCCCTCAATTATTATTTTTTACCACAACAGTTATATCACAGCAACCTGTTTATTTGTGACAACAGGTATATCACAGCCCTCAATCTGTATTTTGTGGAGGAAGGTATATCACACCCCTCAATCAGTTTTTTTGGGGGCAACAGATATATCACACGCATTGCAAATAGTTGTTCCAATAGCGCTTGTCCCTCTATAGAGCTGCGGTATCGCAGCAGAACCGCACACAACTGCTGCACTGTCACGGGTAATGTGGATAACACCAGATAAACAGAGAGCATAGGATAACAGTGTAGGCCTAGAAGCTAGTGAGGGAGAGATGGTTACTTCCTAGCAATCCCTGAGTCTCTCCCTGATGGTGGAGAGTCGAACACATACACATGTACCTAGACCTTGCTAATATTGTAGTAAACCCTAGATTAGGGAACGGGGAATTAGACTGCCGATACCTTCCACAGTGAAGGGTCCAGCGTCTCCTTGAGACCTAGACTGACACAAACAATACAGAGCACCTTAGCTTGGGAAGAGTGAGAAACAAGGGATCCACAAACAAACAGCAGGTACTCCAGAAGGAAATATCAACCACATGGTGAGAAGTCAGAGGCACACTAAAATAGAGCCTCTAACTAGCAAACGAGCTGAACCTGTGGAGATGTGGGATCCCATCCACAACAACAAACTGAAAGGAAACAGCTAGAACCTGTCAGACTCACGTGCAGCAAGTCTATCTGATCTCCTCAGATCTTTCACAGGGCCGGCAGTGACAGTACCCCCCCCCCCCTTCTACGGGTGACCTCCAGGCACCCAGGCCCGACCTTATGGGTCCTGTGAAAGTCCTTAAGAAGGCAACTGGCACTGACATCATTCGCTGGAACCCACTTTCTTTCCTCTTGTCCGCAAACCTTCCAATGTACGAGGTACTGAAGGGACCCCCGAAGAACATGTGAGTTAATTATTCTGGAGATTTCAAACTCCAGATTACCATCCACCAAGACAGGAGGAGGTGGCAAGGGAGATGGTTTAGCATGTTCAACATAGTTTTTCAACAACTACCTGTGGAATACATTATGGATTTTCCAAGTCTGCGGAAGTTTCGAGACAAAATGCAACAGGATTAACAATGGCAGAGATTATGTAAGGACCAATAAATCTTGGGCCTAACTTCCAGGAGGGTACCTTCAACCTAATGTGGACAACCACACCAAATCACCCACACAACGACCAAACATACGTTTATATCTTTCGCCCATTTTTTTCAAATTGGTTTGAATCTTCCGCTAGATAGATGACAAAGAGGAAGAGAATCTTTCCTCTTCAGGTATACCAGAGGACTCAGTCCCCGAAAAAGTACCAAACTGAGGGTGAAACCCATATGCACCATAAAATGGTGACTTATCAGTGGACTCCTGTCTACGGTTATTTAAAGCAAACAAAATGAAGACCACTCCTCCTGATTCTCGGAGACAAAACACCTCAAATAAGTCTCCAGGTTCTGGTTAGTGCGTTCAGTTTGTCCGTTCGACCGGGGATGGAAAGCCGAAGAGAAGGACAACTGAACTCACAGACGAAAAGAGAATGCCCTCCAGAACCTGAAAACAAAAATGCGTCCCACTATCCGACACCACATCAGAGGGAATGCCATGCAATTTCACAATGCTATCATTAAACACTTGTGCGAGAGTTTTGGCATTAAACAAAGCTAATAAAGGTATAAAATGCGCCATCTTACGGAAACGATCCACCACCACCAAAATCACTGTCTTCCCAGAAGAACTAGGAAGATCAGTGATGAAGTCCATGGACAAATGCATCCAAAGATGGGATGGAATGGGATCGACAAACGAAGAAGAGATTCTGAAGGCCGAGTATGAGTCACCTTGGCACGTGCGCAGGTCTCACAAGGTGCCACATAGCCCTCCACACTTTTACGTAACCTTGGCCAACAGAATCTCCGGGAAATAAGATCCACTGTGCATCTACTCCCAGAGTGTTCTGCAAGGACGGTGTCATGATGTTCCTTGAACACTTTGCGCCGTAGCCCAGAAGGAACAGATAACCTCCCTGGGGGACAGGAATCAGGTGCCTCACCTTGAGCATCCAACACCTTAGCCTCAAGTTCAGGATACAGAGCTGACACCACCACCTCATCAGCCAAAATCGGAGCAGGATCCTCCAAATCTTTCCCCCCAGTGAAGCTACGCGACAAAGCATCCGCCTTGACGTTTTGGCCCCAGGGCGATAAGTGACCACAAAATTAAATCTGGTAAAAAACAATGACCATCTGGCCTGCTTTGGATTAAGACACTTTGCCGATTACAGGTAAGCCAGATTCTCATGATCAGTATATACACTAATGGGATGGATCGCTCCTTCCAACCAATGGCGCCACTCTTCAAAAGACAATTTAATGGCCAGCAACTCTTTATTACCACCAACATAATTTCTTTCAGCAGAAGAGTTTTTTAGAAAAGAAGGGCGCCATTTGCTAGGAGAGGGACCCTGCGACAAAACTGCTCGGACTCCCCCTTCTGGCGCATCCACCTCCACAATGAAAGGTTGAGACACATCAGGTTGCACCAGAATAGGAGCCGCAGTGAAACACTTCTTTATAGTAGAAAAGGCATGCAATGCCTCATGAGACCAGACTGGGAAATCAACACCTTTCTTGGTCAAATCGGTCAAAGGCTTAACTACAGTAGAATAATTCTGGTTACATTTTCTGTAGTAATTGGTAAACCCCAAAAACCGCATCAATGCTTTCTGATTCTCAGGTCGATCCCAGTCCAATACTGCATGGACCTTTTCTGGATCCATACGAAAACCTGAGGAAGAAAGCAGGTAACCCAGGAACTGCGGCTCCTGGACTGCAAACACACATTTTTCCAACTTGGCATATAACTTATTCTCCAGGAGGATCAATAATACTTGTCTTAAATAATCCTGATGAGTCTCCATATCGGGTGAGTAAATTAGTATGTCATAAAGGTATATAACAACAAACCTCCCCACCAAGTGATGAAAAATGTCATTAATAAAGTGCTGAAAGAGCGCCGGAGCATTCATCAACCCAAAAGGCATTACCAAGTTTTCGAAGTGACCCTCAGGTGTATTAAATGCCGTCTTCCATTCATTTTCTTCCCTGATTCTTATCAGATTATAAGCCCCTCTTAAATCCAATTTGGAGAACACCTTGGCTCCGACAATCTGATCAAACAAGTCCGGAATCAAGGGAAGGGGGTATGGATCACTGAAAGTGGTAAGATTGAGCTCACAAAAGTCTAAACATGGTCTAAGGTTCCCATCTTTTTTTTTTCTATGAAAAAGAAGCCTGCAGCCACCGGTGACTTAGAAGGTCTTATATGTCCTTTTGTCAAACTCTCAGCAATATACTCTCGCATAGCTACTCTTTCAGGTTGAGAAAGATCATACAACCGAGACTTTGGCAATTTAGCTCTGGGAATCAAGTTGACCGGACAAGCATACTCTCGGTGAGGGGTTAACACCTGATCTCCACCCTCAGAGAATACATCAGCAAAATCATTAAAAAAGGGGGGTAACACGTTAGTGGATATCAGAGAAAATGATGCACCAAGACAGTTGTCAATACAGAAATCATTCCAATTACTGATCTGTCTTGTTTGCCAATCTATGGTAGGATTATGTCTGGTCAACCATGGTAAACCCAGCACTAGGGAAGCAGGCAGACCCTTCAGAACAAAACAAGAAATGGACTCAAAATGGGAATCACCCACCCTCAAATAAATATCATGCACCATATGAGTCAGACACTTTTGTAAAAGGGGGGCAGAATCAATAGCAAACACAGATATCATCTTGCTTAATGCACTAGTTTTAAAACCATGATTCTGAACGAATTGATAATCCACAAGGTTCACCCCTGCCCCACTGTCAATAAATACTTCCAAATCAATATTTTCTGAGTCTAGCCCCACCATGGCAGGCAGGAGAAATTGTGTACTACAGGCAAACAACAAAATAATTTCTCTGGTTCTCCACCCACACTGCCAAGAGTAAGAGCGCTAAACCCCTTAGTTACAACCCCTTTTTCACCCTGAGTTTTAATATAAGGACATACATTAACACAATGTCCTTTACCGCAAAAGAAACAAAGTCTTCTCAGGACCTTGAGTTTCCTATTATCAGGGCAAGAAGAGATCTGTCCTAATTGAATAGGTTCATCACCTGACACAAACTCTGATGTCTCTGAACCCCTAGGAACAGAAGAGGCAGTCTCTCCATATGATAATGCATCCAGAGTGAGGGGAACCTTGCACCTCTCTCTCAGGCGTCAATCAATCCAAACGGCCAGGGACATAGGGCATCTTTTAGTCTCACAGACAACCCTTGACAGAATTGACTGCGGAGTGCTTGATCATTCCACTTCGAAACAGTCGCCCATTTCCTAAATTCAGAGCAGTATGACTGCAGAACGTTCTCCCTGGCTCAAGCTACACAGCTTAGATTCGGCTAAAGAAACCCGATCTGAATCATCATAAATCAGGCCCAGGGCTCTGAAAAATTCATCCACCGATCGGAGTGATTGAGAGCCGATCGGTAGAGAAAAAGCCCATGACTGATCATCACCTTTTAGCAGAAACATAATAATCTCCACTCTTTGATTTTCATTCCCCGAAGAGAACGGACGCAGACGAAAATACAGTTTGCAAGATTCTCTGAACCGAACAAAATTATCTCTCCCTCCAGAAAACCTATCTGGGAGAGCAACTTTAGGTTCAAGGCTAACCTGGTTCCCACTGACCGAACCAGACGCCAGAGAATTCTGAAACTGAGCAACAGATCCACGGAGGTCAGCTACCTCCAAAGATAATCCCTGCATGCAAACCACCAATGCTTCAACAGTATTCATATCTGCACACAGCAAGGAAAATAATGACGGTGTTGGCGGTTGATAATGTCACGGGGTAATGTGGATGACAGGTACACCAGATAAACAGATAGCATAGGATAACAGTCTAGGCCTAGAAGCTAGTGAGGGAGAGATAGTTACCTCCTAGCAATCCCTGAGTCTCTCCCTGACTCCTGACAGTATGTGCAAGCCCTGTTGGTGGACGAACACATACACTCATACCTAGACCCTGCTAATACTGTAGCAAACCCTAGATTAGGGAACGGGGAATGAGACTCCCGATACCTTTCACAGTGAAGGGGCCAGCGTCTTCCTGAGACCTAGACTGACACAAACAATACAGAGCAAAAGCGGAACTTAGCTTGGGAAGAGTGAGGAACAAGGGATCCACAAACAACCAGCAGGAACTCCAGAAGAAAATATCAACCGCATGGTGAGAAGTCAGAGGCAGACTAAAATAGAGCCTCTAACCAGTAAACGAGCTGAACCTGTGGAGAGGTGGGATCCTGCCCACAACAACAAACTGAAAGTAAACACCTAGAACCTGTCAGACTCACGTGCACCAAGTCTATCTGATCTCCTCAGATCTCTCACAGGGCCGGCAGTGACATGCACAATACAAATGCGCTATATACTTTCTATGTTAGAAAGTATATTATAGGTATATCACACCCCTCAATCAGTTGTTTTGGGGGCACCAGGTATATCACACCCGCTGCAATTAGTTGTTCCAATAGCATTTGTCCCTCTGTATAGTTGCTGTATCGCACACAACTGCTGCACAATTCAAGTGCACTATAATATACTTTCTATGTTAGAAAGTATATTATAAGTATATTACACCCCTTAGTATATCACACGTATCGATAGGACACCTATACAGTCCGTAAAAGGACTTTTGTGCCCCTATTAGCTAGTGTTTGGTGTCCCTAACAGCCTGTTCCTGCTCCACACAGCAACCTCTCCCTTCACTGGCAAAACACTGAATATAAAATGGCGGCCAGATCAGGTTCTGTGATAGGGTGGGGGTGTGTCCAATTTGCTGTCCTTTCCCACCTGATCAAAGTTCGGAGCAATGCAAAAGAATATGGCGCCGGTGCACATCGCCGTATGGTTTGCCACGAAAAGGCGGGCAAACCGCAAGGCCATCTCTACTGGCCTACTGTATTTCATTATAGAAATAAAAAAATATACGCACTTCACTTGTGCACTTATTTGTGGCAAAAGGGTTTAGTGGCCTATTTCAGTACAGAAAGAAAAATATATACGCACTTCACTGGTGCATTTATTTCTGCTAAAGGCATTTACTGGCCTATTTCACTACAAAAAGAAAATATATTCTCAGTTGACTTCTGCAGTTATATGTCTTGAAAGCGTTTACTGGCCTATTTCAGTACAAAAACAAAAATATATTCTCAGTTTGCTTCTGCAGTTATGTGTTGAAAGCGTACAGAAAGAAAAAAATATACACACTTCACTGGTGCACTTTTTTGTGGCAAAAGTGTTTAGTGGCCTATTTCACTATAGAAAGAAAAAAATATACGCACTTCACTGGTGCAGTTATTTGTGGCGAAAGGGTTTAGTGGCCTATTTCAGTACAGAAAGAAAAATATATTCTCAGTTCACGTCGGCGGTGATATGTGTTGAAAGCTTGGCTGGGAGTCAGCAGGGTGGCAGCAGTAAGTCTGGAGGGTGGCAGCAGTGGGAGGTCGGGAGCCAAACATGCCCGGGGTAGACCACCTGCTTTGCAGCAGCCTACCTACCCGGGAAGTAGTGGTGCAGGGGTTCACGGAAGTAGTGGTGGTAGCAGTCAGTCAGTGCGGAGGTTATATGTGTTATTTTGTATTTCAGTACAAAAAGAAAAATATATTCTCAGTTCACTTTGGTGTTTATTTGTGTTTGAAAGCGTTTAGTAGCCTATTTCAGTACAAAAAGAAAAATACATTCTCAGTTCACGTAGGCGGCAGTTATATGTCTTGAAAATATTTAGTGGCCTATTTCAGTACAGAAAGAAACATATTCTCAGTTTACATTGGCGGCGTTTATATGTCTTGAAAGCTTTTAGTAGCCTATTTTAGTACAAAAATAAAAATATATTCTTAATTCACGTCAGCAGTTATGTGTGTTGAAAGTATGGCTAGGAGTCAGCAGGGTGGCAGCAGTGAGGCAGCAGGGTGGGAGGTCGGGAGCCAAAAGTGCCCGGGGCAGACCACCTGCTTCGCAGCAGCCTACCTACCCAGGAAGTAAGGGTGGAGGTGTTCACGGAAGTAGCATCGGTAGCAGTCAGTCAGTGCGATGGTTATATGCGTTATTTTGTATTTCAGTACAAAAAGAAAAATATATTCTTTGTTCACTTCGGCGGTAATTTGTGTTGAAAGCGTTTAGTCGGAAAACCTGTGCTTTCCCTTAGTGCTGGATGCAGTGTTTTTTTACAAAAATAATAACTACTGATGTCCAGAGGACTAATATACACTTATTAATCCAGCACCTATTCCAAGTTACCTAATACTTAACTTTTATTTGTATATTAGTAAAACGAATTGCTACCTTAACTATATCTTAAAATTGCAGTGCGTTACAGTCCTCACTTATCTATTAGAGTGCTATAGTGTTGTGCAGCATCCCCTTAGTGTGGGATACAGGACACTCCTAATCACCACTGATGCTGCTGGCTGCGCGCTGCCAGCATGCTCAACATTCAGTGTGCGATTCCCCTTATGCTGTTTGGGGCTGTAAACTGCACTGTATTAAAACTAGAGCCTCACGCTGCCCCCCAACATGTTTCGCCGTTACCGGCGTCTTCAGGGGTTAGGGCAGAGTGTGCGCGTGTCTCCTCCCGGATGGTTTATAAGACCTTTGTTGATGATGTCATCAATGTGTGTTTCACTTGTGGGCGTGATTGAAACCTCTGATGCGGCTCTGTTAGGTGTATTGCCGGACCTACTTCCTTCCGGTGACTCCTCCCATCCACATTTGACCCGTGATTCGCATGTCATCATCTCAGCGCGCCGCGTCTGTGCTAGGGGCCAGGGTTTCCCACTGCGCATGCCCGTGGACTTAGTTCGCGGCATCTAAGGTACAGCATGGCGCATGCTCAAGAACATAGAAAGTTAGTGGAGCCTGTTTAACTGCGCATGTCCGTCGGTTTCATACATCGGCGCTCCGCTTCCGCCTACTATACTTGCCACGGCGCATGCTCAGGGACTTAGAATTATGTTGAGTCCACCCTATTGTTTTGGTTATGGTTGCGCTTGTCACGGTGGATGCTTGGGGACTTGGTCATCGGCGTTATGGATCCTGCTTTGCTCATCTATCCTGGCCAACCTACTATGTAAGTCAAGACCCCTGTCGTTTTTCCTGCTATGGCCCTATATATTACCTTATATTCACACTCTCCTGATGCTGATCCAATTCCCTTCTATGTTTTTTAGCCCATCCTACGTTGGCACTTCTCACCATACTCATCCCGATACTTTAACCTTCAGGATGGTGATATTGTGGTTCATGTCCCAGTCATCAATGACATTCATCTATTATTTTATATTTTATTTATTTAGTATATGCTCATTGAGAAGTTCTGCCCGGTGGTAGTGGGTTCGCGTTTAATTGTATAGTTTGCCAATCGCAGTCATTATTCTACGGTCTGGTGGGTGGACGTTTATACTGGTGAGCTATGTGTTTCCCAGCCTCCATTGGGTTCGTCCCTCTACCCATACTCACCTCCTAACTTGTACGCTAGATACATAGTGTTGGTGGCCAATCACTATTTGGCCTCTCTCAAAGTCATGTTATAGCCCATCAGTTGCTCTAGGTTTTTGCCTCCCTAGAGGCCCCCTTATTTTTGTTTAATACTATTATTTAATGATTTCTAGGTCTTCCATCCGGTGGGTTGCTCCATTCGCTTTTATATATTTTTCTTCTAACTTGGTACATGTATAATTTGGATTTTAATTTATTTGTTTATCATTTTTTTCTAGGTCGGTTCCTATCTACAGGAAGGACGAGTACGTGAACCCTTCGTTGAGGCCTTTAGGAGCCAGGCTGTCAAGCAGGTAAATCCACTTTGTCTCCTCCTGTTGGAGTTTTTTGTCTATATCTCCTTTTCTTGGGCCTGATTTCACTCTCATCAGTCCCCAGAATTTAAAGTCTGTACTTTTACCTCTGTGTTTCTCTCTCATGTGTCTGGCTAGGCTGGTGTCTTCTCCACTATTGATGCTGCTCAGGTGTCTCGAGATACGTCTTCTTAATTCCTGAGTTGTCTTCCCAACATATAGTTTGGGGCATTCGCATTTGATAACATACACCACTCCTTTTGTTTTGCAATTGATGTAGTCTCTTATTTCATAGTTTTTTCCATTCGTTGGATTTGTGAAAGTTTTTGTCACTTTCATCCGACCGCAAAAAGTACAGTCTCCACATGGATATGATCCCTTGTGGTTCAACCAGGTGGTTTTGGTAGCTGTTCTATTGGATTGATAGTGGCTGTGGACTAACATCTCTCTCAGGTTGCGTCCTCTTCTATATGTTACTGCTGGATATTCTGGTATCACTTGTTTTAGATCAGTGTCAGCTTGCAGAATGTGCCAGTGTCGTCTCAGGATTTGTTGTATGACTCGATGTTCCGTATCATAGGTTCCTATGCAGCGTATGATCTTCTCACCTTGTTGTTGGGATTTCCCTGCCAATAGGTCTAGCCTAGCTATCTTTTTTGCCTTATTATATGCTCTATGCAGGCATTTCTTGGAATATCCTCTGTCATAGAACCTTGAGTATAATACCCTGCATTCTTTTTCAAATGCCTCCTCTGTGGAGCAGTTCCGCCTGGCTCTGAGGTACTGCCCCACAGGGATTCCTTTCTTCAGGGGTTCCGGATGAAAGCTTTGCCAGTGTAGCAGGTTATTTGTCGACGTCGGTTTGCGATATATTTCCGTTTGGATACTGCCGTCAGGTTGCAACGTGAGTTTGAGATCCAAGAAGTTCAAAGTGCTCGTGTGAATTTCAGCTGTAAATTTCATACCAATTTGGTTGTCATTGAGTTGACTAACAAATTGGTGAAATTGTGTTGCAGTGCCATCCCAAAAAATTAAAATGTCGTCTATGTAACGACCCCAAAATAATATGTGTTGTGTATAGTGTTCCATAGTGTCCGTGAATACTACTCTGTCCTCCCACCACCCTAAGAACAGATTAGCAAAGCTAGGTGCACAGGTCGTGCCCATAGCGGTCCCAGTGATCTGTAAATAATATTTACCATTGAACATAAAATAATTGTGCTCCAACAAAAACTTTAGTAGTGAAATAACAAACTCATTGTGCTCATAAAACTGTGTGCCTTTAGTGTTGAGATAGTGTTGAACTGCTTGTATTCCCAGATGGTGTTGGATACTCGTATATAATGCCTCTACATCGAGACTAGCAATAAACGTACGTGGACCCACTTGGATCTCTTGCAGCCTGACGACAGTATCCTTGGTGTCTCTGAGGTACGACGGCAAAGTCCTCACAAAGGGTGAAATGACCTGTTCTACATATTCGCTGATATTTTCGCATAGGCTTTGATTACCAGAGACTATGGGTCTCCCAGGGATAGGTTCCCTTTGCTTGTGAATTTTTGGGATAGCATAGAAGGTAGCTATAGTGGGCTGTAATCTTAACATAACCTTAAATTCTTCTTTTGTGATTAGATTCCTATCCTTGGCATTTTTTAAGAGTTTCTTTAGTTCCAGCACATATTTTACTGTGGGATCTGTACTCAGTTCTTTATATGTGCCTTTCTCATTAAGCAATTTCATTATCATCTGTTCATAATATTTTCTCTCTAGGAGGACAATATTCCCTCCTTTGTCCGAAGGTTTGATGACAAGGTTGTCATTGTCTATTAGATCCCTCATTGCTTCCTGTTCTTCTATAGAGAGATTGCTATGCATATTTCTTTTTGATGCTTTGATCTTTTTTATATCCCTAGTGACCACGTCTACAAAGGTTTGTATGTTTGCATACTTCCCGAATGGGGGGGTGAATTTAGATCTAGGTGTCAGGGTACTAAAAGGTGGCGTGGGGGCTATTAGTTCGCCTTCCCCTTCTCTCATTAGTGACTCAAGGGTGTCAACTGCTGCTCTTTTACATCTCTGCATTCTTTCAGTTGCATGCTCACTGGAATTAAATTCCTTGTGCAGGGCTAGTTTGCGGGCGAACAAATTAATGTCTTTGATCCATAGAAAACAGTTGAAATATGGTGCTGGGGTGAATGACAGCCCCTTTTGTATAAGACTTATGTGTGCTGGTTTCAATACCAGCTCAGTTTTATTAATGATCTGCATAGCTCCCTCACTGTTGGTACTCGATGTTGAATTGACACCCAGATCTCCATCCTCCAACTCAGCTATTATTACATTTAGATTTTCTGATTGTAACCCCATTTCTCTCTGTCTCTCAGTTGGACTCCCATTCCTAAAAAACCATCTGATGTTAAATTTTGGGGTGGTTGAGTGATACTTGTGGACGTGGTCAATGAGGATAATTGCGGAAACTGTGAGTAGTATACTGGCAAATGTGACGCCTGTTCTTGATTCACAGGACATGTTGGATTCAGAGTGTTACTGGGATTTGTATTGCTGTTGGAGACAGGGTTTTTTGAGGGATTTTTCCTCTGTGAGTATGTTGGTCTACTTTTAGGTTTCCTCTTTGTATTGGTTTTGGCTTGTATATAATTCCCTTCTGCTTCAGAAGCCTCTGACTCCGATATGTCTGTATACTCTCTCCAATTGTCCCTTTGCTTATATGGGACCCGTCCCCCTTGTTTTTTGGGGTAGATATTCCCAGTATCAAAGTCTTTCTTGTCTCTATTGTATTTCCTATGCTTACGTTCTTTAATTTCTCCTTGGAGACTCTCTACATTTTTTTGCAATCTCTGTTCGAACTCGGTAAATTCGGGTTTGTTCCTGAATATTTGGATCTCTTGGATCTCCTTTTGTAATTGTGATGTTATCCGTGCCAAGGATTGTTGTTCGTACTCTAATAGGTACGCTTGCATCCGCAAGGAATTTTCGGTAAGAAGAGTTTCCCACCCCTTTATAAATTCACTATCTTCTTGGTGGGAATTAGGTGTTATGTTAATTCTCATCCCCCTGTATACAATTTTTTGTTGGATATATGTATCCAGACTGGCTGTTTCCCAAATTCCTCTGATATATCGCTTATATGTTTTATTAATTTCTTGAAATGCCTGCACAACATCTAGACAGTCTACTGGTAAACTGGCAGTGGAGAACACCTTGCCTGCCTCAGCCAGAAACATTTGCGTCGTAGTTGGATTAGAGAGAAATCCTGCCATCTAGGTGGTAGGTACAGGTAAGTGGGTGACTGTGTTATTCGCCTTCCTGTAGATATTCCCCTGAATAGTGGGAAACTAATGGGATTGTTATCCCTCTTTTAAACGGAAAACCTGTGCTTTCCCTTAGTGCTGGATGCAGTGTTTTTTTACAAAAATAATAACTACTGATGTCCAGAGGACTAATATACACTTATTAATCCAGCACCTATTCCAAGTTACCTAATACTTAACTTTTATTTGTATATTAGTAAAACGAATTGCTACCTTAACTATATCTTAAAATTGCAGTGCGTTACAGTCCTCACTTATCTATTAGAGTGCTATAGTGTTGTGCAGCATCCCCTTAGTGTGGGATACAGGACACTCCTAATCACCACTGATGCTGCTGGCTGCGCGCTGCCAGCATGCTCAACATTCAGTGTGCGATTCCCCTTATGCTGTTTGGGGCTGTAAACTGCACTGTATTAAAACTAGAGCCTCACGCTGCCCCCCAACATGTTTCGCCGTTACCGGCGTCTTCAGGGGTTAGGGCAGAGTGTGCGCGTGTCTCCTCCCGGATGGTTTATAAGACCTTTGTTGATGATGTCATCAATGTGTGTTTCACTTGTGGGCGTGATTGAAACCTCTGATGCGGCTCTGTTAGGTGTATTGCCGGACCTACTTCCTTCCGGTGACTCCTCCCATCCACATTTGACCCGTGATTCGCATGTCATCATCTCAGCGCGCCGCGTCTGTGCTAGGGGCCAGGGTTTCCCACTGCGCATGCCCGTGGACTTAGTTCGCGGCATCTAAGGTACAGCATGGCGCATGCTCAAGAACATAGAAAGTTAGTGGAGCCTGTTTAACTGCGCATGTCCGTCGGTTTCATACATCGGCGCTCCGCTTCCGCCTACTATACTTGCCACGGCGCATGCTCAGGGACTTAGAATTATGTTGAGTCCACCCTATTGTTTTGGTTATGGTTGCGCTTGTCACGGTGGATGCTTGGGGACTTGGTCATCGGCGTTATGGATCCTGCTTTGCTCATCTATCCTGGCCAACCTACTATGTAAGTCAAGACCCCTGTCGTTTTTCCTGCTATGGCCCTATATATTACCTTATATTCACACTCTCCTGATGCTGATCCAATTCCCTTCTATGTTTTTTAGCCCATCCTACGTTGGCACTTCTCACCATACTCATCCCGATACTTTAACCTTCAGGATGGTGATATTGTGGTTCATGTCCCAGTCATCAATGACATTCATCTATTATTTTATATTTTATTTATTTAGTATATGCTCATTGAGAAGTTCTGCCCGGTGGTAGTGGGTTCGCGTTTAATTGTATAGTTTGCCAATCGCAGTCATTATTCTACGGTCTGGTGGGTGGACGTTTATACTGGTGAGCTATGTGTTTCCCAGCCTCCATTGGGTTCGTCCCTCTACCCATACTCACCTCCTAACTTGTACGCTAGATACATAGTGTTGGTGGCCAATCACTATTTGGCCTCTCTCAAAGTCATGTTATAGCCCATCAGTTGCTCTAGGTTTTTGCCTCCCTAGAGGCCCCCTTATTTTTGTTTAATACTATTATTTAATGATTTCTAGGTCTTCCATCCGGTGGGTTGCTCCATTCGCTTTTATATATTTTTCTTCTAACTTGGTACATGTATAATTTGGATTTTAATTTATTTGTTTATCATTTTTTTCTAGGTCGGTTCCTATCTACAGGAAGGACGAGTACGTGAACCCTTCGTTGAGGCCTTTAGGAGCCAGGCTGTCAAGCAGGTAAATCCACTTTGTCTCCTCCTGTTGGAGTTTTTTGTCTATATCTCCTTTTCTTGGGCCTGATTTCACTCTCATCAGTCCCCAGAATTTAAAGTCTGTACTTTTACCTCTGTGTTTCTCTCTCATGTGTCTGGCTAGGCTGGTGTCTTCTCCACTATTGATGCTGCTCAGGTGTCTCGAGATACGTCTTCTTAATTCCTGAGTTGTCTTCCCAACATATAGTTTGGGGCATTCGCATTTGATAACATACACCACTCCTTTTGTTTTGCAATTGATGTAGTCTCTTATTTCATAGTTTTTTCCATTCGTTGGATTTGTGAAAGTTTTTGTCACTTTCATCCGACCGCAAAAAGTACAGTCTCCACATGGATATGATCCCTTGTGGTTCAACCAGGTGGTTTTGGTAGCTGTTCTATTGGATTGATAGTGGCTGTGGACTAACATCTCTCTCAGGTTGCGTCCTCTTCTATATGTTACTGCTGGATATTCTGGTATCACTTGTTTTAGATCAGTGTCAGCTTGCAGAATGTGCCAGTGTCGTCTCAGGATTTGTTGTATGACTCGATGTTCCGTATCATAGGTTCCTATGCAGCGTATGATCTTCTCACCTTGTTGTTGGGATTTCCCTGCCAATAGGTCTAGCCTAGCTATCTTTTTTGCCTTATTATATGCTCTATGCAGGCATTTCTTGGAATATCCTCTGTCATAGAACCTTGAGTATAATACCCTGCATTCTTTTTCAAATGCCTCCTCTGTGGAGCAGTTCCGCCTGGCTCTGAGGTACTGCCCCACAGGGATTCCTTTCTTCAGGGGTTCCGGATGAAAGCTTTGCCAGTGTAGCAGGTTATTTGTCGACGTCGGTTTGCGATATATTTCCGTTTGGATACTGCCGTCAGGTTGCAACGTGAGTTTGAGATCCAAGAAGTTCAAAGTGCTCGTGTGAATTTCAGCTGTAAATTTCATACCAATTTGGTTGTCATTGAGTTGACTAACAAATTGGTGAAATTGTGTTGCAGTGCCATCCCAAAAAATTAAAATGTCGTCTATGTAACGACCCCAAAATAATATGTGTTGTGTATAGTGTTCCATAGTGTCCGTGAATACTACTCTGTCCTCCCACCACCCTAAGAACAGATTAGCAAAGCTAGGTGCACAGGTCGTGCCCATAGCGGTCCCAGTGATCTGTAAATAATATTTACCATTGAACATAAAATAATTGTGCTCCAACAAAAACTTTAGTAGTGAAATAACAAACTCATTGTGCTCATAAAACTGTGTGCCTTTAGTGTTGAGATAGTGTTGAACTGCTTGTATTCCCAGATGGTGTTGGATACTCGTATATAATGCCTCTACATCGAGACTAGCAATAAACGTACGTGGACCCACTTGGATCTCTTGCAGCCTGACGACAGTATCCTTGGTGTCTCTGAGGTACGACGGCA
The DNA here is from genome assembly GCF_905171765.1 of Bufo bufo. Taxonomy (NCBI): domain Eukaryota; kingdom Metazoa; phylum Chordata; class Amphibia; order Anura; family Bufonidae; genus Bufo; species Bufo bufo. Next base: position 222,563,440 of record NC_053394.1, read on the forward strand.
AAGTCCTCACAAAGGGTGAAATGACCTGTTCTACATATTCGCTGATATTTTCGCATAGGCTTTGATTACCAGAGACTATGGGTCTCCCAGGGATAGGTTCCCTTTGCTTGTGAATTTTTGGGATAGCATAGAAGGTAGCTATAGTGGGCTGTAATCTTAACATAACCTTAAATTCTTCTTTTGTGATTAGATTCCTATCCTTGGCATTTTTTAAGAGTTTCTTTAGTTCCAGCACATATTTTACTGTGGGATCTGTACTCAGTTCTTTATATGTGCCTTTCTCATTAAGCAATTTCATTATCATCTGTTCATAATATTTTCTCTCTAGGAGGACAATATTCCCTCCTTTGTCCGAAGGTTTGATGACAAGGTTGTCATTGTCTATTAGATCCCTCATTGCTTCCTGTTCTTCTATAGAGAGATTGCTATGCATATTTCTTTTTGATGCTTTGATCTTTTTTATATCCCTAGTGACCACGTCTACAAAGGTTTGTATGTTTGCATACTTCCCGAATGGGGGGGTGAATTTAGATCTAGGTGTCAGGGTACTAAAAGGTGGCGTGGGGGCTATTAGTTCGCCTTCCCCTTCTCTCATTAGTGACTCAAGGGTGTCAACTGCTGCTCTTTCACATCTCTGCATTCTTTCAGTTGCATGCTCACTGGAATTAAATTCCTTGTGCAGGGCTAGTTTGCGGGCGAACAAATTAATGTCTTTGATCCATAGAAAACAGTTGAAATATGGTGCTGGGGTGAATGACAGCCCCTTTTGTATAAGACTTATGTGTGCTGGTTTCAATACCAGCTCAGTTTTATTAATGATCTGCATAGCTCCCTCACTGTTGGTACTCGATGTTGAATTGACACCCAGATCTCCATCCTCCAACTCAGCTATTATTACATTTAGATTTTCTGATTGTAACCCCATTTCTCTCTGTCTCTCAGTTGGACTCCCATTCCTAAAAAACCATCTGATGTTAAATTTTGGGGTGGTTGAGTGATACTTGTGGACGTGGTCAATGAGGATAATTGCGGAAACTGTGAGTAGTATACTGGCAAATGTGACGCCTGTTCTTGATTCACAGGACATGTTGGATTCAGAGTGTTACTGGGATTTGTATTGCTGTTGGAGACAGGGTTTTTTGAGGGATTTTTCCTCTGTGAGTATGTTGGTCTACTTTTAGGTTTCCTCTTTGTATTGGTTTTGGCTTGTATATAATTCCCTTCTGCTTCAGAAGCCTCTGACTCCGATATGTCTGTATACTCTCTCCAATTGTCCCTTTGCTTATATGGGACCCGTCCCCCTTGTTTTTTGGGGTAGATATTCCCAGTATCAAAGTCTTTCTTGTCTCTATTGTATTTCCTATGCTTACGTTCTTTAATTTCTCCTTGGAGACTCTCTACATTTTTTTGCAATCTCTGTTCGAACTCGGTAAATTCGGGTTTGTTCCTGAATATTTGGATCTCTTGGATCTCCTTTTGTAATTGTGATGTTATCCGTGCCAAGGATTGTTGTTCGTACTCTAATAGGTACGCTTGCATCCGCAAGGAATTTTCGGTAAGAAGAGTTTCCCACCCCTTTATAAATTCACTATCTTCTTGGTGGGAATTAGGTGTTATGTTAATTCTCATCCCCCTGTATACAATTTTTTGTTGGATATATGTATCCAGACTGGCTGTTTCCCAAATTCCTCTGATATATCGCTTATATGTTTTATTAATTTCTTGAAATGCCTGCACAACATCTAGACAGTCTACTGGTAAACTGGCAGTGGAGAACACCTTGCCTGCCTCAGCCAGAAACATTTGCGTCGTAGTTGGATTAGAGAGAAATCCTGCCATCTAGGTGGTAGGTACAGGTAAGTGGGTGACTGTGTTATTCGCCTTCCTGTAGATATTCCCCTGAATAGTGGGAAACTAATGGGATTGTTATCCCTCTTTTAAACGGAAAACCTGTGCTTTCCCTTAGTGCTGGATGCAGTGTTTTTTTACAAAAATAATAACTACTGATGTCCAGAGGACTAATATACACTTATTAATCCAGCACCTATTCCAAGTTACCTAATACTTAACTTTTATTTGTATATTAGTAAAACGAATTGCTACCTTAACTATATCTTAAAATTGCAGTGCGTTACAGTCCTCACTTATCTATTAGAGTGCTATAGTGTTGTGCAGCATCCCCTTAGTGTGGGATACAGGACACTCCTAATCACCACTGATGCTGCTGGCTGCGCGCTGCCAGCATGCTCAACATTCAGTGTGCGATTCCCCTTATGCTGTTTGGGGCTGTAAACTGCACTGTATTAAAACTAGAGCCTCACGCTGCCCCCCAACATGTTTCGCCGTTACCGGCGTCTTCAGGGGTTAGGGCAGAGTGTGCGCGTGTCTCCTCCCGGATGGTTTATAAGACCTTTGTTGATGATGTCATCAATGTGTGTTTCACTTGTGGGCGTGATTGAAACCTCTGATGCGGCTCTGTTAGGTGTATTGCCGGACCTACTTCCTTCCGGTGACTCCTCCCATCCACATTTGACCCGTGATTCGCATGTCATCATCTCAGCGCGCCGCGTCTGTGCTAGGGGCCAGGGTTTCCCACTGCGCATGCCCGTGGACTTAGTTCGCGGCATCTAAGGTACAGCATGGCGCATGCTCAAGAACATAGAAAGTTAGTGGAGCCTGTTTAACTGCGCATGTCCGTCGGTTTCATACATCGGCGCTCCGCTTCCGCCTACTATACTTGCCACGGCGCATGCTCAGGGACTTAGAATTATGTTGAGTCCACCCTATTGTTTTGGTTATGGTTGCGCTTGTCACGGTGGATGCTTGGGGACTTGGTCATCGGCGTTATGGATCCTGCTTTGCTCATCTATCCTGGCCAACCTACTATGTAAGTCAAGACCCCTGTCGTTTTTCCTGCTATGGCCCTATATATTACCTTATATTCACACTCTCCTGATGCTGATCCAATTCCCTTCTATGTTTTTTAGCCCATCCTACGTTGGCACTTCTCACCATACTCATCCCGATACTTTAACCTTCAGGATGGTGATATTGTGGTTCATGTCCCAGTCATCAATGACATTCATCTATTATTTTATATTTTATTTATTTAGTATATGCTCATTGAGAAGTTCTGCCCGGTGGTAGTGGGTTCGCGTTTAATTGTATAGTTTGCCAATCGCAGTCATTATTCTACGGTCTGGTGGGTGGACGTTTATACTGGTGAGCTATGTGTTTCCCAGCCTCCATTGGGTTCGTCCCTCTACCCATACTCACCTCCTAACTTGTACGCTAGATACATAGTGTTGGTGGCCAATCACTATTTGGCCTCTCTCAAAGTCATGTTATAGCCCATCAGTTGCTCTAGGTTTTTGCCTCCCTAGAGGCCCCCTTATTTTTGTTTAATACTATTATTTAATGATTTCTAGGTCTTCCATCCGGTGGGTTGCTCCATTCGCTTTTATATATTTTTCTTCTAACTTGGTACATGTATAATTTGGATTTTAATTTATTTGTTTATCATTTTTTTCTAGGTCGGTTCCTATCTACAGGAAGGACGAGTACGTGAACCCTTCGTTGAGGCCTTTAGGAGCCAGGCTGTCAAGCAGGTAAATCCACTTTGTCTCCTCCTGTTGGAGTTTTTTGTCTATATCTCCTTTTCTTGGGCCTGATTTCACTCTCATCAGTCCCCAGAATTTAAAGTCTGTACTTTTACCTCTGTGTTTCTCTCTCATGTGTCTGGCTAGGCTGGTGTCTTCTCCACTATTGATGCTGCTCAGGTGTCTCGAGATACGTCTTCTTAATTCCTGAGTTGTCTTCCCAACATATAGTTTGGGGCATTCGCATTTGATAACATACACCACTCCTTTTGTTTTGCAATTGATGTAGTCTCTTATTTCATAGTTTTTTCCATTCGTTGGATTTGTGAAAGTTTTTGTCACTTTCATCCGACCGCAAAAAGTACAGTCTCCACATGGATATGATCCCTTGTGGTTCAACCAGGTGGTTTTGGTAGCTGTTCTATTGGATTGATAGTGGCTGTGGACTAACATCTCTCTCAGGTTGCGTCCTCTTCTATATGTTACTGCTGGATATTCTGGTATCACTTGTTTTAGATCAGTGTCAGCTTGCAGAATGTGCCAGTGTCGTCTCAGGATTTGTTGTATGACTCGATGTTCCGTATCATAGGTTCCTATGCAGCGTATGATCTTCTCACCTTGTTGTTGGGATTTCCCTGCCAATAGGTCTAGCCTAGCTATCTTTTTTGCCTTATTATATGCTCTATGCAGGCATTTCTTGGAATATCCTCTGTCATAGAACCTTGAGTATAATACCCTGCATTCTTTTTCAAATGCCTCCTCTGTGGAGCAGTTCCGCCTGGCTCTGAGGTACTGCCCCACAGGGATTCCTTTCTTCAGGGGTTCCGGATGAAAGCTTTGCCAGTGTAGCAGGTTATTTGTCGACGTCGGTTTGCGATATATTTCCGTTTGGATACTGCCGTCAGGTTGCAACGTGAGTTTGAGATCCAAGAAGTTCAAAGTGCTCGTGTGAATTTCAGCTGTAAATTTCATACCAATTTGGTTGTCATTGAGTTGACTAACAAATTGGTGAAATTGTGTTGCAGTGCCATCCCAAAAAATTAAAATGTCGTCTATGTAACGACCCCAAAATAATATGTGTTGTGTATAGTGTTCCATAGTGTCCGTGAATACTACTCTGTCCTCCCACCACCCTAAGAACAGATTAGCAAAGCTAGGTGCACAGGTCGTGCCCATAGCGGTCCCAGTGATCTGTAAATAATATTTACCATTGAACATAAAATAATTGTGCTCCAACAAAAACTTTAGTAGTGAAATAACAAACTCATTGTGCTCATAAAACTGTGTGCCTTTAGTGTTGAGATAGTGTTGAACTGCTTGTATTCCCAGATGGTGTTGGATACTCGTATATAATGCCTCTACATCGAGACTAGCAATAAACGTACGTGGACCCACTTGGATCTCTTGCAGCCTGACGACAGTATCCTTGGTGTCTCTGAGGTACGACGGCAAAGTCCTCACAAAGGGTGAAATGACCTGTTCTACATATTCGCTGATATTTTCGCATAGGCTTTGATTACCAGAGACTATGGGTCTCCCAGGGATAGGTTCCCTTTGCTTGTGAATTTTTGGGATAGCATAGAAGGTAGCTATAGTGGGCTGTAATCTTAACATAACCTTAAATTCTTCTTTTGTGATTAGATTCCTATCCTTGGCATTTTTTAAGAGTTTCTTTAGTTCCAGCACATATTTTACTGTGGGATCTGTACTCAGTTCTTTATATGTGCCTTTCTCATTAAGCAATTTCATTATCATCTGTTCATAATATTTTCTCTCTAGGAGGACAATATTCCCTCCTTTGTCCGAAGGTTTGATGACAAGGTTGTCATTGTCTATTAGATCCCTCATTGCTTCCTGTTCTTCTATAGAGAGATTGCTATGCATATTTCTTTTTGATGCTTTGATCTTTTTTATATCCCTAGTGACCACGTCTACAAAGGTTTGTATGTTTGCATACTTCCCGAATGGGGGGGTGAATTTAGATCTAGGTGTCAGGGTACTAAAAGGTGGCGTGGGGGCTATTAGTTCGCCTTCCCCTTCTCTCATTAGTGACTCAAGGGTGTCAACTGCTGCTCTTTCACATCTCTGCATTCTTTCAGTTGCATGCTCACTGGAATTAAATTCCTTGTGCAGGGCTAGTTTGCGGGCGAACAAATTAATGTCTTTGATCCATAGAAAACAGTTGAAATATGGTGCTGGGGTGAATGACAGCCCCTTTTGTATAAGACTTATGTGTGCTGGTTTCAATACCAGCTCAGTTTTATTAATGATCTGCATAGCTCCCTCACTGTTGGTACTCGATGTTGAATTGACACCCAGATCTCCATCCTCCAACTCAGCTATTATTACATTTAGATTTTCTGATTGTAACCCCATTTCTCTCTGTCTCTCAGTTGGACTCCCATTCCTAAAAAACCATCTGATGTTAAATTTTGGGGTGGTTGAGTGATACTTGTGGACGTGGTCAATGAGGATAATTGCGGAAACTGTGAGTAGTATACTGGCAAATGTGACGCCTGTTCTTGATTCACAGGACATGTTGGATTCAGAGTGTTACTGGGATTTGTATTGCTGTTGGAGACAGGGTTTTTTGAGGGATTTTTCCTCTGTGAGTATGTTGGTCTACTTTTAGGTTTCCTCTTTGTATTGGTTTTGGCTTGTATATAATTCCCTTCTGCTTCAGAAGCCTCTGACTCCGATATGTCTGTATACTCTCTCCAATTGTCCCTTTGCTTATATGGGACCCGTCCCCCTTGTTTTTTGGGGTAGATATTCCCAGTATCAAAGTCTTTCTTGTCTCTATTGTATTTCCTATGCTTACGTTCTTTAATTTCTCCTTGGAGACTCTCTACATTTTTTTGCAATCTCTGTTCGAACTCGGTAAATTCGGGTTTGTTCCTGAATATTTGGATCTCTTGGATCTCCTTTTGTAATTGTGATGTTATCCGTGCCAAGGATTGTTGTTCGTACTCTAATAGGTACGCTTGCATCCGCAAGGAATTTTCGGTAAGAAGAGTTTCCCACCCCTTTATAAATTCACTATCTTCTTGGTGGGAATTAGGTGTTATGTTAATTCTCATCCCCCTGTATACAATTTTTTGTTGGATATATGTATCCAGACTGGCTGTTTCCCAAATTCCTCTGATATATCGCTTATATGTTTTATTAATTTCTTGAAATGCCTGCACAACATCTAGACAGTCTACTGGTAAACTGGCAGTGGAGAACACCTTGCCTGCCTCAGCCAGAAACATTTGCGTCGTAGTTGGATTAGAGAGAAATCCTGCCATCTAGGTGGTAGGTACAGGTAAGTGGGTGACTGTGTTATTCGCCTTCCTGTAGATATTCCCCTGAATAGTGGGAAACTAATGGGATTGTTATCCCTCTTTTAAACGGAAAACCTGTGCTTTCCCTTAGTGCTGGATGCAGTGTTTTTTTACAAAAATAATAACTACTGATGTCCAGAGGACTAATATACACTTATTAATCCAGCACCTATTCCAAGTTACCTAATACTTAACTTTTATTTGTATATTAGTAAAACGAATTGCTACCTTAACTATATCTTAAAATTGCAGTGCGTTACAGTCCTCACTTATCTATTAGAGTGCTATAGTGTTGTGCAGCATCCCCTTAGTGTGGGATACAGGACACTCCTAATCACCACTGATGCTGCTGGCTGCGCGCTGCCAGCATGCTCAACATTCAGTGTGCGATTCCCCTTATGCTGTTTGGGGCTGTAAACTGCACTGTATTAAAACTAGAGCCTCACGCTGCCCCCCAACATGTTTCGCCGTTACCGGCGTCTTCAGGGGTTAGGGCAGAGTGTGCGCGTGTCTCCTCCCGGATGGTTTATAAGACCTTTGTTGATGATGTCATCAATGTGTGTTTCACTTGTGGGCGTGATTGAAACCTCTGATGCGGCTCTGTTAGGTGTATTGCCGGACCTACTTCCTTCCGGTGACTCCTCCCATCCACATTTGACCCGTGATTCGCATGTCATCATCTCAGCGCGCCGCGTCTGTGCTAGGGGCCAGGGTTTCCCACTGCGCATGCCCGTGGACTTAGTTCGCGGCATCTAAGGTACAGCATGGCGCATGCTCAAGAACATAGAAAGTTAGTGGAGCCTGTTTAACTGCGCATGTCCGTCGGTTTCATACATCGGCGCTCCGCTTCCGCCTACTATACTTGCCACGGCGCATGCTCAGGGACTTAGAATTATGTTGAGTCCACCCTATTGTTTTGGTTATGGTTGCGCTTGTCACGGTGGATGCTTGGGGACTTGGTCATCGGCGTTATGGATCCTGCTTTGCTCATCTATCCTGGCCAACCTACTATGTAAGTCAAGACCCCTGTCGTTTTTCCTGCTATGGCCCTATATATTACCTTATATTCACACTCTCCTGATGCTGATCCAATTCCCTTCTATGTTTTTTAGCCCATCCTACGTTGGCACTTCTCACCATACTCATCCCGATACTTTAACCTTCAGGATGGTGATATTGTGGTTCATGTCCCAGTCATCAATGACATTCATCTATTATTTTATATTTTATTTATTTAGTATATGCTCATTGAGAAGTTCTGCCCGGTGGTAGTGGGTTCGCGTTTAATTGTATAGTTTGCCAATCGCAGTCATTATTCTACGGTCTGGTGGGTGGACGTTTATACTGGTGAGCTATGTGTTTCCCAGCCTCCATTGGGTTCGTCCCTCTACCCATACTCACCTCCTAACTTGTACGCTAGATACATAGTGTTGGTGGCCAATCACTATTTGGCCTCTCTCAAAGTCATGTTATAGCCCATCAGTTGCTCTAGGTTTTTGCCTCCCTAGAGGCCCCCTTATTTTTGTTTAATACTATTATTTAATGATTTCTAGGTCTTCCATCCGGTGGGTTGCTCCATTCGCTTTTATATATTTTTCTTCTAACTTGGTACATGTATAATTTGGATTTTAATTTATTTGTTTATCATTTTTTTCTAGGTCGGTTCCTATCTACAGGAAGGACGAGTACGTGAACCCTTCGTTGAGGCCTTTAGGAGCCAGGCTGTCAAGCAGGTAAATCCACTTTGTCTCCTCCTGTTGGAGTTTTTTGTCTATATCTCCTTTTCTTGGGCCTGATTTCACTCTCATCAGTCCCCAGAATTTAAAGTCTGTACTTTTACCTCTGTGTTTCTCTCTCATGTGTCTGGCTAGGCTGGTGTCTTCTCCACTATTGATGCTGCTCAGGTGTCTCGAGATACGTCTTCTTAATTCCTGAGTTGTCTTCCCAACATATAGTTTGGGGCATTCGCATTTGATAACATACACCACTCCTTTTGTTTTGCAATTGATGTAGTCTCTTATTTCATAGTTTTTTCCATTCGTTGGATTTGTGAAAGTTTTTGTCACTTTCATCCGACCGCAAAAAGTACAGTCTCCACATGGATATGATCCCTTGTGGTTCAACCAGGTGGTTTTGGTAGCTGTTCTATTGGATTGATAGTGGCTGTGGACTAACATCTCTCTCAGGTTGCGTCCTCTTCTATATGTTACTGCTGGATATTCTGGTATCACTTGTTTTAGATCAGTGTCAGCTTGCAGAATGTGCCAGTGTCGTCTCAGGATTTGTTGTATGACTCGATGTTCCGTATCATAGGTTCCTATGCAGCGTATGATCTTCTCACCTTGTTGTTGGGATTTCCCTGCCAATAGGTCTAGCCTAGCTATCTTTTTTGCCTTATTATATGCTCTATGCAGGCATTTCTTGGAATATCCTCTGTCATAGAACCTTGAGTATAATACCCTGCATTCTTTTTCAAATGCCTCCTCTGTGGAGCAGTTCCGCCTGGCTCTGAGGTACTGCCCCACAGGGATTCCTTTCTTCAGGGGTTCCGGATGAAAGCTTTGCCAGTGTAGCAGGTTATTTGTCGACGTCGGTTTGCGATATATTTCCGTTTGGATACTGCCGTCAGGTTGCAACGTGAGTTTGAGATCCAAGAAGTTCAAAGTGCTCGTGTGAATTTCAGCTGTAAATTTCATACCAATTTGGTTGTCATTGAGTTGACTAACAAATTGGTGAAATTGTGTTGCAGTGCCATCCCAAAAAATTAAAATGTCGTCTATGTAACGACCCCAAAATAATATGTGTTGTGTATAGTGTTCCATAGTGTCCGTGAATACTACTCTGTCCTCCCACCACCCTAAGAACAGATTAGCAAAGCTAGGTGCACAGGTCGTGCCCATAGCGGTCCCAGTGATCTGTAAATAATATTTACCATTGAACATAAAATAATTGTGCTCCAACAAAAACTTTAGTAGTGAAATAACAAACTCATTGTGCTCATAAAACTGTGTGCCTTTAGTGTTGAGATAGTGTTGAACTGCTTGTATTCCCAGATGGTGTTGGATACTCGTATATAATGCCTCTACATCGAGACTAGCAATAAACGTACGTGGACCCACTTGGATCTCTTGCAGCCTGACGACAGTATCCTTGGTGTCTCTGAGGTACGACGGCAAAGTCCTCACAAAGGGTGAAATGACCTGTTCTACATATTCGCTGATATTTTCGCATAGGCTTTGATTACCAGAGACTATGGGTCTCCCAGGGATAGGTTCCCTTTGCTTGTGAATTTTTGGGATAGCATAGAAGGTAGCTATAGTGGGCTGTAATCTTAACATAACCTTAAATTCTTCTTTTGTGATTAGATTCCTATCCTTGGCATTTTTTAAGAGTTTCTTTAGTTCCAGCACATATTTTACTGTGGGATCTGTACTCAGTTCTTTATATGTGCCTTTCTCATTAAGCAATTTCATTATCATCTGTTCATAATATTTTCTCTCTAGGAGGACAATATTCCCTCCTTTGTCCGAAGGTTTGATGACAAGGTTGTCATTGTCTATTAGATCCCTCATTGCTTCCTGTTCTTCTATAGAGAGATTGCTATGCATATTTCTTTTTGATGCTTTGATCTTTTTTATATCCCTAGTGACCACGTCTACAAAGGTTTGTATGTTTGCATACTTCCCGAATGGGGGGGTGAATTTAGATCTAGGTGTCAGGGTACTAAAAGGTGGCGTGGGGGCTATTAGTTCGCCTTCCCCTTCTCTCATTAGTGACTCAAGGGTGTCAACTGCTGCTCTTTCACATCTCTGCATTCTTTCAGTTGCATGCTCACTGGAATTAAATTCCTTGTGCAGGGCTAGTTTGCGGGCGAACAAATTAATGTCTTTGATCCATAGAAAACAGTTGAAATATGGTGCTGGGGTGAATGACAGCCCCTTTTGTATAAGACTTATGTGTGCTGGTTTCAATACCAGCTCAGTTTTATTAATGATCTGCATCGCTCCCTCACTGTTGGTACTCGATGTTGAATTGACACCCAGATCTCCATCCTCCAACTCAGCTATTATTACATTTAGATTTTCTGATTGTAACCCCATTTCTCTCTGTCTCTCAGTTGGACTCCCATTCCTAAAAAACCATCTGATGTTAAATTTTGGGGTGGTTGAGTGATACTTGTGGACGTGGTCAATGAGGATAATTGCGGAAACTGTGAGTAGTATACTGGCAAATGTGACGCCTGTTCTTGATTCACAGGACATGTTGGATTCAGAGTGTTACTGGGATTTGTATTGCTGTTGGAGACAGGGTTTTTTGAGGGATTTTTCCTCTGTGAGTATGTTGGTCTACTTTTAGGTTTCCTCTTTGTATTGGTTTTGGCTTGTATATAGTTCCCTTCTGCTTCAGAAGCCTCTGACTCCGATATGTCTGTATACTCTCTCCAATTGTCCCTTTGCTTATATGGGACCCGTCCCCCTTGTTTTTTGGGGTAGATATTCCCAGTATCAAAGTCTTTCTTGTCTCTATTGTATTTCCTATGCTTACGTTCTTTAATTTCTCCTTGGAGACTCTCTACATTTTTTTGCAATCTCTGTTCGAACTCGGTAAATTCGGGTTTGTTCCTGAATATTTGGATCTCTTGGATCTCCTTTTGTAATTGTGATGTTATCCGTGCCAAGGATTGTTGTTCGTACTCTAATAGGTACGCTTGCATCCGCAAGGAATTTTCGGTAAGAAGAGTTTCCCACCCCTTTATAAATTCACTATCTTCTTGGTGGGAATTAGGTGTTATGTTAATTCTCATCCCCCTGTATACAATTTTTTGTTGGATATATGTATCCAGACTGGCTGTTTCCCAGCGGAGAAGACACCAGCCTCCTAGCCAGACACATGAGAGAGAAACACAGAGGTAAAAGTACAGACTTTAAATTCTGGGGACTGATGAGAGTGAAATCAGGCCCAAGAAAAGGAGATATAGACAAAAAACTCCAACAGGAGGAGACAAAGTGGATTTACCTGCTTGACAGCCTGGCTCCTAAAGGCCTCAACGAAGGGTTCACGTACTCGTCCTTCCTGTAGATAGGAACCGACCTAGAAAAAAATGATAAACAAATAAATTAAAATCCAAATTATACATGTACCAAGTTAGAAGAAAAATATATAAAAGCGAATGGAGCAACCCACCGGATGGAAGACCTAGAAATCATTAAATAATAGTATTAAACAAAAATAAGGGGGCCTCTAGGGAGGCAAAAACCTAGAGCAACTGATGGGCTATAACATGACTTTGAGAGAGGCCAAATAGTGATTGGCCACCAACACTATGTATCTAGCGTACAAGTTAGGAGGTGAGTATGGGTAGAGGGACGAACCCAATGGAGGCTGGGAAACACATAGCTCACCAGTATAAACGTCCACCCACCAGACCGTAGAATAATGACTGCGATTGGCAAACTATACAATTAAACGCGAACCCACTACCACCGGGCAGAACTTCTCAATGAGCATATACTAAATAAATAAAATATAAAATAATAGATGAATGTCATTGATGACTGGGACATGAACCACAATATCACCATCCTGAAGGTTAAAGTATCGGGATGAGTATGGTGAGAAGTGCCAACGTAGGATGGGCTAAAAAACATAGAAGGGAATTGGATCAGCATCAGGAGAGTGTGAATATAAGGTAATATATAGGGCCATAGCAGGAAAAACGACAGGGGTCTTGACTTACATAGTAGGTTGGCCAGGATAGATGAGCAAAGCAGGATCCATAACGCCGATGACCAAGTCCCCAAGCATCCACCGTGACAAGCGCAACCATAACCAAAACAATAGGGTGGACTCAACATAATTCTAAGTCCCTGAGCATGCGCCGTGGCAAGTATAGTAGGCGGAAGCGGAGCGCCGATGTATGAAACCGACGGACATGCGCAGTTAAACAGGCTCCACTAACTTTCTATGTTCTTGAGCATGCGCCATGCTGTACCTTAGATGCCGCGAACTAAGTCCACGGGCATGCGCAGTGGGAAACCCTGGCCCCTAGCACAGACGCGGCGCGCTGAGATGATGACATGCGAATCACGGGTCAAATGTGGATGGGAGGAGTCACCGGAAGGAAGTAGGTCCGGCAATACACCTAACAGAGCCGCATCAGAGGTTTCAATCACGCCCACAAGTGAAACACACATTGATGACATCATCAACAAAGGTCTTATAAACCATCCGGGAGGAGACACGCGCACACTCTGCCCTAACCCCTGAAGACGCCGGTAACGGCGAAACATGTTGGGGGGCAGCGTGAGGCTCTAGTTTTAATACAGTGCAGTTTACAGCCCCAAACAGCATAAGGGGAATCGCACACTGAATGTTGAGCATGCTGGCAGCGCGCAGCCAGCAGCATCAGTGGTGATTAGGAGTGTCCTGTATCCCACACTAAGGGGATGCTGCACAACACTATAGCACTCTAATAGATAAGTGAGGACTGTAACGCACTGCAATTTTAAGATATAGTTAAGGTAGCAATTCGTTTTACTAATATACAAATAAAAGTTAAGTATTAGGTAACTTGGAATAGGTGCTGGATTAATAAGTGTATATTAGTCCTCTGGACATCAGTAGTTATTATTTTTGTAAAAAAACACTGCATCCAGCACTAAGGGAAAGCACAGGTTTTCCGTTTAAAAGAGGGATAACAATCCCATTAGTTTCCCACTATTCAGGGGAATATCTACAGGAAGGCGAATAACACAGTCACCCACTTACCTGTACCTACCACCTAGATGGCAGGATTTCTCTCTAATCCAACTACGACGCAAATGTTTCTGGCTGAGGCAGGCAAGGTGTTCTCCACTGCCAGTTTACCAGTAGACTGTCTAGATGTTGTGCAGGCATTTCAAGAAATTAATAAAACATATAAGCGATATATCAGAGGAATTTGGGAAACAGCCAGTCTGGATACATATATCCAACAAAAAATTGTATACAGGGGGATGAGAATTAACATAACACCTAATTCCCACCAAGAAGATAGTGAATTTATAAAGGGGTGGGAAACTCTTCTTACCGAAAATTCCTTGCGGATGCAAGCGTACCTATTAGAGTACGAACAACAATCCTTGGCACGGATAACATCACAATTACAAAAGGAGATCCAAGAGATCCAAATATTCAGGAACAAACCCGAATTTACCGAGTTCGAACAGAGATTGCAAAAAAATGTAGAGAGTCTCCAAGGAGAAATTAAAGAACGTAAGCATAGGAAATACAATAGAGACAAGAAAGACTTTGATACTGGGAATATCTACCCCAAAAAACAAGGGGGACGGGTCCCATATAAGCAAAGGGACAATTGGAGAGAGTATACAGACATATCGGAGTCAGAGGCTTCTGAAGCAGAAGGGAATTATATACAAGCCAAAACCAATACAAAGAGGAAACCTAAAAGTAGACCAACATACTCACAGAGGAAAAATCCCTCAAAAAACCCTGTCTCCAACAGCAATACAAATCCCAGTAACACTCTGAATCCAACATGTCCTGTGAATCAAGAACAGGCGTCACATTTGCCAGTATACTACTCACAGTTTCCGCAATTATCCTCATTGACCACGTCCACAAGTATCACTCAACCACCCCAAAATTTAACATCAGATGGTTTTTTAGGAATGGGAGTCCAACTGAGAGACAGAGAGAAATGGGGTTACAATCAGAAAATCTAAATGTAATAATAGCTGAGTTGGAGGATGGAGATCTGGGTGTCAATTCAACATCGAGTACCAACAGTGAGGGAGCTATGCAGATCATTAATAAAACTGAGCTGGTATTGAAACCAGCACACATAAGTCTTATACAAAAGGGGCTGTCATTCACCCCAGCACCATATTTCAACTGTTTTCTATGCATCAAAGACATTAATTTGTTCGCCCGCAAACTAGCCCTGCACAAGGAATTTAATTCCAGTGAGCATGCAACTGAAAGAATGCAGAGATGTGAAAGAGCAGCAGTTGACACCCTTGAGTCACTAATGAGAGAAGGGGAAGGCGAACTAATAGCCCCCACGCCACCTTTTAGTACCCTGACACCTAGATCTAAATTCACCCCCCCATTCGGGAAGTATGCAAACATACAAACCTTTGTAGACGTGGTCACTAGGGATATAAAAAAGATCAAAGCATCAAAAAGAAATATGCATAGCAATCTCTCTATAGAAGAACAGGAAGCAATGAGGGATCTAATAGACAATGACAACCTTGTCATCAAACCTTCGGACAAAGGAGGGAATATTGTCCTCCTAGAGAGAAAATATTATGAACAGATGATAATGAAATTGCTTAATGAGAAAGGCACATATAAAGAACTGAGTACAGATCCCACAGTAAAATATGTGCTGGAACTAAAGAAACTCTTAAAAAATGCCAAGGATAGGAATCTAATCACAAAAGAAGAATTTAAGGTTATGTTAAGATTACAGCCCACTATAGCTACCTTCTATGCTATCCCAAAAATTCACAAGCAAAGGGAACCTATCCCTGGGAGACCCATAGTCTCTGGTAATCAAAGCCTATGCGAAAATATCAGCGAATATGTAGAACAGGTCATTTCACCCTTTGTGAGGACTTTGCCGTCGTACCTCAGAGACACCAAGGATACTGTCGTCAGGCTGCAAGAGATCCAAGTGGGTCCACGTACGTTTATTGCTAGTCTCGATGTAGAGGCATTATATACGAGTATCCAACACCATCTGGGAATACAAGCAGTTCAACACTATCTCAACACTAAAGGCACACAGTTTTATGAGCACAATGAGTTTGTTATTTCACTACTAAAGTTTTTGTTGGAGCACAATTATTTTATGTTCAATGGTAAATATTATTTACAGATCACTGGGACCGCTATGGGCACGACCTGTGCACCTAGCTTTGCTAATCTGTTCTTAGGGTGGTGGGAGGACAGAGTAGTATTCACGGACACTATGGAACACTATACACAACACATATTATTTTGGGGTCGTTACATAGACGACATTTTAATTTTTTGGGATGGCACTGCAACACAATTTCACCAATTTGTTAGTCAACTCAATGACAACCAAATTGGTATGAAATTTACAGCTGAAATTCACACGAGCACTTTGAACTTCTTGGATCTCAAACTCACGTTGCAACCTGACGGCAGTATCCAAACGGAAATATATCGCAAACCGACGTCGACAAATAACCTGCTACACTGGCAAAGCTTTCATCCGGAACCCCTGAAGAAAGGAATCCCTGTGGGGCAGTACCTCAGAGCCAGGCGGAACTGCTCCACAGAGGAGGCATTTGAAAAAGAATGCAGGGTATTATACTCAAGGTTCTATGACAGAGGATATTCCAAGAAATGCCTGCATAGAGCATATAATAAGGCAAAAAAGATAGCTAGGCTAGACCTATTGGCAGGGAAATCCCAACAACAAGGTGAGAAGATCATACGCTGCATAGGAACCTATGATACGGAACATCGAGTCATACAACAAATCCTGAGACGACACTGGCACATTCTGCAAGCTGACACTGATCTAAAACAAGTGATACCAGAATATCCAGCAGTAACATATAGAAGAGGACGCAACCTGAGAGAGATGTTAGTCCACAGCCACTATCAATCCAATAGAACAGCTACCAAAACCACCTGGTTGAACCACAAGGGATCATATCCATGTGGAGACTGTACTTTTTGCGGTCGGATGAAAGTGACAAAAACTTTCACAAATCCAACGAATGGAAAAAACTATGAAATAAGAGACTACATCAATTGCAAAACAAAAGGAGTGGTGTATGTTATCAAATGCGAATGCCCCAAACTATATGTTGGGAAGACAACTCAGGAATTAAGAAGACGTATCTCGAGACACCTGAGCAGCATCAATAGTGGAGAAGACACCAGCCTAGCCAGACACATGAGAGAGAAACACAGAGGTAAAAGTACAGACTTTAAATTCTGGGGACTGATGAGAGTGAAATCAGGCCCAAGAAAAGGAGATATAGACAAAAAACTCCAACAGGAGGAGACAAAGTGGATTTACCTGCTTGACAGCCTGGCTCCTAAAGGCCTCAACGAAGGGTTCACGTACTCGTCCTTCCTGTAGATAGGAACCGACCTAGAAAAAAATGATAAACAAATAAATTAAAATCCAAATTATACATGTACCAAGTTAGAAGAAAAATATATAAAAGCGAATGGAGCAACCCACCGGATGGAAGACCTAGAAATCATTAAATAATAGTATTAAACAAAAATAAGGGGGCCTCTAGGGAGGCAAAAACCTAGAGCAACTGATGGGCTATAACATGACTTTGAGAGAGGCCAAATAGTGATTGGCCACCAACACTATGTATCTAGCGTACAAGTTAGGAGGTGAGTATGGGTAGAGGGACGAACCCAATGGAGGCTGGGAAACACATAGCTCACCAGTATAAACGTCCACCCACCAGACCGTAGAATAATGACTGCGATTGGCAAACTATACAATTAAACGCGAACCCACTACCACCGGGCAGAACTTCTCAATGAGCATATACTAAATAAATAAAATATAAAATAATAGATGAATGTCATTGATGACTGGGACATGAACCACAATATCACCATCCTGAAGGTTAAAGTATCGGGATGAGTATGGTGAGAAGTGCCAACGTAGGATGGGCTAAAAAACATAGAAGGGAATTGGATCAGCATCAGGAGAGTGTGAATATAAGGTAATATATAGGGCCATAGCAGGAAAAACGACAGGGGTCTTGACTTACATAGTAGGTTGGCCAGGATAGATGAGCAAAGCAGGATCCATAACGCCGATGACCAAGTCCCCAAGCATCCACCGTGACAAGCGCAACCATAACCAAAACAATAGGGTGGACTCAACATAATTCTAAGTCCCTGAGCATGCGCCGTGGCAAGTATAGTAGGCGGAAGCGGAGCGCCGATGTATGAAACCGACGGACATGCGCAGTTAAACAGGCTCCACTAACTTTCTATGTTCTTGAGCATGCGCCATGCTGTACCTTAGATGCCGCGAACTAAGTCCACGGGCATGCGCAGTGGGAAACCCTGGCCCCTAGCACAGACGCGGCGCGCTGAGATGATGACATGCGAATCACGGGTCAAATGTGGATGGGAGGAGTCACCGGAAGGAAGTAGGTCCGGCAATACACCTAACAGAGCCGCATCAGAGGTTTCAATCACGCCCACAAGTGAAACACACATTGATGACATCATCAACAAAGGTCTTATAAACCATCCGGGAGGAGACACGCGCACACTCTGCCCTAACCCCTGAAGACGCCGGTAACGGCGAAACATGTTGGGGGGCAGCGTGAGGCTCTAGTTTTAATACAGTGCAGTTTACAGCCCCAAACAGCATAAGGGGAATCGCACACTGAATGTTGAGCATGCTGGCAGCGCGCAGCCAGCAGCATCAGTGGTGATTAGGAGTGTCCTGTATCCCACACTAAGGGGATGCTGCACAACACTATAGCACTCTAATAGATAAGTGAGGACTGTAACGCACTGCAATTTTAAGATATAGTTAAGGTAGCAATTCGTTTTACTAATATACAAATAAAAGTTAAGTATTAGGTAACTTGGAATAGGTGCTGGATTAATAAGTGTATATTAGTCCTCTGGACATCAGTAGTTATTATGAAAGCGTTTAGTGGCCTATGAAAGCGTTTAGAGCTGCTCACCGACTTGTGATTTTCCCTCCAGGGAACCCAGAAACCCCCTTCCGGAGTGGTTTATTTCAGTACAAAAAGAAAAATTATATTCTCAGTTCATGTCGGCGGCGGTTATATGTCTTGAAAGCATTTAGTGGCCTATTTCAGTACAAAAAGAAAAATATAATCTCAGTTCACGTCAGCGGTTATATGTGTTGAAAGCATAGCTGGGAGTCAGCAGGGTGGCAGTAATGAGTCAGCAGGGTGGCAGCAGTGAGAGGTTGGGAGCCAAACGTGCCCAGGGTAGACCATCTGCTTGGCAGCAGCCTACCTGCCCGTGAAGTAGTGGTGCAGAGGTTTACGGAAGTAGGGGCGGTAGCAGTCAGTCAGTAAGGTTGGTTATATGTGTTATTTTGTATTTCAGTACAAAAATTAAAATATAGTCTCATTCACTTTGGCGGTTATTTGTGTTGAAAGCTTTTAGTGGCCTATTTCAGTACAAAAAGAAAAATATATTCTCAGTTCATGTTGGCAGTTATATGAAAGCATGGCTGGGATTCAGCAGGGTGGTAGCAGTGCCAAGGAAGAAGTGGTGCAGAGGTTCACAGAAGCAGCAGCAATAGCAGTCAGTCAGTTCGGACTGTTGGGGGGAAAATCACCTACTCAGCGGTGTGACAGTTTTTTGTTAAGCCGCCGGAGGAGGTTAACATGGCCATATTTAGAATATATGGGCAGAAGGTGAAGCGTGGCCAGGGTGCCAATGTTGGCACCACAGCCCTGCGTCAACATATGCAGCATCACCATATGTGGTATCCTGATGCTGCTGCTGCTACTGCCATCTTCACACTATGTCACTTTGCCACTCTGTGGTTTCCTCCTGATGCTACTGCTGCTGTCGCCATCTCCACACTATGTCACCTTGCCACTCTGTGGTATCCTCCTGATGCTGCTACTGTCATCTCCACACTATGTCCCCTTTCCACTCTGTGGTATCCTGATGCTGCTACTGCCATCTGCACACTATCTCACCTTGCCACTCTGTGTTATCCTCCTGATGCTGCTGCTGATACTGCCATCTCCATACTATGTCACCTTGCCACTCTCTGGTATCCTCTGGATGCTGCTGCTACTGCTACTGCCATCTACACATTATGCCACCTGGCCTCTCTGTGGTATCCTCCTGATGCTGATGCTGCTGCTGCTACTGCCATCTCCACACTATGTTACCTTGTCTGACCCAGGAAGAAGTACAGCTGTGTCTTAAAAATATTCAAATAGACAAATTGCCAGGACCGGATGGCACACCCCCCGTATCCTAAGAGAATTTAGTAATGTCATAGCCAGACCCTTATTTCTGATATTTAAGGACTCTATACAGAGACAGAGAGTGTTCCACAGGATTGGCGCATAGCAAAAGTGGTGGCAATATATTTAAAAAGGGTCCAATAACAGAGCCTGGAAACTATAGGCCGGTAAGTTTAACATCTGTCGTGGGTAAACTGTTTGAAGGTTTTCTAATAGATGCTATCTTGGAGTACCTCAATGAGAATTAAATAAGCAAATAACGCCATATCAGCATGGCTTCATGGGATCGGTCATTTTCAAAATAATTTAATCAGTTTCTTTGAGGAAGTAAGTTCTAGACTTGACAGCGGCGAATCAATGGATGTCGTATATCTGGACTTCTCCAAAGCATTTGACACTGTACCGCATAAAAAGTTAGTATATAAAATGAGAATGCTTAGACTGGGAGAAAACGTCTGTATGTGGGTAAGTAACTGGCTGAGGGATAGAAAACAGAGGGTGGTTATTAAAGAGGTTGTCCGAGTTATTTTTTTATTCTATGTTTCTGTACACCAGATGTCACTGTGCTGGCCACGCCCCCCTGCACTGCTGGCTGCTGCTTATTGCTCTCTCCCAGGATTCTTAACCCCTTCAGCTACACAGACTCAGGGTTGAAGTGTTTACTGTGTAGCTGCAGGCAGTGAGACAAATGCTGGGCACAGGAGCTGAAAGAGAAGTTCTGCAGAGCATTGCAGGTAGGGGGAAGATCCTGTGTGTATTAGCAGTGTCATTGTACAGCTAGGACTTGTAGTTCTACACATACAACATGCTGCTGAGTCTTCCAGCAGGCAGACATGTCACTCAGGACAGCACTTGTATTAATTTAGGAGTGCAGGGGGAGGGGCAGAGATTGTTTTTATTGCAAGTAAACAAAGGGCCAGAAGAAAACCAGGGAAATTTTGCCTAAAACTTGCTTTGCTTAGTTATATATCGCTGACCATCAGATTTAGGCATGAACACCGACCGTGGGGCAGCCACAACGGATCACGGACCCATTCACTTTAATGAGTCCGCGATCCGCCCGTTCCGCAAAAAGATAGGACATGTTCTATCTTTTTGCAGAACGGAAGTACGGGACGAAAACCCATGGAAGCACTCCGGAGTGCTTCTGTGGGTTTCCGTTCCGTGCTTTCATTCCGCACAATTCCGCATCTCCGGATTTGCAGACCCATTAAAGTGAATAGGTCCACATCCGTGATGCGGAATGTCCACGGAACGGTACCGGTGTATTGCTGATCTGCTAATGCTTCGTTCATGTGCAGGAGGCCTCACAGTGCTATATCTTTTTTTTTCCATAACTTGGACAACCCCTTTGGGTCACTGTCACTAGTGGACTACCTCAGGGGTCAGTACTGGGCCCTATCCTCTTCAATATATTTATTAATGATCTTGTAGAAGGCTTGCACAGTAAAATATAAATTTTTACAGATGACACTAAACTGTGTAAGTAATTGACATGGAAGAGGACAGTATACGGCTACAAATGGATCTGGATAGATTGGAGGCTTGGGCAGAGAAGTGGAAGATGAGGTTTAACACTGACAAATGTAAGGTTATGCACATGGGTAGGAATAATACAAGTCACCCGTACATATTAAATGGTAAAACACTGGGTAACACTGACATGGAAAAGGACCTAGGAATTTTAGTGATCAGCAAACTAAGCAGTAAAAAACAGTGTCAGGCAGCTGCTGCCAAGGCCAATAAGATAATGGGTTGCATCAAAAGGATGAGAACATAATCCTACCACTGTACAAATCACTGGTCAGACCACACATGGAGTACTGTGTACAGTTTTGGGCTCTTATGAACAAGGCAGACATAGTAGAGCTGGAGAGGGTTCAGAGGAGGGCAACTAAAGTAATTATGGGAATGAGGGAATTACAGTACCCTGAAAGATTATCAAAATTGAGGTTATTTAATTTAGAAAAAAGACGATTGAGGGGGCATTTAATTACTATGTATAAATATATCAGCTGTCAGTACAGAGATTTCTTCAATCATCTATTTATCCCCAGGACTGTGACTGTGACAAGGGGACATCCTCTGCGCCTCGAGGAAAGAAGGATTGTACAGTCGTGGCCAAAAGTTTTGAGAATGACACAAATATTAGTTTTCACAAAGTTTGCTGCTAAGTGGTAGGCAATTAAGAGTGCCGCATTTGTGTGAGGGGAGGCGGGGCGTTCAATATTTAAACCTGGCCCTCCTCCCCCCACTTGTCGGTTCGAACGATTTCGAATCGGCTTGTGGGTTGGTGCCAGAGAAGGGCATGCGTCACTGGAGGATCGGGGGATCGGCTGCGTCGAGCTCGTCGCTACGGTGATTAGGTAGGCAGGGTGGCTTGCACACCCGTCTCGCTATGTATAACATGTGGGGCTGCCGAGCGTGCCGCCGGTCCCCAGCTGCGCTGGAGACTGCCCGCACTCCCGATCGCTTCCGGCACCCCGAGACAGGCACCCCGATCCGCTCCTGGCCCTGCGCTAAGCACCCCCGCTCCCACATGCAGCGCCCCCCAGGCAGGCACCCCTCACCTGTGGCTCAGCAGCGACGGGTCACGACGTCCGCTCGCATACCCTGAGCATCGGTCACGCCGGCCGTCGGCTCCACGACGCAGCGTTATATATCACTCACTCCCGTATCAGAACGTTCCGCCGTAGAGGAAAACGCCGTCCGCTCACACAGGGATCTATTCATTAGCTGCAATCAGTAAGCGGAGGTCCAGCTGCAGGATCAGGGGACGGAAGCCGAAACCTATAGGCGATTAATACGCCGTGGCTTTCCCTGTACAAATAGTCGATAGCGGTGGGCACGGGATGCAATGTTCCACATGGCGGAGCGCAAATCCCTCGCAGCCGATCCTGATGCACGTTCTCCTGGTAATTACAATTAGCGAGGCTGTGAAGGTGGACATGCTTATGTGACTTTCAGTCATGTCTAGG
Source organism: Bufo bufo (assembly GCF_905171765.1). Classification (NCBI taxonomy): domain Eukaryota; kingdom Metazoa; phylum Chordata; class Amphibia; order Anura; family Bufonidae; genus Bufo; species Bufo bufo. The sequence goes on from NC_053394.1 coordinate 222,586,341, forward strand.
AATCCGCTGCAGAATAAACTCGTCTTCTTTACTGCGCCAAACTCAGGCAAGACGAGATAAGCAGATACTCAGACATGTGCACTGTATAACAAGTTATGATTTCAATGGTTAATTCTAACCTAGAAGGGAATCACTGGCTTGCTGCGCTCCAGCAGGTCCTGGCTTGAGAGAGGGCGGGGGATGGTCGACACCTACAGGCCCATACTGGTACTGCAGTCCAGGTGCAGGGCTCCTCTGCTCAGGCACAGTGGCTAGGTACTAAGGCAGGAGTATAAAAAAATAAAAAAAAATATTTAAATAAAATTTGGAATATGTTCAAGGATCAAATATAAAGAGGGCTTCAAGGAGGGGGGCTGGCCACGTCACTTTGCGCACGCAGCCGGGCCGCCCGTAAGCCTATACGGTCAGTCAGGGGGTTGGTTCGGGCGCAGTCACAATAATCCGGTGGTTAGCTAGGGAGCGGTGGCATGAGTGAAGTGTCGCCCAGCTGGCGTGCGCTCACTCACACGTCTGTTCTTGGTTGTTCAGGTCCACAGGTGGTGGGCTAACTTACGATACTGTGGGGTTCGTGGCTGTCATGGCCGCCAGGTGAGTCAGGGGTGGTGCATGCGGGGGCCAACCCCCTCTTTTCTTCTGCATAGGCTTGGGGGACGGGGGATGGTGGACTATTATGTCCAGGCCTCTGGCGCATCTCTTACAGGGTGGCGCCTACAGTCGTGGCCTTTGGTGGGGGGGAAAAGAAAAAAAAAAAGAAAAGAAAAAATAATAATAATGGTATAGATAGGAATGTTGCTTTGCCAGGTCTGTCACGACTACAGACTCATTATAAAGCCCTGCCACGATTGCAGGCATCAGTCTGTCACGACTACAGACCCGCTCTAAAGCCCTGCCACGACTGCAGGCAACAGTCTGTCACGACTACAGACCCGTTATAAAGCCCTGCCACGACTGCAGGCATCAGTCTGTCACGACTACAGACTCGTTATAAAGTCCTGCCACGACTGCAGGCATCAGTCTGTCACGACTACAGACCCGTTATAAAGCCCTGCCACGACTGCAGGCATCAGTCTGTCACGACTACAGACTCGTTATAAAGTCCTGCCACGACTGCAGGCATCAGTCTGTCACGACTACAGACCCGCTCTAAAGCCCTGCCACGACTGCAGGCACAAATCCGTTACGACTACAGACTCATTATTAAGACCGGCCACGACTGCAGGCATTAGTCTCATGTCAACAGACTCATGAGGTAATACTACCACGTCTACAGGCGATGGTCCGTTACCGCTACTCTCGATGTAGGGTCCCCTCACGACTACAGGGGCTAGTCGGTCACATCCACAGACTCGGTCGCACTCCCGTTAACTACAGGCACTGGGTGGGCATCTACGGGTAGTTGCGTCACAACTACGCACGTGGGTCAGCCACGGCCTGGGAGGTCAGCCTTCACGGTCACAGGTAGGTCCAGTTAGGCTTCAGTCTCCCAGCGGGTTCCAGTCACAATAACCAGCCCCTAGGTGAGGGGGGGCACTCCCGCACCGGCGCACAATGCCAGGGAGCTGTGCGGCTCCTCACGCGGCACACGGTTCAAACCAGAGGGGGCCGGGGCCCACGGTAAAGGAAGGGCTCCCTCTGATCCGGTGCACATTGCCAGGGAGTGGCGCTGCTCCCCACGCGGTACGAGTGTCCAGCCGGCGGTGGGTCGGCCCTAGCTGAGGAGGGGGGCTCCCCCGCACTGGTGCATTCTGCCAGGGAGCAGCGTGAGCTCCCCACGCGGCTGGGGGGTAAGGCTCCTCATCTTCAATAAAGTCTGGCACGGGCCGCCGTGCCGTTAGGTAGGCAGGGATCAGGGGAAGGAGTACTAGGCTCGGTCAGGGGGAGCAGATCATAGGCGGTGGCTGGCTTCCTGCTGCCGGCCGTACATTAGGTTCCAAGGGGGTTATTTAGGCACAGGATGTTAGTTAGTCCGTGCAGGTGATCTGCGTTATACCATGCTCTTCATGCTCATACTCAGAGCTGTGCCCATACGAGAGCTGCTTAAGTGGTTGATAGTGAAAAAAAAAAATACATTTTTGAGTCTCTCACGCATGGCTTCTCCGTTTTAGGTTTACACATATGACTCCGCCATCTGAGTCTCTCACGCATGGCTTCTCCGTTTTAGGCTACACATATGACTCCGCCATTAGAGTCTCTCACGCATGGCTTCCCCGTTTTAGGTTTACACTTATGACTCCGCCATTAGAGTCTCTCACGCATGGCTTCTCCGTTTTAGGTTACACATATGAATCCGCCATTAGAGTCTCTCACGCATGGCTTCCCCGTTTTAGGTTACACATATGACTCCGCCATTAGAGTCTCACGCATGGCTTCTCCATGTGAGTTTTACACATACGACTCCGCCATTAGTCTCTCACGCCTGGCTTCTCCGTTTTAGGTTGGCACATATGACTCCGCCATTAGAGTCTCTCACGCATGGCTTCTCCGTTTAGGTTCACACATATGACTCCGCCATCTGAGTCTCACGCATGGCTTCTCCGTTTTAGGTTTACACATATGACTCCGCCATTAGAGTCTCTCACGCATGGCTTCTCCGTTTTAGGTTACACATATGACTCCGCCATTAGAGTCTCTCACGCATGGCTTCTCCGTTTTAGGTTGGCACATGTGACTCCGTCATTAGAATCTCTCACGCATGGCTGCTCCGTTTTAGGTTTACACATATGACTCCGCCATTAGAGTCTCTCATGCATGGCTTCTCCGTTTTAGGTTACACAAATGACTCCGCCATCTGAGTCTCTCACGCATGGCTTCTCCGTTTTAGTTTTACACATATGACTCCGCCATTAGAGTCCCTCACGCAGAGCTTCTCCGTTTTAGTTTTACACATATGACTCCGCCATTAGTCTCTCACGCATGGCTCCGCCATTAGTCTCTCATGCATGGCTTCTCCGCTTTAGGTTTACACACAGGACTCCGCCATTAGAGTCTCTCACGCATGGAGATTAAAAAAAAAAAAAAAAAAGGGGGCCTATCACTCACCTATTGGGCTTTGTCAGGGTTTTTGCCACTCTCAATTAAACTTGTCCTATAGCATTGTTAACTATACATGGCAGGTATTCAGCACCATTGGTACAGGCTACATCCGGACCTACCGTCACTCTTCTCCGCCCACCCGATCAAAGCGGCGTTGAAGGGTTTGCGCAAGATGTCTGTTGTGAAACGACATGGGCGTCAGCCGTTTACCGGTAGCTTGTTCAGGCCGTGACAGGCAAACTGCAGGGGCAAACCGTTCGGGCCACAGGTTAGCGCTCTGGTAGAAACAGCCTTGTACCTGGCCTTCCATGGATTCCTCAGGTCAGGCGAGCTCATGGGCACCAATACGCTGGCTGGGTGCCTGCGGAAAGGTCAGCTCATCCGGCGCGGGTCCATCTATGTCCTCACCTTGGCCTCGTCCAAGACGTCACGGCCGGGGCAACCAGTGGCGGTCAGATACTTTCCCACGGACAGCAGATGGTGTCCGGTGCAGGCCTTGTCCGGTGCAGGTTAGTTGACAGGTTCAGGGGTCGGTCCTCGCTGGATCACAGGACATTCCTTCCGCATGGGCGCGGCAGCAACGGCGTCCATGCATTAGGTGCCAGTACATGTCATCAAACGGTTGGGTCATCGCAGTTCCGCGTGTTCCATGCGTAATATCCCGGATCCTTATACGAAATATCATTGGCTTTCGAGTTTTGGTCTGTAGTTTCTGTTATCAAGTTTTCTAACTCCTATGCATGGTTCTTTTGGCCCCTTTAGGCTACCCTTCGATAAGCAGTACCGGCATAACTCTGCTGCTTCTAGGTTGGGGGGGTGGAGTATAGGCTTAGGTAGGGTACCCTCTCAGCATGAGCCGATCCGAGCACAAGTGGTAGGCAATTAAGAGTGCCGCATTTGTGTGAGGGGAGGCGGGGCGTTCAATATTTAAACCTGGCCCTCCTCCCCCCACTTGTCGGTTCGAACGATTTCAACCCACCCAGGAGCCCTCCCTTCTTTCAGGTCTCATCATTGGGGTAGCCCCCTTTAGGCTACCCTTCGATAAGCAGTACCGGCATAACTCTGCTGCTTCTAGGTTGGGGGGGTGGAGTATAGGCTTAGGTAGGGTACCCTCTCAGCATGAGCCGATCCGAGCACAAACTGCTTTTAGATCTTTGTTTCAGTTGTTTCTTTGATGTAGTGAAATATAATTACACGCACTTCATACGTTTCAAAGGCTTTTATCGACAATTACATGACATTTGTGCAAAGAGTCAGTATTTGAAGTGTTGGCCCTTCTTTTTCAGGACCTCTGCAATTCGACTGGGCATGCTCGCAATCAACTTCTGGGCCAATTCCTGACTGATAGCAACCCATTCTTTCATAATCACTTCTTGGAGTTTGTCAGAATTAGTGGGTTTTTGTTTGTCCACCCGCCTCTTGAGGATTGACCACAAGTTCTCAATGGGATTAAGATCTGCAGAGTTTCCAGGCCATGGACCCAAAATGTCAACGTTTTAGTCCCCGAGCCACTTAGTTATCACTTTTGCCTTATGGCACGGTGCTCAATCGTGCTGGAAAATGCATTGTTCTTCACCAAACTGTTGTTGGATTGTTGGAAGAAGTTGCTGTTGGAGGGTGTTTTGGTACCATTTTTTATTCATGGCTGTGTTTTTGGGCAAAATTGCGAATGAGCCTACACCTTTGGATGAGAAGCAACCCCACACATGAATGGTCTCAGGATGCTTTACTGTTGGCATGACACAGGACTGATGGTAGCACTCACCTTTTCTTCTCCGGACAAGCCTTTTTCCAGATGCCCCAAACAATTGGAAAGAGGCTTCATCGGAGAATATGACTTTTCCCCAGTCCTCAGCAGTCCATTCACCATACTTTCTGCAGAAGATTAATCTGTCCCTGATGTTTTTTTTGTAGAGAAGTGGCTTCTTTGCTGCCCTTCTTGACACCAGGCCATCTTCCAAAAGTCTTCGCCTCACTGTGCGTGCAGATGCGCTCACAACTGCCTGCTGCCATTCCTGAGCAAGCTCTGCACTGGTGGCACTCCGATCCCGCAGCTGAATCCTCTTTAGGAGATGATCCTGGCACTTGCTGGACTTTCTTGGACGCCCTGAAGCCTTCGTAACAAGAATTGAACCTCTTTCCTTGAAGTTCTTGATGATCCTATAAATTGTTGATTGAGGTGCAATCTTAGTAGCCACAATATCCTTGCCTGTGAAGCCATTTTTATGCAACGCAATGATGGCTGCACGCGTTTCTTTGCAGGTCACCATGGTTAACAATGGAAGAACAATGATTTCAAGCATCACCCTCCTTTTAACATGTCAAGTCTGCCATTTTAACCCAATCAGCCTGACATAATGATCTCGAGCCTTGTGCTCGTCAACATTCTCACCTGAGTTAACAGGACGATTACTGAAATGATCTCAGCAGGTCCTTTAATGACAGCAATGAAATGCAGTGGAAAGTTTTTTTTGGGATTAAGTTAATTTTCATGGCAAAGAAGGACTATGCAATTCATCTGATCACTCTTCATAACATTCTGGAGTATATGCAAATTGCTATTATAAAAATTTAAGCAGCAACTTTTCCAATATTTATGTAATTCTCAAAACTTTTGGCCACGACTGTACACAAACATAGAAGAGGATTCTTTTCAGTAAGAGCAGTAAGACTATGGAACTCTCTGCCTGTGGAGGTGGTGATGGTAAGTTCACTAAAAGAGTTCAAGCTGGGCCTAGATGAATTTCTGGAGTGTAATAATATTACAGGCTATAGCTCGTAGAGAGGGATCATTGATCCAGGGAGTTATCTGATTGCCTGAATGGAGTCGGGAAGGAATTTTTTTCCCCTTAAGTGAAGAAAATTGTCTTCTACCTCACAGTTTTTTTTTTTTGCCTTCCTCTGGATCAACTTGCAGGATAACAGGCTGAACTGGATGGACAAATGTATTTTTTCAGCCTTATATACTATGTTACTCTGTGGTATCCTCCTGATGCTGCTGCTGTCGCTACCACCAGACTCTGTCATTGTGCCACTCTATGGCCTCATCTTGATGATGCTGGTGCCGCCACCTTCACACTCTGTCAATGTGCCACTCTGTTGCCTCCTCATACTGCTGCCAATTCCAGACTCGGTCATTGTGCCACTCAGTGGTCTCCTCATACTGCTGTCAACTCCAGACTCCGTCAGTGTGCCACTCTGTGGCCTCCTCATGCTGCTACCTCCTCCAGACTCAGTCATTGTGCCACTTGGTGGCCTCCTCCTAATGCTGCGGCTGTCGCCACCTCCAGACTCTGTCATTGTTCCACTCTGTGGCCTCCTCATACTGCTGCCAACTCCAGACTCGGTCATTGTGCCACTCTGTGGCCTCCTGATGCTGCCGCCACCTCCACAATCTCTCGTTGTCGTGCTACTCTGGCCTACTCATGCTGCTGACACCTCCACACTTTGTCTTCATGCCACTCTGTGGCCTCCTCATGCTGCTGACACCTCCAGACTCGGTCATTGTGCCACTCAGTGGCCTCCTCATACTGCTGCCAACTCCAGACTTGGTCATTGTACCACTCGATGGCCTCCTCATACTGCTGCCAACTCCAATCTCTCGTCGTCGTGCTACTCTGGCCTACTCATGCTGCTGACACCTCCACACTTTGTCTTCATGCCACTCTGTGACCTCCTCATGCTGCTGACACCTCCACAATCTCTCGTCTTCATGCTACTCTGGCCTCCTCATGCTGTTGACACCTCAACACTTTGTCTTTGTGCCACTCTGTGGCCTCCTGATGCTGCCGCCACCTCCACAGTCTATCATTGTCGTGCCACTCTGGCCTCCTGATGCTGCCACCACCTCCAGACTCTGTCATTAGGCCACTCTATGGTCTCCTCATGCTGCTTCTACCTCACCACTATGTCATAGGTCCACTCAGTGGACTTCTTATGCTGTTCCCACCCTCCCCACTTCATGACTGGACCACTATTTTGCCTTTCGGCCTGGCTGACATCATGATTTATTTGACCTTTCTTCTGATCTGTCAGAAGGAATGAAAAATGAGACGCACAGCGGATCCTGTCTGTGTAGCAGCTGTAAGGCCTGTATGGTCCCATCAGAATTGGCTTAGGATTTGGTAGCCAAAAGCAGGAGTGGGTACAAAACAAAAAAGACATGCAAATATTCCATTCACGTGTTTTCTCTGTTTTAGATCCACTGCAGTTTTTTTTTTTACATTAGCTATACTGATGGATTATTGAGCAAATGACAGGCTCTGTTTTTTTGTGGGTTATTGTTCTAACAGATCAAAGGAAGGGCAAATGAATCAGTAACGTCAACACAAACTTACTGATGACACCCTCTCCACTCTGTCCGGGGTTCTGTAGACATCTATGTGGGATCAGCTAGCGACGGTGTAAAATAAGTGTGCTTCTTCTTGGTGCTAACATCGACCTGTAAGGCATACTTGATGTTTTTGGTCAGTTTTGGCCTTGTGACTGCCCTAATAAGTGAAGTGTGCAGGGATTCTAAGAGCGATGCCTGTCATCTGCATGTCATACGGACTCACAGTATTATTTCACTACCTAAGCAGACTCCCTATACATGTTACTACAAGGCACAGTTTACTACACCACTATAATGCTCTCAGCAGTCAGGAAATAGATGTTTTTAACGTAATTTACCACAAATATATTTGGATCGAACCACATTTTTCCCAGGGTGGCACAATGGCAATGTGGAGGTGGCAGCAGTTGCATCAGGAGGCCACAGAGTGGCACAATTACCACCACATCGGAGTCATGATTCTCCCAGGCCACTTTATGGTGACACTGCATATGTTGACGCAGGGCCGTGGTGCCAACATTGGCCACGCTTCACCTTCTACAAATGGCCATGTTCACCTCCTCCGGTAGCTTAACCATAAACTGCCACATCACCGAGTAGGTGATTTTAACCCCAACACTCCTCATTGACTGACTGCTACTGCCACTGCTTCCATGAACCCCTGCACCACTACTTTCCAGGCAGGTAGGCTCCTGCGAAACAGGTGGTCTACCCCGGGCATGTTTGGCTACCGACCTCCCACTGCTGCCACCCTGCTGACTCCCGGCCACGCTAGCAACTCGCTGGCTCCGCTGCTGCCTCACGGGCAAGCTGCCACCCTCTTCTTCTGATGATGATGAAGCCCCTAATACACCCGGCTCCCAAGTGAGATTCGATGCATCATCATCGAGTACTGTCTGCACGTCACTGATGTCCTTCTCAATGGTCTCTGGGCCAGGAGCCTAACCACTCGCAACACCAACTCCCACGTTACTCTCCTCTTCACTACTTGCCTGCCTACCGAAGGAAGCGCGGATGTCTCCTCCAGATCTTGGCTGGCCAGTAGTTGCTGACTATCCTCTTGTAGCTCGTCCTCACTGTATAGTGGAACTGAACCTACAGCATATAATACTTCTCTATCTGAGGGAACAGAAAAGGACAGAGGCAGGTTAATGACAGGTGAGTGCACAGGGCCTGCTCCCGGGCCATTCCAACTAAGGGTTGTGTCTGACAAACCCACTGACTCTTGGCTGGGGGTGCCTGATGTCACTTGGGACGAAGTGCATGACCGAGTCAACCATTCAAGAACTGCTGGGTTGCTGGTCAAGACACGACCACTAGATAACACCGGGAGCTTAGGCCTCTCGCTGAGACTCCTGCTGCCACACCCCTTTACTCTGCTGCGAGCTGTGCCTGCACCAGAAACATTTAGGCCTCTGCCACGCCCCTGTGCAGGGCCTAGCACTTCTCTGTCTGACATACTGTTAGATCAAATAAATAAATAAAAAGGAAATTAAAACACCCCAAAAAAGTCTGTAAAGTCTGTAAAACACCCCCAAAAAGTCTGTTTTCTCATTTCACCACACAGCGGCTAATAAGCCCTTTTTTTCCACTAATACACACCAAAAAGGGCTTTACAACATTTAGCTGCACCGCTGAACGGCAAATAGGCCCTTATTTTTTTTCCACTTATACACACCACAAAAGGCTTTATAACAGTAAAGGGAATTGTATGTGGAGGCAGGTATTTTTCTCACAGTGTGTGCTGCTGGACTAATTAGCAGTCAGGTAAGTTCAAATACCGGACTGGATCGCCGGTGCCGGTCTGGGTTTTTGTTAACACCTGTAAATAAACACTGAACTTTTGGTTTACAAACTGGTTGGTGCCTCTATACTGCGTCCGCTTATCCTGTTTACCAGAGCAAATCCCAACAGAACATATAACTGCACCACTGAACAGCATATATATATATATATATTTTTTTTTGTCACTAATACACACCAGAAAGGGCTTTAGAACATAACTGAACTGCTGAACGGCAAATAAAATATATTTTTTTGCCACTAATACATGCCAAAAAGGACTTTAGAACATATAACTGCACCGCTGAACGGCAAATATATATATTTTTGCTGATAATACACGCCAAAAAGGGCTGTAATTTTCTTACTGTACTTCACCACACAACGGCAAATACTTTTTTGTGCCACTAATACACGGAAGAAAAGGGCTTTAGAACATATAACTGCACCGCTGAATGGCAAATATATATTTTTTGCCACTAATAAACGCCAAAAAGAGCTGTAATTTTCTAACTTCACCACACAATGGCAAATACTTTTTTTGTGCCACTAATGCACGCCTAAAAAGGGCTTTAGAACATATAACTGCACCGCTGAACGGTAAATAGGACCTTACTTTTTTCCACTTGTACACTCCACAAAAGGCTTTAGAACATATAACTGCACCGCTGAACGGCAAATAAAATATATTTTTTGCCACTAATACATGCCAAAAAGGGCTGAAATTTTCTCACTCCACCACACAACGGCTAATAAGTCCTTTTTTTCCACTAATACAAGCCAAAAAATACTTTAGAACATATAACTGAACAGTTTGCTGGAAATACAGAGCTGTATAATGGCAATTTGGATCCGCAGTCAATGCAGCAAGGTGTAATAGGATTATTCCTATTACCAGTGGCGTTGCGAGGGGGGTGCGGCGGGTGCGGACCGCACCGGGTAACACCAGTGATGAGGTGACACCAGTGACTCTGAATTTTATACTGGGACACATTATGGTGGTTACTATGGGGAAGTGGGGAGAGTAGTACTATGGGGTCATCTACGGGGGCACTAAGAAGGGGTATTTTATACTTGCAAATTATGGGGGACACTAAGGGCATCTACTGGGACACTATATATGGGGCATTTTACATTATGGGGGCATTAGGAGGAAGGGGGAGAGGAGCACTATGGGGGCATTTACTGGGGGCACTATATAGGGGTATTTTCTAGTGGCACATTATGGGGACATTAGCTCAACTGGGGACATTAGCTCAACTGCCCCTTCTCCAAATCCTTATTATGAAATCTTTCTCATTAGGATGAAAACACAACATCAGCTCCACGCCAAAATGTTGAAGTGTTGCAGTGGTGTCCGAGATCCCCAAGGGCCAAGCCAAGTAATTGTAAGATTTCATGTGAAATATGTTTATTTTATATACATATAGCATACACTGTGCCACACACTATACAGTATACCTCTACGGCAGTAGCACCCCCCATAGCCCCCATATATGGCTAAAAAATTATTGCTTCGGGGGGGTGACACTATTTTCTACCGCATGGGTGACACCAGCCCTAGCAATGCCACTGCCTATTACCCAGGCTGTAAACTCCCCTACTGAACCCTGTTCTGCTTCAATACTGTGGAATGATTCCTCCCTATCCTTTCGGTGAACTTCTGTACAGCAAAATAAGTTTGAAAGTCTTTTCTACCTAGCACCTGCAGATGTCTTTCCCTGCACTAAGCACACTAGAAAAAGGCTGAATCCAAGATGGCTGAGGCTTTTTATAGGGCTGTGACATGACAGGGCTGGCTGCTGATTGGCTGCATGAATGACATTGTGGGTGATCCCTCATTCCCAGAGTTCTTTGTTCCATATCCTAACATGTGCAGCAGCCATTTTAGAAAAAAAAATATTTTGTTACCACGAAGCGTGAGGAAATTCTGATTCGGTGCAAATCGATTTTTTGGTGAAATTCTGATCAAATTCCACTTCTTCAACTTCGATTCACTCATCTCTAGAGAGAGAGATAAGTGTTATTGCCCTTTTACATGTTCCTACGAATTCTAGTTCCCGATAAGTTCACGATGGCTCGTGTAAATGTAAAAAAAAATCTGCATTTGTCAGCAGCAGTTCTCCCTGTATAAAAAGGGATGAATTGGAATGGGAATGAAGTAAAGATCGTTCATTTCCATACAGAGGTAATGATCTGCATATAAATGCAGCTTTATGTAGATTTAACAAGCTGGCAGTGATTGGGAATGAATGGTTCACTCCCGATCAATGCCTGAATATCTGGCTATGTAAATGGCAAGCCAATTCCCACCACAATTTTTTTCACAAATCGGCAATGAATCTGCAAAGCTGAATAACCTGTTAGCGACATCAAGCCTACTGCAACATCTAGCACCTTGCTCAGATGCTGAATTTTCACACAAACGAAACACTAAACCCTTTATATTTCTGTTTTTAGCTCATATCTTTTGGTAGTGAGGAGCTTTTACTACTATTAAATGTGTTGCATCACATTTCCCAGGTAACCAGTAACATCTAAGATGAGATCATTTATATTACATAGATTTTGATGCATGGTAGCTCACATAATAATCTACATTTTTTTGGGCATTACAACGGTTAATCAATAAAGAGTGAAACCTTATACCTTAGTGCCTAGCACCAAGCTGCCCTGTGCTGTAATCGAATGGCACTCAGAACAAAACCAAGCTTTCCTGTCTGTCACCAGAGATCAGTTCTCAAAGGCCGAACAGCCTTGACATAGATATTGCTGGTGTAGCTGTTACTTTTAACCATGACATCACTCAAAACATTGTTATCCTGAGCACACATTGCTTCAAAGCCAGGAGAAAATCAACCATAGCAAAGGGTGTGATACTCGGTGTGCTGCTCTGCTGCATCTTTACATGTCTTTTCCTGTTAAGTTGAGTGCATATTTATTCAGCATTTGCTACATGTAGGCACTGCTAAAGATTATTGACCCGTATGTTGTTTCCTGCAACTTTTATCTTCTTGCAACTCTTTTATGTTCTGACCATGTTTATTCCAGACATATTGTATACCCCCTTTACAAAGCAATGAAAGGAGTTTGGTAGAATTTATTATTTTGTCTGATCTATCAAAAAAAGAGGATCGAAAGTCAACATGTTGCAACAGATTCTAAGGGACATGTACATTGATCCCGACCTTCTTGCAGAGCTCAATGAGGAGCAGAAACAAATTCTCTTTTACAAGATGAGGGAAGAGCAAATCAGACGCTGGGCTGAGTGGGACGGAAATCTAGACAAGGAGGAATCCAAAATGAAAATCAAAGCCAAGTTCCAACACAGTAAGTGCCAATAGAAAATGACTATGAGACTAAAACTAAGTAACTGAACTATGCATATTTATTGGCTATATGGAGTCATCTTATTTTTACTTGTCTGAATATTATAAAGCTACTCTGTGTTGTAAAGCTTGTCAATAATACTAAGTTTGCAGGAGTGGAACTTAAATAGTCTTAGAATGGCAGATCTCACCTAACAGAAATGCTTCAAACTTGTGTAGATAATAGCATTTACCGTAATCAATACTTTCATTGGTCAATGCTTTTGACTCTTAAATGAGTACATGGTTTTCTAAATACAGCAAAACATCTCCAAAATAATCACCTCTTTGAGATCACCCCTTTATCCGGATGAAAATGGTCAGCACCACCGTATATTGTATACTTGCCATATTCTTTGAGCTAAGCAATTTTGACAAACTAAAAAAAATATATATATATATTTTCAAATGGAAGAAATGTAGCCTTAAGAGGGCTTGTTTTTGTAGGACAAATTGTATAGATGTAATGATTGTAGACTTGAGTGTGATATCATGTCTCATCATAATATCTTATTGATTCATTTCTATTAACTTTTTTGGAGTGTAAATCGGAAAAAAAACAATTCCGGCGTATTTTGCAATTTACTTTTATCATATTCACTGTGCGGCATTTTATTTTTTTTAACTGGTCATTATTGTAGCCTTATAAAATATATATAGCTTTATGTGTTTTAACAACTTTTTCACAATAATAGAATATCTCATGCAAAGTTTTGTGTTATTTTAATAGTTTTTGATTGTTGTAGCCGTAGGTTGGCTTGTTTTTTGTGTGGAATATACCGTATTTTTCGCCCTATAAGACGCACGGCCTATAAGACGCACCTAGGTTTTAGATTAGGACAATACGAAAAATATATTTTTTATTAGACCTCAGATCAGACCTCAGCTAACAGCCCCAATTAGACCCCCAATGTTAATAAGACCCCAGATCAAACCCACAATCAGACCTCAGCTCAGACCCCAATGTGAATGACCCCCAATCAGACATCAGACCTCATATCTGCCCCCACTGCCTCCATATTAGCCCCCAGCAGATCCCATTGCATTTTATTAGCCCTCTGTAGCCCCTATTGCCTTTCATTTTGGCCCCCAGCAGCCCCGATTGCTTTATATCAGCCCTCTGTAGCCCCCATTGCCTCTCATTTTGGCCCCCAGCAGCCCTGATTGCTTTATATCAGCCCTCTGTTGCCCCCATTGCCTCTCATTTTGGCCTGTCATGTTAGCCCCCATTCTCTCAGATCAGCCCCCAGCCTCATGTTCTCTCAGATCAGCACCCAGCCTCATGTTTGATAAAATAAATAAATCACTTACCTCTCCTGCTCCTGGATGCCGCAGCTTCTCATGGCCCGCATTCTGTCTTCCTCCTCCGTCGGCTGTGCTGTGAAGCGGCACGCAGCGTGAGGTCACAGAGCGCCCTCAAGCTGTACGCAGCCACTGCACAGCTGACAGCCGAGGACCAGGATGCGGTGAGTACAGAGCCTTCGCTGCTTCCTGGTCCTCCGGTAGTAATGAGCGCTTCCATAATGGGGGAAAAAAATGCGTCTTATGGGGCGAAAAACACAGTACTTTCTATTTTGGGGTAAATGAAACTTAATGATTAAAATCAAATTTTTTTTTGGGAGGAGGGGTTCCATAGTTTTTTTGCATTTTTTAAAACTTGTTTTACTTTACATTTATAATTTCATATACAATGCATTACAGACTATTAGGCTATTTCTGTGGTACAGCTTAATCGTCATACAAACATGGCAAACTAGCTGCCATGGCAACATGTTGTCCCCCTAAAAAAAAAAGAAAAAAAAACAACAAAAAAACAACAAATGGAAATGACATCATATAGCAGAATAAAATATTCTTCCATCTAGAAAGTAATGAAGCAGCAGAATGCAGGGGGAGGGACATCATCCTACTGAGGCTGGAGAGGATGGGAGTCATGGCAGCAGCGGGTTATGGAGATGATAGTACCCATGGAGGCTATTACTCCTCACTCTAGCATTCCCTGGGCTGTGCAGTGAGAGGAGGGCAAACACTTTTTTCCATGAGGCACACCCTGGACCCTTGGGCTAGCTTGGCTGCTGGTGGTTAGGGTGCACTTAATGGTGGGTGATTAGAAGAGTGTAAGACAGGAAAGTAGGTGACTAGCTGGAATGCTGGCGAATAATGGATGGAGTCCATGACAAAGACCATTTGGTTACAATAAAGTCTCTACTATTTAGATGATGGGCGTTGCATTACATATAGTATAGCAGAAAAAGGCACAGTTTTGAAGTATATCACAGATTACGCTTTTCCCAATAGCTGTGTATAGGCAATAGCAATGATGGTAGTAGTCAGCTGAGTCTTTCTCAGTACACTTTACAGTCTTCCAAAATAAACACAAGTGTGGTGGGGCCAAAACAATATACCCTTTACACAGCAGTCAAGTCTTTTGCTAGGTTAAACAGGCTACACTGATACACTACACTGGACCAAAATAATTTGATTATTCAATTTTTAGAAGACCACTTTTCAGTGCAGATTTAGGTGGTCATGTCATAGATGTTTCACAGTATAAGGTGCTAGTAATTGGGGTTTGCATGTAGAGATGTCCCGAACTATTTGCCGGCGAACAGTTCCCGGCGAACATAGCTTGTTCGCGTTCGCCGCGGCGGGCGAACATATGCGATGTTCGGTCCGCCCCCTATACATCATCATTGAGCAAACTTTGACCCTGTACCTCACAGTCAGCAGACGCATTCCAGCCAATCAGCATACCCTCCCTCCCAGACCCTCCCACCTCCTATCAAAAAGCAAGGACAGCATCCATCTTAGATTCATTCTGAAGCTGCAGTGTCAAAAATTTGATTAAGTTGTAATCGCAATGCGATTAATGCAGGTTATATTAATCGCATTGCGAATTCAACTTAGAGCTGGGTTCCTAATGGTTGTATTGCTAGAATATAACGAAGATTGAGAATATAGTGCTATATTCGTTATATTCGTCAATTCTAACAATACAACCATTAGGAACTTAGCTCTAAGTTGAATTTGCAATGCGATTAATGCAGGTTATATTAATCGCATTGCGAATTCAACTTACCACACTCTGCGTCAACTACGTAATTTTTCATGGGAGTTTTGCCATGGATCCCCCTCCGGCATGCCACAGTCCAGGTGTTAGTCCCCTTCAAACAACTTTTCCATCACTATTGTGGCCAGAAAGAGTCCCTGTTCGCCCGTACGCGAACATTTTATGTTCGCGACATATCTATTTGCATGCTGTTTTCACCTCTCAGTATATAATATATGCTAAGATTTGGTCTCTAAAGGCTGATATTGATAAACATTGCTAAAAGTTGGCAGTGCTTAACCCTATTTAGGCTTGAGCGAATCAAGCATCGGATCATAGATCCAAAGTCAATTTGCTGAAAAAATTTGTTTGCAACGCTGCATTAAAAAGTATGGGCTCAGTGTAGCAATTAAAAGTCGGATTTGATACTGAGGTACTAGCCAGTACCAAAGCCGACTTCAGATTCCTAGTTTTAAAATGTTTTTAAATACGCAGATAAGAATACCAAAGTCATTCACAGATGTCTTGCGCAACTTTGAAGATGAGACAAAGTTTTGCTACATACAGCCCAAACATTTTAATGCTATATGGAAACAGCATTACAAACTAAGTTTTTTTACTAATCAACTTTGGATCTATGATCCGAAGCTCGATTCGTTCAAGCCTAACCATATCCCACATTTCTTATGCATTGAAATTACCTTCTATGTTTCACAAATAACCATGTAGTGCACAGCTCATAGTATGTGCTGGCAAATGCATTATTGCAGTAAAATGCGAGCACTTGTCCAAAGACTTAACTTTTTTGCTTCTAGTCATCTCACTCACATTCTCTTAAATTTCACTTGAGTTTATGATGTCATTGTTTCACATATGTTAAGTCATATAGCTTATTTGGCAGTAGCAAAACTCATGTACAGTCAGGTCTATGAATATTGGGACAGCAACACAATTCTAACATTTTTGGCTCTATACACCACCACAATGGATTTGAAATAAAACTAACAATATGTGCTTTAACTGACTGTCAGACTGTCAGCTTTAATTTGAGGGTATTTACATCCAAATCAAGTGAACGGTGTAGGAATTACAACAGTTTGCATATGTGCCTCCCACTTGTGCCTCCCATATGTGCCTCCTGGCTGCTAAGAGCCTTTATAGAGGTGTAGAACACTGTGTCTTGTAGTAACACGCATAGGGAGTCTGCTTTGGTAGTGAAAAAATACTGTGAGTCCGTATGACATGCAGATGACAGGCGTCACTCTTAGGATCACTGCACACTTCACTTATTAGGGCAGTCACAAGGCCAAAACTGACCAAATAAACCTTACAGGTTGATGTTAGTGCCAAGAAGAAGTGCACTCCTTTTACACCGTTGCCAGCTGATTCCACATAGATGTCTACAGAACTTGTTCTATTAAATGCATATATAAGTAGAGCCCCCCGCACAGAGTGGAGAGAGTGTCAGCAGTAAGTTTGTGTTGACGTCACTGATTAATTTGCCCTTCTTCTGATCCGTCAGAACAATTACCCACAAAAAATGGATCCTGTCTGTGGAGCATATGCCTTCACTCGGTCAGCATTTGCTAAAAAATTCATCAGTATTGCTAATGCCCAAAAAAAACAAGAGTGGATCTAAAACAGAATTTTTTGGGAATTTTTGCATGTCTTCTTTGTTTTGTACCCACGCCTGCTTTTGGCTGCCAAATCATAAACCAATTCTGATGGGACCATACAGGCCTTACAGTTGCTACACAAACAGGATATATTGTTCATCTCATTTTTCCTTCCTTCCATCTGACAGATCAGAAGAAAGGTCAAATAAATGTGATGTCAGCGAGGCCGAAAGGCTAAATAGTGGCCCAGTCATGAAGTGGGGATGGTGGGAACAGCATGAGAAGTCCACAGAATTAGGAGGCCACAGAGTTGCACAATGACAGAGTCTGTATGTGCAGAAGCATGAAGATAACACACAGCGGCAAGGTGGCATAGTGTGGAGATGGCAACAGCAGAAACAGGATACCACAGATTGGCAAGGTGACATAGTGTGGAGATGGTGGCGGCAGCAACATCAGGATACCACAGAGTGGCAAGGTTACATAGTGTGGAGATGGCAGCAGCAGCAAAATACCACAGAGTGGCAAGGTGACATAGTGTGGAGATGGCAGAAGCATCAGGATACCACAGAGTGGCAAGGTGACATAGTGTGGAGATGGCAGCAGCAGGATACCACAGAGTGGCAAGGTGACATAGTGTGGAGATGGCAGCAGCAGCATCAGGATACCACACAGTGGCAAGATGACATAGTGTGGATATGGCAGCAGCAGCATTAGGATGCCACAGAGTGCCAAGGTGACATAGCGTGGAGATGGCAGCAGCAGCATCAGGACACCACAAAGTGACCCGGTGACAGAGTGGGGCAGTGGGTGGTAATCCCAGTACCCGCTGAAGAAGTTGGGTGAATGAAGGAGCACTTGGCATCAGACTGGTGAGAGCATCAGAGTAGTGTTGGTGTGGAACCATAGATGATCGTCTGATGCATCAGGAATTGGTTGGAAATCCTGGCTGATCCACGCCTCGCCTCTTGACACAGGTCAATCTCTCCAAATTTTGAGCGGACAGTTCTCCTTGGGTAAACTATGGCCCCCAGCCGCACTTAACAAACGCACTGATGCCACACTACTTACTACTGGACAGGCAGGAAAGCTTTTCCGGGGCAAACTCTCCCAGTAGACCAGTGGATCTTCAATGTGGGGTGGCAGGGTGCTGTCCAAGTATGCCACCACCTGCTGGTTCAGGTCCTGCTCCAGGTCTACCTGCTGCCGCTGGTGAGTAGTTTATTCACTATGCAGGTGAAGAAAGCTGCTCATCAGCGACTGTAGACTCAGGCTGCTGCTGATGGAGCTGGTACTGCTCCTGCCACCCCACCCCTCCCCAGCAGCCATGGCAGTGGAATGTGCACAGAGGGCCCCCCTGGTCAGACCTGCAAGAGGACGGACGATGGCGCAGATAGGCAGCGGCCAACTGACTACATAGGATGTCTCTGTAGTAGTTCAGTTTCAATTTAATTTTCGACCACGGGAGTACAGGCCCCAAACATTAGGCATTCACCGGACAGAAAGCATCAAGTGATTATGTGGCTGGAGGTATATTAGACAGTCATTGGATATCAATTTTACTGCAGGTCAGAACAAATACATGTCAAATATATATGTTTAAAAGAACTAAAAATATAAAATTGGATTGAAAACATGACTAACGAAATCCCCCCTCTTGAATAAACCCCAAATGATAATAGGTGAAATTCGATAACACGTGGTCGTCATAGGTGTTGAATTCCTCTGAGGCACCAACAATTAGGCATTCACCATACATAAAAGATCAAGTGATTATGTGGCTGGAGGTAGTGTATATCAGATGGTCAATGGATATCATTTTCACTGCAGGCCAGTGGACTATAGGCCCCAAAAATTATTAATTCACTGTACAGAAAAGATCAAGTGATTATGTGGCTGGAGGTATATTAGATGGTCAATGGATATCAATTTTACTGCAGGCCAGTGGACTACAGGCCGCAAAAATTATTCATTCACCGTACAAAAAAGAACAATTGATAATGTGGCTGGAGGTACATTAGGCAGTCACCATATAATAATTTTACTGTTGGCCAGTTAGATTAGAGGCCCCAAAAATTATTTATTCACCGTACAGAAAAGAACAGGTGATTATGTGGCTGGAGGTATATTAGGCGGTCATTGGATATCAATTTTACTGCAGCTCAGAGCAAATACATGTCAAATACATTTGATTAAATTAAATAAAAAATATAAAATTGGATTAAAAACATGGCTAACGGAATCCCCCCTCTTGAAAAAACCCAAATTGATAATAGTTGAAATTCGATAACACGTGGTCGTCACATGTGTTGAATTACTCAACCCAAACATTAGGCATTCACCGGACAGAAAAGGCCTTTTATGCCGCTGTTTTTACATAAGACAGGGACCATTCTTTGTTCTGGGTGGCGGCAGATATGTGTGTGGGCTGGCATGAGGAAATTAAATTAAACGTGGTCGTCATAGGTGTTGAATTCCTCCGAGATCCATGCCTCATTCATTTTTAAAAATGTTAGGTATTTCACACTGTTGTGAGCTAGGCAAGTGCGCTTATCTGTCACGATCCCCCCTGCTTTGCTGAAAGTCCTTTCAGACAGGACACTAGACGAGGGGCAAGCCAAGAGTTTCATGGCAAATTGTGCCAGCTCTTGCCACAGGTCAAGCCTGCACATCCAGTAGTCCAGGGGTTCCTCGCTTCTCAGAGCATCCACATCAGCCGTTAACCTAATGTAGTCGGACACCTGTCAGTCTAGGCATTCCCTGAGGCTGGATCCGGCGGGTGGCTGTCGATGGGTTGGCTGCAAGAATGATCTTATATCCGAAGTGACCAACACATCTTGAAACCACCCTCTTCTTGCATGCTCTGTAGGATTGGTACCCGCAACTGTTTCTCTGTGGGTGTAAATTCCTCTGTCAGCGCCCGACACAGCAGAATGCAGCATCTCTCGAAGCAAGGCCTGGAAATGCTGCATTCTGACAGCCCTCTGTGATGGTGGTAGCATGTCCGCCATTTTATGTTTGTGCCAGGGGTCTAAGTACGTTGCAACCGAGTACTTGTCTTTGCCCTTTATGCTTTTTATATGGGGGTCCCTCTTCAAACACTGGAGCATGAAGGCCCCCATTTGCACTAAATTGGAAGTGGTGGAGCGGCCTGGCTCCTGCTCATCGCCCAGAAGAATGTCATCCTCGGTCTCCTCCCCCCATCCACGGACAACACCAGGGATCCCAGAAAAGTTTAAAGCCTGTTCTTCTTGCTTCTCCTCCTTCTACTCCCCCCAGGCACCATCCTCCTCTGACTCCTATTCAGACTCCTGCTGACTTGTCTCAGATGGAGTAGCCCCTCCTGGGAATTAATTCAGCATTGCGACTTCCTCAGCTTCCTGCTCCTGCTCCTCGACAGCTTGATCAACGACACAACACAATGCACGCTCCAGAAAGAAGGCGTAAGATACGATATCGACTGACCAGCTTGGTGATCTCATCAAATGGCTGCCATGTCTACATGCGTCGCACATGAGCAGCCACAGGCGCGGTGAAAAAAAAAACAAGCTCCCTAGAACCTGTCCTGTCACAGAGTTCGTACAGTTAGTCGTTAATCGCACATTTCTGCTGGAGCAGCCTACCAAACATATGCAAGGTGGAGTTCCTGCACATCGGGTAGTCACAAATCAAACGTCTGACGGGCAAGTGGTGTCGCCGCTGAACGTCAGCAAGGCGAGCCATGGCCATGTAAGATCTTCTAAAATGGCCAGAGATTTTCCTGGCCTGCCGCAAGAAGTCCTGGACCCTGGGGTATTTGGCAACGAATCGCAGCATGACTAAGTTCAAGATGTGTGTCATGCACTGCATGTGTGTCATTTCACCCTGCTTCAGCGCGCTCAGCAGATTGACACAGTTTTCGCACACCACTTTACCAACTGTCAAATTGAGCGGGGTTGGCCACTGATCGGCCTATGACTGCAGAACTTAAAGCAGTGCAGGACCAGTATGGCTCTTGGCTTCCAGGCACGACAGCCGAAGCACAGCATGGCAACATCTCACCTGACAAGTCGAATAGGTTCTGGGGAGCTGGGGGGAGGGTGCAGCGGAAGAGCCAGTAGCAGTGGAAAAGGAGGAGTCAGCTGAGGAGGAGACAGAGGATGGAGTAGGAGGAGGGGAAGAAGAGGCAGGCCTGCATGCAATCCGTGGTGGTAACGCCAAATCCACACGGGAGCCAAGGGTTACATGCTCGACAGGTTCACCCAGTGGGCAGTAAAATGATGTACCTTTCCCTGATGTCTGTAGTCAGATGTATCTTGGCACCGACACTGTGTGCCAGAAATACATTCACTTGCCGCTGAACATGACCATATAGCTCTGGGATGCCCTTCTGGGAGAAATATTTCCTTCCGGGGACCTTCCATTGTGGTGTGCCAATGGCCACAAATTTTCTAAAGGCCTCCGAATCCACCAGTTTATATGGCAGTAGTTGGCGGGCTAGCAGTTCCGACAAGTCGGCGGTCAGCCGTTGGGCAAGAGGGTTATCTGGCGTCATCAACTTTTTACATTCGAACATTTGGGCCACGGAAGCCTGCCTTTTGCCAGATGAACTCGACGACGGCACGGTGGATGGTGGAGTGGAGGACAAATGGGAGGAGAAAGAGAAGGAAAAGAGGCAGGATGTGGAGCGTCGGGAGTGTGGCTTTGTGGGTTCTGACGGTGTTGCTTCCACTGGGCTCGGTGATGGGAGGCCAGTTGCCTTCTTAAGGCGGTCATCCCTAGGTGAGTGTTGGGCTTACCACGACTTATACATTGACAGCACAGCCTGCAGATGGCAACACTATTGTCAGCAGCTGACACGTTAAAAAAAGCCCACACTGTGGAGCCATGTGCCGGCGTCCTGGGAGCGCCAGATGTGACTGTGCATGGTGGATGGCGTGCTCCAGATCAATTTGCAGTCTGTTTTTTGCCTCCTGTTCACTGCGAGTTCTGCCTGCTTCTCCTCCTTATCTGCTTATCAGTCTCTCCCTCTGAACTCCCCTCCTCTTCCTCTCTTGTGGGCACCCACGTGACGTCTATCAACACGTCATCATTGTCACCTTCACCACCACTGACATTAGAGATCTCGGGGTAGGCAGCAACAGCGGGGACCACATTCCTTGTGCTGATCTGGGTACTATCATCAGATCGCTGGGTGGTGGCCGTTGCTGCCTCCTCTTCCTCATCCGATGCCAAGAATGGCATCGATAAGGTCTGGGAATGGATAGGAAAATAATTCCTATGACTCGAGTGGAGGGGCTAAGGTGGTGGTGTCTTTGGGGGTGCATACAGCAGAGAGTGAGGAGGGCGCTGATACAGAGGATGAGGAGGGTGCAGAAGCGGAAGGCTGAGTGAGCAACTCAACCAACTCTGGTGCGTCCTTTGATGTAATCGCACGCACCTTCTCCAAGTTCCCGCTTATGTTCCGGCCTGCTGCACCTGCCCGACCACTACCACCCCTGCGGAATGGCCTGCCTCTTCCTCTGCCTGTCATTTTCAAAATAACCCTGTGACAAAAGTCCCTATAGAAAAGCAGAATTTGTGGGAAGCTGGTGTATCGCAGGCCTCAATCAATATTTTTTGGAAGCTGGTATATCAATACATTCTATCATTATTTTGTGGAAACAGGTATATAGAACCCAATAATGAGTATTTGCTGGAAGCGGTAAATCTAACCCCTTAATCAATATATGGTGAAAGCCGGTAGGTGTTTCGCAGGCCTCAATCAATATTTGGTGGAAGCCGGTATATCAATACCCTCTATCAGTATTTTGTGGAAACAGGTATATAGAACCCAATAATGAGTATTTGCTGGAAGCTGTTATATCAAACTCCTTAATCAATATTTTGTAGAAGCTGGTGTATCACACCCCTCAATAAGTATTTTGTGGAAGCAGATATATCGCACCCATTAATCAGTTTTTGGGGGGCAACAGGTATATCACACCAGTTGCAATTACTTATTCCAATAGCGTTTGTCCCTCTATCTAGCTGTGGCATCTCTGCAGAACCGCACACAACTGCTGCACAATACAAATGCACTATAATATACTTTCTATGTTAGAAGGTATATTATATGTATATCACACCCCTCAATCAGTTTTTTTTGGGGGGCAACAGGTATATCACACCAGTAGAAATTATTTGTTCCATTAGCGTTTTTCCTTTTTGTACTGAAATAGGCTACTAAACTCTTTCACCACAAATAAATGCAATAGTGTATTGCGTATATTTTTTTTCCTTTTTCCACAGATATAAGCCTTTTCAACATAAGGCTTTGCAACATAGCACTTGCACCCCAATAACAAGAACAAATTGCTGGAAAGCCAGAGCTGTATAATGGCTATTTGGATCCCCAAATAATATTTCCCTGCACTTGTAAAACGCTTTTTTTTTTCACAATGAACTTTTTCTAGCACTGTCCCTAGTGACTTCAGATGTCTCTTCCTGCACTAAGATGCTGTGTAATTATTCCTCCCTATCCTCTCCCTGCACTTACAGTATTAATCATTTTTTTCATTATTTGTTTTTTTTCACATTGCGGTTTTTCCTATTGCTGTCCCTAGCGCCTTCTCACGTGTGTCCCTGCACTCAGAACTCTGGAAAATGCCTGACTCTAAGATAGCCGTCGTATTTATAGGGCTTTGACATCACAGGGCTGGCTGGCTGCTGATTGGCTGAATGCATGGCAATATGGGTCAGTCCCCCTTCCCAGAGTTCCTTGCCCCATGTCCTCACACGTGTAGGCGCCATTGTAGCCACAATTTTAGGAAATGCGAGGAAATTTGCATTCGTTGCAAATAGAATTTTTCCCGAAATTCGGATCGAATTCCCCTTCGTCTGATTCGATACGCTCATCTCTAATCACAAGTATCCAATATTGCTCCTTATCACATAGATTTTTCCAGATTCTTATGATATTATGTACAGTAGATGGTAAGATATTCAAAGTCTTGGCAATATTACGTTGAACAACATTTTTCTGAAATTGTTGCACAATATTTACTGTATATGCGATTTTTAGCAGATTGGTGAACCTCTGCCATTTTTTGACTCTGCCTCTATAATATGCTCTTTTTCAAATCTAGTCATGGGACCTAGTATCAAATTATTCTAGCAGTTTGTTTTATTAGTAGTACTTACTTTTCCTGCCTTTTGTTGCCCTGTTCCAACTATTTTTTAGATATATTGCTCCCATCAAGTTCTAAATGAGTTTTTTATTTATTAAATAGCAACATATCTTACATCCAACATCTGATATGTGTTCTATTTTAAATAAAACACATGTATAAGATTTGCAAATTGTAGCATTTTGTTTTTATTCACATGTATTTACATTTATACACTGCACCGACTATTTTGGAACTGGTGTTGTACTTGATGTGTCTTTCAAGCTTCTTCTCATCGTCCTTCTACCTTCAAAAAATCCTTTAAAAAAATCTTTAAAAAAATCTCACTCACATTACTCAGGTAACATGATAGACCCACTGACTCTTTGTTAAGAAGATGTGGATACACTGTGTCTACTAAACAGATTTGGCTTGGGTCTACTGGCAAAGGCATTATCTATGCCGGCAACCTGGTTTTAACTCTTTAACCCTTATACAAGGATCTCAACTCTGCTGCAGGGCAACCACCATGCCACTACTTCTTGAAATAGTCTCTGTTCAACAGACTGCTGACCCACTGGGTTCTAGACACATAGTAATGGTGCAAAACACTGAGGGGCAGTCAAAACTGTAGTCATGCACAAGCCTATGTCAAAGCAGGCAGATTATATGTAAACTAAAGTCAGTTCAAGGGGTCAGAGAAGGAAAATCAGGATCAATAAGGAAACCAAGTAGAGGTCAGGTAAGGCAGTGAAGGGTCAAATCCAGAGATGGGCAAGAGTAAAGCAAAATAAGACAAGTAGGGAACCTTACCAGTAAACTAATACTTCACACATACCGGAAGGGCACAGCTGCGGGATGGAAAGGTAAGTATTCTCTTCTTCCCAAAAAGCACTCTCTCCCCTCTCCAGAACCTCCATTGCCATCAATGATTTTATACAGATATCCCACAGCATATTGTCAAAATCATACATTCCTAAAGGAATTCATGATTTTGATAAGACACTGACACCAATGACTGCATATAACGTATTAAAGCTGGACCACCAATGATTTTTGCGAGTCACAGCACAGACACCATTAGCAAGTGCTATTAGCCATGTCAATCAGAGGGGAGGGGGAGTGTAATGAGTAATAAGGGAGTAGTTATAGTGCTACTTGAAGCGCTACAGCCCACATCTGCTTCAACTGCCTGATTTGCATAAAGATAAATATTTTCATATGTTCACACAGCTGGGAGCTACAATGATAAATTATGATATTGTTTTAATCAGCATGATCAACCCTAAAAGACAATATGCAGACAGAGCCTCTTTAATTATTGTCATTAGACTGTCAGATTGACTAAAGTCTGCAACTTCAAAGCCTTCAAAATATAGAACATGTCCTCATGCTTCATTCTTTTTAAATACTGTTATTCTCAGAGGTAAAAATACTACGGGTGAAATTTGTTATTTTTGCTGGAGTCTGCATTGGCATACTTTTCTTCAAATGTATCAAATGGTGCATGCGGTTTAATAAATTTGGTATATCTGGAGTAACTTTGTGGCTCTTTTTAAAAAAAATAAGTCACAGTGATAATCTAAAATAAAACTCATTAACATAGCTAAACCACAAACACTTTCCCACCTGCTTTCCAAAAAAAAAGAAAAAAGTAACCCTAAAAATATTGCAAAAAAATAAAATAAAAAAATAAAGAGATGAATATAAAACGAATGCTGAACTATGATTGGTTACTGTGGGCAAC
The DNA here is from genome assembly GCF_905171765.1 of Bufo bufo. NCBI lineage: Eukaryota > Metazoa > Chordata > Amphibia > Anura > Bufonidae > Bufo > Bufo bufo. Next base: position 222,612,396 of record NC_053394.1, read on the forward strand.
AAAGAACGTTTTCATTTTAGGCAGTTTAATCAATCTCCCCCATAAAATAAATATATTAAAAGTAATTACTTAAAGGGAACCTGTCACCTGGATTTAGTGCATAGAGCTGGGGACATGGGCTGCTAGATGGCCACTAGCACATCTGCAATACCCAGTCCCCATAGCTCTCTGCGCTTTTATTGTGTTAAAAAACAGTTTTGATCCATATGCAAATGACCTGATATGAGTCCTGTGTCCGGAGATGAGTCAAGCGGAAAGGATCCCAGCACCGCCCCGCGTCCTCCGAATCTCCTCCTTGCTGGCTGACGTCACAGAGCTGGAGCGCTGAAATCTCGCGATGCGCGAGCTAGCGCATGCGTAGTTCGTTCCCTGTGCTGATGCCAGTACAGGGAATGAACATGATGCCGACACTGCATGCGTCAGCCAGCAAGGAGGAGATTCGGAGGACGCGGGGCGGTGCTGGGCTCCTTTCCGCTTGACTCATCTCCGGACACAGGACTCATATCAGGTCATTTGCATATGGATTAAAACTGTTTAACACAATAAAAGCACACAGAGCTATGGGGACTGGGTATTGCAGATGTGCTAGTGGCCATCTAGCAGCCCATGTCCCCAGCTCTGTGCACTAAATCCTGGTGACAGGTTCTCTTTAAGTCATATTTATTGAGGGCCTTGATACTTTTACCAACACAAACAGTCCTATTTGGCTGATTCATTAAAGTTTCCTTTACCAGATGCTGCTGCCATTGTTGCAGCGCCACTGATTAGATTAGCGTTAGAAAATAAACATATGTTGAAAAATAAAAAATTTGAGTATGGACTTGGGAAATTGGTATTCTGATATTTAGACTTTATACACCAAAGTACATTCTACTGCCATGTTCTACCTTTCAGAACCATAGACAGCACCATTTTTTCAGAGACTGCATGCAGTAGCAGAAGTGTTAGCAGATTGTCATTGTAGAGTATACACATAATTTCATTTAGGAGAGGTATTTTTAATTACCTTGGTGGTCCAGAAGAAATCAAGCTTCATAAAAGCAACGAGCCATTAATTTTAATTGTATTGAGTTACAATTTATTTCCAAAGACAAAAATCAGCAATTAAGAGCTCAGAATGTGAGAAAAACAATCTTTTTCAATTCCTTTACAGTTCTCCTGGCACTTCTTTATATTACTTTCTGATTGAATTCTGCGCACATTTTGTTAGGTGAATCTTTACTTTAACTTGCCTATTATCTTGACAGCCAAACTGCAGTTTAAAATCACCCCACCTTACCCTACAATTTTCTCTACAATGAGGTTTTGCCTTTAATAGCGCTAATGAGCTTCAATTCTGTGAATGAAAATGCCGCAATCAAATCAATGACTAACAGTATCATTGTTTTCAAAAGTGAGCCCCAGCTTACAATGACATGATTGGAAAATTGGCCACAGACAAGCCATAGGGATTTCCTACAGGACATATACATGGAATAAGATTTGCAAGAATAACATGGTTAAATGAAATTAGCACTTAAAATGCTAATGTTAGATTTAAATTATGCCACACTGAGTATGTCATTCCAGCCAAGCCTATTAGTGTCAAGAATGGAATGGGAAAGTACATAGAGACCACATTAGTACAATGTAAAATGAATAGTGTTGAGCGAACCTGAGCAGCAAAGTTCGTGTCCGTACTAAACTTAGCAGAAAAAGTTTGAGTTTGGTGTTCGGGCATTTAATAAAGCTTGTTGAAAGGCTGCAGGGCAGCAAATTAACAAGCTTTTAAGCTGTGGGTACTTAGAAGCCATCACAGCCATGTCTAGTAATGGCATGGCTATGATTGGCTGGTGCATCTTGTTATCCAGCCTCTAAACAAGCACCGCCCATCAGTAGTGCAGGGACAGGAAGCAGCCAGCTGAAGTGAATGAGAGTGTTAGGAATTTCATATGGCTATTTATTCTGTGGGTGACCTATAGTGATTATTTTTTGGGGGTGCTATACACCAGCTTTGCACCCCTGGCACAGAAATATAATAATTAATCTGGCTATTTATTCTGTGGGTGACCTATAGCGATTTTTTTTGGGTGCAATGCACCATCTTTGCACCCCGACACAGAAATCGAATAATTAAAGGGAGTCTGTCACCACATTTGAACATTATAGACCGCTTACATAGCGTTCTGGAATAATTTTTGATTAATTAAATGGTACCTTTGTTGCGTTCTTCTGCTGTTCACCTGCGTCAAAAACGGGCTTTTATTCATATGTAAATGAGGGCTCGCAAGAGCCCAGGGGCGGCGTTAACTTTTTTGGAGCCCAGGCTGCTCATCCTATTTGGTTAATATCCCCGCCCCAGCCTCTGCCTCTGCCCACCCTTCTCTTCCCTTGCGTCCTCCTCCTCTCCCAGCAAAATCCCGCGCCTGCGCTCTGCCTCACTTGGCCGGGGAATGCACACTGCGATGCCCACTGTGGGCACGGCATCGCTGTAGCTACTGTGCTTGCTACAGCCAAGCCATGCCCACTGTGGGCATCGCAGTGCACATGCCCCGGCCAAGCGAGGCAGAGTTTTTTTTGTGTGAGGTACACCTTCACTGCATCCGTGACAGTGAAATTAATATAGTTAATCCCTCTGTTACTTCAGTGTGTGACATATACCCATTTTTTGTGTTAGGTACACCTGTACTGCATATGTGACAGGGAAATTAATATAGTTAATCCGTCTGTTAGTTCTATTAGATTGGTGGTTGACATATACCCATTTTTTGTGTGAGGTACACCTGCACTGCATACTTGACAGGGAAATTAATATAGTTAATCCGTCTGTTAGATCGGTGGGTGACATATACCCATTTTTTGCTGCGTGAGGTACACCTGCACTACATCCATGACAGTGAAATTAATATAGTTAATCCTCCTGTTACTTCAGTGCGTGACATATACACATTTTTTGTGTGAGGTACACCTCAACTACATACGTGACAGGGAAATTAATATAGTTAATCCGTCTGTTAGTTCGGTGGGTGACATATACCCATTTTTTGTGTGAGGTATACCTGCACTGCGTCTGTGACATGGAAATTAATATAGTTAATCCATCTGTTAGATCGGTGGGTTACATATACCCACTTTTTGTGTGAGGTACACCTGCACTGCATACGTGACAGATAGTGTTGAGCGAGTATGCTCGGCTGAACACCAGTTCGGCTCGAGCATCGAGATACTCGGCACATCGCGGTGTTCCCCCGATTACCGCGTGTGCTCGAGCGCGATGCTCGAGTCTCCTCCCCGCATGTTTTTTGGCTGCTACGTAGCCAATACACGTACAGGTAAGTACTGCCACTCACTGTAAATCCATAGTCATGTTGGTTACTGGCATTACAGTGATTGGCTTACCGGATTGTGTCATCAGGTGCTATAAAGCACCCGATGACACGTCATTCGGATCAGTCTTAGTCAGGGAGAGCTGTGCTGTAGAAAGGACAGATAGTGAAGGGAATTGACTGTAATTTATTTGCGCATACACTTTAAAAAACTGTGCTACTATACGTGTGACATACTTGCAAGCATATATACCATTTAATATGATGAAGGCGAGCAGTAAGGGACGGGGAAGTTGCAAAGACTGTGGCCCAGGGAGAGGTGAAACTGTGCCTGCTAGTAAAGCACAAGAAACAAACTCAACCACGATACCTAGCTTCATGTCCCAGTTTGCAGGGTGCCTCAGGACGCCACTCTCGATGTCAGACCAGTGCGAGCAGGTGGTCGGTTGGATTGCAGCAGATAATGCTTCCAGTCGGTTAAGTACCAACTTGTCTTCCGCAAAGTCCAGTCTCAGTAGCCAAGAGTCTCATCAACAGAGTCCTTGCCCTGATTCTCCTTCCTCCCACCATGGAGAGTCTTTGCAAACAAGTAATCCCACACTCGGATATTCCGAGGAGCTCTTTTCAGCACCATTCCTTAATTTGGGCCTCTCGCCAAACCTGTTTGAAGAGGGACTTGAGGAGATGCTGTGCCCTGATTCCCAAACTCTTGAGCATCCACAGTCAGAGGAAGATGGCGGTGGGGAATGGCAATTAGTGTTTCATGAGGTGGATGATTATGATGAGACACAGTTGTCAATAAGTCAATGGCAATTAGTGTCTCAAGAGGTTGATGATGAAGATGAGATACAGTTGTCAATAATTTAGGTTGTTGTTAGGTCAACAAGTTAGGAGTAGTGTTGAGCGAACAGTTCGAGCATAGTTCGGGTCCGTACCGAATTTTGGGGTGTTCGTGACACGGACCCGAACCCAAACTTTTTCGTAAAAGTTCGGGTTCGGGTTCGTCGTTCGGCATGTATTTTGGCGCATTTTGAAAGGCTGCAAAGCAGCCAATCAACATGCATCATACTACTTGCCCTAAGATGCCATCGCAGCCATGCCTACTATTGGCAAGGCTGTGATTGGCCAAGTGCAGCATGTGACTCAGCCTCTTTATAAGCTTGTGCGCACGTCGGGACGTGCTCACTCCCGATGTGAATAGAACAGGGATAGACGCAGCTGATGCTAGGGCGAGAATAGGCAGGGATAATTGAATAACTGGAAGCAAATTTCTCTCCTCCACCTGTGATTCATCTGAACAACTGCAGCTGAGCTGCTTTTTTGATAGGGATTGGCTATTTTTAGAGTGGCCAGAGTGATTTTTCCATCCACATGTACCTGGGCTGACCGCCGGCCGCCATTTTGCGACTTGTAGTGCTGCAGCAGAAGCTGCCACAGTGTGCATTCCAAAGCTCCAAACAAGTCAGACATCTACACCTGGGATTCAGACCAATAGCGATTTAGCAGCACAGTCCAAGGCTATTTTTTTTAAAGGTTGTGCAGACCATTTTGTGGCACATGTTACTGGGCTGATAGGCGGCGGCCATCTTGGGACTAGTGCTGCAGCACAATCTCTCCCAACGTCCATTAATCACTTGTAATAGTGGTCTGTGCCATAGAAATCCTACATCAGGGACTTGGGTGTGCTTGTGTCACCCCTACTAATACCAGTCCACCTGTAATCCATACAGTGAAAAGCCATAAAGTATTCCAGTGAGGGAATTTTTTTTTTATTTAAAAAAGGCCAAGTTAGTTTATCTGGCGTTCAATATACTAGATACAGTTAGGCCTGCGTTTCATACATCTGGAATTAGCAAACTAATGTGCTGGGGTTGGGAAAACATATATGTACCCATACTAGAATCTGTCAAAGAAAGCGGTACTCACATATAACAGTCATTCCATCTGTAATCCATACAGTCAAAAGACTGAAAGTATTCCAGTGAGGGAATTTTTTTTATTTAAAAAAGGCCAAGTTAGTTTATCTGGCGTTCAATATACTAGATACAGTTAGGCCTGCGTTTCATACATCTGGAATTAGCAAACTAATGTGCTGGGGTTGGGAAAACATATATGTACCCATACTAGAATCTGTCAAAGAAAGCGGTACTCACATATAACAGTCATTCCATCTGTAATCCATACAGTCAAAAGACTGAAAGTATTCCAGTGAGGGAATTTTTTTTATTTAAAAAAGGCCAAGTTAGTTTATCTGGCGTTCAATATACTAGATACAGTTAGGCCTGCGTTTCATACATCTGGAATTAGCAAACTAATGTGCTGGGGTTGGGAAAACATATATGTACCCATACTAGAATCTGTCAAAGAAAGCGGTACTCACATATAACAGTCATTCCATCTGTAATCCATACAGTCAAAAGACTGAAAGTATTCCAGTGAGGGGATTTTGCTTATAAAAAATAATATATTTCATTGTGGTGCGAGTTGAATCGCAACAATGAAGAAAAATACTATTAAGGGACGAGGACGCGGTCGTGGTGGTGTCCGTGGAGCCTCTGTTGCTGGTAGAGGACGTGGCCGTTCGGCCCCAGGCGCACACAGTAGGGAACAAACTCCCTCAACTAGCCGGCAGAATGTACCGCAATATCTCGTGGGGCCCAATGACGCTCTTAGGATGGTAAGGCCTGAGCAGGTACAGGCATTAATCGATTGGGTGGCCGACAGTGCTTCCAGCACGTTCACCACATGGTCTTCCACCCAGTCTTCTGCGGAAAGCGCACAGGTGGCACCTGAAAACCAAGCCCATCAGTCTGTCACATCACCCCCAAGCATATCAGGGAAACGGTCTGAGCCACAAGTTATGCAGCAGTCTCTTCTTCTGTTTGAATACTCTGCTTCCAGGGTTTCCCAGGGGCGTCCACCTAGCCCTTCCCCAGTGGAGGAAGACATACCATGCACTGACGCACAACCACTTATGTCTCCAGATGAAGAGGACATGGGAATACCACCACAGCAGAGTCACCGACTCTCTGATGATGACGAAACACAGGTGCCCACTGCCGCGTCTTTTTGCAGTGTGCAGACTGAACAGGAGGAGGTCAGGGAGGGAGACTGGGTGGAAGACGATGCAGAGGACGATGAGGTCTTAGACCCCACATGGACTGAAGGTCGTGGCGATGACTTTCACAGTTCAGAGGAAGAGGTAGTGGTGAGACCGAGACAACAGCGAAGCCAAAGAGGGAGCAGGGGGCCAAAGCAGACGAGCCGCCGCCCCCAGAGTTCGCCTGCTACTGGACATCGCCAACAGGGACCCAGCCCCACAAAGGCAGCTTCAAAGAGTTCCCTGGCATGGCACTTCTTTAAACAATGTCCTACCGACAAGACCCGAGTGACTTGCACGCTCTGCCATCAGAGCCTGAGGCGAGGCATTAACGTTCTGAACCTCAGCACAACCTGCATGACCAGGCATCTACATGCAAAGCATGAACTGCAGTGGGGTACACACCTTAAAAACCAGGCACTCGCTGAGGCTCCCCCTGCTCCCTCTACCGCTGCTGCCTCGGCTTCCGCCTCGAGAGGAATGTTGCCACCTGCCGAGCAGCAAACAGAGGATGTGCCACCGACACCACCACCACCGCCACCGTCAACTAGCGTCTCCACTATATCACACAGCAGCGTTCAGCTCTCAATATCTCAAACCTTAGAGAGGAAGCGCAAATTCCCCCCGAGTCACCCTCGAGCCCTTGGCCTGAACGCCAGCATTTCTAAACTGCTGGCCTTTGAAATGCTGTCATTCCGGCTGGTGGACACAGACAGCTTCAAACAGCTGATGGCCATGGCTGTCCCGCAGTATGTGGTTCCCAGCCGCCACTACTTCTCCAAGACAGCCGTGCCTTCCCTGCACATGCAAGTGTCCGATAAAATCAAGTGTGCACTGCGCAACGCCATTTGTGGCAAGGTCCACCTAACCACAGATACGTGGACCAGTAAGCACGGCCAGGGACGCTATATCTCACTAACTGCACACTGGATGAATGTAGTGGCGGCTGGGCCCCCGGCGGACAGTTCCTTGGCGCACGTCCTTCCGCCCCCTAGGATCGCAGGGCATCATTCTCTGCCTCCTTTAGCCTCCTCCTCCTACTCGGCTTCCTCCTCCACTGCTTCCACCAGCTCATCCGGTCAGCCACACACCTTCACCACCAACTTCAGCACAGCCCGGGGTAAACGTCAGCAGGCCATTCTGAAACTCATATGTTTGGGGGACAGGCCCCACACCGCACAGGAGTTGTGGCGGGGTATTGAACAACAGACCGACGAGTGGTTTCTGCCGGTGGGCCTCAAGCCAGGCCTGGTGGTATGCGATAATGGGCGAAATCTCGTGGCAGCTCTGGGACTAGCCGGTTTGACGCACATCCCTTGCCTGGCGCATGTGCTGAACTTGGTGGTGCAGAGGTTCATTCACCACTACCCCAACATGTCAGAGTTGCTGCATAAAGTGCGGGCCGTCTGTGCGCGCTTCCGCCGTTCACATCCTGCCGCTGCTCGCCTGTCTGCGCTACAGCGGAACTTCGGCCTTCCCGCTCACCGCCTCATATGCGACGTGCCCACCCGGTGGAACTCCACCTTGCACATGCTGGAGAGACTGTGCGAGCAGCAGCAGGCCATAGTGGAGTTTCAGCTGCAGCACGCTCGCGTCAGTCGTACTGCCGAACAGCACCACTTCACCACCAATGATTGGGCCTCCATGCGAGACCTGTGTGCCCTGCTGCGCTGTTTCGAGTACTCCACCAACATGGCCAGTGGCGATGACACTGTTATCAGCGTTACAATACCACTTCTATGTCTCCTTGAGAAAACACTTAGGGCAATGATGTTAGAGGAGGTGGCCCAGGTGGAGGAGGAGGAGGAGGATGAGGGCTCGTTTCTAACACTTTCGGGCCAGTCTGTTCGAAGTGGCTCAGAGGGAGGTTTGTTTAAGCAGCAGAGGACAGGTTCACAAGTCGCCAGCCAAGGCACTGTACTGGAGGACGAGGAGGAGGAGGAGGTGGAGGGGGACGAGGATGACGCAAGTTCACAGCGGGGTGGCAGCCCAGGCCCATCACTGGTGCGTGGCTGGGGGGATACGGTGGACGATGACGATACGCCTCCCACAGAGGACAGCTTGTCCTTACCCATGGGTAGCCTGGCCCACATGAGCGAATATATGCTCCAATGCCTGCGCAACGACAGCAGAGTTGCCCACGTTTTAACGTGTGCAGACTACTGGGTGGCCACCCTGCTGGATCCCCGGTATAAAGACAATGTGCCCACTTTAATTCCTGAACTGGAGCGCGACCGTAAGATGCGCGAGTACAAGCGCACGCTGATAGAGGCGCTCTTGAGAGCATTCCCAAATGTCACAGGGGAACAGGTGGAAGGTGAAGGCAGAGGAGTGGCAAGAGGTCGCCAACGCAGCTGTGTCACGGCCAGCTCATCTGAGGGCAGGGTTAGCATGGCAGAAATGTGGAAAAGTTTTGTCTCCACGCCACACCTATCTGCACCGACACCTGATACGGAACGTGTTAGCAGGAGGCAGCATTTCACTAACATGGTTGAACAGTATGTCTGCACACCCCTCCACATCCTGACGGATGGTTCGGCCCCATTCAACTACTGGGTTTCGAAATTGTCCACGTGGCCAGAGTTAGCATGTTATGCCTTGGAGGTGCTTTCCTGCCCGGCGGCCAGCGTTTTATCTGAACGCGTATTCAGCACGGCAGGGGGCGTCATTACTGACAAGCGCAGCCGCCTGTCCACAGCCAACGTGGACAAGCTGACCTTCATAAAGATGAACCAGGCATGGATCCCACAGGACCTGTCCCTCCCTTGTGCAGAGTAGTCCTTATTAACTGCCTAAAACATGTCTTGTTGTGCTACGGGCCACTTCTTTATTTGATACAAATTTTATGAAACCCACAGTTGAATGAAACTCTTCTCTGTCTGGGCGCCGGGGCCTAACCAGATGAAAGTGGCCGGTTAAACTAACGGGTGACATGAAGCCATAACCTCTGCCATGCTACCTCTGTCTTCTGTCTGGGTGCTGAGGCCTAAGTCAAATAAAGCTGTCTTCTGCTGTGCTGGGGGATATGAAGCTAATCTCTGACCTCTCTCCTCTGTCTGGGTCCAAAGGCCTAAATCACTGAAAGAGGCCTTCTCCTGTGGTGTGTGATATGATGCCAGAATATGTGCTGTGGGGCCTCTCTCCTCTTCCTGGGTGCAGGGGTCAAATAAACTAAATTGTGGCCTACTCCTGTGGTGGTTGATATGATGCCTGATTCTCTGATGTGGAACCTCTCTCCTCTGTTTGGGTGAAGGGGTCAAAGTAACTAAATGGTGGCTTCTCCTGTAGTGGCTGATATGATGCCAGAATATGTGCTGTGGTGCCTCTCTCCTCTTCCTGGGTGCGGGGGTCAAAGTAACTCAATGGTGGCTTCTCCTGTGGTGGCTGATATGATGCCAGAATATGTGCTGTGGTGCCTCTCTCCTCTTCCTGGGTGCGGGGGTCAAAGTAACTCAATGGTGGCTTCTCCTGTGGTGGCTGATATGATGCCAGAATATGTGCTGTGGTGCCTCTCTCCTCTTCCTGGGTGCAGGGGTCAAAGTAACTAAATGGTGGCTTCTCCTGTGGTGGTTGATATGATGCCTGATTCTCTGCTGTGAAACCTCTCTCCTCCATCTGGGTGTAGGGGTCAAAGTCTTTCAAAGTCGCCTTCTCCTGTGCTGATTGATATAAAGCTGATGGTTGTGCCATCTGACATGGTTGCCAGGGTCTGATTCAATGGGGGCCTACTCCTGTGGTGGGTGATCTAAATGCCTGATTCTCTGCTGTGAAACCTCTCTCCTCCGTCTGGGTGTAGGGGTCAAAGTCTTTCAAAGTCGCCTTCTCCTGTGCTGATTGATATGAAGCTGATGGTTGTGCCATCTGACATGGTTGCCGGGGTCCCATTAAATTGGGGCCTACTCCTGTGGTGGGTGATCTAAATGCCTGATTCTCTGCTTTGAAACCTCTCTCCTCCGTCCGGGTGTAGGGGTCAAAGTCTGTCAAAGTCGCCTTCTCCTGTGCTGATTGATATAAAGCTTATGCTTGTGCCATCTGACATGGTTGCCGGGGTCTGATTCAATGGTGGCCTACTCCTGTGGTGGGTGATCTAAATGCCTGATTCTCTGCTGTGTAACCTCTCTCCTCCGTCTGGGTGTAGGGGTCAAAGTAACTAAATGGTGGCCTACTCCTGTGGTGGGTGATATGATGCCTGGTTCTCTGCTGTGGGACCTCTCTCCTTTGTCTGGGTGCTGTGGTCAAAATAATATTAAGTGACCTTCTCCATTGGTGGGTGACTTGAAGCCTGATTCTGTGCTATGGGACCTCACTCCAATTAATATTGTTTAATTTTTATTTATTTTATGTTAACTCATCATTTCCCTATCTACATTTGTTTGCAGGGGATTTAACTACATTTTGCTGCCTTTTGCAGCCCTCTAGCCCTTTCCGGGTGTGTTTTACAGCCTTTTTAGTGCCCAAAAGTTCGGGTCCCCATTGACTTCTATGGGGTTCGGGTTCGGGATGAAGTTCGGGTCGAGTTCGGATCCCGAACCCGAACATTTTTCGAAAGTTCGGCCGAACTCGTCGAACCCGAACATCCAGGTGTTCGCTCAACTCTAGTTAGGAGGATGACCAGAGTGAGGAAATGGAAGAGAAGGTGGTGGACGATAAAATCACTGACCCAACCTGGGAAAGAGGCGAGCCGAGCGAGGACAGCAGTACAGAGGGGGAGGGATCCGCAGCACCGCATCAAGCTGGAAGAAGTAGTGGGGTGGCAAAAGGGAGAAGGTGGGCCACACCTAACAGGCCTGCAACTGTTCCCCGGAGCACCCCCTTGCGGAAATCTCCTTTGTTAAAGGGGTAGGTGTTCCGCAGTCTGGCGCTTTTTGATGAAAGTGCGGACAATAAAAGAATTGTCATTTGCAACCTGTGCCGTACCAAAATGAGCAGGGGTGTAAACACTAGCAACCTCACCACCACCAGCATGATCCGCCACATGGCATCAAAGCACCCTAATAGGTGGTCCGAACGCCTGGGTCCACAATCACTGTCTGCGGGTCACACCACTTCCTCCTCTTCCCCTGTGTTATGTGCTGGCCAATTCCCTGTCCAAGACGCAGGCCCGGATGCCTCCCACCCTGAAGCTGGACTTTTGCCAGCACCATCAGCTAGCACATCCACTTCTTTGTCCCAGCACAGCGTACAGATGTCCATACCCCAGGCCTTTGAAGGAAAGCGCAAATACCCAGCCACGCACCCACAGGCCATAGCACTAAATACGCACCTTTCCATTGGTAATGTAACCATTTAGGCTTGTGTACACTGAGGCTTTCTGCAGCCTGATGCCGGTGGCTGTCCCTTGTTACTCAATCCCCAGCTTCCACTATTATTCCTGGTGTGCCGTCCCTGCCTGACACCAGCATGTGTCCCAAAACATCACCCATGCTCTGACCAACACATTTATTCGGAACGTCCACTTAACGACTGACATATGGACAAGTGCTTTTGGATGCTACATTTCCCTGACAGCACACTGGGTGAACGTTGTGGAGGCCGGGAGGAAGTTGAATCCTGGGAAGACACAGGTGCTACCGACGGCAAGGATTGCGGGCCCTACTTCCATCAGGATTTCTGCTACCACCTATATTAGTGACTGCAACCCCCCCCCCCCCTTCTCCTCCTCCACTTCCACCTCTGAATTGTCATCTTGCAGCACCAGTCAGCCATCAGTCAGTAGCTGGATGCAGTGTAGCACTGCAGTGGGGAAGCTGCAACAGGCTGTGCTGAAACATCTTTGCTTAGGTGACAAACCGCAAACCACAGCAGAGCTGTGGCAGGGTATTAGGGACCAGACTGAGCTGTGGCTCTCGCCACTCAACCTACAACCAGGCATGGTTGTGTCTGATAATGGCTGTAACTTGCTGGCGGCTTTGGAGCTCGGCAAGCTTACACACCTACCATGCATAGCTCATGTGTTAAACTTCTTGGTTCAGAGGTTTCTCAAAACCTACCCCAATTTTCCTGAGCTACTGGTGAAGGTGCACCGCATGTGTGCCCATTTCTGAAAGTCGTTTACAGCTGTCGCCGGTCTGGCAGCACTGCATCAGTGCTTGCAATTGCCAGCTCACCGACTGTTGTGCAACGTGAGCACGTGCTAGAACTCCAAGTTCCACATGTTAGCCAGGCTTTGTGAGCAGCAGAGGGCAGTAGTGAAATACGAGCTGCAACATGGTCATCGCCTTTCCAGTCAGCTTCCGCTCTTCACAAGCGATTAATGGGCATGGATGTCTGACCTCTGTGAAGTTTTACGCAACTTTGAGGAATCAACACAGATGGTGAGCAGCGATGCCGCTATTATCAGCGTAACCCATCCCACTTCTGTGTCTACTGAAATGCTCGCTGCTCACAATGAAGGTGGACACTTTGCATGTGAAAGTTGTGGAAATGGGGGAAGACAGTACACAGGGTGATAGCCAGACCACCCTCAATTCGTCCTCTCAGTGCCAATTGGATGATGATGATGATGAGGAGGAGGAGCAGGAGACGGTTGCCTCAGCTATAGAGGGTAGTACCCATAGCAGGTTTATTCCATCTGTTCAGCATGGATGGGTCGAAGAGGAGGAAGAGAATGAGGAAATTGAGAGTCATCCTCCTGATGAGGACAACCAAGTCTTGTCTGTTGGGACTCTGGCACACATGGCTGACTTTATGTTAGGCTGCCTTTCCAGTGACCCTCGCGTTATATGCATTTTGGCAAACACAGATTACTGGTTGTTCACCCTTCTCGACCCCCGCTACAAAGAGACTGTCTCATCTCTCATTCCTGTGGTGGAGAGGACTAGCAAAATAGTGCAATACTAAAAGGTCCTTGTGGAAAAATTGCTCCAAAAATTTCCAGCTGAAAACGTTGGCGACAGAGTACGTAGTTCCTTGGGCAACCAAGGAGAGGAGACGAGGGGAACACACAGCAGTTCCAACAGAGGCCAGGCAACACTCTGCAAGGCCTGATACAGTTTCATGACACCCCGCCAGCACCCTCACCCTGATTCGTGGCCTACTGTCACAAGGAGGGAAACATTTTGGAAGATGGTGAAGGAGTATGTAGCAGACCATAACTGCGTCCTCAATGAACCCTCTGTGGCTTACAAATATTGGGTGTCCAAGCTGGACACGTGGCACGAACTGGCGCTCTATGCCTAGGAGGTGCTGGTCTGCCCTGCCTCCAGCGTTTTGTCAGAGAAGGTATTTAGTGCTGCTGGGGGCATAATAACTGATAAGTGAATCTGCCTGTCAACTGAAAATGCTGACCGGTTGACTGTTATCAAAATGAAGAAGACCTGGATTGCGCTTGACTTCTATACTCCACCAGAGGAAAGCGGCTAAACATAAAGGCACTTTAAATGTGTCTTTTATGGTGTATTGAATACACTGTATTCCCATGCACCCCTTTCACCACTAAAAAGGATATATGTTTCAATCTTCCTTTTCTCGTCATCGTCCTCCTCCTCCATTATATCAACATGCTTATAAGCCTGCCTCGCTCCTCATGTTTTATAGGGTCAGCTGAGCAGCAGGCCCTCAACCATAAGGTTTTAAATGGTCAGCTCGGCAGCAGGCCCTTGCCCATAATGTTTTAGATTGTCAGCTCAACAGCAGGCCCTCGCTCATAATCTTTTCCATGATCATATCAGCAGCAGACCCACGCCCATAATGTTTTAGATGGTCAGATCAGCAGCAGACCCTTACCCCTAATGTTTTAGATGGTCAGCTCAGCAGCAGGCCCTCGCGCATAAAGTATTATTGTCAGTCTGTAAAATTGGCGTACTACTCGGACAACATAGCTCTCAGCAGCGACCTGGGAGTCCAAGATGCATCTAGGACATCCTCCCCATGCTGTTCCCGAACCATTTTAGTGCTGTTTCCATCAATTTCTGACCTTTTCATGTGAATCAGACACCCTCCCCTCTTCAGAGCAGGGGGTGTCTGGTTTAATGCTCAGGTTCTCCCATTGAACACCCGAGCACTTTGGTGCTCGATCAACACTAGTGACAGGGAAATGAATATAGTTAATCCATCTGCTAGTTCGGTGGGTGACATATACCCATTTTTTGTGTGAGTTACACCTGCACTGCATCCTTGACAGAGAAATTAATATAGTTAATCCATCTGTTAGTTTGGTGGGTGACATATACCAATTGTTTTTGTGAGGTACATCTGCACTGCATCTGTAAGAGGAAAATTGATATAGTTAATCCATCTGTTAGTTTGGTGGGTGACATATGAAATGGAATCCACGCAAGAGTTTAAGTAATCCGAAAACAGTGGTATGGCCGCCACATCACCAGACCATACAAACAGCAGGTCATCGATGTATGACCATACCACTGTATCAGACCACTAAAAGGGTGGGTGTCAATGAGGAGAAAGCATCCCTCCCACCACGCCATGAAAATATTGGCTATGGAGGGTGAGAACTTAGCCCCCATCGACACCCCAGCAATCTGAAGGTAAAAAACTGAATCAAACATGAAAAAACTGTGTTGGAGGAGGAACTCTATCACCACACCCATGTACTCTTGTAGTTTATCTGAATAGTTACTATATTTCTTTAAGAATCAATGCAGCAATATCAAGGCCAAATTGTGGGGAATACTGGTGCATAAGGCAGTTACATCTGCCGTCACCCAGGTATATTCACATTTCCATTCAAAGAGCGAAAAGGCCTGCAAAATAGACCTTGTGTCTGTTAGGAAGCCTGGAATCTGGGGAATCAAGGGTTGGTGTAGTGTATCAATCCACTCAGACAGCCTTTCCGAAAAGGAGCCAATTTCTGCTACAATTGGTCGTAGTGGGGGAGGGAAAACCCCCTTGTGAACTTTATGGAGTGCATGGAAAATACACTGCGTGCAGAATTATTAGGCAAATGAGTATTTTGACCACATGATCCTCTTTATGCATGTTGTCTTACTCCAAGCTGTATAGGCTCGAAAGCCTACTACCAATTAAGCATATTACGTGATGTGCATCTCTGTAATGAGAAGGGGTGTGGTCTAATGACATCAACACCCTATATTAGGTGTGCATAATTATTAGGCAACTTCCTTTCCTTTGGCAAAATGGGTCAAAAGAAGGACTTGACAGGCTCAGAAAAGTCAAAAATAGTGAGATATCTTGCAGAGGGATGCAGCACTCTTAAAATTGCAAAGCTTCTGAAGCGTGATCATCGAACAATCAAGCGTTTCATTCAAAATAGTCAACAGGGTCGCAAGAAGCGTGTGGAAAAACCAAGGCGCAAAATAACTGCCCATGAACTGAGAAAAGTCAAGCGTGCAGCTGCCAAGATGCCACTTGCCACCAGTTTGGCCATATTCCAGAGCTGCAACATCACTGGAGTGCCCAAAAGCACAAGGTGTGCAATACTCAGAGACATGGCCAAGGTAAGAAAGGCTGAAAGACGACCACCACTGAACAAGACACACAAGCTGAAACGTCAAGACTGGGCCAAGAAATATCTCAAGACTGATTTTTCTAAGGTTTTATGGACTGATGAAATGAGAGTGAGTCTTGATGGGCCAGATGGATGGGCCCGTGGCTGGATTGGTAAAGGGCAGAGAGCTCCAGTCCGACTCAGACGCCAGCAAGGTGGAGGTGGAGTACTGGTTTGGGCTGGTATCATCAAAGATGAGCTTGTGGGGCCTTTTCGGGTTGAGGATGGAGTCAAGATCAACTCCCAGTCCTACTGCCAGTTTCTGGAAGACACCTTCTTCAAGCAGTGGTACAGGAAGAAGTCTGCATCCTTCAAGAAAAACATGATTTTCATGCAGGACAATGCTCCATCACACGCGTCCAAGTACTCCACAGCGTGGCTGGCAAGAAAGGGTATAAAAGAAGAAAATCTAATGACATGGCCTCCTTGTTCACCTGATCTGAACCCCATTGAGAACCTGTGGTCCATCATCAAATGTGAGATTTACAAGGAGGGAAAACAGTACATCTCTCTGAACAGTGTCTGGGAGGCTGTGGTTGCTGCTGCACGCAATGTTGATGGTGAACAGATCAAAACACTGACAGAATCCATGGATGGCAGGCTTTTGAGTGTCCTTGCAAAGAAAGGTGGCTATATTGGTCACTGATTTGTTTTTGTTTTGTTTTTGAATGTCAGAAATGTATATTTGTGAATGTTGAGATGTTATATTGGTTTCACTGGTAAAAATAAATAATTGAAATGGGTATATATTTGTTTTTTGTTAAGTTGCCTAATAATTATGCACAGTAATAGTCACCTGCACACACAGATATCCCCCTAAAATAGCTAAAACTAAAAACAAACTAAAAACTACTTCCAAAAATATTCAGCTTTGATATTAATGAGTTTTTTGGGTTCATTGAGAACATGGTTGTTCAATAATAAAATTAATCCTCAAAAATACAACTTGCCTAATAATTCTGCACTCCCTGTAGTGCTATAATCTTTTTTTATAGTTGTAATTTTTTTCCAATCTGAACTTCAGATGAGAAAAAAATTACAACTATTAGACAAAAAAGATTATAGCACTATATTAGCTAAATTGCTCTATATTCGTTTTTTTCGAATATTCACTATATTGCTATATATTCTTGTTTTAGAATATTATGAATATTCGAAAAAACGAAGTTATAGCAATATAGCGAATATTCAAAAAAAAAAAGAATATAGAGCAATTTAGCTAATATAGTGCTATAGTCTTCTTTGTCTAATAGTTGTAATTCGCATATTACACGATCATTACCTTGCTGATTTTTCGAGTAAAAAAATCATAGAATATAACGAATATTCGAATTTGCGAATATTTGACGAATATTCTACAAAATATTCGCGAAATATCGCGAATTCGAATATGACCCCTGCCGCTCATCACTAGAAATGAGCACAATTTCTCTGGAAGGGTGCTGGTATAGCAAATAAACTGTCCTAATTAACTATTTTAAATTAATGGTATGGAGAGTCAGCATTAACGAAAATTGCTTTTTACAGGACATAACTGATCATAATGTATGAATAAGTCTAGGATGTCTGTTGATCAGTGGTCTAACTAAGATCATAAGTTCCCAGAGCACGTTCAGAAATGATCTCCTACCTTGTTGCTAACACAATAAATTGTAGTGATAGAAACAGGAGCCATAGCTGGGTATAGTATGGGTATAGTAAATCCATAGTTTTACTTGGGTAGTCAGCAAAGAATATTAGTGGTGCATACACTCCTTAACATTGAAATTGCAACACCAAGAAGGACAAGCCATAAGGTTAAACAAATCGAGTAAGTAACAATTGTAACTAAAGTATAAAGATGAGCAAATTTTCAAAACCTACCTCCAATTTGTGGCATGGAGATGCATAAAGCCAGATTTAAAGCAAAATCTTTTAGCCACTTAAAACCTCAAAAATCAAATCAAGTCATGTTGGATGATTCTGCAATGCCTCCAATTCGTAGACATGCCAGTTGTCACCACTTATCACAAACTGAGAAGGACAGAATCCTTGAACTGTGAGTCTTTGGTTTAGCACTGTGGCAGATCGCTATGCAACGGAGCATGTCATCACTGTTCTATGTTGCATGTGCAGTGTCCTGAAATACATGGCAAAGCACTGGAAGTGTTAAGATCACTGTATTTGATGTATTATGTGTATATAATACATATCCCATAAGGTTGTATAGAGAGATGGAAGTCCAAAGTGGCTAGTCAGGGCTGGCTCCACCTTTCCTTGCTAGAAAGACGTTTCTGGTGTCTATGGCTGTCTGCTGAGAAGTGAACACCTCAGAGCAGCAAGGACTAGATCCTCTGGAGAGATTCAACTCCCTTACAGACTACTAGCAGTTTATGTGCCTGCCATTAGAATGGGAAAGATCGACAGAAGTTTATATAACACAAAAATATTTCAGACTACTTTTGAAAAGAAGGTAAGCTGCGCCAACCTGGCTATAGCCTCCTATGCATTTGGTAGGAACACTATAAGCTACAAGCTGCCCACCATAACAGGACAGGAAGGGCCCCATGTTCAGAGACTTTATTTCTTTGGGGATACTGTGGATAATATATATATATATACACTGCTCAAAAAAATAAAGGGAACACAAAAATAACATATCCTAGATCTGAATTAATTAAATATTCTTCTGAAATACTTTGTTCTTTACATAGTTCAATGTGCTGACAACAAAATCACAAAAAAAAAAAAAAATGGAAATCAAATTTTTCAACCCATGGAGGTCTGGATTTGGAGTCACACTCAAAATTAAAGTGGAAAAACACACTACAGGCTGATCCAACTTTGATGTAATGTCCTTAAAACAAGTCAAAATGAGGCTCAGTAGTGTGTGTGGCCTCCACGTGCCCGTATGACCTCCCTACAACGCCTGTGCATGCTCCTGATGAGGTGGCGGATGGTCTCCTGAGGGATCTCCTCCCAGACCTGGACTAAAGCATCTGCCAACTCCTGGACAGTCTGCGGTGCAACGTGACGTTGGCGGATAGAGCAAGAAATGATGTCCCAGATGTGCTCAATTGGATTCAGGTCTGGGGAACGGGCGGGCCAGTCCATAGCATCAATGCCTTCGTCTTGCAGGAACTGCTGACACACTCCAGCCACATGAGGTCTAGCATTGTCTTGCATTAGGAGGAACCCAGGGCCAACCGCACCAGCATATGGTCTCACAAGGTGTCTGAGGATCTCATCTCGGTACCTAATGGCAGTCAGGCTACTTCTGGCGAGCACATGGAGGGCTGTGCGGCCCTCCAAAGAAATGCCACCCCACACCATTACTGACACAATGCCAAACCGGTTATGCTGGAGGATGTTGCAGGCAGCAGAACGTTCTCCACAGCGTCTCAAGACTCTGTCACGTCTGTCACATGTGCTCAGTGTGAACCTGCTTTCATCTGAGAAGAGCACAGGGCGCCAGTGGCGAATTTGCCAATCTTGGTGTTCTCTGGCAAATGCCAAACGTCCTGCACGGTGTTGGGCTGTAATCACAACCCCCACCTATGGACGTCGGGCCCTCATATCACCCTCATGGAGTCTGTTTCTGACCGTTTGAGCAGACACATGCACATTTGTGGCCTGCTGGAGGTCATTTTGCAGGGCTCTGGCAGTGCTCCTCCTGTTCCTGCTTGCACAAAGGTGGAGGTAGCGGTCCTGCTGCTGGGTTGTTGCCCTCCTACGGCCTCCTCCACGTCTCCTGATGTACTGGCCTGTCTCCTGGTAGCGCCTCCATGCTCTGGACACTATGCTGACAGACACAGCAAACCTTCTTGCCACAGCTCGCATTGATGTGCCATCCTGGATAAGCTGCACTATCTTAGCCACTTGTGTGGGTTGTAGACTCCGACTCATGCTACCACTAGAGTGAAAGCACCGCCAGCATTCAAAAGTGACCAAAACATCAGCCAGGAAGCATAGGAACTGAGAAGTGGTCTGTGGTCACCACATGCAGAACCACTCCTTTATTGCGGGTGTCTTGCTAATTGCCTATAATTTCCACCTGTTGTCTATCCCATTTTCATAACAGCATGTGAAATTGATTGTCACTCAGTGTTGCTTCCTAAGTGGACAGTTTGATTTCACAGAAGTGTGATTGACTTGGAGTTACATTGTGTTGTTTAAGTGTTCCCTTTATTTTTTTGAGCAGTGTATATATATATATATATATATATATATATATACATATATATATATATATATATATATATATATATAATGATAGAGAAAGTGTTTCCTTTTAGACCAGAAAAAGGAAATCTGGACAGTCTGATTGTAAGAGATAGACAAGCTAGGCTCTGTAGGGATTTGCTCTGGTAGGCATGGTAAGCGGACGCAGAACAGAGGCAAGAACACAGTAATAAAGCAAAAGTTCAGTGTTTATTCACACAAAAAGCAACAAAGCAAAAACACTGTGCAGAGTCCTGGTGTTAATTCATACCACATAAAGTCCACACCACAAACGTGTCACCTGGCGGACTGTTTTGTCCAGGGCAATCCTCATCCGTCCACCGCAGGCTTTAGGGCACCTGATTTTCAGCGTGCGGCTCTCCAGCACGCTACCGAACTGGTTAGAACCCAAACACCTCAGTGCTTCACAGATCCACTATGAAATTGCAGGGTAATCCACACACAGCTGTGACTGCTGGCTGGGTTTTTATTCCCAGCCCAAAACTTGTCCTGGACGTGGGGAACAGCCACCCACCCTGCTCTTTGGCTGCTCCCAATAAGAACCGGCCCAGATTGGCTTAACAGCCACACTGTCACTACCAGAGCTTTGAGACGTTCTCACAGCTCTGTTTCTCCACCCCTGTGATGATGTCACTACTAGAGCTTGGAGGAGTTCCCTCTGCTCTGTTTCTCCGCCCCTGTGTTGAGGTCTTTACTTCCTCCCAGCTGTCCCTCCTGTGTTTGATTTCTCTGCCTTTAAATCACCCCTCCTCCTTTGTAGGGTGTGGATTATACTTTTCATTTGAGCTGTATCTCTCGCTTGAGTATCTTCACTTGTGTGTTATCTTTCTATGGACCTAAGTTCTGCTGAAGCAAGTACTTCGGATAGTGTCTGCTGACTTTGGATCTGTCTTCACTGCTGCTGCAGCTGCTTCAGTTAAGTGTGCAGACATTGTGTGTTTCTGTTTGCTTTCTGACTGGATCCGAGGCGACCCCGGTTCCGTCCATATTCTGAGCAGGGCACCGGTGGCCGTGCCCCTTCCACTATTGTAGGGGTTACAGTGGTCATCAGCCTTAGGTACACGGGCATGTCTCGATCCACCATTTGGATCTGGACATGTGCTTAGCAGCATAGGGAGAGCTTTTAGGGTCTGACAGGGGTCACCCTTTATCCTCCCTAGTTTGGGTCCGGTCAGTAGCTTATTCACTGTGTATGCTCTTGTTGCTCACATACAGACGTGACACACGCTAAGTAAAACAGTGTCCACGAGCACTAGCTCCCGCTGACACACAAAATTACCGGTTCTTATCTCACCGAGGCCAGGGACCTTGGTGACACGTAACTTCCGTCAATGACGGATCCTTGCGCCTTCCTACATACCTCCCCCTTTGTTTAACCCTGAGGGGGTGAATACATGCCAGACAGTGTACAGTCGTGGCCAAAAGTTTTGAGAATTACATAAATATTGGAAATTGAAAAAGTTGCTGCTTAAGTTTTTATAATAACAATTTGCATATACTCCATAATGTTATGAAGAGTGATCAGATGAATTGCATAGTCCTTCTTTGCCATGAAAATTAACTTAATCCCAAAAAAAACTTTCCACTGCATTTCATTGCGGTCATTAAAGGACCTGCTGAGATCATTTCAGTAATCGTCTTGTTAACTTAGGTGAGAATGTTGACGAGCACAAGGCTGGAGATCATTATGTCAGGCTGATTGGGTTAAAATGGCAGACTTGACATGTTAAAAGGAGAGTGATGCTTGAAATCATTGTTCTTCCATTGTTAACCATAGTGACCTGCCAAGAAACGCGTGCAGCCATCATTGCGTTGCATAAAAATGGCTTCACAGGCAAGGATATTGTGGCTACTAAGATTGCACCTCAATCAACAATTTATAGGATCATCAAGAACTTCAAGGAAAGAGGTTCAATTCTTGTTAAGAAGGCTTCAGGGCGTCAAAGAAAGTCCAGCAAGCACCAGGATCGTCTCCTAAAGAGGTTTCAGCTGCGGGATCGGAGTGCCACCAGTGCAGAGCTTGCTCAGGAATGGCAGCAGGCAGGTGTGAGGGCATCTGCACGCACAGTGAGGCGAAGACTTTTGGAAGATGGCCTGGTGTCAAGAAGGGCAGCAAAGAAGCCACTTCTCTCCAAAAAAAACAGGGACAGATTGATCTTCTTCAGAAAGTTTGGTGAATGGACTGCTGAGGACTGGGGCAAAGTCATATTCTCAGATGAAGCCTCTTTCCGATTGTTTGGGGCATCTGGAAAAAGGCTTGTCCGGAGAAGAAAAGATGAGCGCTACCATCAGTCCTGTGTCATGCCAACAGTAAAGCATCCTGAGACCATTTATGTGTGGGGTTGCTTCTCATCCAAGGGAGTGGGCTCATTCACAATTTAGCCCAAAAAACAGCCATGAATAATGAATGGTACCAAAACACCCTCCAACAGTAACAATGCATTTTCCAGCACGATGGAGCACCGTGCCATAAGGCAAAAGTGATAACTATGTGGCTCGGGAACCAAAACATTGACATTTTGGGTCCATGGCCTGGAAACTCCCCAGATCTTAATCACATTAGGAACATGTGGTCAATCCTCAAGAGGCGGGTGGACAAACAAAAACCCACTAATTCTGACAAACTCCAAGAAGTGATTATGAAAGAATGGGTTGCTATCAGTCAGGAATTGGCCCAGAAGTTGATTGAGAGCATGCCCAGTCGAATTGCAGAAGTCCTGAAAAAGTAGGTCCAACACTGCAAATACTGACTCTTTGCTTAAATGTCATGTAATTGTCGATAAAAGCCTTTGAAACGTATGAAGTGCGTGTAATTATATTTTACTACATCACAGAAACAACTGAAACAAAGATCTAAAAGCAGTTTAGCAGCAAACTTTGTGAAAACTAATATTTGTGTCATTCTCAAAACTTTTGGCCACGACTGTACTCGGGACAGGGTATCCGCGTTTCCCTGTAACTGGCCTGCCCTGTGTTCTACTATAAACTCAAAGTTTTGTAGAGACAAGAACCACCTGGTGACCCAAGCATTCCTCTCTTTGGCCTGGCTCATCCATTTGAGAGGGGAGTGGTCGATCACCAGACGGAACTTTTTCCCCAACAGATAATAGCGGAGAGAGTCGAGTGCCCACTTGATGGCCAGGCATTCTCTCTCCACTATACTGTACCGGGTCTCCGCTGGAGTGAGCTTACAGCTGAGGAAGACAACAGGATGCTCCTCCCCGTTGACTTCCTGAGAAGGTACCGCACCGATACCTACTTCGGAGGCATCGGTCTGTACCACATATTTCCTTTTGAAGTCTGGCGTCACCAAAACCGGGGACCCACACAGGGCCAACTTCAAAGCGTGTTCCGCCTGGTCATTCCAGCGGACTATCCCAGACTTCCGTCCCTTTAAGAGCCCCGTCAATGGAGCCGCTAAAGTAGCAAAAAGGGGGACAAACCTCATATAATAGCCCACTATTCCCAGGAACGACTTTACTTGTCTAGAGGTGGCAGGTCGGGGCCAATTCCGTATCGCCTCTATTTTGTTTATTTGGGGTTTGATGACACCGCGCCCAATGACATACCCAAGGTATTTAGTCTCCTCTAACCCTATCGCACATTTCTTTGGGTTAGCTGTTAGACCAGCCTTTCGAAGAGAGTCCACTACGGCCTGTTCTTTGGGCAGGTGACTTTCCCAGTCGGTACTGTAAATGATAATATCGTCCAGGTAAGCCGAGGCGTACCGCCGATGTGGACGAAGAACAATATCCATTAGACGTTGAAAGTTGGCGGGGGCGCCATGCAGGCCAAAGGGTAACACCAGGGGCGTAACTAGAAGTGACTGGGCCCCACAGCAAATATTTGTAAGGGCCCCTCCAGTGCGCTTCGCACCTCCCTCCTCCTGTGTAAACCCTACTCCTTTGGCACAGTGTAGCGGTATACTGTATCTTGTGTGGCACAGTGGATGCTATATGTGTATAACATAAACATATTTCATATGAAAACGTAGTTACTTGACCCTTGGGGATCTCGGACACCACTTCAACACTTGGCCGGGGGCTCGGCGGAGCTGATGTTGTGCTTTATCCTAATGAGAAAGATTTCATAATAAGGATTTGGAGAAGGGGCAGAGGGATAGCAGAGCAGGGAGAGGCTGGTGCTGCTACTAGGGGGTCATACCATGGGGAGTAATAAAGCCCACTATAATGCCCCCCCCCAGTAGTAATAATTCTCCTTATAAAGTCCTGAAACACTCTACATATTGCTCTCAATTTTATCCTTAGTCTAGTATTCTTTGACGTGGTAAGACAGTATAGACTTAAACATAAACAACTCACGGAGGAGACTAATATCCTCCAAAAACAAAATAAACATAACAATTATCACAGGTTGTTCCCAGTACAGCTCTTCAAAGGTTGATAAAATGTAATTTGTATTCATTGGATGTCACCGTAAACTCCCGTATAGAAGTACGCGTGGTCATGATTGGATTCCGGAGGTGAATATATCATATACGTTTACCAGTCATGGCTATGGCTTATTTATATTTGTTCTTTCCCATTGCAATACTAAGCATGTTTCGGAGTGAGAGGTTACCCTATAAATTTGCTGGTAGTAAGGTACTCACAGATATACAGTTGCAAGAAAAAGTATGTGAACCCTTTGGAATGATATGGATTTCTGCACAAATTGGTCATAAAATGTGATCTGATCTTCATCTAAGTCACAACAATAGACAATCACAGTCTGCTTAAACTAATAACACACAAAGAATTAAATGTTACCATGATTTTATTGAACACACCATGTAAACATTCACAGTGCAGGTGGAAAAAGTATGTGAACCCTTGGATTTAATAACTGGTTGAACCTCCTTTGGCAGCAATAACTTCAACCAAACGTTTCCTGTAGTTGCAGATCAGACTGCACAACGGTCAGGAGTAATTCTTGACCATTCCTCTTTACAGAACTGTTTCAGTTCAGCAATATTCTTGGGATGTCTGGTGTGAATCGCTTTCTTGAGGTCATGCCACAGCATCTCAATCGGGTTGAGGTCAGGACTCTGACTGGGCCACTCCAGAAGGCGTATTTTCTTCTGTTTAAGCCATTCTGTTGTTGATTTACTTCTATGCTTTGGGTCGTTGTCCTGTTGCAACACCCATCTTCAGTTGAGCTTCAGCTGGTGGACGGATGGCCTTAAGTTCTCCTGCAAAATGTCTTGATAAACTTGGAAATTCATTTTTCCTTTGATGATAGCAATCCGTCCAGGCTCTTTTTCTCCACACCTAGTGTTGTGTTTCTTCCAAACAACTCAACTTTGGTTTCATCTGTCCACAGAATATTTTGCCAGTACTGCTGTGGAACATCCAGGTGCTCTTGTGCAAACTGTAAACGTGCAGCAATGTTTTTTTGGACAGCAGTGGCTTCCTCTGTGGTATCCTCCCATGAAATCCATTCTTGCTTAGTGTTTTACGTATCGTAGATTCGCTAACAGGGATGTTAGCATATGCCAGAGACTTTTGTAAGTCTTTAGCTGACACTCTAGGATTCTTCTTCACCTCATTGAGCAGTCTGCGCTGTGCTCTTGCAGTCATCTATACAGGACGGCCACTCCTAGGGAGAGTAGCAGCAGTGCTGAACTGTCTCCATTTATAGACAATTTGTCTTACCGTGGACTGATGAACAGCAAGGCTTTTGGAGATACTTTCATAACCCTTTCCAGCTTTATGCAAGTCAACAATTCTTAATCGTAGGTTTTCTGAAAGCTCTTTTGTGCGAGGCATCATTCACATCAGACAATGCTTCTTGTGAAAAGAAAACCCAGAACTGGTGTGTGTTTTTTATAGGGCAGGGCAGCTGTAACCAACACCTCCAATCTCATCTTATTGATTGGACTCCAGTTGGCTGACACTTCACTCCAATTAGCTCTTGGAGATGCCATTAGTCTAGGGGTTCACATACTTTTTCCACCTGCACTGTGAATGTTTACATGGTGTGTTCAATAAAAACATGGTAACATTTAATTCTTTGTGTGTTATTAGTTTAAGCAGACTGTGATTGTCTATTGTTGTGACTTAGATGAAGATCAGATCACATTTTATGACCAATTTGTGCAGAAATCCATATCATTCCAAAGGGTTCACATACTTTTTCTTGCAACTGTATGTGTATAAAGGAAAGGGTGGAAGTGGGTATAAGTGTAGGACCCAGAAACTCACTATAAGTTTATGTTTTTCTATATTCCTTCCATGGGCTCCATAGTTGTAGGAATTTGGAATGTGATCGGTTAGCCCAGCTGCTGAGTTCTTCCATGAGGTATAGTTGGTCGACTTTCACCTTCCATTGGATGATGGAAGGAGGATCTGGGTCAAGCCAATGCAGTGGGATAAGACACCTAGCTGCTTGAACAAGCCATGTGGGAAGGTCAAAAGGTTTAGGGGACCAGCCCTTGGAGGGCAACCACAATAGTACCGAGACAGAAGTAAGCTGGAGGGAGGTGCTACATATTTGATTTATTTCTGTTTCAATATGAGACCAAAAATTGGTGATTAACGGGCAAAACCAAAATATGTGGCCTAGAGTACCTTTTCCCTGAGAGCAGCGCCAGCATACATTTGTTTTTGATAAACCCATTTTGTGGAGTTTGCTGGGATCATTATACCATCTGACCATCATTTTGTAGGAATGTTCCTGTATTTTTACGCATCTAGAGAATCCATGAGATCTTAGATGTATTTGGTCTATATCTGCTGCACTGAATGATACCCCCAGATCCACCTCCCATTGGGTGATGTAGGCCGGTTTGTTCTTTTTCAATGAACCTTGCAGGTTCCTGTAAATAATGGAGATTGCTCGTTTAAGTGTCATTTGTCCCTGTACCATTTTTTCAAACCAGGTAGCTTCTTTAACTGCTGTGTATTTGTCATGTAGTTTAGAACACGTGTCTTTGAAGACTTTTATGTCTAAGAAATTAGCCTGTTTCAGGCAATGGGAACATATTGTGTTTACTGCTATTGTTGTGTTTGTAAGAGTTAGTAGTTCCTTAATATTTAAATCCTTGAATAGGTTCCAGAAATCTGATGGGTTGGTGACACTAGGATAAATTAGGTATGGACTTAGTGAAGAAGGCAGGAGTCTTGGGGGATCGGAAAGTAAGTGTGTATAGTTGGATATGGAGGTGAATACCGAATAAATCCCTTTGGATAATCCTTCTATTGGGGGGTGAGGTTTTCTAATGCCCCATAAACCCGCTAGTTGGCAATTAGTTAAGGTAAGTAGCTCTATATCAGAGCCTAAAATTCTGAGGTGAGGGATGCATAATTGCAACCACCTTTTTAATTGGATCGCCTTGTAGTAGGTCTGGGCATCAGGAAGTCCCATGCCTCCTTGTGAATGGTCTCTGATCAGTTTGTCATATGCTATATGGGATTTTTTGCCTTTCCAAAGGAAGGATGCAAATAGTGAGCGGGTGGTAGTAAAGAAGGATTGTGGTAGATGGATAGGAACCATTTGGATGAGGTATAGGAGTTTAGGCATGATATACAGGGAGTGCAGAATTATTAGGCAAGTTGTATTTTTGAGGATTAATTTTATTATTGAACAACAACCATGTTCTCAATGAACCCAAAAAACTGATTAATATCAAAGCTGAATATTTTTGGAAGTAGTTTTTAGTTTGTTTTTAGTTTTAGCTATTTTAGGGGGATATCTGTGTGTGCAGGTGACTATTATTGTGCATAATTATTAGGCAACTTAACAAAAAACAAATATATACCCATTTCAATGATTTATTTTTACCAATGAAAACCAATATAACATCTCAACATTCACAAATATACATTTCTGACATTCAAAAACAAAACAAAAACAAATCAGTGACCAATATAGCCACCTTTCTTTGCAAGGACACTCAAAAGCCTGCCATCCATGGATTCTGTCAGTGTTTTGATCTGTTCACCATCAACATTGCGTGCAGCAGCAACCACAGCCTCCCAGACACTGTTCAGAGAGGTGCACAGTTTTCCCTCCTTGTAAATCTCACATTTGATGATGGACCACAGGTTCTCAATGGGGTTCAGATCAGGTGAACAAGGAGGCCATGTCATTAGATTTTCTTCTTTTACACCCTTTCTTGCCAGCCACGCTGTGGAGTACTTGGACGCGTGTGATGGAGCATTGTCCTGCATGAAAATCATGATTTTCTTGAAGGATGCAGACTACTTCCTGTACCACTGCTTGAAGAAGGTGTCTTCCAGAAACTGGCAGTAGGACTGGGAGTTGAGCTTGACTCCATCCTCAACCCGAAAAGGCCCCACAAGCTCATCTTTGATGATACCAGCCCAAACCAGTACTCCACCTCCACCTTGCTGGCGTCTGAGTCGGACTGGAGCTCTCTGCCCTTTACCAATCCAGCCACGGGCCCATCCATCTGGCCCATCAAGACTCACTCTCATTTCATCAGTCCATAAAACCTTAGAAAAATCAGTCTTGAGATATTTCTTGGCCCAGTCTTGATGTTTCAGCTTGTGTGTCTTGTTCAGTGGTGGTCGTCTTTCAGCCTTTCTTACCTTGGCCATGTCTCTGAGTATTGCACACCTTGTGCTTTTGGGCACTCCAGTGATGTTGCAGCTCTGAAATATGGCCAAACTGGTGGCAAGTGGCATCTTGGCAGCTGCACGCTTGACTTTTCTCAGTTCATGGGCAGTTATTTTGCGCCTTGGTTTTTCCACACGCTTCTTGCGACCCTGTTGACTATTTTGAATGAAACGCTTGATTGTTCGATGATCACGCTTCAGAAGCTTTGCAATTTTAAGAGTGCTGCATCCCTCTGCAAGATATCTCACTATTTTTGACTTTTCTGAGCCTGTCAAGTCCTTCTTTTGACCCATTTTGCCAAAGGAAAGGAAGTTGCCTAATAATTATGCACACCTGATATAGGGTGTTGATGTCATTAGACCACACCCCTTCTCATTACAGAGATGCACATCACCTAATATGCTTAATTGGTAGTAGGCTTTCGAGCCTATACAGCTTGGAGTAAGACAACATGCATAAAGAGGATGATGTGGTCAAAATACTCATTTGCCTAATAATTCTGTACAGGGTGTATGTTTGTAGAAGGTTTTTTCTACCCAGCCATGAGACGAAGGGGAAAGATAATGAATTTAGTTGGTCTCAGATTTTTTTCAGTAGGAGTATATAGTTCATGGAATACAGACTCGACGGTGTGTTTGTTAGGAAAATACCCAGGTACTTATTTTTTTCCTGTTGCCATGTAAAAGGATAGGAAGAGCGTAGAATATGGTTTGAGGTGTTGGGACAGAGATGTTAAGCTCTTCAGATTTAGAGTAGTTAATTTAAAAATTTGATAGAGTTCCAAATTGTTCAAATAATGCCATTAGCGGTGGGAATGCCTGGATGGGATTTGTGATCAGGAGTAAGAGGTCGTCCGCAAAGGTGGCACATTTATGCTCTGTTTGGTTAGTTTTCAGTCCCTTAATCATTGGATTGTCTCTTATTGCCTGTAGTAGGGTTTCCATGGTGATAATCAAAAGAGTGGGGGACAGCGGGCAACCCTGGCGTGTGCCATTGCTTATGTTGAAGGGGTTAGATAATGTGCCGTTGACTCTCACTCTAGCACTAGGATGATGGTAGAGGGACATGATCGCAGTGATGAAGGGAGAGGGTATACCAAACCTATGCAGAGCCCTCTGCATATACGACCAATTGACACGGTCAAACGCCTTCTCAGCATCCGTACTAATGAGGGTGAGAGGGTGTTTCTTATCTTTTGCCAGTTTGATCGCATGCATAACCCTGCCGGAGTGAAAATTGCCTTCTCTGCCTGTCACAAATCCAGCTTGGTCGGGGTGGATTATTTTTGGGATAATTTTATTTAGTCTATTTGCTAACTTTCTGCATGACCATTGTAAATATTGACGGAGAAGGTGCTTAGTGAGAAGTCATGGTATCACTGTAACATAATACACTTTACGCATGTCTTATATAACTGGGTATGCAAGTATGTAAAGACACCCAAAGGTTTGTTGCTAATGATACGTATACAAACTGCAACCAGTGGATCCAGTTCGTATCCACAGGGTGCATTCATATCGATCATGTAGCTTTTTGCCATAGGAATGTGTTTGATCAATGGCAAGATAGGAGATAACAATTATAGGTAAGAAAAATAGGACTCAGATAATAGCAGGAGAACATGAGAATAGCGTTGGAAGCGGTAAAATATAAAATATATATGGGGAGGGGGTGGAGAGGTAGAAGTAAGATCCCATAAATGTGAGAGGGAGAGGAGGTAAGAAGTGGGGACATAAAAAGAGAGAGAAATGAAAAATGAGAGATGAGAGTAAGAGCATGATACACAGGCAATACGGCTGGCAATACGGCTTATGATTCCCAGAAGGAAGAGGGAGATCAGAAGCACATAGATGAGTAACTTCCCGATTCAGAAGCACAATACAGTTTCTTGATAGGTAAGTGTTTCCTCCTGGATCTGGATCTCGCACTCATCTTCTATTTGATCTGGAATGTTTGTTCCTTGCAGGAGTCGACCACGGTTCCATACGTGGTAGTGGGGGTAGCTGCTTGGTGGAGCTGTCTAAAGGCATCCAAGGATCAGTGTTGAAGTGGTTCCAGACTTCTGGTAAGTCCGATGGGGTTCGGATCGTGCAGCGTCTGCCATCTTTGCTGAATGTGAGACCGAAAGGGAAAAGCCACCTATATAAAATTTTCTGGTCCCGTAAATAGTCGGTCAATGGTTTCATAATCCTCCTTTTATATAGTGTACACGGAGCGATGTCCTGATACAAGGAGATTCTCATACCTTCGTACCGTAGCTCCTTCCTCTCTCTCATCGCTTGAAGTAGGGCTGCAGTGCTTCTAAAGCTAAGTAGGCCGCATATACAGTGGGATGCGAAAGTTTGGGCAACCTTGTTAATCGTCATGATTTTCCTGTATAAATCGTTGGTTGTTACGATAAAAAATGTCAGTTAAATATATCATATAGGAGACACACACAGTGATATTTGAGAAGTGAAATGAAGTTCATTGGATTTACAGAAAGTGTGCTATAATTGTTTAAACAAAATTAGGCAGGTGCATAAATTTGGGCACTGTTGTCATTTTATTGATTCCAAAAACTTTAGAACTAATTATTGGAACTCAAATTGGCTTGGTAAGCTCAGTGACCCCTGACTTACATACACAGGTGAATCCAATTATGAGAAAGAGTATTTAAGGGGGTCAATTGTAAGTTTCCCTCCTCTTTTAATTTTCTCTGAAGAGTAGCAACATGGGGGTCTCAAAACAACTCTCAAATGACCTGAAGACAAAGATTGTTCACCATCAGGGTTTAGGGGAAGGATACAGAAAGCTGTCTCAGAGATTTCAGCTGTCTGTTTCCACAGTTAGGAACATATTGAGGAAATGGAAGACCACAGGCTCAGTTCAAGTTAAGGCTCGAAGTGGCAGACCAAGAAAAATCTCGGATAGACAGAAGCGACGAATGGTGAGAACAGTCAGAGTCAACCCACAGACCAGCACCAAAGACCTACAACATCATCTTGCTGCAGATGGAGTCACTGTGCATCGTTCAACCATTCGGCGCACTTTACACAAGGAGATGCTGTATGCGAGAGTGATGCAGAGGAAGCCTTTTCTCCGCCCACAGCACAAAAAGTGCCGCTTGAGGTGGGCTAAAGCACATTTGGACAAGCCAGCTTCATTTTGGAATAAGGTGCTGTGGACTGATGAAACTAAAATTGAGTTATTTGGCCATAACAAGGGGCGTTATGCATGGAGGAAAAAGAACACAGCATTCCAAGAAAAACACCTGCTACCTAGAGTAAAATATGGTGGTGGTTCCATCATGCTGTGGGGCTGGGAATCTTGTCAAAGTTGAGGGACGCATGAATTCCACTTAGTATCAGCAGATTCTGGAGACCAATGTCCAGGAATCAGTGACAAAGCTGAAGCTGTGCCGGGGCTGGATCTTTCAACAAGACAACGACCCTAAACACTGCTCAAAATCCACTAAGGCATTTATGCAGAGGAACAAGTACAACGTTCTGGAATGGCCATCTCAGTCCCCAGACCTGAATATAATTGAAAATCTGTGGTGTGACTTAAAGAGAGCTGTCCATGCTCGGAAGCCATCAAACCTGAATGAACTAAAGATGTTTTGTAAAGAGGAATGGTCCAAAATACCTTCAACCAGAATCCAGACTCTCATTGGAACCTACAGGAAGCGTTTAGAGGCTGTAATTTCTGCAAAAGGAGGATCTACAAAATATTGATTTCATTTCTTTTTTGTGGTGCCCAAATTTATGCACCTGCCTAATTTTGTTTAAGCAATTATAGCACACTTTCTGTAAATCCAATAAACTTCATTTCACTTCTCAAATATTACTGTGTGTGTCTCCTATATGATATATTTAACTGACATTTTTTATCGTAACAACCAACGATTTATACAGGAAAATCATGACGATTAACAAGGTTGCCCAAAATTTCGCATCCCACTGTATATTAGGCGGTAACTGTATAACAATTTTATTGTTGGCCAGTTAGATTACAGGCCCCCAAAAATTATGCATTCACCGTAAAGAAAAGATTAAGTGATTATGTGGCTGGAGATTTATTAGACGGTCATTGGATAACAATTTTACTATTGGCCAGTACAAATATATGTCAAATACATATGTTTAAAATAACTAAAAATATAAAATTGGATTAAAAACATTGCTAACGAAATCCTTCCTCTTGAATAAACCCCAAATGATAATAGGTGATATTCAATAACACGTGGTCCCCAACAATTAGTCATTCACCATACAGAAAAGATCAATTGATTATGTGGCTGGAGGTATATTAGACGGTCATTGGATA
This sequence comes from Bufo bufo, assembly GCF_905171765.1. NCBI lineage: Eukaryota > Metazoa > Chordata > Amphibia > Anura > Bufonidae > Bufo > Bufo bufo. The sequence goes on from NC_053394.1 coordinate 222,645,376, forward strand.
TCAATTTTACTGCAGGCCAGTGGAGTATAGGCCCCAAACATTAGGCATTCATGGGACAGAAAAGGCCATTTATGCCGCTGTATTTACATAAGACAGGGACCATTCTTTGTTCTGGGTGGCGGATATGTGTGGGCTGGCATAAGGAAATTCAATTAAACGTGGTGGTCACAGGTGTTGAATTCCTCCGAGATCTATGCCACATTCGTTTTTAGAAATGTGAGGTAGTTCAAACTGTCGTGAGCTAGGCGAGTGAGCTTATCGGTCACGATCCCCCCTGCTGCGCTGAAAGTCCTTTCGGACAGGACACTCGACGAGGGACTATGTTCTATGGAAAATTGTGCCAGCTCTGGCCACAGGTCAAGCCTGCACATTCAGTAGTCCAGTGGTTTCTCGCTTCTCAGAGCGTCCACATTGGCCGTTAACCCAATGTAGTCGGACACCTGACGGTCTAGGCATTCCCTAAAGCTGGGTCCGATGAGTTGGCTGCAAGAATTATCTCATATCCGAATTGACCAACACATCTTCAAACCGCCCTCTTCTTGCATACGCGGCAGGATTGGTACCCCCAACTGTTTCTCTGCGGGTGGAAATTCCTCTGCCATCATCCACAACAGCAGAATGCAGCATCTCTCACAGCAAGGCCTGAAAATGCTGCAGCCCTCTGTGATGCTGTTAACATGTACGCCATTTTGTGTTTGTACCGGGGGTATAAGTACGTTGCCACCCAGTACTGGTCCTTGCCCTTTATGCTTTTATACGGGGGTCCCTCTTCAAACACTGGAGCATGAAGGCCCCCATTTGCACTTAATTGGAAGCGGTGGAGCGCCCTGGCGGCTGCTCATTGCCCAGGATAATGTAGTCACCTGTCTCCTCCCCCATCAACGGACAACACTAGGGATCCCCGAAATGTTTAAAGCCTGCTCTTCCTGCTCCTCCTCCCCCAGGGACCATCCTCCTCTGACTCCTCTTCAGACTCCTGCTGACTTGTCTCGGATGAAGTAGCCCCCCTGGGAATTCATTCAGCATTGCGACTTCCTCATCTTCCAGCTCCTTCTACTCGACAGCTTGATCAATGAAACAACGCAATGCATGCTCCAGAAAGAAGGCGTGAGTTACAATGTCACCGATGGCGCCCTGACTGCGACTGACCTGTTTGGTGATCTCACCAAATGGCCACAGAAGTCTGCATGCGTCACGCATGAGTAGCCACTGGCACGTTCAAAAGAAACCAAGCTCCCCAGAACCTGTGCCTGCTGTAGTTCATACAGGTAGTCGTTAATGGCACATTTCTGCTGGAGCAGCCTATCAAGCATATACAAGGTGGAGTTCCAGCGTGTCGGGCTGTCACAAATCAGACATCTGATGAGCAGGTGGTGTCGCCGCTGAACATCAGCAAGGCGAACCATGGGCATGTAAGATCTTCTAAAATGGCCAGAGATTTTCCTGGATTGCCACAAGACGTCCTGGACCCAGGGGTATTTGGCAACGAATCGCTGCATGACTACGTTCAAGACGTGTGCCATGCACGGCACATGTGTCATTTTGCCCTGTTTCAGTGAGCTCAACAGATTGGCACCGTTGTCGCACACCACTTTACCAACTGTCAAATTGAGTGGGGTGAGCAACTGATCAACCTGTGACCGCAGAGCTACAAGCACTGCAGGATCGTTGTTGCTTTTGGCTTCCAGGCACAACAGCCGTAGCACAGCATGGCTACGCCTCACCTGGGACGTCGAATAGGTTCTGGGGAGCTTGGTGGTCGCAGCGGAAGAGGCGGTAGCAGTGAAAAATGAGGAGTCAGCCGAGGAGGAGACGGAGAATGGAGTAGGAGGAGAAGAGGCAGGCCTGCATGCAATCCGTGGCGGTAACACGAAATCCACATTGGAGCCACGGGTTACATGCTTGACGGCCGTCAGAAGGTTCACCCAGTGGGCAGTAAAAGTTATGCACCTTTCCTGCCCTTGTTTGCTAGACCACGTGTCTGTGGTCAGATGTATCTTGGAACCGACCTTGTGTGCCAGAAATATATTCACTTGCCGCTGAATGTGGCCATATAGCTCGGGGATGCCGTTCTGGGAGAAATATTTCCTTCCGGGGAACTTTCATTGCCAATGGCAACAAATTTTCGAAAGGCCTCCGAGTCCACCAGTTTATATGGCAAGTTGGCGGGCTAGCAGTTCCGACAAGCCAGCGGTCAGCCATTGGGTAAGAGAGTTATCTGGCGTCATCAACTTTTTACGCTCGAACATTTGGGCCACAGATGCCTGCCTTCTGCCAGAAGAACGCGACGACAGCACGGTGGAAGGTGGAGTGAAGGACAAATGGGAGGAGAGAGGAGAAGAGGCAAAACATGGAGCGTCGGAGTGTTGTTTTGTGGGTTCTGACAGCGTTGCTCCCACTGGGCTCGGTGATGGGAGGCCAGGTGCCTTCTCAAGGTCATCCCTAGGTGAGTGTTGGGCTTACTGTGACTTATGCGTTGACAGCACAGGCTGCAGATGGCAACACTATTGTCAGCAGCTGACACGTTAAAAAAAAAATCGCATACTACGGAGCCATGTGCCGGCGTCCTGGGAGCGCCAGAAGTGACTCTGCATAATGGATGGCTCGCTCCAGGTACATTTGGAGTCTGCTTTTGTCTCCTTTGCCCTGCGAGCTCTGCCTGCTTCTCCTCCTTCTCCTCTCTCTCTGTGCTCCGTCTCTCCCTCTGAACTCCCCTCCTCTTCCTCTCTTTTGGCACCCACATGACCTCAATCGACACATCATCATCGTTACCTTCACCACCACTGACATTTGAGATCTCTGAGTAGGCAGCAACAGCGAGGACCACTCTCTTTGGGCTGATCTGGGTACTATTGTCAGACTGCTGGGTGGCGACCTTTGCTTCCTCCTCTTCCTCATCCGATGTTAATAATGGCTGTGCATCGGTAAGGGAATGGATGGGAAAATAATTCCTCTGACTTGAGTGGACTGGTGGTGGTGGTGTCTTTGGGGGTGCACACAGCAGAGAGTGAGGAGGGCGCAGATACAGACGATGCACTAAAATAAAAATTAAAAGTATATGTACTGTGTCCATATGTCCACCAATGGGAGTAAGGCGTGAATGATGACAAATAAAATATAAAGTAAAAAATTAAATATATAAAAAATAAATAATAAAAAGGGGAGATGATTCATATCATTTTGAGGGGGGCCGGCGGAAGGTTGCGTTACACATTGGTGTATTAATTTCAGCGACGTGTCAAGCATTCCTGCCGCCGGTCCCATCATAGGAAACCAAAAATTTCCATCTCCGAATTCAATCCCAAAGGTGCCAAGGATCCAAATTCATACATCATTTTAGATTCACGTCTTGACGTTTTTTATGTAAAATCTCCTCCTCTCAAATCTCTCTTCTCTGACTGGAGTGCTGCAAATTTCAACCTGGCTGGACTACTGGCTACATGCAATTTAAAGAGGACCTTTTATCGGTCCACATTGCAAGATAATTATCAGGCTACATAGAGAGGCGCCCAGGAAGCTCACTGCACTTACTATTATCCCTGGGTGCCGCTCCGTTCGTCCGCTGTGTCCTCCAGTATCTTCACTGAATTGGTCTGCCCTGTTTCACCCTGGGTGTTCCTTCTCTTAGGCTGTAGCACTGTCCAATCGCAGTGCAGATCTCACAGCCTGGGAGATTTTTTTTTTCTCCCTGGCTGTGAGCTCTGCGCTGTGATTGTACACTAAAACATGATTTTTTTTGTTTCAAAAATAAAATCATTGTGTAAAACTTACATAAAAAAAATAAAAATAGTATACATATTAGGTATCGCCGCGTCCGTGACAACCTGGTCTATAAAAATACCACATGATCTAACCTGTCAGATGAATGTTGTAAATAAAAAATAAAATGGTGCCATTTCTTGTTACCTTGCCTCATAAAAAGTGTAATATAGAGCAAACAAAAATCATATGTACCCTAAACTAGTACCAACAAAATTGCCACCCTATCCCGTAGTTTCTAAAATGGGGTCACTTTTTTGGAGTTTCTACTCTAGGGGTGCATCAGGGGGGCTTCAAATGTGACATGGTGTAAAAAAAACTGTCCAGCAAAATCTGCCTTCCAAAAACCATATGGCATTCCTTTCCTTCTGCGCCCTGCCATGTGCCCGTACAGCGGTTTACGACCACATATGGGGTGTTTCTGTAAACTACAGAATCAGAGCCATAAATATTGAGTTTTGTTTTGCTGTTAACCCTTGCTTTGTAACTGGAAAAAAAATATTAAAATGGAAAATCTGCCAAAAAAGTGAAATTTTTAAATTGTATCTTTATTTTCTATTAACTCTTGTGGAACACCTTAAGGGTTTGTAAAATCAGTTTTGAATACCTTGAGGTGTGTAGTTTCTAGAATCGGGTCATTTTTGGGTGGTTTCTATTATGTAAGCCTAAAGTGATTTCAGACCTGAACTGGTCCTTAAAAAGTGGGTTTTTGAAAATTCCAGAAAAATTTCAAGATTTGCTTATAAACTTCTAAGCCTTGTAACATCCCCAAAATTTTTTATATCATTCCCAAAAGGATCCAAACATGAAGTAGACATATGAGGAATGTGACTATTTTTGTAGGTATTACTATGTGACTATGTGACTATTTTTGTAGGTATTACTATGTATTATAGAAGTAGAGAAATTGAAACTTGGAAATTTGCTAATTTTTCCACATTTTTGGCAAATTTGTTATTTTTTTTATAAATAAAAATGAATTTTTTTTTACTCCATTTTACCAGTGCCGTGAAGTACAATACGTGACGAGAAAACAATCTCAGAATGGCCTGAATAAGTCAAAGCGTTTTAAAGTTATCACCACATAAAGTGACACTGGTCAGATTTGCAAAAAATGGCCTGGTCCTTGAGGTGAAAATGAGCCCGGTCCCTAAGGGTTTAATATCATGTTAACACTCCCAGCTAAATTGTTTCCGTACCCTGTGTACTGGTGTACTGATCACCTATACACTGCGTGCAGAATTATTAGGCAAATGAGTATTTTGACCACATCATCCTCTTTATGCATGTTGTCTTACTCCAAGCTGTATAGGCTCGAAAGCCTACTACCAATTAAGCATATTAGGTGATGTGCATCTCTGTAATGAGAAGAGGTGTGGTCTAATGACATCAACACCCTATATTAGGTGTGCATAATTATTAGGCAACTTCCTTTCCTTTGGCAAAATGGGTCAAAAGAAGGACTTGACAGGCTCAGAAAAGTCAAAAATAGTGAGATATCTTGCAGAGGGATGCAGCACTCTTAAAATTGCAAAGCTTCTGAAGCGTGATCATCGAACAATCAAGCGTTTCATTCAAAATAGTCAACAGGGTCGCAAGAAGCGTGTGGAAAAACCAAGGCGCAAAATAACTGCCCATGAACTGAGAAAAGTCAAGCGTGCAGCTGCCAAGATGCCACTTGCCACCAGTTTGGCCATATTTCAGAGCTGCAACATCACTGGAGTGCCCAAAAGCACAAGGTGTGCAATACTCAGAGACATGGCCAAGGTAAGAAAGGCTGAAAGACGACCACCACTGAACAAGACACACAAGCTGAAACGTCAAGACTGGGCCAAGAAATATCTCAAGACTGATTTTTCTAAGGTTTTATGGACTGATGAAATGAGAGTGAGTCTTGATGGGCCAGATGGATGTGCCCGTGGCTGGATTGGTAAAGGGCAGAGAGCTCCAGTCCGACTCAGACGCCAGCAAGGTGGAGGTGGAGTACTGGTTTGGGCTGGTATCATCAAAGATGAGCTTGTGGGGCCTTTTCGGGTTGAGGATGGAGTCAAGCTCAACTCCCAGTCCTACTGCCAGTTTCTGGAAGACACCTTCTTCAAGCAGTGGTACAGGAAGAAGTCTGCATCCTTCAAGAAAAACATGATTTTCATGCAGGACAATGCTCCATCACACGCGTCCAAGTACTCCACAGCGTGGCTGGCAAGAAAGGGTATAAAAGAAGAAAATCTAATGACATGGCCTCCTTGTTCACCTGATCTGAACCCCATTGAGAACCTGTGGTCCATCATCAAATGTGAGATTTACAAGGAGGGAAAACAGTTCACCTCTCTGAACAGTGTCTGGGAGGCTGTGGTTGCTGCTGCACGCAATGTTGATGGTGAACAGATCAAAACACTGACAGAATCCATGGATGGCAGGCTTTTGAGTGTCCTTGCAAAGAAAGGTGGCTATATTGGTCACTGATTTGTTTTTGTTTTGTTTTTGAATGTCAGAAATGTATATTTGTGAATGTTGAGATGTTATATTGGTTTCACTGTTAAAAATAAATAATTGAAATGTGTATATATTTGTTTTTTGTTAAGTTGCCTAATAATTATGCACAGTAATAGTCACCTGCACACACAGATATCCCCCTAAAATAGCTAAAACTAAAAACAAACTAAAAACTACTTCCAAAAATATTCAGCTTTGATATTAATGAGTTTTTTGGGTTCATTGAGAACATGGTTGTTGTTCAATAATAAAATTAATCCTCAAAAATATAACTTGCCTAATAATTCTGCACTCCCTGTATACTGGTTTAATTAAATTGAACAAGTCCTAAAAATTTAAATTGCAACCTTGTGGAAACTGAATAAAAGTAAACGAACAATTGAGGCTTGCATTTGAATTTCCAGTCCTACCTTTTATCTTATATATATCCTATTTTTCGCTTTATAAGACGCACCTGATGATAAGACGTACCTAGGTTTTTGAGGAGGAAAATAAGAAAATAGTTTTGAACCAAAAGGTGTGCTTTTGGTAGGTTTTGGTCTGTGGATGACGCACTGTTATGGGGGGATCTGTGGATGACGCACTGCTATGGGGGATCTGTGGATGACGCACTGTTATGAGGAATCTGTGGATGACGCACTGTTATGGGGGGATCTGTGGATGATGCACTGTTATGGGGGGATCTGTGGATGACACTGATGGGGGATCTGTGGATGACACTGATGGGGGATCTGTGGATGACACTGATGGGGGATCTGTGGATGACACTGATGGGGGATCTGTGGATGATGTCATCCACAGATCCCCATAAGTGTCCTCTACAAATCCCCCATCAGATGCATCAGTGTGGAGGGAGGAGGCGGAGACACTTATGGCAGGGCCCGGTGCAGTGACTCTACTCTAATACACCGGGCCCAGCAACTGTTAAATACATTCAATCCGATTTATATCTACAGTAAATGTATATTCTCTGTTCGGTACTTACTGTAGTACCGTAAGTATAGCATTAAGACGGCGCAGACCGGCAGCTCCCTCGGTCATGTGCCGCATGCGCCGCCTGCCGCAGCTCCCTCCTCATGCGCCGCCTGCCCCAGCTCCCTCGGTCATGCGCCGCCTGCCCCAGCTCCCTTCTCATGCGCCGCCTGCCTGCTTATCTCACTTTATGAATAAACAGGCAGGTGGCGCATGACAGAGGGAGCTGGGGCAGGTGGCGCATGACAGAGGGAGCTGGGGCAGGCGGTGCATGACAGAGGGAGCTGCGGCAGGCAGTAAGTACCGAACAGAGCGTATACATTTAGATATAGATCAGATTGAATGTATTTAACAGTTGCATGAGTGTCCCCGCCTCCTCCCTCCACACTGATACTTCGCTGGCCACGCTGTGCAGCATAGCGGCCAGTGAAGTATCCGCTTTATAAGACGCATGGCCATTTTCCCCCCACTTTTGGGGGGGGGGGGGAGTGCGTCTTATAAAGCGAAAAATACGGTATATATACTGATTAAATTTAATTGAACAACCCTCCCAAAAATTTAATTCCAACTGTGTGTAAATGCAATTCACATAAACGGACGATTGAGGCTTGACACTCAATTTCAAGTTAACACAGTTAGATTGCTGCTATACCATGTGTTTTGCTGTAGTAATCATGTAATCACCAAATACAATTTTTATTGCAACCATGTGGAAATTAAATTCACATAAATGGACGATTGAAGCTTGATGTTCAATTTCACGTTACCACTCACAGGTAGATTGCTGTTATATCTTTTTTAATGCTGCAGTAATCACATATATGTATACTGCTTAATTAAATTGAACCCCATAATAAAAGGATTTCTGTGAAAATCGGGCAGAAAAATTCCTTGAAGTTAGCTGCTTTTGAGGTCTATACTGCAGCAGCTGTAATTCTGCTAGGTGGCATAGCCAGCAACAGCTCCTGTTTTCTCTCTCCCTCGGTCTCAACTGGTTAGCTCCTCCTTAATTTAAACAAAATTGAGACAAAACCATTGCACATTTTTATAAATTTGTGCAGAACCACATTATTTTTAGAAACAGTTATTTCTAAATTGTAGCAAGTCACATGGCAAAAAAGTTCCTGGAGGGAGGATGTGAGAAAGTGGTGAAAGGGAACAATAGGTTACAAAGGTGGGTGGTATAACCATGAGAAGCAGTATGTGAGAAAAGAGGGGGGAGGGTGTCATCTTTGGGCAAAATATGTGAGAAAAGGAGGGGACCATATAAAAAAGTGTGTGAAAAAGGTAGGTGGAACCTTGGAGAGCATTATGTGACTAAGGGGGGCCTGGGGAGCATGTTTTTTCTAGGACATGGGGAGCATGTTTGTGACGGGGCATGGGAAGATGACAAGAGGAAGGGATGATAAGCAGTCTTTATTATGAGTGATGTGGGAGTGCACTGGAGGCACATGGCAGTTGTGGGATGCTTGCCAACAGTGTGTTGTAAGGAGTGTATGAGTGTAGTATGTGCATCTGTTTTTTATGTAGTATAGTGAATATTTAATGTACTGTAGTGCATTGTCTTTGTACAGTAGTAATTAAGGGGTCTAGGATCAGTTTTTTTATTTGTTTAGATCCCATCTGGGATCTAAATTTGTTTAGGGGTTCTGGTCTGAGGTCGGAGTACTAAGGGGCATAATCAGATAAATGTTAATTTGTCATAGTTTGTCTTATGCACCACTATTGAGTAGGGGTTATATTGTGATGTGGGCGGCAAGGGATATTGTATGTGGGCTGGTGAGGTCAATGCATTTTAATCACAGTCTGGCCCTGGCTGCCTGTATCACCTGTATGAAGCCATAAAGTGGCCTGCAGCCTATTAGAGTGAATGGCTAAAAGGCTCCCTTCTCTACTGTAATATTCAACTATGTTCACGGTTACAGTTGAATGTGACATTTGCCCAGGAATCCAGGGCACGGAGCCAAGAGGCTTGTAAGACAAGCTGTGGTCACTATAACAATACACTTCTTGTTTTTCCTTTATAAAAAGCATCTGTTTGCTGTACTGTGTATATGTAGTACAAGTCCCCTTGTGTGCTGTTTACCCTCATAGATGGCCATGCTTCATATTTTTTACCTTTCACAATATTATTTGGCAAAATCCAGATGTATGTGAATGTGGTGATCTCTGGTGTAAGTTATTATCAGCTCCAATTAACAACAATCGATCTGAATGCAAACAGATGTTGAGTTTGAGAATGAACGTCTTATAACTGTTCTTGTAAAAATCTTTTTATTGAGTTTTTTCATTTTAAAAGCATCACAATTATAACATGGAAAAGGGGAAAAATATATTTTTCACAACAGTAAGTATATAATGTGCAAAAAGAAGTTATTCATACATTTTCAGCATTATTGATGAAAGTCATATATATAGCATGGGTTCTAGCTAAAAATTTAAGTTTTATTAACGTTGTGTAATCATAACTATGCTGAGAGTAGCAACATCATTGTTTAGATATATGGTATCAAATATTATAACAGTAATTAAATCAGTGGCTTGGCTTTATTAAAAGTGTGATTTTTATTAACATAGTGTATTAGATAACAACGTTTCACAGTATAGTAGTGTTTCTCAGATCATCTATATCAAATAATCAATTGTATTGATAAGCTTACTCTTAGTTATGTATGAAACATATTTTTAAAATTGCCATTATAGTTAGTACTGAAAAGTTGGTAAAGTGTGATTGTAATAGAGTAACAGAAAAAATTGTAGTAACAGTAAAATAACACATAACAGTGCAGGTTTGTCCCTTGAACACTCAAAGCTGAGAACGATAGAAAGTGCTGTCCATCCATTTATCCCATCTATAGTGGAAGGAAGGGTTTCTATTCTTTACTCGGGCAATTACCCTTTCAAATAAGCAGGTGTTGTTAACAATTTGCCAGACTTCTTGTATGTGGGGAGTATCTTTGCATTTCCAATGTCTGGTTATTACCAATTTGGTACCCATAACTATGTGTGCTATAATTGATCTATGATCCTCTGGGAAATCGTTTAATCCTATCAGGAGTAGTGCAAGTTGTGGGAATAAATTTATTTGGTATCCTAGGATGGATCTTAGCAGTGTTTTTGTAGCATCCCAGAGAGGTTTTATTGCTACGCAATCCCAAAGGGTGTGTAATAGTGTGCCCTTTTTCCTACATTGTCTCCAGCAACTGTCTGTAGTGTTTGGGAAGATTAAATGCAGTTTACTAGGTGTGTAGTACCATCTAAGGTAGGTTTTGATCAGGGCTTCTCTGTGTGTAGTACTACTGAAGTATTTGTAAGTATTCAAAAATGCAATGTGCCAATCTTGTAAATCTATTTTCAGCTGTAGGTCTTCCCTCCATTTCTCCATATAAGTGTTGTGGTTCTGCTAGTTCGTTATAAAATATTGTAATTCCTCTAGATTTTTTAAACAGGATAGAGGTCGGGGTCATGCATGGTAATTTTTTCCTTTCAGAAATCTTGTGTTTGGTTATAACTTCTCTTATGTTTAAGAACTTATAGAAATCATCTTTTCCCAGATTGAACTTAGCTTTGAAATCTGTAAAAGAGGTGAGTATGCCCCCCTCAAAAAAATCTTGGAGGGAGTTGATACCCAAGTCTTTCCATTCTGTCAAGGAAACATTAGCGACCTGATCCTGTAGAAATTCCAATGTGGAATCAGACAGGGGGGAGTGAATCTTCCCCTTTCTCTGTTTGAGGAACCATTGCGTCATCAGATATTTTTATTACATTAATTGGGGGAGAAGGAGGAGAAAAACCCCAGATATATGCCAGTAGTCTAGTTCTCTTTGAAGTTAGACCACATAAATTCTTTTCTATTTGGACCCATAATTTATTGGGGTTTTCAGACCACCAGTGTGAAGGTTGGTCTAATATTGCAGAGAAGTGATAATTTTGTAGATGTGGGGCTCCCAGGCCTCCCTTTTTGTGATGTCCTGTGATAATTCTAAAGGCAATTCTGGGTTTTTTGTCACTCCAGATAAATGACTTAAATCTTGTATTCACAGATGAAAAATAGGATTTTGGTATTTCAATTGGTAGTGATCTGAAAAGGTACAGTAGTTTCGGCAAAAGCAACATTTTATATGCCGCTATTCTGTCTAGCCAAGAATCATATTTTTGGAGAACTCAGCTATGTCTTTTGCAATTTCAGTGGCTATTTTGGGGAAGTTTGACTCAAAAAGTTTCGAGGAAGGATGCGACACCTGGATGCCCAAATATGAGATTTCTGTTTGTTGCCAGTCTAAATTGTGTTCCGATTGAAGCCTTTTTAGGAGGGTTGGGTTCAGGTTTAGTGGTAAGGCTTGTGATTTATCTTGGTTAATTTTGTAATAAGATAAGTTGCTAAAAGCTAAGGTGGTCTCATAGAAGGCCTTCAGTGAAGATTGTGGGTTTGTGAGGGTTAGGATACTATCATCTGCGAACAGAGCTAATTTATACTCATGATGGCCTAATTCTATCCCTTTGATATCTGGGTTTTGTCTAATAGCTGTCGCTAGGGGTTCCATAGATAATATGAAGAGCAAGGGGGAGAAAGGGCATCCTTGGCGGGTGCCATTTGAAATGTCAAAGCTTTCCGATAGGGAGCTATTGACATACACATTTGCAGAGGGGTTGCTATACAATGATTCAATGCCTGAATGAATGTCGCCCACTATACCAAATTCATCCAATACTTTAAAGACATATCTCCAATTGATACAGTCAAATGCTTTTTCTGAATCAATTGTTAGGAAGATGGATGGGGTTTTTGTTCTTTCACAGTTTTGAAGTAATGAGATGATTCTTCTGGTGTTATCTGGGCCTTGTCTGCCTTTTAAAAAGCCTACTTGGTCCTTACCTATCAGGTCTGGTAGTATGTTGTGGAATCTACTGGCTATTATTTTGGCATATATCTTAACGTCTACATTTAATAAAGATATTGCCCTATAGTTTTTTACTTCTGAGTCATCTTTACCAGGCTTAGGGATGGTTACAATCATTGCTCTTAACATGTCTTTGGGGAAGTTACCTGTTGTAAATGCTAGGTTATATATTTTGTGGAGGTATGGGAGTAGTATTTGGGAGAATTATTTATAATATTCAGTAGTGAACCCATCAGGGCCAGGGGATTTTTGGTTAGGGGATGAACATATAGCTTTGGTTATCTCAATTGGGGAAATTGGAAGATTTGATTCTTTGAGGTGTTTGTTTTGAATTTTTGGTAAATAGAGTTTTTTTTAGGAATTCTGAGATTTCTGATTGGTTCGGGAGTGTTGTCAAATCAGAGGCCAGGTTATATAGCTTTTCATAATAATCTTTGAATGTATTTGCAATATCTCTCGGGGCGAGTTTGACTTGTTTTGTGACAGGGTGGGTGATTTTTCTGATTTTAGTTTTTTGTATTTTGGCTTTTAATCTTCTAGCAAGTAATGCTCCTGACTTATTGTCTTGAGAATAGTAGTTAATTTTAGTTTTCCTCAATGATTTTTCATATTTATGTAGAAGTAAGTTGTACATCTGGAACCTTGCTTTTTGTAATTCTACTGTTGTGTGATAAGATGGGCTTGTTTTATTTTTGGATTCTAGGTGTTAAATTTTTTTGAGAGTGTCGTTTATGTCTTTTTCTCTCTGTTTTTTGATATAACAGCCTAATGACATGAACGAGCCTCTTATTTTAGCCTTATGGGCACTCAGGACAATGAAAGGATCCATATCCGGGGTGTCATTTATTTCAAAATATTCCTTCAGATCTTTCTCAATTGACTCTCTTAGATTGTTGTTAGTTAAAATATATGGGTTTACTCTCCATATGTAGTCATTAACCTGATGTTGGGATATTGACAGTGTAAGGTTGATTGGAGCATGGTCTGACCATACAGGGAGTGCAGAATTATTAGGCAAGTTGTATTTTTGAGGATTAATTTTATTATTGAACAACAACCATGTTCTCAATGAACCCAAAAAACTCATTAATATCAAAGCTGAATATTTTTGGAAGTAGTCTTTAGTTTGTTTTTAGTTTTAGCTATTTTAGGGGGATATCTGTGTGTGCAGGTGACTATTACTGTGCATAATTATTAGGCAACTTAACAAAAAACTAATATATACCCATTTCATTTATTTATTTTTACCAGTGAAACCAATATAACATCTCAACATTCACAAATATACATTTCTGACTTTCAAAAACAAAACAAAAACAAATCAGTGACCAATATAGCCACCTTTCTTTGCAAGGACACTCAAAAGCCTGCCATCCATGGATTCTGTCAGTGTTTTGATCTGTTCACCATCAACATTGCGTGCAGCAGCAACCACAGCCTCCCAGACACTGTTCAGAGAGGTGTACTGTTTTCCCTCCTTGTAAATCTCACATTTGATGATGGACCACAGGTTCTCAATGGGGTTCAGATCAGGTGAACAAGGAGGCCGTGTCATTAGATTTTCTTCTTTTATACCCTTTCTTGCCAGCCACGCTGTGGAGTACTTGGACGCGTGTGATGGAGCATTGTCCTGCATGAAAATCATGTTTTTCTTGAAGGATGCAGACTTCTTCCTGTACCACTGCTTGAAAAAGGTGTATTCCAGAAACTGGCAGTAGGACTGGGAGTTGAGCTTGACTCCATCCTCAACCCGAAAAGGCCCCACAAGCTCATCTTTGATGATACCAGCCCAAACCAGTACTCCACCTCCACCTTGCTGGCGTCTGAGTCGGACTGGAGCTCTCTGCCCTTTACCAATCCAGCCACGGGCCCATCCATCTGGCCCATCAACACTCACTCTCATTTCATCAGTCCATAAAACCTTAGAAAAATCAGTCTTGAGATATTTCTTGGCCCAGTCTTGACGTTTCAGCTTGTGTGTCTTGTTCAGTGGTGGTCGTCTTTCAGCCTTTCTTACCTTGGCCATGTCTCTGAGTATTGCACTTCTTGTGCTTTTGGGCACTCCAGTGATGTTGCAGCTCTGAAATATGGCCAAACTGGTGGCAAGTGGCATCTTGGCAGCTGCACGCTTGACTTTTCTCAGTTCATGGGCAGTTATTTTGCGCCTTGGTTTTTCCACACGCTTCTTGCGACCCTGTTGACTATTTTGAATGAAACGCTTGATTGTTCGATGATCACGCTTCAGAAGCTTTGCAATTTTAAGAGTGCTGCATCCCTCTGCAAGATATCTCACTATTTTTGACATTTCTGAGCCTGTCAAGTCCTTCCTTTGACCCATTTTGCCAAAGGAAAGGAAGTTGCCTAATAATTATGCACACCTAATATAGGGTGTTGATGTCATTAGACCACACCCCTTCTCATTACAGAGATGCACATCACCTAATATGCTTAATTGGTAGTAGGCTTTCGAGCCTATACAGCTTGGAGTAAGACAACATGCATAAAGAGGATGATGTGGTCAAAATACTCATTTGCCTAATAATTCTGCACGCAGTGTATAATGTTTCCAATTTTAGTTTCTGATATTGAATCTATTAGTGGCCTCTCTATTAGGAAAAAATCTATACGTGAGTATGAGTTATGTCTATTTTAGAGATGTGTGTAATCTCTTTCTGTAGCATGTTGTAGTCTCCATATATCATAGAGACCGTTTTGTTCCACTAGCTTTTGGAAGGCAGAATCTCTGTATCTACCACTATGTGTGGTGTCCAAGGTGGAGTAAAGGACTGTGTTAAAGTCTCCTCCTAATATGAGATGACCTTTTTTCATTGTGTTAATTTTCTTGATTGTTTTTCTCCGAAATTTGGTTTGGCCTGAGTTAGGAGCGTATACATTGGCTAAAGTGAGAAGTTTATTCTTCACTAAGGCCACAATGATTATAAACCGTCCTCCAGGATCAATATATTGGTCCTGGATTTCAACTGAAATGGAGTCTCTAAATGCTATCAGCACTCCTCTCTTTTTCTTTATATAGGTGGAGTATATTGTTTTGGGGAATTTTTTGTGTTGGAGTCTAGGAGTATTATCTTTGGAGATGTGTGTTTCTTGGGCAAATAGGATGTCACATTTTTGGGTCAAAGCTTCCTTCCATAATTGGCTTCTTTTGAATGGGGAATTTAAGCCCCTGACATTGATTGACATTACACTAATAGCCATTGTGTGGTGTTAGACAAAGCTGTGTACCTTTTTATCTCCAGATCACCAGTCAATTCATACTGAGGGTGGGATACATCATTCTTCTCGGATAGTTGGATGGGTTTGGGTAGATGGGTGTGGTCAAGCATCTTTGGGTATTGAGGGACTCCAGCAAAAAGGATAATTAATGAACAGTCAAATAATAAAACAATAACATTAAGTAGTAACGGTAGGGTAAGTAGCCAAGTATGAAACAAGGCAGAACTAAGTTGATGAACCGGTGTCATCAATGAGGTGGTGGGGTGGGTATTTCTGGCAAACGTGAAGTTTGCTTTGCATCCTCCACATTAATCTAAGCTCCCTGTAGATTGTTCAGGTATTGCCTCTAGTTTTGGGTGTCTTCATTTGTTCTTTGGACTGGTACGGTCTCTCTGGGTGTCGTCTCTCTTGTGGTCCTTTAGGGAATCTGTTTTGGTAGGTTTGAGGTTGTTCAATTTGAAGGTTCCAGTCCTTGAGTGTTTCCAAAGCAGATTCTGGTGTTTTGAGTACATGTAGAGTCCCATCTTTAGTAGCCAGGATTTTGACTGGGAAGCCCCATCTGTAGTTAAGATTATTAAGTCTCAATGTTCTTGTGACCACAGAGAAGTCCTTTCTGGCTTTGATGGTAGCAGCTGAGAGGTCTGTGAATAATTGTAATCCAGTATATTGTTCTGGTAGTGTGGGTTCTTTTATCATCTCCTTGAGCATTTGTTCCTTGATATGGAAAAATGTGAACCTGGCTAGAACATCTCTGGGAATGTCTTTAGGTAGATTTGAAGGTTTTGCCACTCTATGTGCCCTATCAATACTCAATTCAAAATCTCTGGCTTGTGGAACCAGGAACCTGATCAGATCGGTGATATATGGTGTAAGGACATTGTTTGTGACAGTATCAGGGATGCCTCTGAATTTGATATTATTCCCTATGCTTCGATAATTTTAGCTTGCATAGTTTCGATTTGATCCTCCATATGATTGTGTCGATCTATAACTTCATTTTGAGAAGCTGCAAATTCGCTCATTTTGTTTTCTATATGCGATACTCTATCTCCGATATCTTCGATGACTTGCTGAAATGACATGATGGATTGTTTAAAATCCGCATTAATCGAGCTACGCAGTGCTAGCAACATGTCTTTAATTAGGTTGGCAGACAGTTCTTTATCTCTTGCTTGAAAATCGGCAAAATTGTCGAATGCATTAATATTCGAATGCTCTGTACTCACTGTGTCCTGTGCTGGATCATGTGAGAGTTTGTTCTTTTGCTTCTGAGTACTCGCTGTCGGCGTATCATCCTCTTGGTGCTATGGGTTCTGAGTATTCTCCCCTTGTCTGTACTCAGTATCTTTGAGTTTTATCGAAGATTGGGGATGCGATTTGTTATTCAGCACTTTTGCGCATTCTCCCGCCCTTTTGTTAGCTTTCTCAGACGGGTTACTTAATGTCTCAAAATTGCAGTCAAGCTGCTTCTGATAAGTGCATGCAGGTCTCCCCTTCTTCACCGGGTTGTTAGGAGGCAGATGGTGTGTTTTTTCATCTGAATTAATCGGGGCAATCGGTGCCGCTTCTCTGTCTGACATGCAGGAAGGCTGGTAGCTGGAGCATGAGGAAGCGTCCGAGAGCGCTCCGGCGCCATCTTGATTTTCATGCATATGTGTCGAAAGAGACCGAAATCTTCGATTTGAGCGCTCGGTTTCTTTCAATCTTCTGGATCTCGATTGTCTGTGCCTTCTTGGACCGAAAAAGTTGTCCATCTTGAGATTTAGTCGAGTAGAAGTTGCTTTTGGAGCTATAGTGCAGAGGAGCTTCTACTTCACGCGGCCATCACAGTCTGCAGCCAAGCCACACCCCCGTCTTATAACTGTTCTTAATGCAATAATTAAGCTTTGTTTACATGCCACCAGAATTCCCCTTTAATTTGGCATTATAAGCATGCTTTGCTGTTACAAAGAGCTGTTTAAAATTAATTCTTCTCATGTGTTGGATGATTTATTAATTTTTGGATTAATTCAATGCAGCATGTAACACCCATAAAACTCAGTTTGGCGGCTGAATCAGTCATATCCATCAATTATACTTTCCTTCCGGAGAGCAGAAGTTTAGCTTTTTACTTATCTCGTAGTTTTATCTTTTTAACATTATCCTGCTCAGTACCAGAATAGACAACCATGCACACAGAAAAAACTGCCCACAGCCATAATTATATCTGGTTGTATAACTTGATCACATTTACGTAGAATGAAGTTGAACTAAGCAAAAATACTGACCTCAACTGCTCTAAGCAGTGACAGTTTTTCTATATATTTGGATGTGAATCTCGACAAGGTTTTCTATTTCGTTACATTACTCTTAAATGACCTTCTTACATCTATTGGTGCCAGCAATGGAAGATTCTTGATATTTCTTCACGTCCAAATGATCGAAAAGACAGAATAAAAAGCTGTGCATTAATAGATGTGGACAATGTAGTTGAATAAACAGCAGACAACTGTTGAATACATTAGAGTCACACTGTGTTTAATATGGTCTGTGTACAGAGAGTAGATGTGGGTATATACAGTTACATACATTCTTCATGGACCTTACACATTTTTTACAGCTATATTAGGGTAGAACCACACAGCACAGCCGTGATCCGGTCAGGTTGCAATGAAGACTGCACTGCCACGTGGTATTGAAGTAGCTATTAACAATGATGACCAACTAAATAGTATGATCTTTATTCGTTAAATGTAAGTCAGCTGTGGGCTAATTGGCCGTGCGGTTCTTGACTGTGGCACGGCTGCAACCCGAACAGTTCACGACCTCGCTGTGAACTTCCAAGCTTCTCACCATTTAGATGCTGTGGTCCCGCCTGACCACAGTATCTAAAGAGTTAAATGCCTGCTATCAGCATTGTTGCAAATCGGACATTAGCCGTGGGCCTCTGCTTTTTGAAACAACCAAGACCTGCAGGCTATGATGCCCGCTGCGCGCAAGGGTTAAAAGAAGAGTCCATTGAATTTATTACCCCCAAAATGGTACCAATAAAATCTATAGCTCACCCTACAAAAATCAAGCCCTACATAGCTCTATAAATGGGGATGCATAAAAGAAATGTATCTTCTTTTTCAACAGTAGTTACATAGTTAATTAGTTACATAGTTAATACGGTTGAAAAAAGACAAAATGAAAAAACGTCTATCAAGTTCAACCAAGGGATAGGTGAGGACGCGAATCCCAGAAGGAAGTGAGATTTCTACACGTTTTCATAAGCATTAATGTTTTTTACTTTCACAAATTCGTCTTTGAAACTGTCCACTGTTCCTGCTGTGACCGGTATTCGTATTCCAGATAAGGCCGCACCAGCGCATTGTAAAGTGGTAGTATTACATCTCTGCCCCGCGAGATGCCTCTTATCCTGGAGGCCTTAGAAGCAGTTGACTGACATTGTGTGCTGTAATTTAATCTACCATCCACAAGGACACCCAAATCCTTCTCTATAAGTGACTCTCCCAGTGCTACATCACCTAGGACATATGAAGCACAGAGATTATTACTACCAAGATGCACAACTTTACATTTGTCCACATTGAACCTCATTTGCCAAGTTGATGCCCAATCACTCAGAGTGTTTAAAGAGGACCTTTCACTACAATATAAAATCTAAACTAAGCATACAGACATGGAGAGCGGTGCCCAGGGATCTCCCTGCACTTACTATTATCCCTGGGCGCTGCTCCGTTCTCCCGGTATAGGCTCCGGTATCTTCATATTTTCGGCTCAACTGGGTGGAGCCTGCCAGCGTCTCCTTCTCCCAGGCTGGAGTGCTGGCCAATCGCAGCGCTCAGCTCATAGCCTGAGAGAAAAAAAAACCTCTCAGGCTATGAGCTGAGCGAATAAACATAAAAGTCCAGCTCACCTGCATCAGCAGTTTCAAGAGTGCATGGATGGGATGAGACCCAAACAAATGAACTTGAAGGAAAAGAAAATCCAGCACCTTGTTTTTCTTGCTTGATGGTGTTTATTCCACAAACCAAGTGTACAGCGGTAACGGAACCCTCAATGTATAAGCCCCAATGCGGTCTACATGTTTCGAACCAGATGGTTCTTAATCATGACCTCCACAATAAATTTCCAACACAGTGTATATATAGACGTGAGCATAGAAATCTCTCCCCCATTAAACTGGCAGGGCGGTGCTGGTCATCCCAGGTGTTGTAATTAGAAGTGCTGACAGAAATTTAAGTGCACAGAAACACATTAAAATTTAAAGTTAAAATCCAAAATAAGCCATTATGAACAGACATTCCATAGTATAAAATCCAGCCGGTAGGGAGGAGAAACAAAAAGAAAAGACAGCCGCGGGACATAAATAAATAAATAAATAGATATAATTGGATCCACAATTATATAAAATATTAAGGGGAGGACACAGGGTGGTATCCAAGAGACCTGCGTCTTTGGCTGCCTCCCTGTCTCCTTCTTTTTTCAGTTCAAAATCAGTGGGAAAATCACAGATTTGCTGGTTGCGATATACAGGCTTCTCACGATGTGGCAGCTCCCCATGTAGAGCCTGCAATTATGTTACCCCAAAAAAACAATTCCAAGATTCTGACGGGATTAATAAATATTATATCAAAACTTACATTAATTGCAACACATCAGGAATTATATACATTATTGAATGTGAGGAATGCCGGCTAATATATGTGGGTTGTTCAACCAGAAAATTTAAAGTGAGGTTGTTGGAGCACATTAACTATATAATAAACCCCGCATATGTTAACATCTCAAGTGCGGCAAAACACTTTATCATGGCTCATAATAGAAGTTTATCTTCATTTACAGCTTATGCCATAGAACAAGTGTTTTTGCCCACAAGAGGTGGAGACTTCAAAAAGCTTGTATACCAGAGAGAAGCTTTCTGGATTCTTAAATTGAATTCCAGAAGCCCTGCAGGATTAAATCAGAGAAAAGAACTCATGTATATCTACTAATAGCATTAAATCATACCATGTTGCAACTTTGAAGAAAAAAATATTATATAGCCTAATTGAACTGGAATGGATTGTAGCCAGCAGATATAGAGGAGTATTCAGACGGAGCGGTTTTTTTCTACAGGATATTTAAATACATTTATATCTATTTATTTATTTATTTATGTCCTGCGGCTGTCTTTTCTCTTTGTTTCTCCTCCCTACCTGCTGGATTTTATACTATGGAATGTCTGTTCATAATGGCTTATTTTTAAATTTTAATGTGTTTCTGTGCACTTAAATTTCTGTCAGCACTTCTAATTACAACACCTGGGATGACCAGCACCGCCCTGCCAGTTTAATGGGGGAGAGATTTCTATGCTCACGTCTATATATACACTGTGTTGGAAATTTATTGTGAACCATCTGGTTCGAAACATGTAGACCACATTGGGGCTTATACATTGAGGGTTCCGTTACCGCTGTACACTTGGTTTGTGGAATAAACACCGTCAAGCAAGAAAAACAAGGTGCTGGATTTTCTTTTCCTTCAAGTTTATGAGCTGAGCGCTGTGATTGGCCAGCGCTACAGCCTGGGAGAAGGAGACGCTGTCAGGCTCCACCCAGTTGAGCCGAAAATCTGAAGATACCGGAGCCTATACTGGGAGAACGGAGCTGCGCCCAGGGATAATAGTAAGTGCAGGGAGATCCCTGGGCGCCGCTCTCCATGTCTGTATGCTTAGTTTAGATTTTTTATTGTAGTGAAAGTTCCTCTTTAAGTCAGCTTGTAGTTTGTGGACATCTTCCATAGACCGTACAGTTCTACACAGCTTAGTGTCATCTGAAAAAATAGATATGGTGCTATTAATCCCATACTCAATATCATTAATAAATAAATTAAATAATAAGGGGCCGAGCACTGAACCTTGGGGTACACCACTTATAACCTGGGACCATTCTGAATAGGAATCATTGACGACAACTCTCTGGACGCGGTCCTTCAGCCAGTTTTCAATCCAATTGCAAACTATACTTTCCAAGCCAATAGACTTTACTTTACTTATTAAGCTTCTATGAGGGACAGTATCAAAAGCCTTTGCTAAATCCAGAAACACTACATCCACAGCCGCCCCTCTTTCCAGGCTACTACTCACCTCCTCATAAAAACAAATCAGGTTAGTCTGACAACTTCTGTCCTTGGTAAACCCATTCTGGTTATCACTTATAATATTATTTATAGTCACATACTCCTGTATATAGTCCCTTAAGATTCCTTCAAACATTTTTCCCACAACAGAAGTTAAACTAACTGGTCTATAATTACCTGTGGAGGACCTTGATCCTTTTTTGAATATGGGCACCACGTTTGGCTTGCGCCAATCACTTGGCACTGTATTTAACTTCTCTTGGACCATATCTACAGTTAGCTAATTGAGTATTTCACTGGATGTACTAACAACCCCGGCGCCACAGATAACATCTCCTTTTTCTTCTAAAAAATCTATTTATGAGCTAAAAAAACTATTTAGGAACTCTGCCTTTTCCTTATCTTCAGTGACTACCCCCCCTTTACCATTATTTAGGTGGCCTACCTGCTCAGACCTAGGTTTTTTATCATTTATATATTTTTTAAAAAATTGCGGATGTTTTGCTTTCTTTTGCTCCCTGCTGTTCGTTTTGTATCTTTGATAATTTTATCTCCTTTTTGCAGATTTTATTAATCCCTTTGTAATCTTCAAACGCTACAGCTGACCCCTCAGATTTGTATTTTTTTAAATGCCCTCTCTTTGTCTTTTATTGCTCTTTTTACACTAGCTGTAAGCCATCGGGGGTTTAATTTTAGCCGTTTATAAATTGTGCAATTACTCAATGTGGATTTTAAGCTCTCCCATTTATTCTCTGTATTATTATGTGAGAGTAGCTGCTCCCAGTATATGCCCTGAAATGCTGCCCTCAACCCAGGAAAAATTTGCCTTTTTGAAATTCTGTGTCTTTTCTCTGCCTGACAGAGTTTGCTTTTTATAGTTTAGCGGGAATATAATTATATTGTGGTCACTATTACCTAGTGTTTCTTGAACAGTAAAATTACCAACAAGCTCTGCATCATTAGAAATTACCAGATCCAACAGAGCATCGACCCTAGTGGGAGCTTCTACAAACTGGCCCATAAAGTGGTCCCGCAGCAAGTTGAGGAATTTTCTCCCCTTTGCAGTTGAGGCAGAACCAAGACCCCAGTCAATGTCTGGGAAGGTAAAATCTCCCATTATGACTACTGTACCAGCCTGTGCCGCCCGCTCTATTCGGTTATACAGTTGCGTTTCTATCTCTTCTGTGATGTTAGGGGGTCTATAGATTGCACCAAGTATAATATCAGCTAAAGAGGCATATTTACTAGGGTGTTCCAGCTCCAGCTCAGGACTAGCCTCCCTAGTAAACATAAAAAAATATGTTTGGTATAATAGCCAAACTGCCATATTTACTAGGGCGTTCCAGCTCAGGACTAGCCTCCCTAGTAGACATAAAAAAATATGTTTGGTATAATAGCATAAATGTTGTAATTTTTTAATGCCATGAAAACAAAATAAATCAAAATAATGGGTTTTCACCCCACAAGGAATCTTTTTCCCTAATTCCAATATACTTACAGCCTGCTTGGGGTCTGGGTCTCACAGGCTTCCATGGAAGGCAGCCCAATGCCTTTTGAAGGCATCGGACTGCCTTTAAAATCATCCGATCCATGTTATTGCAGTGCGGGGACCCGATGGGGATAGGGACCTTTCACAGACATCGCACGTGCCACGGTCAGCGTTGACTGCAGTACAGCTAGGGTTAATGCGCTGGCATCTGTATTTTCACTGATGTCGATGCATACAGCAGGGGCATGGCTAACAGGAACAGCTGGACCTCTGCAGATGAAAGCTCCTGCACCCGCCCAATCAGCCCACGTAGCTGTATGGTAGTGGGATTTAAGTCACAGTCCGCAGTGCTGAAAAGTTACGGAGGTGGTATCCTCTGGGTTAAACTTATGATATTCTCATAAACCCCTTTAAGAGTTTAAATATATGTATATATGCAACTTAATAAATTAGAATATCATCAAAAAGTTCATTTATTTCAGTAATTCAATTCAAAAAGTGAAACTTATGTATAATATAGATTAATTATACACAGAGTGATCTATTTCAAGTGTTTATTTATTTTAATGTTTATGATAATGGCTTACAGCTAATGGAAACCCAAAAGTCAGTATCTCAGAAAATTTGTATTATATATATATATATATATATATATATATATATACACACAGTGCTGCCCATAATTATTCATACCCCTGGCAAATTTTGACTTAAAGTTACTTTTATTCAACCAGCAAGTAATTTTTTGACAGGAAATGACATAGGTGTCTCCCAAAAGATAATAAGACGATGTACAAGAGGCATTATTGTGGGAAAAAAAACATTTCTCAGCTTTTATTTACATTTGAGCAAAAAGTGTCCAGTCCAAAATTATTTATACCCTTCTCAATAAGCAATAGAAAAGCCTTTATTGGCTATTACAGCAATCAAACGCTTCCTATAATTGCAGACCATCTTTTTGCATGTAACCACAGGTATTTTTGCCCATTCATCTTTAGCAAGGAGCTCCAAATCTTTCAGGTTGGAGGGTCTTCTTGCCATCACCCTGATCTTTAGCTTCCTCCACAGATTCTCAATGGATTCAAGTTTGGACTCTGGCTGAGACACTCCAAAACGTTAATGTTGTTGTCTGCTAACCATTTCTTCACCACTTTTGCTGTGTGTTTTGGGTCATTGTCATGCTGAAATGTCCACTGGTGCCCAAGGCCAAGTTTCTCTGCAGACTGCCTGATGTTGTCGTTGAGAATCCTCATGTATTGCTCTTTTTTCATGGTGCCGTTTACTGTGATTAGGTTCCCTGGTCCATTGGCTGAAAAACAAACCCAAAGCATTAGGTTCCCACCACCATGTTTGACAGTGGGGATGGTGTTCTTTGGGTTGAAGGCTTCTCCTTTTTTACTCCAAATGAAGGAAACATCATTGTGACCAAACAATTCAATTTTTGTTTCTTCTGACCATAACACAGAAGACCAGAAGTCTTCTTCTTTGTCCAGATGAGCTTTTGCAAAGGCCAAGCAAGCTTTTGTGTGCCTTATCTGGAGAAGTGGCGTCCTCCTTTGTCTGCATTGTGCAGTGTCCGTTGGATTGTCTGCCTTGAGACATTGCCACCAGCAATGGTGGTGATCCTTGGATTCTTTTTCACCTCTCTAACTATCCTCCTGGCCAGCACAGGTGTCACTTTTGGCTTCCGACCACGTCCTCTGAGTTTTTCCACAGTGCGGAACATCTTGTATTTTTTGCTGAGAAATTTGTTTTTTTTCCACAATAATGCCTGTTGTACATCGTCTTATTATCTTTTGGGAGACACCTATGTCATTTCCCGTCAAAAAATTGCTTGCTGGTTGAATAAAAGTAACTTTAAGTCAAAATTTGCCAGGGGTATGAATAATTATGAGCAGCACTGTATATATATATATATATATATATATATATATATACACTCACCTAAAGAATTATTAGGAACACCTTACTAATACGGTGTTGGACCCCCTTTTGCCTTCAGAACTGCCTTAATTCTACGTGGCATTGATTCAACAAGGTGCTGATACCATTCTTTAGAAATGTTGGCCCATATTGATAGGATAGCATCTTGCAGTTGATGCAGATTTGAGGGATGCACATCCAGGGCACCAAGCTCCAGTTCCACCACATCCCAAAGATGCTCTATTGGGTTGAGATCTGGTGACTGTGGGGGCCATTTTAGTACAGTGAACTCATTGTCATGTTCAAGAAACCAATTTGAAATGATTCGAGCTTTGTGACATGGTGCATTATCCTGCTGGAAGTAGCCATCAGAGGATGGATACATGTTTTCATTCTGTTTACACCAAATTCGGACTCTACCATTTCAATGTCTCAACAGAAATCGAGACTCATCAGACCAGGCAACATTTTTCCAGTCTTCAACAGTCCAATTTTGGTGAGCTCGTGCAAATTGTAGCCTCTTTTTCCTATTTGTAGTGGAGATGAGTGGTACCCGGTGGGGTCTTCTGCTGTTGTAGCCCATCCGCCTCAAGGTTGTGCGTGTTGTGGCTTCACAAATGCTTTGCTGCATACCTCGGTTGTAACGAGTGGTTATTTCAGTCAACGTTGCTCTTCTATCAGCTTGAATAAGTCGGCCCATTCTCCTCTGACCTCTAGCATCCACAAGGCATTTTTGCCCACAGGACTGCCGCATACTGGATGTTTTTCCCTTTTCACACCATTCTTTGTAAACCCTAGAAATGGTTGTGCGTGAAAATCCCAGTAACTGAGCAGATTGTGAAATACTCAGACCAGCCCGTCTGGCACCAACAACCATGCCACGCTCAAAATTGCTTAAATCACCTTTCTTTCCCATTCTGACATTCAGTTTGGAGTTCAGGAGATTGTCTTGACCAGGACCACACCCCTAAATGCATTGAAGCAACTGCCATGTGATTGGTTGACTAGATAATTGCATTAATGAGAAATAGAACAGGTGTTCCTAATAATTCTTTATGTGAGTGTGTATATATATATATATATATATATACTAGACATTGAGCCCGTTACAATAACGGGCGTTAGAAGTAGAACAGTAGTGCTGGCACTGTGATGGGGGATCTGTGGATGGCACTGTTATGGGGGGATCTGTGGATGGCACTGTTATGGGGATCTGTGGATGGCACTGTTATGGGGGGATCTGTGGATGGCACTGTTATGGGGGATCTGTGGATGACACTGTTATGGGGGGGATCTGTGAATGGTACTGTTATGGGGGGATCTGTGGATGGCACTGTTATGTTATGGGGGATCTGTGGATGGCACTGTTATGGGGGGATCTGTGGATGGCACTGTTATGGGGGGATCTGTGGATGGCACTGTTATGGGGGGATCTGTGGATGGCACTGTTATGGGGGGATCTGTGGATGGCACTGTTAAGGGGGGATCTGTGGATGACACTGTTATGGGGGATCTGTGGATGACACTGTTATGGGGGGGATCTGTGAATGGTACTGTTATGGGGGGATCTGTGGATGGCACTGTTATGTTATGGGGGATCTGTGGATGGCACTGTTATGGGGGGATCTGTGGATGGCACTGTTATGGGGGGATCTGTGGATGGCACTGTTATGGGGGGATCTGTGGATGGCACTGTTATGGGGGGATCTGTGGATGGCACTGTTAAGGGGGGATCTGTGGATGACACTGTTATGGGGGATCTGTGGATGACACTGTTATGGGGGATCTGTGGATGACACTGTTATGGGGGATCTGTGGATTGCACTGTTATGGGGGATCTGTGGATGGCACTGTTATGGGGGGGATCTGTGGATGACACTGTTATGGACGAACCGTGCAGTCACTGTATTGCACCGGCCCCGCTCAGAGTAGTAATACTTTGAATAACTGTAATAATAATAACGATCTTCACTTCTTCACTTACTACATGGTGAGGCAGGAGGCCGGGCGGGCGGCCAGGCACTGGCAGCGTAACTCACTACGTCATGCGCCTGCGCCGACTGCTTCATTCATGCAATGGGCGGAGCAGGGGCGTCACTTAGTGAGTTACGCTACCAGTGCATGGCCGCCCGCCAGGCCTCCTGCCTCACCATGTAGTAAGTGAGCGGGGCCTGTGCAATACAGTGACCGCCCCCCGCTGCCATTAGAATAGTATGCTGCACATGTAGTGTCCGTGGAGTGTGTGCCGATGGAGCGGCGTCTGGCCGCACTGCGCGTGTTGGGAAGCGGGCGCATGCGCAGTGCTGCATAATGAGTAAGATAGCCGGCTCTCAGTGTGGACGGCTCCCTGGGATCTGTGACGGCTACGCTGTCCCGTGTGCTCCGGGCAGAGTATAACTCTGAAAGCCGCTGTGCTCGGCTCCCAGCGTCCTCCTCCCTGAGCGCCGCTGTCCCACCGCTGTGCCGCCGAGCTCGGTTCTGCGACCTGGATTGGTCTGTGTGTGTGTGTGTCCGTCCGCTGCGCATGCGCACTTCTATAATCGGCACACACGCACGGACACCAGCCCTGAGCACGTACACAGGGCTTTTATTAGTATAGATAATATTTTCTCTTACTGTAATACTGACTTATATGTAGCTGTAATATGCGTCACTGGCACTCACTTTTGGTTGAGACTGCAGGCACTGTGACTGGTGGCTGATATGACTGCCACTGACAGGTGGTGCTGAGACCACTTGCACTGTGACTGGTGACTGATACAGCTGTCACTGACTGGTGGTGCTGAGACCACTGGCACTGTGACTGGTGGCTAATACGGCTGGCACTGACTGGTGGTGCTGAGACCACTGGCACTGTGACTGGTGGCTGATATGGCTGGCACTGACTGGTGGTGCTGAGAGCACTGGCACTGTGACTGGTGGCTGATACTGCTGGCACTGACTGGTAGTGCTGAGACCACTTGCACTGTGACTGGTGACTGATACAGCTGTCACTGACTGGTGGTGCTGAGACCACTGGCACTGTGACTGGTGGCTGATACGGCTGGCAGTGACTGGTGGTGCTGAGAGCACTGGCACTGTGACTGGTGGCTGATACTGCTGGCACTGATTGCTGGCACTGACTGCTGGCACTGACTGGTGGTGAGAGCACTGGCACTGTGACTGGTGGCTAATACGCTTGGCACTGACTGGTGGTGCTGAGACTGCTGTCACTGTGACTGGTGGCTGATACAGCTGGCACTGACTGCTAGGACTGACTGGTGGTGCTGAGACTGTGGGCACTGTGACTGGTGCCTGAGATGGCTGGCACGAACTGCTGGCACTGACTGGTGGTGCTGAGACTGCAGCTGATGGCTGAAACAGCTGGCGCTGACTGGTGGCTGAGACGACTGGCAGTGCCACGTGGTGCTGAGACTGCTGGCAGTGCCACGTGGTGCTGAGACTGCTGGCGCATTTTGGTGTCCGCCTGGCGGTGCGGAGCCGAACGGATCCGTCCTGACTTACAATGTAAGTCAATGGGGACGGATCCGTTTACATTGACACAATATTGGTGCAATTGTAAACGGATCTGTCCCCCATTGACTTTCAATGTAAAGTCAGGAGTCCCTATTTTAGGCTACTTTCACACCTGCGCTAGGTGCGGATCCGTCTGGTATCTGCACAGACGGATCCGCACCTATAAATGCAAACAATGGTATCCGTTCAGTGCGGATCCGTCTGCATAACCCCTCAGGTGCCACATTGGTGGCCAGTGCGGATCTGTCTGCATAACCCCTCAGGTGCCACATTGGTGGCCAGTGCAGCCCCCCCTCCCTCCCCAGTATAAAAAGCATTGGTGGCCAGTGCGGCCCCCTCCCTCCCCAGTATAAAAAGCAATATGTGGCCAGTGCGGCCCCCCCTCCCTCCCTGCCCAGTATAAAAAGCATTGGTGGCCAGTGCGGCCCCCCTCCCTCCCCAGTATAAAAAGCATTGGTGGCCAGTGCGGCCCCCCTCCCTCCCCAGTATTAAAAGCAATATTCGGCCAGTGCGGCCCCCCCCTCCCTCCCCAGTATAAAAAGCATTGGTGGCCAGTGCGGCCCCCCCTCCCTCCCTCCCTCCCCAGTATTAAAAGCAATATGTGGCCAGTGCGGCCTCCCCCCCCTCTAATTAAAATCCCCCCCATCATTGGTGGCCAGTGCGGACCCCCCCTCCCTCCCCAGTATAAAAAGCAATATGTGACCAGTGTGGCCCCCCCCCCCCCCCTCTAATTAAAATCCCCCCCCATCATTGGTGGCAGCGGAGAGTTCCGATCGGGGTCCCAGTTTAATCGCTGGGGCTCCGATCGGTTACCATGTAAGCCAGGACGCTACTGCAGTCCTGGCTGCCATGGATCCGTCTGGTATCTGCACAGACGGATCCGCACCTATAAATGCAAACGATGGTATCCGTTCAGTGCGGATCCGTCTGCATAACCCCTCAGGTGCCACATTGGTGGCCAGTGCGGATCTGTCTGCATAACCCCTCAGGTGCCACATTGGTGGCCAGTGCAGCCCCCCCTCCCTCCCCAGTATAAAAAGCATTGGTGGCCAGTGCGGCCCCCTCCCTCCCCAGTATAAAAAGCAATATGTGGCCAGTGCGGCCCCCCCCCTCCCTCCCTGCCCAGTATAAAAAGCATTGGTGGCCAGTGCGGCCCCCCTCCCTCCCTCCCCAGTATAAAAAGCATTGGTGGCCAGTGCGGCCCCCCTCCCTCCCCAGTATTAAAAGCAATATTCGGCCAGTGCGGCCCCCCCCCTCCCTCCCCAGTATAAAAAGCTTTGGTGGCCAGTGCGGCCCCCCCTCCCTCCCTCCCCAGTATTAAAAGCAATATGTGGCCAGTGCGGCCTCCCCCCCCTCTAATTAAAATCCCCCCCATCATTGGTGGCCAGTGCGGACCCCCCCTCCCTCCCCAGTATAAAAAGCAATATGTGACCAGTGCGGCCTCCCCCCCCCCTCTAATTAAAATCCCCCCCCATAATTGGTGGCAGCGGAGAGTTCCGATCGGGGTCCCAGTTTAATCGCTGGGGCTCCGATCGGTTACCATGTAAGCCAGGACGCTACTGCAGTCCTGGCTGCCATGGTTACTTAGCAATTTTAGAAGCATTATACTTACCTGTGCACAGTGGCGTTGCTAGGGCCGGTGTCACCCGGTGCGGTAGAAAATTGTGTCACCCCCCTATGGTGGTGCTATGGTGGTGCTACTGCCATAGGGGGCATCTGTTAGCTCAGCAGACCCCCCCTAGCAGTCAGAGCCTGGTCTCGGGAGGGGCACTTCCAGATTATTTTCTGTCCGCCGCCACAAAACAATGGTATACTGTATATTGTGTGGCACAGTGTAGAGGTATACTGTATATTGTGTGGCACAGTGTAGCGGTGTACTGTACTTACAATTACTTGGCTTGGCCCTTGGGGATCTCGGACGCCACTTCCACACTTTGGCCGGGGGCTCGGTGGGGCGGATGTTGTGTTTTATCCTAATGAGAAAGATTTCATAATAAGGATTTGGAGATGGGGCAGAGGGATAGCAGAGCAGGGAGAGGCTGGTGCTGCTACTCGGGGGTCATACCATGGGGGAGTAATAAAGCCCACCATAATGCCCCCCCAGTAGAAATAATTCTCCTTTTTAATGTGACAGTGCAAAAAATACCCCTTGTAATGCCCCCAGTTGAGCTAATGTCCCCATAATGTCCCAGTATAAAATACCCCTATATAGTGCGCCCAGTAAATTCCCCTATAGTGCTCCTCTCCCCCCTTCCTGCTAGTGCCCCCCATAATGTACCAGTATAAAATGCCCCATATATAGTGCCCCAGTAGATGCCCTCAGTGTCCGGCCTCTGATAGGCTGCCGGCCTAGTGTCCCCCATAGATGCCCCCCCCATCATGTGCCAGTATCAAGTGCCTCTCTCCTTCCCACCCATGTGCCAGTATCATAGTGCCAAACCCCCCCATGTGCCAGTATCAAGTGCCTCTCTCTTCGCCCCCCATGTCCCAGTATCATAGTGCCACCCCCCCAAAAAAAGTGCCAGTATCATAGTGCCTCCCTTCCCCCCCATGTGCCAGTATCATAGTGCCAAACCCACCCATGTGCCAGTATCATAGTTCCAAACCCACCCATGTGCCAGTATCATAGTGCCAAACCCACCCATGTGCCAGTATCATAGTGCCAAACCCACCCCCCATGTGCCAGTATCAAGTGCCTCTCTACTCCCCCCCCATGTCCCAGTATCATAGTGCCATCTCCCCCCCCCCCAAAAGTGCCAGTATCAAATGCCTCTCTCCTTCCCCCCCATGTCCCAGTATCATAGTGCCATCTCCCCCCCCAAAAAAAGTGCCAGTATCAAGTTCCTCTCTCCTCCCTCCCCCATGTGCCAGTATCAAGTGCCTCTCTCCTTCCCCCCATGTGCCAGTATCATAGTGCCAACCCCCCCCCCATGTGCCAGTATCAGGTGCCAACCCCCCTCACCCCCATGTGCCAGTATCAGGTGCCTCTCTCCTTCCCCCCATGTGCCAGTATCATAGTGCCAACCCCCCCATGTGCCAGTATCAGGTGCCAACCCCCCTCCCCCCATGTGCCAGTATAAAGTGCCTCCTGCTCCCCCCATAGCAGTAACAGTCGGGTATAAAAAAAAGCAAAAAACACTTATACTTACCTCCATGTCAGCGATGCGATGCAGCCTCTTCCTGTATGTCCATATATGGAGTCAGTGCTTGTGTATTCTAATTTAGCCTGTATTTCAGAAAAGTTTCTGCCAGGATTCGAACCCACGACCTTCTGTATCAGAGGCAAAGCACTTACCCACACAGCCATAAGAGCTGCATTGCCACTGACTGAAAAAATATGAGACTTCTACTGTTATAGCTGGCTAAGTGTACATCTATATGCATGACAGCTGCCCCAACACACCCAGCACTGCTATATCTCTATATGACAGCTGTCCCAGCACACTGAGCTCTGCTATATCTCTATATATGATAGCTCTCCCAGCACACCCAGCTCTGCTATATTTAATACACATGACAGCTGCACCAGCACACTCAGCTCTACTATATCTCTATATATGACTGCTGCCCAAGCACACCCAGATCTGCTACATCTATATATCTCTAAGTATTGCTATACAGTAGAAAGATATATAGTCATGTGTATTAGATGTAGTAGAGCTGAGTGTGCTGGGGCAGCTGTCATGTGTATAGATGTAGCAGGGCTGGGTTTGCTGGGACAGCTGTCATATATAGAGATAAAGTAGAGCTGAGTGTGCTGGTGCAGCTGTCATGTGTATTAGATGTAGCAGAGCTGGGTGTGCTGGGGCAGCTATCATATATAGATATATAGTAGAGCTGAGTGTGCTGGGACAGCTGTCATATAGAGATATAGCAGTGCTGGGTGTGTTGGGGCAGCTGTCATGTGTATAGATGTACACTTAGCCAGCTATAACAGTGGCAATGCAGCTCTTATGGCCGTGTGGGTAAGTGCTTTGCCTCTGATTCAGAAGGTTGTGGGTTCGAATCCCAGACACATCTCTCCCTCTCCTGAGGACGGCAATACAAATGACTATGCCTGGGATTTGTAAATGCCGGCCCTGCTGGTGTCACCCGGTGCGGCCCACAACGCCGCTGTCTGTGGCCGGCCAGGTGCTCCTCCTACTGGTAAGTGAAAGGTCTGTGCGGCGCATTGCTTATAGCACAGACCTTTCACTTACCAGTAAGAGGAGCGCCCGGCCAGCCACAGACATCGCAGGTAAGTATAATGCTTATAAAATTGCTAAGTAACCATGGCAGCCAGGATTGCAGTAACGTCTTGGCTGCCATGGTAACTGATCGGAGCCCCAGCGATTAAACTGGGACTCCGATCAGAACTCTCCGCTGCCACCTATGATGGGGGGGAGAGGGGAGGCCGCACTGACCACCAATGAATTTAAAACTGGGGAGGGAGGGGGGTCTGCTGCCTGGCAGCACCTGATCTCTTACAGGGGGCTATGATACACACCTGAGGGGTTAATTGTGCGGATCACAGCCCCCTGTAAGAGATCGGGTGCTGCCAGGCAGCAGGGGGCAGTTATGTACACAGTTCTTAGTACATTCTAACTTGAAGCGTCCCCATCACCATGGGAACGCCTCTGTGTTAGAATATACTGTCGGATCTGAGTTTCACGATCTAACTCAAATCCGATGGTATATTCTAACATAGAGGCATGGTGATGGGGACGCTTCAAGTTAAAATATACCATCGGATTGGAGAAAACTCTGATCAGATGGTATATAATCGGCACACACTCACCCTGCTGTGTGTGTGGAGTGTGTGCTGATTGGTTTGTGCGCTGCGTGTGTGCTGATTGGTTTGTCCGCTGCGCATGCGCACTTCACAAATCGGCACGCACGGACAACAGCCCTGAGCACGTACACAGGGCTTTTATTAGTATATATATATATATATATATATATACAGGGAGTGCAGAATTATTAGGCAAGTTGTATTTTTGAGGATTAATTTTATTATTGAACAACAACCATGTTCTCAATGAACCCAAAAAACTCATTAATATCAAAGCTGAATATTTTTGGAAGTAGTTTTTAGTTTGTTTTTAGTTTTAGCTATTTTACGGGGATATCTGTGTGTGCAGGTAACTATTACTGTGCATAATTATTAGGCAACTTAACAAAAAACAAATATATACCCATTTCAATTATTTATTTTTACCAGTAAAACCAATATAACATCTCAACATTCACAAATATACATTTCTGACATTCAAAAACAAAACAAAAACAGATCAGTGACCAATATAGCCACCTTTCTTTGCAAGAACACTCAAAAGCATGCCATCCATGGATTCTGTCAGTGTTTTGATTTGTTCACCATCAACATTGCGTGCAGCAGCAACCACAGCCTCCCAGACACTGTTCAGAGAGGTGTACTGTTTTCCCTCCTTGTAAATCTCACATTTGATGATGGACCACAGGTTCTCAATGGGGTTCAGATCAGGTGAACAAGGAGGCCATGTCATTAGATTTTCTTCTTTTATACCCTTTCTTGCCAGCCACGCTGTGGAGTACTTGGACGCGTGTGATGGAGCATTGTCCTGCATGAAAATCATGTTTTTCTTGAAGGATGCAGACTTCTTCCTGTACCACTGCTTGAAGAAGGTGTATTCCAGAAACTGGCAGTAGGACTGGGAGTTGAGCTTGACTCCATCCTCAACCCGAAAAGGCCCCACAAGCTCATCTTTGATGATACCAGCCCAAATCAGTACTCCACCTCCACCTTGCTGGCGTCTGAGTCGGACTGGAGCTCTCTGCCCTTTACCAATCCAGCCACGGGCCCATCCATCTGGCCCATCAAGACTCACTCTCATTTCATCAGTCCATAAAACCTTAGAAAAATCAATCTTGAGATATTTCTTGGCCCAGTCTTGACGTTTCAGCTTGTGTGTCTTGTTCAGTGGTGGTCGTCTTTCAGCCTTTCTTACCTTGGCCATGTCTCTGAGTATTGCACACCTTGTGCTTTTGGGCACTCCAGTGATGTTGCAGCTCTGAAATATGGCCAAACTGGTGGCAAGTGGCATCTTGGCAGCTGCACGCTTGACTTTTCTCAGTTCATGGGCAGTTATTTTGCGCCTTGGTTTTTCCACACGCTTCTTGCGACCCTGTTGACTATTTTGAATGAAACGCTTGATTGTTCGATGATCACGCTTCAGAAGCTTTGCAATTTTAAGAGTGCTGCATCCCTCTGCAAGATATCTCACTATTTTTGACTTTTCTGAGCCTGTCAAGTCCTTCTTTTGACCCATTTTGCCAAAGGAAAGGAAGTTGCCTAATAATTATGCACACCTAATATAGGGTGTTGATGTCATTAGACCACACCCCTTCTCATTACAGAGATGCACATCACCTAATATGCTTAATTGGTAGTAGGCTTTCGAGCCTATACAGCTTGGAGTAAGACAACATGCATAAAGAGGATGATGTGGTCAAAATACTCATTTGCCTAATAATTCTGCACTCCCTGTATATATATATATACACACACACAGTATGCAGAATGGGACAAACACTGAGCACTGAGCCATATTTTATACTGCAGGGGCTGGTTTTAGTTAAGTGTGTATAAAAAAATCCCATAAATGTCACTGGTGTCTAAGATATAATTTTTATGTCATGCTCTTCATAATAAATATCGCTAATACAACAGACCTTTATAAAACCAAATCAGCTCTGACCTGTCATGCCTGTGTTCAAGGGCATACATACCATAAAGATATCCCATGTGTCTGTTATATGAGCCATACAGACAAGCCTGGCCTTCCTTGATCAAATTCTTTCTGTTATCGAGTGGTTTGAACATGTGCAGCTCCTTAATTTCCGAGGACTTGAAATGTTAGAGTATGGCTACTACGGTGACACAAAAGTGTATGGCAGCATTGCGACACTTGTTGCGCGACATGAATTTTGTGCAACATTTCATATCATTTATCTCAATGGAGTCGCAATGCAACATCCGATGTGCAGAAGCTTTAACGCAACAGTCACAAGGAATCCAAGTCGGATTTTTGTATGCATAACCCATGTTGCTGTGTATCTGAACTCTTAACAAAGAAGATGGCAATTAATTAGAATTGACAGGGAAGCAGGTATCAAGCCCTTCTATCAAAACAAGCCATCAAAATGGCAGGCCCAGTTTTATCTTTATTATGGGACATGTTAATATGTCTTAAATATGCTACTGGGAAATCATATAACTGTTTGGCTATTATACCAAACATATTTTTTTATGTTTACTAGGGAGGCTAGCAGGGCCGGCGTCATAACCCGGCATCCCCGGGCAAGTGCCGGGGCCCAATGCTCCTGGGGGGGCCCACTGAGCTGCTATGAGCACTTCCATCAATACAGATGGGAGCTCTCACTGCTGTCATTTCACATAGGCAGTACCCCTCTGGTGGGCCCTCTGAGCTGCAGAGACTCAGGACACGCCCCCTCTACACAGGACACGCCCCCTCTACACAGGACACACGCTGCCTGAGGAGACTGGAGAGAGACCGCACGGCTGGAGCTGGAGCAGAGAAGTGTGGAGACAGTCTGTGAGTGAGTCTGCACTGTGACTGGCTCTTCTCTGTGGGACAGAAGGAAAGGGGGGGACACTGCTGCTTCATTCTATTTAGTTGTGTTACTGTTTTATTAAGCTGATTGTCTCCATGACACCTGCCCCCCCCCCCCCCCCCCCCCCATATCCTGTCCTATATCACCCTTATGGAGCCCCTGCTGTCTCCTTTCCTCCCTCATGTATCCAGGGCTCCTGTCCCACCCTCCTATCTCCTATTGCTGCCCTGCACAGACCTCCTGCCCCCACTACTTGTATGAATCCCCCTCAGAGCCCCTTCAACCTACTTGCTGTGTCCACCCCTCCTGTCCATCCAGGGCCCCGGGCCCCTGTCTCACTCCTCTGCCTCTCATTATGGTGGCATCTGAACCGCATTCACCATAAGGACCTTCTAACATCACAGGGTCATGTGACTGTGCCCCCCACCCCGTACTGTGCCCCTTTATACCCTGCATTGTGCCCTCTTACCACACTCTGTGCAGTGCCCATAGTCATTCCCTGTACTATGCCCTCTTATACCCTTTTATCCGGTCACTGTATGGTGGTTTTATCCTTGTATGGCGGTGTTATCACTATATGGCGGTGTTATCACTATATGGCGGTGGTATCCAATAACTGCATGGCCATAACTGTATCCCCTTCCCTGCCCACACCACTTTTTTTAGACCTGGCATGAGCGGGAAAAGATACAGATTGCGGTGTTAAGGACCTTTGCGCCACATCTGTGTCAGAAATACGCCTAATATAGACGTATTTCTATATAATAAATGACCCCCTAATCGTATGATTATTCGGGGGGTAGGGCTAATATCTGTATATTATATAGATTCTAGTGTACTATACTGTGCCCTGTATTTTCCAGTAGAAAATGATCCTTGGGAAACACAGTCCCCATCCCTGACCACCAGGACCAGTTAGCGCTCTGTCAGTACATGGCGGCCTCCTCTCTCCGCCATGCTGCTCCGCTGAGTACTGGGGCTTATTCTGACACTAGGGCTGGGTTCACATCACATTTTTGCCATCCATTTAATGCATACTGAAAATGTATGCATTGACAGATGCCTCAGACTGATGCCGTACAGTGGCGTCCGTTCACCATACAGTTCCATGGTAAAAAAACATATACGTTAACGTATGCATTTTTTACTTGACTCTGCAGGATACAAAAACGTGGAGTGCTGCACATTTGTATACATCAAACCGATAGGAAAAACGTAATGTGAACCCACATTGGGGGGGAGGGGGACGTACTTAATTTCGCTGTGGGGCCCAGTCAGTTCTAGCTCCATCACTGCACATCTCCTTCTCTCCTCCAGGCCTGGCTCACTGCTGCAGCGGGCCGCCGTAGAGAAGGAGCGCAGGGAGCTGCGGTTAGTGAATGACAGGACCACCAGCTCCCCTGCAATGATAGGTATGTGAGGGGGCCACTGGGGGGTCATTCATCACACTGTGAGGGTCCCTTACACAGTATAATGACTCCCAGTGCCCCCC
Source organism: Bufo bufo (assembly GCF_905171765.1). Lineage (NCBI taxonomy): Eukaryota > Metazoa > Chordata > Amphibia > Anura > Bufonidae > Bufo > Bufo bufo. The sequence goes on from NC_053394.1 coordinate 222,682,853, forward strand.
ATTTAGTATAATGATCCCCATTGACCCTCCATTTAGCATAATGACCACCAGATCCCCCATTAAATATAATAACCCCTCGTGCCCCCTCCATACAGTATAACCCCCAGTGTGGGGGCGACTGGGGGTCATTATTCTGAATGGAGGGTCACTGTGGGGTCATTATACTGTGAGGGCCCTTTACATAGTATAATGACCCCCAGTGTCCCCCATTTAGTATAATGATCACCAATGACCCTCCATTCAGTATAATGACCCCCAGAGCCCCCTCCATACAGTATTCCCCCCGTGTGGGGGCTACTGGGGGTCATTCAGGGCCAGCTCCAGGTTCATGTGGGGAGCTGGGAGCTGCGGTTAGTGAATGACAGGACCACCAGCTCCCCTGCAATGATAGGTATGTGAGGGGGCCACTGGGGGGTCATTCATCACACTGTGAGGGTCCCTTACACAGTATAATGACTCCCAGTGCCCCCCATTTAGTATAATGATCCCCATTGACCCTCCATTTAGCATAATGACCACCAGAGCCCCCATTAAATATAATAACCTTTCGTGCCCCCTCCATACAGTATAACCCCCAGTGTGGGGGCGACTGGGGGTCATTATTCTGAATGGAGGGCCACTGTGGGGTCATTATACTGTGAGGGCCCTTTACATAGTATAATGACCCCCAGTGTCCCCCATTTAGTAATGATCACCAATGACCCTCCATTCAGTATAAATACCCCCAGAGCCCCCTCCATACAGTATTCCCCCAGTGTGGGGGCTACTGGGGGTCATTATTCTAAATGGGGGCGACTGGGGGTTATTATTCTGAATGCAGGGCCACAGGTGGTCATTATACGGGGGGGGGGGGGGGGAATTGGGGGTTCATTATACTGTGTGAAGGGCCACTAGTAGTCATTATACTGTATAGGGGCCACTAGTAGTCATTATACCGTGTAGGAGCCACAGGGGGACATGTCAATGTAAAAAAATGCCTCATGGGGGCCCACTGGGATATATCGCCCAAGGGCCCACATGAACCTGGAGCCGGCCCTGGAGGCTAGTCCTGAGCTGGAGCTGGAACACCCTCGTAAATATGCCTGTTTGGCTGATATTAGGGATGAAAGCCCAGGGCCAGCAACACTGCAGCAGGGCATTTCTCCTAGCAACCAGAAGAATGACCACTGCAGGAAGGATGGGAAAAGGAGAGCAGCAAAGGTCAGACAGATGCTGGTGGAAGGGGATTCTATTATTAGGTGGACAGACAGGGTCATCTGTCGCCGAGACCGTGAATGCCGAACAGTGTGTTGTTTGCCGGGTGCTTGGGTTTGGCATATTGCGGATCGGATTGACAGATTGCTGGGTGGGGCTGGGGAAGACCCGGCGGTCATGGTACAGATTGGCACAAATGACAAAGTCAGTGGGAGATGGAAGGTCCTTAAAAATTATTTTAAGGAGCTAGGTGAGAAGCTGAAGTCCAGTACCTCCAAGGTAGTGTTTTCAGAAATATTAACAGTGCCACGAGCGTCACTAGAGAGACAACGAGAGCTTAGGGAGTTAAATAAGTGGCTCAGAAGCTGGTGCAAGAAGGAAAGGTTTGGGTTCATGCAGAACTGTGCCGATTTCTACAAATCCTACAAATATCCACCACTGACCCATATTCAGGAACTGTGAAGTATGGCTCCTGCAGAATTCTGTGGTTCCATATAGTGTTGATCGAGCACCAAAGTGCTTGTGTGCTTGGGTGCTCTGGCTGAGCACATTTGTATGCTCGTGTGCTCTACCGAGAACCTGAGCACAATGGAAGTCAATAGGAGAACCCCAGGCACCCCCTGCTCAGAAGAGAAGAGGGTATCTGGTTCACAAAAAAAAGGTTAGAAATTGATGGAAACCCCATCAAAATGGTTTGGAAACAGCATTAAGAGGATAGCTAGATGCGTCTTGGACTCCTATTATCTATGACATACAATAGACAACCACACAAAGGCTATATGCCAAAAGCCAGGTATGTGAAAGCCATCAATCTGTCCATGAGACAGATAACAGGCTTAGTCAGCATACCTTACAATGGCAGCCTTGTGCACTATAAGACATTCCAAACGAGTTCTCCTCTGACTCAGAGCCAGTAAGCCTCAAAGTTACTTCAGATCAGTTGGATGGCTTGGGTGGACCTGCACACCTAGATCAATATCATTAGGGAGACAAAAAGTTTTCTGATTGTCCTAACAAAATATTCAATAACCTTTCTATACAGTTTTTTCATGTAAAAACTAATTTGCATAAACATGGACATATGGGAAAGAGATGCAAATGAGCAGAATCTGCCTTGTTTTTCAGCTAAAAAACCATTTGCATGGAAAATTAGCGATCTACACTACTTATGAACAGCACCATCTATTGGTTTCATAGTCTTATGACAGGAGTAATATTTTTGTCATAAGAATATGAAACCAATAGATGGTGCTGTTCATGAGTCATGAACAGCACCATCTATTGGTTTCATAGTCTTATGACAAGACTATTAGTGTAACCTTTTGCATGGAAAATTTGCAATAAAAATTCACGATTAGAATATTTGCGATCTACACTACTCATGAACAGAATCATCTATTGGATTCATAGTCTAGTCATAAGACTATGAAATCAATAGATGGCGCTGTTCATGAGTCATTACAAGCAGGGCAATAGATACACCCTAGCAAGCTTATATTACCGCAGAAAAAAGGGCTAGAAGGTGTGTGAATGATAGCAGCAATCCGATATACACTTCAGTGTTAGCGCAGGCTATTAAAGGCTAAGTGTTACACAGTGTGTGGACTTTGTTGAGCAGTGTGCACCACTTACTAGCACCCCAACAATATGAACAGTGCCATCTATTGGTTTCATAGTCTTATGACAAGACTATGACTCTTGTCATAAGACTATGAAACCAATAGATGGCGCTGTTTGTGAGTAGTGTGATTGCAAATTTTCCATGTAAATGGTTTTTCAGCTGAAAAACAAGGCAGATCCTGCGATTTGCATGTCATTCCCATATGCCCATGTTAATGCAAATTAGTTTTTATATGACAAAACTGTATAGAAAGGTTATTGAATATTATGTTAGGACAATCAGAAAACTTTTTGTCTCCATAATGATATTGATCTAGGTGCGCAGATCCACCCAAGCCATCCAACAGATATGAAGTAACTTTGAGGCTTACTGGCTCTCAGTCAGATGAGAGCTGGTTTGGAATGTGCACAAGTCTGCCATTGTATGCTGACTAAGCCTGTCATCTGTCTCATAGATAGATAGATTGATGGCTTGCATATACTTGGCTTTTGGCATATAGCTAGGGTTGAGTGGACACCTGGATGTTCGGGTTCGGCCGAACTTCACAAAAAAGTTTGAGTTCGGGACCTGAATTGACCCCTAACCTATTGAAGTCAATGGGGACCCGTACTTTTGAGCACTAAAATTGCTCTAAAAATGTCATGGAATGGGCTACAGGGCTGAAAATGCCAGCAAAATGTGGTTAAGAGCATGGCAAGTGCTCTGCAAACAAATGTGGATAGGGAAATGACTTCAAATAACATAAAATACGTAAAAAAAATATTATGATCTTGATCTAGGAGGACAAGGTCCATATGGAGTAGGAGGTTGAGGAGGCAGTAGATGCGGCGGTGTAGGTGGAAGCGGTGGTGAAGGAGGTAGCCTACACTGGTTTTTGGTTTTAAATTATTATTATAATTTTTTAATTAGAGTACACCCCAAAAAATTGGGAAATATAACCTGTGATAACCCCCTCCAGTCGTGCTAAACAAACGTTCAGACAATAAACTGGCTGCAGGGCAGGCAAGCACCTCCAAGGCGAAAAGGGAAAGCTCAGGCCATGTGCCCAATTTGGAGACCCAGAAGTTGAAGGGGCCAGACCCCTCATTCAGTACGTGCTCCACCATGTTGCTTAAATGCTGCCTCCTGCTAAGACGCTCCATATCAGCTGGTGGTGCTGGTTGTTGTGGCGTGCTGACAAAGCTTTTCCACATTTCGGCCATGATAACCCTGCCTTCTGAGGTGCTGGTGGTGCCCCAGCTGCATTGGCGACCTCTTCCTTGTCCTCTGCCTTCACCTTGTGCTTCCAGTGTGCCCCCGCTGTTAGGTTTGAATGCCACCAGCACCATCTTATGATCACGCTCCAGTTGTCCTTGTAACTAGGATTCAGCGGCGTGGCCACCCAGTAATCAGCACAAGTTAGAATGTGGGCAACTTGGCAGTCGCAGCGGAGACACTGCAGCATGTAATCGCTCATGGGAGGCTGCCCAGAGGCAACTAAAAGCTGTCCTCTGTATTCCCCCAGCCACGCACCAGTGATGGCCATGAGCTGGTTTGGGTGCCACCCTGCTGTGAACATGGTTCCTCCTCCTCAATCTCCTCCTCCTCATCATCCTCCAGAACTGTGCCCTGTCTGGACAATTGAAATTATCCCTCTTCCTCCTCCTCCTCCTGTGCCACATCCTCTTCCATCATTGCCAGAAGCGTTTTTTCAAAGCGGCATAGAAATGGGATAGTATAGCTGAGAACAGCGTTATCGGCACTGGCCATGTTGGTGGAGTACTCGAAAAAGCACAACAAGTAACACAGGTCTCGCATGGAGGCCCAGTCATTGGTGGTGAAGTGGTGCTGTTCCGCAGAGGAACTCACCCGTGCGTGCTGCAGCTGAAACTCCACTATCGCCTGCTGCTGCTTGCACAGTCTGACCAGCATGTGCAAGGTGGAGTTCCACCTTGTGGGCACGTCGCATATGAGGCGGTGAGCTGGAAGGCCATAGTTACGCTGCAGTGCTGACAGGCAAACAGCAGCAGGGTGAGCACGCAAAAAGCGCGCACAGATGGCCCGTACTTTATGCAGCAGCTCTAACATATCGGGGTAATTTTTAAGGAACCTCTGCACCACCAAATTCAGCATATGCGCCAGGCAAGGGATGTGCGTCAAACTGGCTAGTCCCAGAGCTGCTTCGAGATTTCGCCCATTAACGCAAACCACCAGGCCGGGCTTGAGGCTCACTGGTACCAACCACTCATCGGTCTGTTGTTCAAGGTCTGCCCACAGCTCCTGCGCGGTGTGGGGTTTGTCCCCCAAACAGATAAGTTTTAAAACTGCCTGCTGTCGTTTACCCCTTGTATTCAGTATATTTACCTCCATAGTATTCAGTATATTGGGCAGACTAGATGGGCCAAATGGTTCTTATCTGCCGACACATTCTATGTTTCTATGTTTCTATGTGTGCTGAAGTTGGTGGTGAAGGTGTTACGCTGACCGGATGAGGAGCCGGTAGAGGATGAGGAAGCAGAGTAGGAGGAGGAAGCAACAGGAGGCAAACTGAAGCGCCCTACAATCCTCGTGGTGGAAGGACATGCGCCAAACTGCTATCCGCCTCAGGCCCAGCCGCCACTGCATTTACCCAGTGTGCTGTTAGGGAGATATAACATCCCTGACCGTGCTTACTGGTCCACGTATCCGTAGTTAGGTGGACCTAGCCACAGATGGCGTTGCGCAGTGCACCCCTGATTTTGTCCCCCACTTGGTTGTGCAGGGAAGGGATGGCTCGCCTGGAAAAGTAGTGAAGGCTAGGCACGACATGCTGTGGGACAGCCACCGCCATAAGGCTTTTAAAACTCTCCGTCTTCACCAGACGGAATGACAGCATTTCAAAGGCCAGTAATTTTGAAATGCTGGCATTCAGGACCAGGGATCGTGGGTGGGTAGGGGGGTACTTCCTCTTCCGCTCCAGTGTTTGGGAGATAGAGAGCTGAACGCTTCCGTGGGACAGTGTGGAGATGCTTGGTGACCCAAGTGGTGGTGATTCTGGCAGATCCTCTGTTTGCGGGATGACAGGTGGCACTGTCACTCCAGAGGTGGCTGAAAAGGCAGAGACTGCAGTAGAAGAGGAACAGGAGGAGCCAGAGACCTTTCTTGGTTTTTGAGGTGTCAACTCCACTGCACACTGTCTGCACACTTTCGAAAGCCCCAGCTGTTAGGACCTGTGTTTCGTCATCATCCGAGACGTGCTGCGATGGTCCTCCTATTTACTCATCCTGAAACATAAGTGGTTGGGCATCATCAAAAAGCAGAAGAGACTGCTGCATGACTTGGGGCTCAGACTGCTTGGTTGATTTGCAAGGGGGTGAGGTGAAAGACTGATGGACATCGGCTGCAGGTGCCAACTCTGATCTTTAAGCAGGAGACTGGGTGGGAGATAATGACAATGTAAAGTAACTGAAGGCACTGTCAGCAACCCAATCTACTAACGCCTGTACTTGTTCTGGCCTCACCATTCGTAGACATGCATTAGGCCTGACCAAATACCGCTGAAGGTTCTGTTGCCTACTCGCACTTGAGGAAGGTGTTTCACTTGTGCGTGTAGCTGGCACAGATCGACCACGTCCTCTCCCTGCAACAGGAGCTCCACCAGCAGCACCACGACCGGGGCCACCTCCCTTATTTGACGCTCTCCTCATATTTCTCAAATTTAGGATCTTTTTTAATAACAGAATATAACAGCAGTATCTAACGCGTGTATCTCACACTGACAGATGCAGCAAAGGTTGCAAATTTAGTTTTTTGCCCAAAATAGGTGTTTTTTTAAACCCAGAAAATTATTGAAGAATGTCAAGCTTTTCTTTCACACTAACAAATGCTGTAAATGCACCAGATGTAGGATATTGCAAAAAATGGATGTTTTTTTAAACCCAGATTATTATTGTAGTATTTCAAGCTTGTATTTCACACAGAAAAATGCACCATAGGCCCCAGATGTAGGATCTTGCAAAAAATGGGTGATTTTTTTAAACAAGACAAAAACACAGAAATATAGTGGCAATTCTGGCATGTGGACCGCAGCAAACGACTTTAACCAGCAAAAAATGCATACGGTGGAGGATGTCAGCGCGGTCCACATGCACCACAAGGACATCCTACACAAAACGGAGCATTGTGCGGATGTAAATACAATCATATAGCAAAAAAATGCACCACACGGATATGCCACTGACTATACTGGCCAGTCATAAATGCAGATATTAAAAGCTGAGACTTTCGCCAATATATTCCTGTCAGAAAAATATCGGAGCCCTTCATGCACCACGTCACGGTCACTCAGCATGGCAAAGGGTCCTACCACTACGCTAACTATGGAGTGAACACGGTCTGAAGGTGATGTAATCCAGCTCACAGCCAGGCTTCCACACAACCGCCTAGCAGGACAGCCAGTGCAATGTGAACAAAGCCAGACTGTGAACCACACCCATATCAGACCATGTGATGGAGGTCACCAGGTGCACAAAAGTGTTAGAATGCCAGGTAAAGGCATATACACTACATATAAAACAAGACAAAAACACAGAAATATAGTGGCAATTCTGGAGGAGCTGCTCAGCCCCTAACACTGTAGCGTGTTTTTCATTGGGGGAGCAGCCCCACCGCATGTGGACCGCAGCAAACGACTATCCCCAGCAAAAAATGCATACAGTGGAGGATGTCGGCGCGGTCCACATGCACCACAAGGACATCCTACACAAAACGGAGCATTGTGCGGATGTAAATACAATCATATAGCAAAAAAATGCACCACACGGATATGCCACTGACTATACTGGCCAGTCATAAATGCAGATATTAAAAGCTGAGACTTTCGCCAATATATTCCTGTCAGGAAAATATCGGAGCCCTTCATGCACCACGTCACGGTCACTCAGCATGGCAAAGGGTCCTACCACTACGCAAACTATGGTGTGAACACGGTCTGAAGGTGATGTAATCCAGCTCACAGCCAGGCTTCCACACAACCGCCTAGCAGGACAGCCAGTGCAATGTGAACAAAGCCAGACTGTGAACCACACCCATATCAGACCATGTGATGGAGGTCACCAGGTGCACAAAAGTGTTAGAATGCCAGGTAAAGGCATATACACTACATATAAAACAAGACAAAAACACAGAAATATAGTGGCAATTCTGGAGGAGCTGCTCAGCCCCTAACACTGTAGCGTGTTTTTCATTGGGGGAGCAGCCCCACCGCATGTGGACCGCAGCAAACGACTATCCCCAGCAAAAATGCATACGGTGGAGGATGTCGGCGCGGTCCACATGCACCACAAGGACATCCTACACAAAACGGAGCATTGTGCGGATGTAAATACAATCATATAGCAAAAAAATGCACCACACGGATATGCCACTGACTATACTGGCCAGTCATAAATGCAGATATTAAAAGCTGAGACTTTCGCCAATATATTCCTGTCAGGAAAATATCGGAGCCCTTCATGCACCACGTCACGGTCACTCAGCATGGCAAAGGGTCCTACCACTACGCAAACTATGGTGTGAACACGGTCTGAAGGTGATGTAATCCAGCTCACAGCCAGGCTTCCACACAACCGCCTAGCAGGACAGCCAGTGCAATGTGAACAAAGCCAGACTGTGAACCACACCCATATCAGACCATGTGATGGAGGTCACCAGGTGCACAAAAGGGCTCCGATATTTTCCTGACAGGAATATATTGGCGAAAGTCTCAGCTTTTAATATCTGCATTTATGACTGGCCAGTATAGTCAGTGGCATATCCGTGTGGTGCATTTTTTTGCTATATGATTTTTTTAAACCCAGAAATTTATTGAAGTATTGCAAGCTTCTGTTTCACACTGACAAATGCTGCAAATGCACCAGATGTAGGATATTGCCAAAAATGGGTGTTTTTTTAAACCCAGATTATTATTGCAGTATTTCAAGCTTGGATTTCATTGTTACAAAAGCACATATGCTGTGCTAGTGCACTGAGCTTGCATAAAATGGCCGCCGCCGCCCACCTAACTGACAGATGGATTAAAAGTTATTTTTCTGTGTCACTGGGCTCAGGACAGGGTAAAAAGATTGTGCACTGCACCCACAAAACAAAATCTAGGTAGGTTGCTGAGTTAACAAGCACTTCTGATTAAAGATTCTTTCCTATTCTCTCCCTCACAGCAGCAGCATCCTCTCCCAAACTAGTAACAGCAGAGTGACGTGCAGCGCTACGTGACCCAAGCTTATATAAAGGCTGGGTCACATGCTACACTGGCCAATCACAGCCATGCTATTAGTAGGCATGGCTGTGATGGGTTCTAAGGGCACAGAGTAAAACGCTTGTTGATTTGCTGCTCTGCAGCCTTTCAAATAGTGCCATAAAATAGCCGAACACCGATCCCAAACTTTTACTGAAAAGTTTGGGTTCGGGCCCGATTCCAAAAATCCTAAAGTTCGGTATGAACCTGAATTTTACAGTTCGGGTTCGCTCAACCCTACATATAGCCTCCTTTATGTGGTTATCTATTGTATGTTGTAGATAATAGGCGTCCAAGACGCCTCCAGCCATCCTATTAATGCTGTTTCCAAACCATTTTGATGGGGTTTCCATCAATTTCTAACCTTTTTTTGTGAACCAGACACCCTCTCTTCTTAAGAGCAGGGGGTGCCTGTTTTGATGCTCGGGTCTCCCATTGACTTTCATTGTATAAAATTGTACTCGAGCACCCGCAGTATTCGGGCCGAGCACTCGGATCTGCCGAGCATAGCTATGCTCGAGCCGAACAGCAGTTCGGCCGGGCATGCTCGCTCAACACTAGTTCCATACTATACCGTACCTCAATTTTCCTGATTTTAAATAGAGGCATACAAAAGATTTGAGTTTCTCAAGGAATTGTTGTGTACATCAAGCAGGGCTGTTTTAAACCTACCATGAAAATGGCAATCAGCAGGAAGTCTCCTGTGCATAAATCTGTGTCTATGAGCATAATACGAGTTTGCAGTTTTGCTGAAAACCACTATATAGAATGATAACCACAAACACAGATGTATGCAGGAGCCTCTTCTCTCTCTCTCTTGAGCCTTGATGTTCCTGTTGCTTAAAGGGGTTGTCTCACCTCAACATTTTATGTATTATGTACAAGCGTAATACAAGTCTCTGACCAATGTAAATACTTTATCAATAATGCCTCCTTTTGCTTGTCTGTAGGTATTACTGCCACAGCTGCCACTAAAACGAAGAATGCCAGCCTTTTTCAGTTATGAATATGGCAGTGGTCTTGATGAGTTGATGTTGTGTTGTGTCAAATGCTCCCTGGGGTTTGGTGCAGTGAATAAGTGATGTGAAGGTACCAGACAGATTATAGATCCAAGAATGTCTTTCTTTACTAAGTGCAAAAATAAATAGCAGCATATGCATGATCAGTTTGCACAAGTGCAATTTCTCTTCCCAGATAATGGAGTATGGTGGCTGGCAATGTTGCAGAAAATGCAGAAGCTTGCTAGCTGACATTGTCTCTCTCCTGATGACCTTTCCTATAGCAGTACTCTGACACCTATGTCTGTAGGTGTCCACTGTGTGATGTAAGCTTCTAGCAATGCCTGTCCTGAACTGCGGTGGTGGTGTCTTAACATGATTCTCCTCACCTTGCAGAAGAGTCTGTATAGCTTGATTGCTTGATCACTCTGATGATAAGAATATGCTGTAGTTTACAGAGCTTCTATAGCTTGGGACCCTGCAGGCTCTCTTGAATAGTGGTCCTTCCAGATGACCTGACTTTGTTATCTTTAAGGCCCAGAGAAGAGGAGACTGGATCACATGCTCCCTAACTGCTCACTGTCTTCCTCATTTTTCTCTAACTATCTCTGCCCCTCCTTTGGCAGGAAGTTGCACCAGCCAACTCTGACCAAGAGGGGATGAATGGTATAGTAAGTCCCATTATTGTTACCAACCACTGCCACCCATACCACATCTCCTGGAGTACAAAGTGTACTGTATAGCATGAATTGTGACATAACATGAACATTACAAAAGCATTACATTACAAATGATTGCAGCTACCTCCCAGGTCTGAGGTACTGCACAGGCAAGGGGCGGAATTACATTATCTTAGCTCCTCTTGCCTGAACCATCATCCAAAACAAGAGTCACCTCCCCCTGCAGCTCAGAAAGGACATCTAGAGAGCTGCATGGAAGAGCTGCAATTAGGAGGTTAGATAAGCCTTTAATGACCTGGTAAAAGTCATATGAGTATACCAAATCACATAACATGTCACAGGTCCTAAAGAAGTCACTGGAACAAAAATAGCCCATGCGGGAGGAGAAAAAGCTGCAAAAGATCTGTTTAAGGCCAATTTCACACTTAAAGGGGTATTCCCATCTGAGACAATGGGGCATATCACTAGGATATGTCCCCATTGTCTGATAGATTCGGGTACCACCTCTGGGACCAGTGCTCAGCTATTTTTTGCTGCCCCATAGAAATGAATGGAGGTAAGTGGCAAATGTTTGGTGTGCCCTCCGGGACTTTGCAGCTTGCCTTTATGAGATAGGTGCAGGTCCTAGCGGTGGAACTTGCACCTATCAGACAATGGGGGCAGATCCTAGCGATATGCCCCCAGTGTCTGAGATTGGAGTACCCCTTTAATTTATTTGGTCAGTTATTTCCATCAGTTATCGTGAGCCAAAACCAGTAGTGAAGCCGACTCAGAGAGAGGTATAATGGAAAGATTTGCGCCTGTTTGGTGTTTTTGACTCTCAACTGGTTTTGACCAAGTAACTGGAGAGTGAACTTGGTCTAAATCCTATAAATGAGAGAATGTGTGTGAAAGTGTGTGCGTTCACTGTATTTATATGTATTGTATATATGCATAGTTGTTGACTATATGCTGCTGTTCTGTATGCATAGGTTTAGAACAGCACTACTTCTGTTGTGTATACAGTTCTTGTAAAGTACTGTCCTTACTTTATAAACTGTATATATGGACACTGCACAGTACCACTTCTCCTGTCCTGTATACTAGGTGTAATTCTCAGTATCTGCTCTAATTCTGTAAATTTGAACACTGCACAGTACCACTTCTTCTGTCCTGCATACTAGGTGTAATTATCAGTATCTGCTCTTATTCTGTATATATGGACACTGCACAGTACCACTTCTCCTGTCCTGTATACTGCGTGTAATTAGAGATGGCCTTGTGGTTTGCCCGGCGGTCGGTTAGCGGCGAACTTTTCCCGTTCGCGATTCGCCGAACATGCGAACATATGGAGGTATTCGCATCCGCCAAATTCTTTTACATTGTGAAGAACTTTGACCCATGACACATACATCAGGTGGTACAGGACAGCCAATTGAGACATTTCAGCCCATGGACATACCCCCTACCTTATAAATAGACCCGATCTGGGCGCCATTTTACATTCAGTGTTTTGTCAGTGTAGGGAGAGGTTGCTGTGTGGAGCAGAGACAGGCTGTTAGGGACACCAAACATTAGCTAATAGGGCCACAAAAGTCATTTTAAGGACTGTATAGGTGTGTTATTAATAGGTGTGACTTACTGAGGGGTGTGATATACTTATAATATACTTTCTAACATAGAAAGTATATTCTAACATAGAAAGCACATTATAGTGGATTTGTATTGTGCAGCAGTGGTGAGCGGTTCTGCAGCTACACAGAGTGACAAACGCAATTAGAAAAAATTATTATAAATGTTGTGATATACCAGTCGCCCCCCCAAAAACTGATTGAAGCGGGGCGCTATATACCAATATACTTTCTTTATAGTGCATTTGGGTACTGTATAGTGCATTTGCACATGCGCGTACGCAAAAATTATATTGTCAATATTTTGCATTGAAAAAATAAATTATGGAGATCACAAATTCGAATAATACATCTGGTATGTCACTGTCCATGTTGTAGGACTATTTGTGCACTTCTAGTAAATATTTCTTGGCTGCAAATAAGAGCTGAAGGTTTTTCAGGTTCGCCTGCCATTAAAATGAATATTACCCGCCGCGAACTTGCGGTTCGCGAACATTTGATCGCGTTCGGGAACCGTCCAGGCAGATGTTCGTCCATCATTAGGTGTAATTATCAGTATCTGTTTTTATTCTGTATACCGTATGTGGACAGTGCACAGTACCACTTCTGCTGTCCTGTATACTGGGTGTAATTATCAGTATCTGCTCTTATTCTGTACATATGGACACTGCACAGTACCACTTCTCCTGTCCTGTATACTGGGTGTAATTCTCAGTATCTGATCTCATTCTGTATGTATGGACACTGTACAGTACCACTTCTCCTGTCCTCTATACTGAATATAATTATCAGTATCTGTTCTTATTTTGTACATATGGACACTGCACAGTACCACTTCTCCTGTCCTGTATACTGGGTGTAATTCTCAGTATCTGATCTCATTCTGTATGTATGGACACTGTACAGTACCACTTCTCCTGTCCTCTATACTGAATATAATTATCAGTATCTGTTCTTATTTTGTACATATGGACACTGCACAGTACCACTTCTCCTGTCCTGTATACTGGGTGTAATTCTCAGTATCTGCTCTTATTCTGTACATATGGACACTGCACAGTACCACTTCTCCTGTCCTGTGTACTGGGTATAATTCTCAGTATCTGCTCTTATTCTGTACATATGGACACTGCACAGTACCACTTCTGCTGTCCTGTATACTGAGTGTAATTCTCAGTATCTGCTCTTATTCTGTATATATGGACACTGCACAGTACCACTTCTCCTGTCCTGTATACTTGGTGTAATTCTCAGTATCTGCTCTTATTCTGTACATATGAACACTGCACAGTACCACTTCTCCTGTCCTGTGTACTGGGTGTAATTCTCAGTATCTGCTCTTATTCTGTATATATGAACACTGCACAGTACCATTTCTCTTGTCCTGTATACTGGTGTAATTCTAAGTATCTGATCTCATTCTGTATATATGGACACTGCACAGAACCACTTGTGTTGTTCTGTAAACTGGGTGTAATTCTCAGTATCTGCTCTTATTCTGTATATATGGTCACTGCACAGTGCCATTTCTCTTGTCCTACATGCTTGGTGTAATTATCAGTATCTGCTCTTAGTCTATATACAGTATATGGACACTGCACAGTACTACTTCTTCTCCTGTCCTGTATACTGGGTGTAACTCTCAGTATCTGCTCTTATTCTGTACATATGGACACTGCACAGTATCACTTCTCCTGTCCTGTATACTGAGTGTAATTCTCAGTATCTGCTCCTCTTCTGTATATATGAACACTGGATACTGCATAGTACCATTTACTTTTCCTGTATGCGGCACAGCATTTTATAGTAAAATACAGCTGTTTGTTACCAGGCAGATTGATAGGATTTCATGCTGTCTGTGGTTCAGCTAGCATGAAGCTCCCGACAGGTTACATTCAAGTGACTGTGAAGACATCAGAAGAAATGAACAATATTTGGGGTGGGGGCCTACTCATGAATCCTTTTGCACTGGACCCACCAATGAATTAAAATGTCCCTGACTCCACGCATCCCATAGTACGTAATTGTTTTCCACTAAATGCAAATCCTAGGAGATACAGAATACTGAGAACCTACTGTATGAGTTCTGGTATCAGAGACATACAAATAGGGTGTGCAGAGGTTGCAAAAGTAATGGGTCTAGGAATATGGCGATGCAAATTATGTTTTTAAGAAAAGCTTTTTTATTATTTAAAAAGTTGTAAAACAAAAACTATATAAAACTATGCTGGCCCTCTCAATAAAGTACAAATGCTATCCAATGAAACAAAACAAAAATATATGTGCCTCATAATAAATACAGACCTGAGATCAGCCCTTCAAAATTTATACAGACCAAGAGCAGACCATGTAAAAAAAAAATACAGACCCAGATCCTCTAAACAAATACAGACTCCCCTAAAAAAAGACACCCGAAACGAACCACACCCTAAAACAAATACGTAACCCAGATCAGACCCCAAATATGTACATGGCTGTTCCTCTCTCCTCCTTTTTCAAAGTTTGCAGCTCTGTTCAGTGGCTTGAGGACCTGCAAAGATCTTGTCATATGACCTTATTTGGCAAGTCCTTCAACAACACCTTATTAAAGAAAAGAATATTGCTCTTTCTTTTTCTCAGCCATGCAGATTGCGCCTGTCACGGCCACGGTTTTGGCCGTGACTCCTTGGGAGCCGCATACAGTTGCCCGCGGTTTGGGTTGTTGTTTCAACCGCAGCTTGAGGCTTGATGTTGTTTGCCTCAAGTGCGGTTGCCGCGGACAACAGGTATGTGTGCGGTCCCTTTGGAGTTTGTGTGTGTGTATGTATGCACTGTCGTTTGTCTGTGTGCACGGACACCTTTCCTGCACTGTGGTTGCCAGTGGCAACGTTTGTCGTTGTGTACATGTGGTGGCAGTGTCCCGGCCTTGGGGCTGACTCCCAGGACACGGTTGCCACCCATGTCGTTGCCTGCGGCAACAACCACAGTGTGTTTGTCGTGTTGGACACTTTCCCTTTTAGTTGGTGTTTTCCCTTTCCTGTGGTGCTGGAAGGGTTAACTCCCTTCCCAGTGTGTGTGATGTCACTGGGTGTGTCTGACCGTTGGTGTGGCCTCTTAGGCCTATAAAGCCTCTCACTTTGGCATGGCTCAGGAGGTTGCTTCAGTCATGCTTTGCTGTAGCAGCCTCCTGTGATTTCCATCTTCTTGTAAGGGCCACCCTTCCGGTCATAAGTTCTAATACCGTGATGTGTTGTTGATGTCTTGTGTCTTTGGTTTTTGTGTGTCTTCATGTGTGTGCTGTTTACCTATGTCTGTGTGGACAGCCTTTCCTTTGCACGGGTTCCAGTTAGCAAGGCTGAGACAGGTTTGTGTGGAACTGTTTGGTTCACCTGTCTTATCCATAGTCCTGTTTATGTACCCCCCTTCTTCATGCTGCTTGGCCAGTGAGACTCCTGCTCCTCCGTGCCTAGGAGGAGTGGGTTGTCTTACCCTGCTCCTGAGCCCAGGGACCGGTCGGAGGGTAAGTCAGGGATCCGAGGTTCCTGCGCATGGGTCCTCCTACCATCAAGGTCGGCCCATGCAGGTAGGAGACAGGGTCAGCGTTAGGGATGCAACAGGAGGTGACCTGCTCCCTGATTCTGTGTTCCTGGCGAGTAGCGACTGGACATCTTCCGTCACCGCACAGCTGAGGATTTCCCCCATCCTCAGCCGTGACAGTATGACCGGAAAGGCTCCTTGCTTGGAGGTTCCCTCGAAAGAGGGGGCAGCATGTACCGCCATCTACGGATGGGGTGCATGCGCGTTCTCCGGAGGGAGAGCGGTATAGGGGTATCACCGGTTACGGCGCGGTGAGTGGCATTCCCCACCATTCCTTTCTCACCGTGTCCGTGTTGGTGTCTCCTTGTTTGTCATTCCCCTCCCCCCCTCCCATTGTTTTTTGTGCCTCAACAACCTTCCCCTTTTGTTGTTGGGAGGGGCTTTGAGGGGTGGGAGTATCCGGCCCTCGAAAGAGGGTGAAGCATGTACCGCCGTCTGCCGAAGGGGTACATGTGCGCTCTTCGGAGGGAGAGCGTTCTGGGGGTTTCGCCTCTGACGGCGCAGTGAGTGGCGTTTCCCCGCCATCCCTTCACGGTTGCCTCGTTTGGCGTCCCCCTGATTTTATGGCACCGGTGTGTTTGTTTGGTGTGCGGGTGCACACCTTCGAAAGAGGGTGTAGCATGCAGTGCCATCCTCTTGTGGCCTGCATGCGCGTTCTCCGGAGGGAGAGCGTTCCGGGGGGATCTCCGTTAATGGCACGGTTGGTGGCTTTTCCCCGCTGCCTTACCTTCCGTGTCCGTGTTGGGGATCCCTCGTCCCTCTCCATGTTCCCATCTCTGGTCGTTTGCTGGCAGCACTCCATAAGTGGTCCGGCTGCGTGCTGGTTAGGAGTGTCTGCTGGCAGCGACTGGAGTGGGGACGTGTGTGGAGAGTCCCCTCGTTCATCTCTTTGTGGTTCTCCCCCTTGTGTCACTGGTGCGGGCTGCAGGCCTCGTCGGACTGGCTGAGTTGTGTGCTGGGAGAGGAAGCAGCTGACAGCGACTTTTTGGGAACCCTGTCTGAGAGTGGACGTCCCCTTCTCCCATCCCCTTGTGTGAGTCCCTCACGTGTTTTTTTTTTTTGGTGGGGGGGCTTTGAGGGGTGGGAGTGTCACGGCCACGGTTTTGGCCGTGACTCCTTGGGAGCCGCATACAGTTGCCCGCGGTTTGGGTTGTTGTTTCAACCGCAGCTTGAGGCTTGATGTTGTTTGCCTCAAGTGCGGTTGCCGCGGACAACAGGTATGTGTGCGGTCCCTTTGGAGTTTGTGTGTGTGTATGTATGCACTGTCGTTTGTCTGTGTGCACTCTGTGTAGTGTGTGGTGTGCACGGACACCTTTCCTGCACTGTGGTTGCCCGTGGCAACGTTTGTCGTTGTGTACATGTGGTGGCAGTGTCCCGGCCTTGGGGATGACTCCCAGGACACGGTTGCCACCCATGTCGTTGCCTGCGGCAACAACCACAGTGTGTTTGTCGTGTTGGACACTTTCCCTTTTAGTTGGTGTTTTCCCTTTCCTGTGGTGCTGGAAGGGTTAACTCCCTTCCCAGTGTGTGTGATGTCACTGGGTGTGTCTGACCGTTGGTGTGGCCTCTTAGGCCTATAAAGCCTCTCACTTTGGCATGGCTCAGTAGGTTGCTTCAGTCATGCTTTGCTGTAGCAGCCTCCTGTGATTTCCATCTTCTTGTAAGGGCCACCCTTCCAGTCATAAGTTCTAATACCGTGATGTGTTGTTGATGTCTTGTGTCTTTGGTTTTTGTGCAGCTATGGATGTCCTGGTCCCTGTGTGTCTTCATGTGTGTGCTGTTTACCTTTGTCTGTGTGGACAGCCTTTCCTTTGCACGGGTTCCAGTCAGCAAGGCTGAGACAGGTTTGTGAGGAACTGTTTGGTTCACCTGTCTTATCCATAGTCCTGTTTATGTACCCCCCTTCTTCATGCTGCTTGGCCAGTGAGACTCCTGCTCCTTCGTGCCTAGGAGGAGTGGGTTGTCTTACCCTGCTCCTTAGCCCAGGGACCGGTCGGAGGGTAAGTCAGGGATCCGAGGTTCCTGCGCATGGGTCCTCCTACCATCAAGGTCGGCCCATGCAGGTAGGAGACAGGGTCAGCGTTAGGGATGTAACAGGAGGTGACCTGCTCCCTGATTCTGTGTTCCTAGCGAGTAGCGACTGGACATCTTCCATCACCGCACGGCTGAGGATTTCCCCCATCCTCAGCCGTGACAGCGCCCATCCATACAGAGTATATTCAACATGAGGCAGGGAAGGGTGTGCTAGGGCACTTTTCAACTGTATCTTCAGAGGATGCAAATAAAAATTAGAAAATGGCACCACTGCCAGGGGACCCAGTGCAGGTAATCTTTTTGCCATAAGGATAATGTGGCCCTTCTAAGAGATATTTTAGACTACAGTATGTCTGTAACACTACAATTACTGGAACAGTTGTCTAGCAGGACTGTAAGTATATCCTCTAACAATTCATATGGCACTTGATTTCATGAGATCTTGTTTCTTCTATCTGAGAAATAACTGACTGCTCGTAATTAAGTGGTACATGTAGTCCTAGCCCGAAGTTAGGTAAGAGAATGTAATTTCTTACTGCAGAAGATTGCTGTTTGCTGAAAAGTATGCTGGAATCCGACTATTTATAAATATGCAGTTTGAGAATGTAATTTCTTTAGATTACAATTTTCAGTGTCTTTTTAGGTTTTGAGTTATTGCTGTGATAATTACACAAATATGTCAATTTTGAAAAATAGAAGCAAGCTGAGTAATTCTTTAAAGGTATTCTCATGTGTTAACAGGTTACACTTTTTCATGACACAAGAGAGAAAATGGACCATATACCTTAAAAGGGACTGTGCAGTTTATTTTTTTAATGTCCCCCAACTTCAGGTCCTTTGGAGAAATCCAAACCTGGTCCCGCTGCTCAGTTCCATGTCCTGGGTTGTCTTCACTGGATTTCCATCCACTGTCTGTCAACTTCCTGAATGATCAAGGTCACGTGCACCACTACAGCCAATGATTTGGCTCAGATGTGACATGTCCCTTGTGCTAGTTCTTGAACCGCTTGGGGACACATCTCCACTGACATTTAAAAAAAAAAGTGGACAACTCCGTTAAAGAATGTAAGTGTTCAGTTTGCAATATTAACTTTTACCTTTAATCGTTTAGTGAAGTTTATCTGAAGTCGTCTGGCAAATCTAAAGCCTAATTCACACGTTCATGTTTCGGGCCGTGTTATGCTATTAATGATGGTTAGTCAAAACCAGGTGCGGTACAAAAACACAGATTAGGCGCAGGTCTTTCTATAATAAAACAGCTGTGGTTCTGCCTACTGTCTGCCTTCTGTCTACTGAACAGATCTGACTTAGGCCTATGCCTAAAGGCATTATCTTGGGAACCATCAGACTACCTCTTGAAATAGTCTCTTTTCGATAGCCTGCATGGAGGTCAAGAATAACTCATGTAGAACACCAAGGGATAATGCAAACTGTTGTCAGGGACAGGCTGAGGTCAGGGTAGGCAGAGGTTTCTGCAAACCAATAAACAATCTGAGGGTCAGAGTGGGAAGAGCTGGGTCAGAGTATAAGCAAAGGTACATTCAGGCAGATAAGAGCCAAATCGTGAGTTTTATGAATGCCAACCTGATGAAGGGGACCATAGTTCCCCCGAAACGTGTTGTTTTTACTTTGTATGCATTTTTATAAAATAAAGAAGATCTTAAACTCAAGACTGAGTTTTGAAGCACCGGAGCAGGATTCTGTATTCTCTCTCAAATCTGGAGATCAGTGGATATACAAGAAAAAGTGGAGCGCCAAAGTGTAGGAAATAGATAAAAGAGTGACAAGAGGCGACGTCAACAACGGTCACTACATTTAGGTTTTAGGGAGCTTAAGGTGCACTGCCACCCTACAATTCATCCAGACGAAAAGTGCGCGTGGAGAGGCGTTAAGGACGTTAAGGACAAATCAATTAAGGATGTAGGTGTGGTATAAAGCCACATGAATAGAGAATATATAAAATTATATAAAAATAATTAGCACACCCTTTGTAATGGTGAATTTAATATAGAACAACTGCTGTGGTCTTCATTAAAATAAAATACACACAAACTTGTGTGCTGCTTGTGTCACCAGGGAGGGTGTTGCAAGATAAGCTCAAGACAGTTGACACCGGATTCTCCCTCGCCGAGGTCACCTGCAGAATGGTAGTCCCTTCAACATTCTATTGATAGATGACCCAGAAGACTTCTCAAGTAATACAAGGTGACTTTCATTAAAAAATAGCGTGACACGTTTTGGAGCTGTCATAAACCCCTTCTTCAGGAGAAAAGCATAGTGCACATACATTCACAGTTTTTTTTATACATACCCAACACATGAAAACTATTAGGTTCAGGTGGTGGGAGGCTAACTTCAGGAACCGGAAGTGAGTTCCACCCTAGGGAAACTCATACACTCAAATTTAATTA
Organism: Bufo bufo; assembly: GCF_905171765.1. Classification (NCBI taxonomy): domain Eukaryota; kingdom Metazoa; phylum Chordata; class Amphibia; order Anura; family Bufonidae; genus Bufo; species Bufo bufo. The sequence goes on from NC_053394.1 coordinate 222,703,227, forward strand.
AAATACATCTAGGTATTATTGGGGGGATTATTTGTAGTCCAATATAAACTAATACGAGTACAATATAATACAAATAAATAATTTATAGGGCCGGTGTTCTGCCAGATTCCTATACCTTGGCAGAATGCTATACCCGGAAGTGACGCGCCTCACCGGAATCAGCTGGAGGAGGGTGTGTGTGGATCTGCGCACTGGATTTGTAAAAATAATTGCACCGCCGCGGGAGAAGCACCTACTTCATTTGCATGTGCGAAACCGCACCTACTTCATTTGCATGCTCGAAACCGTACACCGAGCGTGCACACTCAGAGACTGCGCGTGCGCACTCAGGGGTAGGTAGATTATTAAGTGCAAAATGTTCCATCAGATCTCCCTACCCCTGAGTGCACACATAGCAGAGCTGAGTGCAGGATATTGGGGACACCGCAGAGCTGAGTGCAGGATATTGGGGACACCACATAGCAGAGCTGAGTGCAGGATATTGGGGTCACCACATAGCAGAGCTGAGTTCGGGATATTGGGGACACCACATAGCAGAGCTGTTAAGTACTTGGGGGACATCACATAGCAGAGCTGAGTGCAGGATATTGGGGTCACCACATAGCAGAGCTGTTATGTACATAGGGGACACCACATAGCAGAGCTGAGTGCAGGATATTTTGGACACCCCATAGCAGAGCTGAGTGCAGGATATTGTGGTCACCACATAGCAGAGCTGTTAAGTACTTGGGGGCACCACATAGCAGAGCTGTTAAGTACTTGGGGGACACCACATAGCAGAGCTGAGTGCAAGATATTGGGGTCACCACATAGCTGAGCTGAGTGTGGGATATTGGGGTCACCACATGGGGGTTACCCATAACCACATGGCAAGAGGCTGGTAAGCAGACCTCTGCAACTCCCAGTGACGAAGGTGCTTTCATCACACAAAGTCTCCCCACAAAGTTCTGCACAGCCCCCCAATATAATAATGCAAAGTTTCCCCCAAAGCTCTGCACAGCCCTCCAATATAATGATGCAAAATTTCCCCCCCAGTACTGTACTCAGGGGCGGACATACTGCCTGTGCAGCCGGTTCGGCTGCACAGGGAACCAGTGCACTAGGGGGGGCCCGTGAGAGGTTCCGTGGCAATGCAGGGAGAGATGAGCGCTTCCATTGTGGAAGCGTTCATCTCTATATTCATCTATATCGCTGTCCTCAGGACAGTGATACAGATGGATGCTGCAGCGGGGCAGGGGAGAGGTGTTTCACTTACCCATTCCTCTGATAGGCTGCAGGCCTAGTGCCCGCAGCCTATCAGAGGCCGGTGCAGGCGGCACGCTGATGTCATCTCGCCGCCAGAGCCGTACAGAGCGGGACACAGGCTGGAAGTGGCCTTCACTGAGAGTGTCATGGAGATAAGTATGAGAGTTAATTATTTAATTTTTTTAACACTATGCTGTTGCCCAGAATGGGGAAGGGAGGAGAGGAGCACTATGGGGGCATCTACAAGGGGGCATTATTTACTGGCACGCATGGGAGGGAGGAGCACTATGGGAGCATCTACTAGGGGGCATTATTTGATGGCACACATGGGGGAGAGGAGCACTAAGGGGGCATCTACTGGGACCCCTATATATTAAAATACTGTCACATATGGGGGGCATTATGAATAAGTGGGGGAGAGGAGCACTATTGGGGTATCTGCTGGGGGGAATTATATAGGGGCATTTTATACTGGCACAAACTATATGTGCAATATGGTGGTGGGGATGAGTACTATAGCGGCATTTTATACTGGCATACATTATATGGGCACTATGGGAAAGGAGGGAGTGGAACATTATCGGGGTATCTACTTGGGGCATTCTACAGTCCCTGACAAAAGTCTTGTCGCTTGTTTACAAATTGACCTGAAGTGCAGCTAAAATATATTTCTAATCAAGATTTTGTTACAAGAAATGGGTCATTTTAATCCCAACAGCTTTTGTAATAATGTTTCAGTGCAAAACGAAACTGACAAAAAGTATTCTAATATTCACAGCTTGGTATTGAGTCAATTTTTGCCAAGACATAAGTGTTTTCGCCTTGTCATATGAGCTATTGAGCTTCACCTGTGACTAATAATGGATCAAATAGGTCTCAGGTGTTTTTTAAAAAGAACCCCAGTACACTAGACCTTCACATCAACTGCAAATAGACCTCTGCAAACATGCCTAAGATTCACCCGGAGACTAAAGTGTTGATTATCAAGAGGCTGAAGACCAGATCCACTGCTGATGTGGCAGACACCTTCAATGTGTCTCAGCATCAAGTTCAGAGGATAAAAAAAAGATTTGAAGAGACTGGAGACTTTTTCGATAAGGCCAGGTCAGGCCGACTCCTCAAGACAACTGCTCGAGAGGACCGTTTGTTGGCTCGAAAATCCAAGGCCAGCCCATTTTCCACTGCAGAAGAGCTCATCGAGACCTGGTCACCTGAAGTCCCTGTGTCAACCAGAACAGTTTGTCGGATTCTGTCTTGAAATGGCCTCCATGGTCGAATCAGTGCCCATAAGCCAGCCCTAAACAAAAGACAATTGAAAAACCGTGTGCCATTTGCCAAGGCCCACAGCCTGCTAAATGGATGGATGCTGGAAAAGTGGCAGAAGGTGGATTTTTCAGATGAATCTTCTGTTGGATTACACCACAGTCGCTGCAAATATTGCAGGAGACCTACTGGAACCCGCATGGAGCCGAGATTTACCCAGAAAACAGTGAAGTTTGGTGGAGGCAAAATCATGGTCTGGGGTTACATCCAGTATGGGGGTGTGCGAGGGATCTGCAGGGTGGAAGGCAACATCAATAGTCTAAAATACCAAGAAATCTTAGCTACCTCTTATATTCACAACCATAAAAAAGGCCAAATTCTGCAGCAGGATGGTGCTCCATCGCATACTTCCATCTCCACATCAAAGTTCCTTAAGGCGAAAAAGATCAAGATGCTCCAGGATTGGCCAGCCCAGTCACCAGACATGAACATCATTGAGCATATGTGGTGTAGGATGAAAGAGGAAGCATGGAAGACGAAACCAAAGAATATTGATGAACTCTGGGAGGCATGCAAGACTGTTTTCTTTGCTATTCTTGATGACTTCATCAATAAATTGTATGAATCCTTGCCAAACCGCATGGATGCTGTCCTTCAAGCTCATGGAAGTAATACAAGATATTACATTTGGATCTCACAGCACCACTACTTAATTTGCTGACATATTTTTGGATTTGCAGTAAAGTTGTTCAATTTCTGTATAGGTGACAAAACTTTTGTCTTGCCAAAATTTGACCTTTCTGTTTTGATTAAATAATAAATCTTTTTTCAGTGAAACTAATTTATTTCAGTGCATTAAACATCATTTGGGAGGGCTTTAGCTTTTCATATGAGCTATATCTAACACCAATTGATTAATTAAAAGTCAGGTTAATAGAAGGAGTTTCTACAAAATAGAGAAGCGACAAGACTTTTGTCAGGGACTGTATAGGGGCATTTTATACTGACACATTATGTCAGACACCATGGAACGGGGGGAGGAGCACTATATAGGAGTATTTTATACTGGTGCAAAATGATGGGGCACTATGGGGACATTAGCTCAACTGGAGGCACTAAGAGTTTTTTGGGGGGGCACACAGTAGGGGGCATTGGCACACATTATGAGGGCACTATAGAGACACTGGCTCTACTAGGGGCACTACGAGGATTTTTTTTTTTTTTTACTGCCACACAACAGGGAATTTTTTTGTATCATTATTTTTGGGGAACATTATGTTTATTAGTGTCAGGGACACTATTTGTTAGGCGCAGTTATTTTTTAGGGCACTGTGTGCCAATAATTATTGAAGGGGCACTATCTGTTACTGTTGTGAAAGTAGCCTTACCTTGTATGCTTTGTATTGCTGTATGTAATATTAGGAGGGAATAGGTTAAGAATTTGGCATGTGGGGTAGAGGGGCCCAGGCACATTCTTTGCACAGGGGCCCTCTGCTGTCTGTGTCCGCCCCTGACTGTACTATAAGGAAATTTAGACTAGAACACTTAGAATCACAGGTGTATGTATATTGGTGTGCAGCCATTTTTTTTTTATCAACCATGTTTGCTTAATGGATATGCACCTGTGATTCTGAATGTTCAAGTCTAAATTTTATTGCAGTATATATTGAGGGTAGCGCCTCTTTGTATAGTGCTATATATTCATTTTTTTGAATATTCGTCATTTTTTTCCATCTGAAGTCATGATTCCTACATGCTGAAGTTGCTTGTGGGCCAATGACTCATTGGCCCACAAGCAAGAAGCAGGGAGGAATCATGTGTTCAGATGGAAAAAATGACGAATATTTGATATAACGAATATATAGCATTATTTTCGAAATATTTGCAAATTCTCAAAGTGACAATATTTGAGATAAAAATTAGCTTTTAGAATATTCGTGCTCAACACTTATGTAGGGAGGATCTCCTAGACCATTATGATATCGTCTTTTACAAAAGATTTATCGATGATATCATCTTTATTTGGATGGGGGAGCCCGCCACCCTGTCCGCACTCATCCATAAATTGAATTGCAATGACTGGAATCTATCATTCACTGCCCACTCCGATCCAACCTCCATAGTCTTCTTGGATCTCCATCTTCAGGCCCAAGGAGGCAAAATTATAACAAGCACACACTTTAAGGAAGTGGATGTGAACAGCTACTTGGATTTCAGTAGCTGTCATTTCCACAAATGGAAAAAGAACATTCCCTACGGACAAATGAAACAGGTCCGGAGGAACTGCTCGAATAACAAGGTTCTAGCTAAACAATTAGCAGTACTACAGGAGATATTCATAGATAAGGGGTACCCTAAAGATTTAATACGAGACTCCAGATCCCAAAATCTGAAAGAGAGTCAGGACATCTGTTTGAAACCCAGATCAACCACTCCAAAAAATGAACCACTAGATGTACAGTACAATTTCTCTACTAAGTATAACTCTCTCCATAACTCCATTAAATCGATCCTTCAAAAACATTAGTCTATCCTTTGTCAAGATCCAATCATTGGCAAAACACTCCCCACTAAACCCAGTATTACCTATAGATGGGCCCAAACCCTGGAAAATATACTAGCACCCTCCTGCCCTAAACACACTGGCCACAATTTGGGTTCCCTGAATAGTGATCTCAATGCATTACCTAAAGGCTCCTTCCGGTGTGGCTCCAGACGCTGTATGTGTTGTCTCAGTATCTCGGACCATGTAGACACAGTCGTTGTTTCCAACACGGGTGAATCCATTCCACTTAAACACAATATGAATTGCAATTCCAGGTACGTTGTGTATATGTTGGAGTGCCCATGTGGGTTACAATATATTGGCCGTACTACCCAAACAGTGAGGGAGAGACTTAACCAACATCGTTCTAACATCCAGCGAGAATATTTAAAGCATGGGGTGTCAAAACACTTTGCTGAGGATATGGGGCCAACCCTTTTGTCCTAAAACTGACCCCCATAGATTCGGTTCCCTAATCCTACTCCCAGCTTTGCAAAATAGAAATGTACTGGATATATAGGTTTAACACGCTTACCCCTTTTGGCCTCAACAAAACTTTTGAGTATAGCCACTATTAAATGGAGTAGAAATAAAATGCCTTATTTCAACCAGACATCTATTCATGCTATCAGATGGGATAAACTTGTGGTGTTGACCCAACAGACCCAACAATATATTATTTCTACAATTCATTATCCCATTTCTGTTGTGATTTTCCACATGATTAATATGATGCCAATTACCATTTAATCCCCCGATTGTCATTCCCAACAAGTTCCCATTACGGAGTGAGAAATACGGGGCAAAGGTAGGAGTAAGAAATGGGATAGATGAAGGGGTAACCAGGAATTACATGAACCCCTCCCACACTGTTTTACACCCCTACTTCAATCCATTTCTCTAAGGGGCCCTTAATTAATTAACCACCATCATTTATTTATTTATTGATTTATTTTATCCATCAGTTGGACAAATACTTATATACGGTCCGATCTATGTACCAATGTTGGTAGAACCTCCCTCGCTTCCCATTGTGGAACGCAAACATTTACACTATTTGGATGATATCCTCCATGCGTTTCATTTTAATTCCCCTTTCCCCATTCCCCCTCCCCACTCCCAGCAGCCATTAAGTTTGACCATAAAATATGTATATTCATATTTATATTCACTGATATATTAGTTTTTTATATTTGATATTTAGATCTTTTTATATGGACCCACTCTGTGTTTTTACCCAAATAATTTTAATATATACTTTTTCATATGTGTCAATCTTACAGTGGGGCAAAAAAGTATTTAGTCAGCCACCAATTGTGCAAGTTCTCCCACTTAAAAAGATGACAGAGGCCAGTAATGTTCATTATAAGTACACTTCAACTATGAGAGACAGAATGGGGGAAAAGAATACAGGAAATCACATTGTAGGATTTCTAATGAATTAATTGGTAAATTCCTTGGTAAAATAAGTATTTGGTCACCTACAAACAAGCAAGATTTCTGGCTCTCACAGACCTGTAACCTCTTCTTTAAGAGGCTCCTCTGTCCTCCACTCATTATCTGTATTATGGCACCTGATTGAAATTGTTATCAGTATAAAAGACACCTGTCCACAACCTCAAACAGTCACATTCCAAACTCCACTATGGCTAAGATCAAAAAGCTGTCGAGGGACACCAGAAACAAAATTGTATACCTACACCAGGCTGGGAAGACTGAATCTGCAATAGGCAATCAGCTTGGTGTGAAGAAAATCAACTGAGCAATTATTAGAAAATGGAAGACATACAAGACCACTGATAATCTCTCTTGATCTGGGGCTCCATGCAAGATCTCACCCTGTGGGGTCAAAATTATCACAAGAACGGTGAGCAAAAATCCCAGAACCACACGGGAGGACCTAGTAAATGACCTGCAGACTACCCCGCCAGGGACTCACTCAAATCTTGCAGTGCCAGACCTGTCCCCTTGCTTAAGCCAGTACATGTCCGGGCCCGTCTGAAGTTTGCTAGAGAGCATTTGTATGATCCAGAAGAGGATTGGGAGAATGTCATATGGTCAGATGAAACCAAAGTAGAACTTTTTGATAAAAACTTAACTCGTCATGTGTGGAGGAGAAAGAATGCTGAGTTGCATCCAAAGAACACCATACCTACTGTGAGGCATGGGGGTGGAAACATCATGCTTTGGGGCTGTTTTTATGCAAAGGGACCAGGACGACTGATCCATGTAAAGGAAAGAATGAATGGGGCCATGTATCATGAGATTTTGAGTGAAAACCTCCTTCCATCAGCAAGGGCATTGAAGATGAAATGTGGCTGGGTCTTTCAGCATGACAATGATCCCAAACACACCGCCCGGGCAATGAAGGAGTGGCTTCATAAGAAACCTTTCAAGGTCCTGGAAAGGCCTAGCCAGTCTATAGATTTCAACCCCATAGAAAACCTTTGGAGGGAGTTGAAAGTCTGTGTTGCCCAGCGACAGCCCCAAAACATCACTGCTCTAGAGGAGATCTGCATGGAGGAATGGGCCAAAATACCAGCAACAGTGTGTGAAAACCTTGTGAAGACTTACAGAAAACGTTTGACCTCTGTCATTGCCAACAAAGGGTATAGTATTGAGATGAACTTTTGTTATTGACCAAATACTTATTTTCCAGCATAATTTGCAAATAAATTCTTTAAAATCAGACAATGTGATTTTCTGGATTTTTTTTTCTCATTATGTCTCTCATAGTTGAGGTATACCTATGATGAAAATTACAGGCCTCTCTCATCTTATTAAGTGGAGAACTTTTACAATTAGTGGATGACTAAATACTTTTTTGCCCCACTATATGTGGCTCAACTTGAATGCAAAACACATATTTATGCATATTTGTATTCAATAGTTTCATTTATGATTTATCATTTCCTATATATATTTGATACAGCGCCAGTGTGGGTCTTTAAATGACCCCAGCACTATCCTGGCCGTGGTTCACTCCGCTTGTTGAGCACACTGATTACATTGAAAATCTGGGACCCTCCTGATTGGTTCCGACGCCCATGGTGCATTCCATCGGTGGAACGCATATCCAGTTTCTAGCACCACATGGCTGGAACCCGGGCGGACTTAACAATACCTCGTCCACAGTGCGTTCCACCAGTGGAACGCACTTCGGGCTTCCTGTATCATGTGACCGGAAGTACATGTATGAGGCGCTGCTCCAAGCTCCGGCCCTATAAATTATTTATTTGTATTATATTGTACTTGTATTTGTTTATATTGGACTACAACTAATCCCCCCCAATAATCCCTGGATGTATTTTAATTTCATTTGAGTGTATGAGTTTCCCTAGGGTGGAACTCACTTCCGGTTCCTGAAGTTAGCCTCCCACCACCTGAACCAAATTGTTTTCATGTGTTGGGTACCGGTATGTATAAAACACTGTGAATGTATGTGCACTATGCTTTGCTCCAGAGGAAGGGGTTTATGACGTGTCGAGCTAATTTTTTTAATAAAAAGTCACCTTGTATTACTTGAGAATTCCTCTGGGTCATCTATCAATAGGACGTTGAAGGGACTACCATTCTACAGGAGACCTCGGCGAGGGAGGGTCCGGTGTCAAGAGTCTTGAGCTTATCTTGCAACACCCTCCCTGGTGACATGAGCGGGACACAAGTTTGTGTGTATTTTATTTTAATGAAGACCACAACAGTTGTTCTTTATTGAATTCACCATTACAAAGGGTGTGCTAATTCTTTTTATATAATTTTATATATTCTCTATTCATGTGGCTTTATACCACACCTACATCCTTTAATTGATTTATCCTTAACGCCTCTCCACACGCACTTTTCGTCTGGATGAATTGTGTGGTTGCACCTTAAGCTTCCTAAAAGTAGTGACGGTTGTTGTTGACGTCACCTCTTGTCACTCTTTTATCTATCTATTCCGTACACTTTGGCACTCCACTTGTCTCCTTTTTCTTGTATATCCACTGCTATTGCGACCTGCGAGTCAGGCCGACTTGGACCACCAGTTCCAATTAGTGTGAGCAGCCTCACCCATCTCCACTTCCTCTTGGTCTTTTTCTTGTAGGTAGACCTTGGCGCCCTATTCTTCCCTTCCCCACCCACCTTCCGTTCCCACCACCCCATCGTCTCTTTTCACCTCTTCTTTTCTTCTCCTTTCCTCCCCCCCTACCTTTGGCCTAGCCAGCCTCCTTCTCTTTTACTCTGACCATCCCCACTTACTCTCCTCTTTTTCTGTTTTTTTTATGTAAATCTGGATATCAGACTGAAGTCATTCCACAGACAGACACATGTGAAACAACACACCTTTTCTGGATGCTGGAGCATGAGAACCTGTTGCTCATGCACCTTTCCAAAGGGGAATGTGCCTTAAGTACCCCTGAGTGGTGTGCCATTGGCTGCAGAGGGTTAAGGAGCACATGCTGTTCCTTTTAAGAGCCCTTGGGGAACGTATGCATGCACTATGGGTAGAGATAAGCGAAGTTTTGAAAAATTAGACTCAGGCGATTCGCTGAAGTTCACCAAGAGATCTTATTTGTTATGGAAAAACTCATCACAATCATTATAAATCAGGTATACTCTGCCTAATCATATTATTCCCACTTGGTGGCCCAATCTCAGTGAAAAGGCTTGGAAGTTAACCCTTTCCCGACCGTCAACAGTAAATTTACAATGTGGTTGTAATTAGTTAATTCAAGTTAGCTGTGGCTCTTTTGGCCACACAGATTGCACCCATATCCCAAACGCAGCACGGTCACTCTGATTGATCGTACCTTAGACTTAAATATGCATCAAATTAAACATTGTGTGTTCTCCTAAGGATAAATCTCCTCCTTAGTTTTTGATACTCTACCATAGTGTGTAAAACTCAAGATGTTACTCTATAACAGAGGTCAGCAACCTCCTGCACTCCAGCTATTGTGAAACTAAGACTCCCAGCAGTGGCGTAGCTAGAATTGACTTGGCCCCACAGCAAATTTTTGAATGGGGCTACATCCCACAGTAATTTTTTTAGCGACCCCTTTCTTTCATGCTGCCCCCATTCCTGTGGCTAGTAAAAATCGCTCTCTCAGACCAGGGCCGGCAGCTGTTCCATCCGTTTTATACACTGTTGCAGCCAGCCAGTGGTGCAGGGGCAACACGTGAGGTGCACGGTGGACCGATGAGGGGCCAAATTATAACACACAGTTCATCAGTTTACTCACGGTTAGCAGGAAGCCTCCCTGGGCTGGCAGCACAGTGTTGAGGTGGACAACACGAAATCCTCCGGGGCACGCTCTGTGGTAGGGAAGCATCAGCCAAGATGGTGGTTGAGGTGCCCTTGATGTTAGGGGTGCTTAGGGTGCTTGTTGCGGCTGAGTCCCTTGATGGTTTTTGTTGTGACGCCAGTACCGTTAATGGTGGTACAACCATTAGTAGTAATAAGGAGGTAGACAGTGGTAAGATGCAACTCACAACTTTTACTGTTGATGATTTTGGTATCAGCAGCACAAAAATGCAGTCTCTTGATGTTACAGAGTTGATTCTGCAAATCCACTGTTTCTAGGCTTTTCAGTTTGGAGCAGTGGGTTAGGTGTACCTGGTTCCTATTGATGTGCTGGGTCCTATTTCTTGTCTTTACCCTACAAGCTGAACATTTGGACAGGAAAACTCAACTGTCTCTCAGAAGTATGGTGTGGCTGCCAGAAGCTATAAATCCTCCACCATGCAAAGGTGTCTGTGGCCCTCAATAATGGCTCTTATCACCGATGATTCCTTTGGAAGCTTGTTTCTATTCCAGGGAGGCAAACTCTTCTCCTACTGGTCAGGGATGCAAGTATATAGTCCGGCCACAGAAGAAAAACGCTCTTCTGCGCCTCACATCTTAGTACCACCTCATAGCGAAGTTGGCCCCACTCACTAATCTGTGTCATGGAGTCTTCACTCTACATTCTCTCCCACTAATCTGATCTGACTTCCTCTGATCTGCTCTCTTCTCTGACTACATTTTTACTCAACTATGATCTCAACTGAACTGACTCACTAGGCCTGACCTAGGTATACAGTACAGACCAAAAGTTTGGACACACCTTCTCATTCAAAGAGTTTTCTTTATTTTCATGACTATGAAAATTATAGATTCACACTGAAGGCATCGAAACTATGGCATCCACACATGTGGAATTATATACATAACCAAACAAGTGTGAAACAACTGAAAATATGTCATATTCTAGGTTCTTCAAAGTAGCCACCTTTTGCTTTGATTACTGCTTTGCACACTCTTGGCATTCTCTTGATGAGCTTCAAGAGGCAGTCCCCTGAAATGGTTTTCACTTCACAGGTGTGCCCTGTCAGGTTTAATAAGTGGGATTTCTTGCCTTATAAATGGGGTTGGGACCATCAGTTGCATTGAGGAGAAGTCAGGTGGATACACAGCTGATAGTCCTACTGAATAGACTGTTAGAATTTGTATTATGGCAAGAAAAAAGCAGCTTAGTAAAGAAAAACGAGTGGCCATCATTACTTTAAGAAATGAAGGTCAGTCAGTCAACCGAAAAATTGGGAAAACTTTGAAAGTAAGGGCTATTTGACCATGAAGGAGAGTGATGGGGTGCTGCGCCAGATGACCTGGCCTCCACAGTCACCGGAACTGAACCCAATCGAGATGGTTTGGGGTGAGCTGGACCGCAGAGTGAAGGCAAAAGGGCCAACAAGTGCTAAGCATCTCTGGGAACTCCTTCAAGACTGTTGGAAGACCATTTCAGGTGACTACCTCTTGAAGCTCATCAAGAGAATGCCAAGAGTGTGCAAAGCAGTAATCAAAGCAAAAGGTGGCTACTTTGAAGAACCTAGAATATGACATATTTTCAGTTGTTTCACACTTGTTTGTTATGTATATAGTTCAACATGTGTTAATTCATAGTTTTGATGCCTTCATAGTCATGAAAATAAAGAAAACTCTTTGAATGAGAAGGTGTGTCCAAACTTTTGGTCTGTACTGTATAAGACCTGAACTTTATCCCCATCTAGTGGTGGGATGTATAAATTACACCTAATCTGCCTGGAAACATGGATTTTGCAAATATAATAGTACAAAATGATACAATACCGCACAATACATTGTTAAGATAAAAAGTGCTTTTAAGCAGTGCCCACACACACGTAGTGGGACGCTGCACTGTCTATACTGTCACTGTATATAATTTCATTGTGTAATACTGTTGAGGGGGCCCTGACCAAATCCTTTAGTCCTCCTCCTCCTGGATGGGCCCCTTCTGGTTCAGGGCCCCAAAGCTGCAGCTTCCCCTGCTTCCCCTATAGCTACGGCCCTGACTCCCAGCATGTATACTTCCTCTACTTCACAACAGCTGGAGTGCCAAAGGTTGCTGTCCCCTGCTCTATAACATAAGCCTATGATTTAGGTCCTAGCATTATCAGGCAGTGACACATGCACAATAAGACAACTTGTGCATTACTGCTGTTAAATAATAAATCAAGAAGCCCTTAATGAAATTAATATAGAAAGATATAAAATATTAATGCTAAAATGCAGACCTCTATTATTACACTATACTCAAGTGGAAATTATAAAAGTACTTTCCATTAGATGTACTGTACTGTATTCACCTTGCTAGTTAATTACTATTATTTTACTGTTTTTTTATGCTACATGCTGATAAATGTAGCCTTGCCGCATTGTTATTGAAATCTTACACTCTGAATAGTGTATTGTCTTATAGTACAATATGAAATTCCTGGTGCAGTCGATATTGCACCACCACAGGACTATCCCCTTTCCAGTATACAATGGAGTTCAGGGGGAAACACACATGAGCTGCTGTAAAATAATCATGACAGTGGGAACAAAAGATGAATATTTAATGCTTGCACTAAGAAGCCAGTTCAAATAGTCATGCCCTGGAGCAAATATCATAGGACATGAACATTAGGGCTGGATGTGTAAGCAGTGTTTGTCAGGAGCCTTTGTGAAAAATAAAGCTATTTGTGTAGCAGACAAGTTATTCACAGCAGATAGGAAGCAATTAATTAGATGTATTGTTTTTCTTCATTGTAGCTTTGTCAGAAAATGCACCTTCTCCTAGTCCTGGAGTACTAGGAAAATAAGACTTTAAAGAAGCACTCCCACAATTTTATTTTATTTTCTGACCTGTTAGAAAGGTACATGATGTAAACTGTTGTGAAGGTAACGTTCTTACCAGTGGCTATATTTGTGAGTTGTAGCTAGGGTTGAACAAATCGAGCTTCTGATGATAGAGCCGAGGTTGATTCATTAAAATAGGAGCCGTTGGCCGAGACAAAGTTTTACTACACGGAGCACCTACATTTTAAGGCATCATGCACCCGACCATGTACTGGCCATGCTCATGCTGCGGACCGCAAATTGCAGTCCGCAATGCATGGGGGATCGACCGTGTGCCCGCCATCTGCGGACGTGGATCCATTCACTTGAATGGCGTCCATGATCGGCATCCGACGGTCCGCACCACAAAAAGGTAGTGCATGCAATATTGTTTTGTGGTCCGGAGGCAAGGACAGAAAACCCATAGATGTATTCCATAGTGCTTCCTTGGGCAGGAAAATGGTTTCTCTATGTATTATTATGGGGCCCCTTAATTTTAGTCGCACATGAACGAATAGAGAAGTAGCTGTGTTCCTGTCCTGTGTCAGTTGGAAATCAGAGTGCTGGTCATATGATAGCTAAGGATCAGAAGGGAGGTTATAACTCACAAATATAATCACTGGTAAGACGATTACCTTCCCTACAGTTTATATTATGTATCTTTCTAACAGGTCAGAGAATATACATTTTTCTGGGAGTGCTATTTTAAAGGGAATGCACCATTGCCACCACTTTTTTTCTGCCAGTTAAAAAAGATGGTGACTTACAGTGCTGCCCATAATTATTCATACCCCTGGCAAATTTTGACTTAGTTACTTTTATTCAACCAACAAGTAATTTTTTGACGGGAAATGACATAGGTGTCTCCTAAAAGATAACAAGACGATGTACAAGAGGCATTATTGTGGGGAAAAAACATTTCACAGCTTATATTTACATTAGAGCAAAAGTGTCCAGTCCAAAATTACTCATACCCTTCTCAATAATCAATGGAAAAGCCTTTTTGGCTATTACAGCAATCAAACGCTTCCTATAATTGCAGACCAGCTTTTTGCATGTCTCCACAGGTATTTTTGTCCATTCATCTTTAGCAATGAGCGCCAAATCTTTCAGGTTGGACGGTCTTCTTGCCATAGCCCTGATCTTTAGCTCCCTCCACAGATTCTCAATTGGATTCAAGTCTGGACTCTGGCTGGGCCACTCCAAAATGTTAATGTTGTTGTCTGCTAACCATTTCTTCACCACTTTTGCTGTGTGTTTTGGGTCATTGTCATGCTGAAATGTCCACTGGTGCCCAAGGCCAAGTTTCTCTGCAGACTGCCTGATGTTGTCGTTGAGAATCCTCATGTATTGCTCTTTTTTTATGGTGCCGTTTATTGAGATTAGGTTCCCTGGTCCATTGGCTGAAAAACAAACCCAAAGCATTAGGTTCCCACCACCTTGTTTGACAGTGGGGATGTTGTTCTTTGGGTTGAAGGCTTCTCCTTTTTTACGCCAAATGAAGGAAACATCATTGTGACAAAACAATTACATTTTTGTTTCATCTGACTATAACACAGAAGACCAGAAGTCTTCTTCTTTGTCCAGATGAGCTTTTGCAAAGGCCAAGTGAGCTTTTGTGTGCCTTATCTGGAGAAGTGGAACCCAGCAGTGTGAAGTGTTTGTTGGATTGTCTGCCTTGAGACATTGCCACCAGCAGAGCCCAGATTCACCAGGATGGCCTTGGTGGTGATCCTTGGATTCTTTCTCTTGTACATTGTCTTATTATCTTTTGGGAGACACCTATATCATTTCCCGTCAAAAAATTACTTGCTGGTTGAATAAAAGTAACTTTAAGTCAAAATTGGCCAGGGGTATGAATAATTATGGGCAGCACTGTATATCATTTTCTTATAATCAGTGAATATTTTATGATTAAGAGTTTTGTTTTTAATTTTATTTCCCGGATATGATTATGGGAGCAGCCATGTTGCCTGAAGTTTTTCAGATGCCACTATGAGCCATAGACACAATACATTGGCGGGACTCACTGACTTCTAGGCATGTTCTGTGACTTGTGCTGAGGTCATTGTACAAGGAAGAAGAAGATAAGCTATGTCCATTACCTATTGTGAATGGTGGAACCTTTGTTATTTACATATAGGTGATATATGTCATTGTAATCCTGCCTGTGATGATAATGAGATGACTGTTATCTGTTCAGTCCAAGAAGTCATACTTATTATTAGGCTTAACTGCCTGTGCAAAAAATGCAGTATTTAAGGATTTATTTTAAATAAAGATAGTGACATGAAAACTTTAAATGAACAGAACCAAAAATTATTCAAAAATATGTTTAACATAAAAAAGGTGATTTAAACAAATTAATAAACCACCTTTAAATGGGTTTTACACAGAATGGTGTGGGTCCAGGAGTTTTCCAGGACTTTTAAACTGATTGGTGTGTGTCCGACACCCAGGACCCCCACCAATCAGCTATTTAAGAAGGTAACCGCACCTGCAGTAACGCTGTGGCCTTCTCTTCGCTCACCAAGCACAGTGCCGTACATTGTATAACGGCTGTGCTTGGTATCGCAGCTCAGTCTTATTCACTTCAATGGGGCTATGTGACCAATGAACATGTCATCACTGGCCTAGGGAAAGCTGGAGAAGGCCATGACGCTACTGCATGTGCTGCTGCCTTATGAAATGGCTGATTAGCGGGGGTTCTGGGTGTCAGACCCCACCAATCAGATACTATCCAGAGGATAGGTCATCAGTGTAAAAACCCTTTAATGCACATAAAAATTCAAGTATACTGACCATATACTACTAACTATAATACCCCCAACCATGACACTCACATACCAGTCATACTGCCCACTTGATTCATACCTTAAAGGGGTATTCCAATTGTCAGATGTTTTCACCTATCTACAGGATATGGGGTAACTATTAGATTGGTGGAGGCCCTACTGCAGGGACCCCCACTGTTCACAAAAACAGGGCCCCGTACCTTCTGCAGCTCCCCCTTAAATTAACAGAGATTCCCTATGCTAGGGAAATTCTGTGGATAGCCGAGCGCTGTGGCTAGGGGGATAACTTCTAACAAACGGAATACCCCTTTAATGAAAAATAATTTATCTTCTAGATACAAGAGTAATATAATCAATCAAAATTAGTATAAAACAAGATCACCTGTAATTTAATAGCAAACTGTCACCGGGACATGCTGCAGAGTGAACTGGTGACAAAGACCCTGGTTTCAACGTAGGATCCCTTGCTTTTTTTTATGCAGTTGCTTTCTTAAAATCATTGGTGAGCAACCTGAGCACATGAGTCCTCATCTTCATATTTTGTAGCATTACCTTGCCCTCCCCACATATAATTGCCCTGCACTGTAGGCAGGTTGTGTGGTGGTGCCATAGCTCATGAACATGAAGACTCCTCCGTACATGCTCATCATTGAGCAGAGCCCAGCACTCAGGTGATAGTGCTGCTCAACAGTGATTTTAAAACTGATGATAGATTCTCTTTATCATTTGTACTGGTTTTATTAGTGAATCTTGAGCATTTCAAGAAGTTGGCCACTTTCTGGCTACTGGTGATCAATGTGTTAGTAAGATGCTAATTATGGGACTTACTGATATCACCTTACTTGGTATTCTCTGACATTTTCAATATTTCATAAGGTATGTCCCCTAGTTTGCCAAGTCTTTTGCTCTGTCCACACAAAGGTCTTGTCCATAAAATGGCTGCTGATGGAAGGTCATGAGACCAGACAAATCACCTCCATCCGACATCTCTTCCATTCAGATACACTTGCGTTACTGGGAGTTCACTTTAGGTGCAATGTATTTGAATGGAGGAGGCTGAGTAATGTGTCTGGTCACATGACCCCCCTTCAGCAGCCATTTTACGGACTGGACCTCTATTTGGACAGCACAGAAAATTTGCCCAACAAGGGGACATAGCTTATGAATGATAGCAAACAGTGCAGAATATCATATTTAGGGTTGAGCGAACCCGAACTGTAAAGTTCGGATTCGTACCGAACTTTAGGATTTTTGTACCCCGAACCCGAACATTTCTGTAAAAGTTAGGGTTCGGTGTTCAGCGATTTCTTAGCTCTTTTTGAAAGGCTGCAGAGCAGCCAATCAACAAGCGTTTAACTGTGTGACCTTAGAAGCCATCACAGCCATGCCTACTAATGGCATGGCTGTGATTGGCCAGTGCAGCATGTGACCCAGCCTCTATATAAGCTGGAGTCACGTAGCGCTGCACGTCACTCTGCTGTTACTAGTGTAGAGAGAGGATGCTGCTGCTGTGAGGGAGAGAATAGGAAAGAATATTTAATCAGAACTCCAATTGAACTCAGCGATCTACATAGATTTAGTTGTGTGGGTGCAGTGCACAATCTTTTTTCCTTGCCCTGAGCCCAGTGACACAGAAAAATAACTGTTATCCGTCTGTTAGTTAGGTGGGCCGCAGCGGCCATTTTATGCAAGCTCAGTGCACCAGCACAGCATCTGTGCTTTTGTGACAATTAAATCCAAACTTGAAATACTGCAATAATAATCTAGGCTTAAAAAAACACCCTTTTTTGGCAATATCCAACATCTGGTGCTTTTGCAGCATTTGTCAGTGTGCAATTTAAGCTATAAATACAGCTATAATTTTCTGGGTTTTAAAAAACACCCTTTTTCGGCAAAATACACAATTTTACAGCCCTTGCTGCATCTGCACTTGTGAAATTCAAGCGTTACAGTATATACAGCTGTCATATTCTGTTATTAATAAGACACCCTTTTTGGGCAAAATACATAATATTCTGCATCTGTAATTGTTAAAAACAAGTTTTAAATACCTCAATAATTTTCTGGCTTTGAAAAAACACAAATTTTTGGCAATAACCTTCCTCTTGGGCCTCTGCCGCATTAGTCAGTGTGCAATTTAAGCTAGAAATGGAGCTATAATTTTCTGGGTTTTGAGGAAGAGGCGGTGGTCGCACAGAGCCACCAGCACAGCAGAAAAGGGAGCAGGGTGCAAAAGCGGAGAGGCCGTCCCCTAGACAGTACGCCTGCTACTGCCCACCGCAGCAAGGGACCGAGCACACCAAAGCCAGCTCCAAGGAGTTCCCTGGCGTGGCAGTTCTTCAGACAATGTGCTGACGACAAGACACGAGTGGTTTGCACGCTGTGCAATCAGAGCCTGAAGCGAGGCATAAACGTTCTCAACCTGAGCACAACCTGCATGACCAGGCATCTAAGTGCAAAGCACGAGCTGCAGTGGAGTAGACACCTTAAAAACAAAGAAAGGTCTCTGGCTCCTCCTGCTTCCTTTTCTGCTGCAGTTTTGGCCTCTTCATCCACCTCTGGAGTGACAGTGCCACCTGCCACCCCGCAAACAGAGGATCTGACAGCAACACCACCAACTGGGTCACCAAGCAACTCAACAATGTCCCACGGAAGCATTCAGCTCTCCATCTCCCAAACACTGGAGCAGAAGAGGAAGTACCCCCCTACCCACCCGCGATCCCTAGCCCTGAATGGCAGCATTTAAAAATTACTGTCCTTTGAAATTCTGTCATTCCGTCTGGTGGAGACGGAGAGTTTTAAAAGCCTTATGGCGGTGGCTGTCCCACAGTATGTCATGTCCAGCTTCCACTACTTTTCCAGGCGTGCCATCCCTTCCCTGCACAACCAAGTGAGGGACAAAATCAGGTGTGCACTGCGCAACGCCATCTGTGGCAAGGTGCACCTCACTACGGATACGTGGACCAGTAAGCACGGTCAGGGACGTTATGTCTCCCTAACAGGACACTGGATAAATGCAGTGGTGGCTGGGTCTGAGGCGGATAGCAGTGTGCCTCATGTCCTTCCACCACGAGGATTGCAGGGCGCTTCAGTTTGCCTCCTGTTGCTTCCTCCTCCTACTCCGCTTCCTCATCCTCTACCGGCTCCTCATCCGGTCAGCGTAACACCTTCAACACAAACTTCAGCACAGCCAGGGGTAAACGACAGCAGGCAGTTTTAAAACTTATCTGTTTGGGGGGAAAAACTCACACCGCGCAGGAGCTGTGGATGGGCCTTGGACAACAGACCGATGAGTGGTTGGTGCCAGTGAGCCTCAAGCCCGGCCTGGTGGTGTGCGATAATCAGAGAAATCTCGTAGCAGCTCTGGGACTAGCCGGTTTGACGCACATCCCTTGCCTGGCGCATGTGCTGAATTTGGTGGTGCAGAGATTCCTTAAAAATTACCCCGATGTGTCAGAGCTGCCGCAAAAAGTGCGGGCCGTCTGTGCGCGCTTTCGGCGTTCTCACCCTGCTGCTGCTCGCCTGTCAGCGCTGCAGCGTAACTTCGGCCTTCCCGCTCACCGCCTCATATGCGACGTGCCCACAAGGTGGAACTCCACCTTGCACATGCTGGCCAGACTGTGCGAGCAGCAGCAGGCGATAGTGGAGTTTCAGCTGCAGCACGCACGTGTGAGTCGCTCGGCGGAAGAGCACCACTTCACCACCAATGACTGGGCCTCCATGCGAGACCTGTGTTACTTGTTGATCTGTTTCGAGTACTCCACCAACATGGCCAGTGCCGATAACGCCGTTCTCAGCGTTACTATACAACTTCTATGCCTCCTTGAAAAAACGCTGCTGGCGATGATGGAAGAGGATGTGGCAGAGGAGGATGAGGAGGAGGAAGAGGGATCATTTCGTAGGGGTTCAGGCCAGTCATTCACAAGTGGCTCCGAGGGTGGATTCCTGCACCCACAAATGCTAGGTATACAATTGTCCAGCCAGGGCACATTTCTGGAGGATGAAGAGGTGGAGGATGAGGAGTAGGAGATGGAGGAGGAAAAGGAACCTTGTTCACAGCAGGGTGGCACCCAGACCAGCTCATGGCCATCACTGGTGCGTGGCTGGGGGGATACAGAGGATACAGACGATACACCTCCCACAGAGGACAGCTTTCATTGCCTCTGGGCAGCCTGGCACACATGAGCGATTACATGCTGCAGTGTCTCCGCAATGACTGCCGAGTTGCCCACATTCTAACTTGTGCTGATTACTGGGTGGCCAAGCTGCTGGATCCCCGCTACAAGGACAACGTAATGTCCTTAATTCCCTCACTGGAGCGTGATCGTAAGATGCGCGAGTACAAGCGCACGCTGGTAGACGCGCTGCTGGTGGCATTCCCACCTGACAGTGGGGGAACAGTGGAAGCACAAGGCGAAGGCAGAGGAGGAGGAAGAGGTCACCAATGCAGCTGGGGCACCGCCAGCACCTCAGAAGGCAGGGTTAGCATGGCCGAAATGTGGAAAAGCTTTGTCAGCACGCCACAACAACCAGCACCACCAGCTGATATGGAACGTCTTAGCAGGAGGCAGCATTTCACCAACATGGTGGAGCAGTATGTGTGCACACGCCTACACGTACTGAATGACAGGTCTGCCCCCTTCAACTTCTGGGTCTCCAAATTAGGCACATTGCCTGAGCTTGCCCTTTACGCCTTGGAGGTGCTGGCCTGCCCTGCAGCCAGTTTATTATCTGGACGTGTGTTTAGCACGGCAGGGGGCGTCATCACAGACAAGCGCAGCTGCCTGTCCACAGCCGATGTGGACAAGCTCACGTTCATTAAAATGAACCAGGGATGGATCCCACACGACTTGTCTGTATCTTGTGCAGAATAGACATGTATACCGGCCTTACCTAGCCATTGTTATACTACAGCGCAATTGCTTATTGTTGTTTTTTTTATATTTTCCACTCTTTTGGGGTGTACCCTAATAAATAAATAAAATAATTAAAACCTAAAACCAGTGTTGGCTACCTCGTCCTCCTCCACCGCTGCTTCTACCTACGTCCACCGCCTCCTCAAAATCCTACTCTATATGGACAGCCACCTCATAAATCAAGTTTTTTTTTTTTTTTCTTTGTACGTATTTAATTTAATTTTATGTCATTTCACTAATTGGTCTGTTACATTTTTGGGTGAAATTCACAAATTTTTGGGTGTGATATACCACTGCTATACCTAATAGGTAAAAAAAAAATTCACTAATTTGTCTGTTACATTTTAGGGTTAAATTCAGCAATTTTTGGGTGTGATATACCATTGCTATACCTAGTAGACAGGTTAAAAAATAAATAAAATTGTCTGTTACATTTTCGGGTGAAATCCAACAATTTTTGGGTGTGATATACCACTGCTATACCTAGTAGACAGGTAAAAAAAAAACACTAATTTGTCTGTTACATTTTCGGGTGAAATTAGCCAATTTTTGGCTGTGATATACCCCTGCTCTACCCAGTTGACAGCTTAATAAATTTCACTCATTTTTCTTTTACATTTTCGGGTGACATTCAACAATTTTCGGCTGTGATAGACCCCTGCTCTACCTAGTAGAGAGGTTAATAAATTTCACAAATTTTTCAGTTACATTCTTGGGTTGACATTCTACAATTTTTGACGTGAATAAGCACCTGCTCTGCATAGGTGACAGGGACCGACATTTTTTAAAATAATCTATTCCATTGGTGGGTGACATTAACCCATTTCTGGCGATTAAAAACCCCTACTCTGCATAGGTGACAGGGACTTAATTATCTAAAATGTGTCTTTAATTGCCCCTTTCCTTCGATCCTTCTGCTTTAATAACTTTTCCCATATTTCCGCTCGATCAAAATTAAATTTCATCAATTGATCTCCCTTGGATGTGGTCTCTCTTTCTCACGCTCGCTCTCCGGCGTAGAACCCTGATTTGCCAATAACCGTGATCAACATGGTAGGCTCAGAAAAGAACATCGAAAGTTGATAAAGAAGATATCCAAATGGATGGTGGACATCACAGGGACGTGCGATCAGGCAGAAGTTATCTAGAGTCAACAAAGCGGCAGCAGGGCCTCTCCTGTCTAATGTTTCCTAATCCAAAATACCGCAGTGACATTCCCTGTAATTTTTAATTAATCATTCAAATAACAGGGCATCTTAAGAGTCCTGTATTTATCCTCACTACCTTCCTGGGTCGGGAGTGGGTAATTGCCGTGCCCCCTCCTTTCCTTCAATTCTTCTGTTTTAATAGCTTCTCCCACATTTCCGCTCAATCACAATAAAATTTCATCCATTGATCTCCTTTGGATGTAGTCTCTTTTTCTCATGCTCCCTCTCCGGGGTGGAACCCTGATTCGCTGCTAACCGTGATCAACATGGTAGGCGCAGATAAGAACATCGAAAGTTGATACAGCAGATATCCAATTGGATCGTGAACATCACGGGGACGTGCAACATGGTGGGGCAGTATGTTTGCACACGCCTAAATGAACTGACTGATGGGTCTGCCCCCTGCAACTTCTGGTTCTCCAAACTGGCACATGGCCTCAGCTTGCCCTTTATGCCTTGGAGGTGCTGGTCTGCCCTGCAGCCAGTGTATTGTCTGAACGTGTGTTTAGCACGACTGGAGGGGGTTATCACAGGTTATATTTCCCAATGTTTTGGGGTGTACCCTAATTTAAAAAAATAAAAATAAATTTAAAACCAAAAAGCAGTGTAAACTACCTCCTCCTCCACCGCCGCTTCCACCTACACCGCCACATCCACCGCCTCCTCAACCTCCTACTTCATATGGACCTCTTCCTCCTAGATCAAGATTATTATTTTTTATTTTTACGTATTTTAGGTTATTTAAAGTCATTTCCCTATCCACATTTGTTTGCAGAGCATTTGCCATGCTCTTAACCACATTTTGCTGGCATTTGCAGCCCTCTAGCCCTTTCCATGGCATTTTTACAGCCATTTTAGTGCTCAAAAGTTCGGGTCCCCATTGACTTAAATGGGGTTCGGGTTTGGGCAAGTTCGGGTCAAGTTCGGGTCCCGAACTCGAACTTTTTTTGTGAAGTTCGGCCGAACCCGTCAAACCCAAACATCCATGTGTCCGCTCAACTCTAATCATATTAGAATATATTATATTAGTGTTATATAGTCATCTTACCTACACAGTGGTCTGCAGTAACCAGAAAGTGGCCAACCCCTTTAACACAGAATGTAAAAGTAAGGAAGCGAGCACTCACTCTATGGCAAATACTCAGATTTAATGATAAAATGCCAATTGATCAATACAATAAAAATGAAAATAAATGGCATATAATATATAAATAGCATACAATATATAAAATTAATGGTCGACCATGTATAAACCACTTGTTGAAATAACGTATCACAGTTGGATAGAGCATAAGAAGCACTCCAATGGTGTCTTGGTGGGATAGAATGGTATCCAAATAAAGTGACAATGCAATAGTGAATACAATGGAATGTATCTCATGTAAATAAAATATATATAAGTGAGTTCATATAACCAAAAACATAAAATCTGTGCAATTCAATGTGAATAAATGTGAAAAAAGGAGGGCAAATGCACTATAAATAAGGACACCTGATGGAGCCCTATAGTACCCAATTCAACGTGCAGATACATTTGTAGTCCTTTCTGTGAAGGTAGAGACTGAAGCAATAAGTCCGCAATGAACCGCATCACATGTGCTCGGCCTATTGTGAAATGCGCTTATATAAATAGTCTAAAACAACTTCTCAACTTTCCCCTCTGTATAAAGGGTGATGTTTTTCCAAGGAGTGAGGAGTCTTACCTCCTTTAATGCCGTGTTGCACGATCTCTTCCTTGATGCGGTGTAAGAGTTTGGCTGGAAACGCCGCTCTGTGCTCACAGCTGCAGGCTGTGACGATCCGGCCCAAGTCTCGCGGTACTACGAGTGGGAATTTCGTCCGATCTCCGTACTCACTGTGTTAAGGGCTGTTCAATTGTCACAAGGTTACAAACTTTTAGTCCTTTATCTTTATAGCATGGCCATGCAAAAGGTCTTCTCTATGGAGGTTCCAGCAGAGTGTCTGATAGACCAGACGCGTTTCGGGATGATTATTAGAAGATTTAAATAAAAGAATAGATAAACTTAAGGAACAATTGGAGAAAATTCCAAAAAATGACGAATATATTATGTGGCAAGATAGAATCTGCAAGGGATTAGATAAAACAGAGACAGACATTATAAATAAAAAAAACAAAAAATACACAGAGACCCAGGGGAGTAAATATCGAGAAAGTGATTATAAACCTGACATACCAAAGACACATATTTATGTCAATGAAGATAGAGTTATTAACAGACAGGAGGATAATAGGGGGGTCCAACATGCGATACCAACTAACAATAGATATGACCTATTATCAGAACACCATTTTTTAGATCACACTCCTGCACACCACAAAACTCGGATGAGACAACGAGAACAATCACCAAGTTATTATCGCCATCAATCACCTACTCACAATTACAACCTGAGGCAGAAAAATCCCCCACATCAAATACCGAGGGAGGAGAAATTTTACCAAACCCCCCCACCCCGGAAACATTATGGGAGATTGAACGAGGAACAAATGAACAACAAGAGATCCCAACATTACAATTCGTCAGAGGAAGGAAAACTAGGAGGAGCAAAAGGAAGAGAAGGGAGATACAGGAAACATCACTAGTACCAAACAAGAATGTGATTGTGAATCTCAGCTCCACTATACTTACAGAACCACAAATCTCTATATTAAATAAGGGTTTAAAATATGCTCCTACTGTACAAATAGATAAATTTTCTACATATATAGGGATACAAAAATTTATCAGGAAGATCTGCCTGAAGAAACATTTTATTAAAAATCCGTTAGAAATCAAAGAACAAATCAAAAATGTTCCCACGCAATGAAATTAGTAAAGAAATGGCCACCTTCCAAAAATGTGTGGAGGGTGATTTAAGAAAGATGAGAAATAGGGCTAATAATAATAATTTGACTATAAGAGAAATCTCAGCAATGAAAGAATTACAAAAGAATGAAGCCATTACCATACGCCCTGCAGACAAAGGGGGGGGCTACAGTATTATTAGATACTGTTAAATATAACAATGAATGTTGGAGACAGCTGAAGGACACTAATACTTATGCGAAATTGTCGAAGGACCCACTGATACAATTCAAACAAGAATTGAAAGTGTTGTGTGAAAAAGGGTTACAAGATCAGGTGCTTCTCCAACAAGAATTGGATTTTATATTAGGCACACAGGGAAGGCTACCTGCCTTCTACTGTCTGCCTAAAATCCACAAAAATTTAGAAAACCCCCCTGGACGTCCTATAGTTTCAGGCATAAGTTCCATTACCTCAAATTTGTCTAAGTACATAGACACTCACCTCCAACCGTTGGTGAAGAAATCCCAATCGTATGTGAAGGATACCACCCACATTATTAATGTGTTGGAGGATTTGAGGGTGGAACCGGGCTGGATCATGGGTACATTGGACATCCAGTCCTTGTATACGGTGATAGATCACCAACAGGGATTGGATGCCATTCAAAGACAATTAATTAAGGACGCCTCCTTACATAATACCCAGATTGATTTTATCTTGAAAGCTATTAAATATATTTTGCAGCACAATTATTTTTATTTTGAGGGAGACTACTACCTGCAACAACAGGGCACCGCCATGGGGATTAGGTTCGCCCCCAGTTATGCC
Organism: Bufo bufo; assembly: GCF_905171765.1. NCBI lineage: Eukaryota > Metazoa > Chordata > Amphibia > Anura > Bufonidae > Bufo > Bufo bufo. The sequence continues at coordinate 222,728,977 of NC_053394.1, forward strand.
AATTTATTTTTGGCTGATTGGGAGATGGATACAATAAACCACAAACTGGGGGGCGACCTAGTCCTATGGCGGCGCTATATCGATGATGTCATTTTTATTTGGAGGGGAGACAGGACATCATTGGAAGAATTTCTGAAATGTCTGAATGAGAATGAGAAAGGCCTAATTTTTACCTCAAATATTGAAGGGAAGACAGAATATCTAGATATAGTGAAAAATAATAATGAAGCGAGCACTCGCTCTATGGCAATACTCAGAATTTATTTTTTTAAAAATGTAAAGGGATAATAATACAATCATAAAACACTGTGGTTAAACACTATAATATAATTAAAAGGTCGACCATATACCAAATACTGATGAGATTGGTACTAATTCATATAAGGGGCTTATTCAAGCATATAGGAGACTCAACCATGAGCAGTTGTACAGTGGTGTCCAAATACATAAGTGATAAAACAAGTGGTAACAATATTCCTAGTAATACAATGGTGATAAAATAATGTCCATATTAAACAATAGTGCTGACAATGTGAAAATTGTGATATATAACACGAAAAGAGGGCACCAAATAAAAAGCTGCGTGTGAATGCACGCTAATAAAGTTGTGTTGTTTCCTACAGCAACCGAAAACGTCCCGGACACTGTGTATTTCCTAAACCGCAACAAACAATATGGTCCGTTGTCTGTGCTCTGTTAGTAAAACTTCAACACAGTCTATGGTGTCCACAGTGATCTTACCTCTATCTAGAGGATGGTCTTTCCTAAACAAAGAACAGTCTTACCTCCTGTGGAGGGACTCCTTGTTTTGCACGCTGAAAGAAAGCTGATGGGGGGAGACTGCTATGCACGCTGCTGCGTCTTCACGGTCTGCAAGTTTCCAACAGTCCCGCTCAATCTCGCGATACTCCGAGTGGGACTGGTGTCCGATCCCGATGTTCACTCAGATAGTGACAGCTGTTCAATCAGTCTTCAAGGTAACGGTTCTTTGGTTAATATTTCTCTTTATAGCATGGCCATGCATGGATCCTTTTGTGTGGAGGTATAAGTGGAGTGTCTGATCGTCCAGACGCGTTTCGGGATAATTCCAATCCCTTCCTCAGTGGTAAATCTTACACTCCTAACCTCCTCCTTTTTATACGTTCTTAAGTTATACATAAATCCCGGTTTCCATAATCCAGGATTGGAATTTTTTGGCCATTTCAGCCATGTTGCGGTTTTCATGCGTTTTTGTTGCGGTTTTGCCCTTATAGGTGCGTTTTTACTTGATTATTGTTCTCATGGTTCTGCTCAATCAGTAGGCCCCGGTTAAAAGGTACATATATTTACTAATAGCTTAAAAAACTGTGTGTAAAAATAAAATTGGATAAAAACAGCACAGAATAATAAAAATCAATAATTACTGTTAAAAATGAGTGCTAGACAGTGATGTTGTGTTGGATTGGAGATGGTCGGATCTGGACAGGGTCCCAAGCCAGAGGGGGGGTCCCAGCACCGATAAACGGTAAAGCTAGGGACCTCCCGTCGGGGATGGGGCCCTGCCCTTAAATGAAACCAAACAACTCCATATCAGAATTCAGTCCAAATGGTAATAGGGAACCGAATTCATAAATCTGCCTAGATTCTGCTCTAGACATCTTCTGAATAAAATCTCCTCCTCTCCAATGTTTTTCAATCCTCTCTAATCCAACAAATTTTAGGTTATCTGGATTACTATTATGTACGTCTTTGTAGTGCTTCGACAATGAATGTTTATCATACCCTTTCTTAATGTTCGAGATATGTTCCCTAATCCTTGTTTTTAAAGGGCGTTTTGTCCGCCCTATATATTGACGGTTACAGGGGCATTGGATCAAATAAATAACCCCTGACGTATTACAAGAGATACAATCGTCTATTGTCCATTTGTATTTATTTTGGGTTGAGCCAATCTCTAGGGTTTTACGTGGTAAATTGTTGGATTTGCATCCTATGCACCTGCCGCATTTATAGAATCCTTTCATTTTCATAAAAGAACCTAATGTGTTGTCTTTTTGGATTCTATTTGGGACTGATGGGGCTACTTTTAAACCCAAATTTGGAGCTTTAGTAAAAGTAATTTTTGGTGTATGTGGTAGGAGGTGGCCTATGGTTTTATCATGTAGTAGGTGTGGCCAGTGAGACCTAATCATCCTTTGAATCTTTTTGTAATTAATGGTGAAAGGGAGCACAAGTCTGATGTCCAGAAAAGAAGAAGAAGAAGACGGATCCGCTAACTGCGGCTGTTGTTTCTCCTTAAAGAATTCCTGTCTGTCTAGTTGTCTCACATTGGTTAGGGCTTCATTAATTACTCCCATGGGATATTGTTTCTCCTCAAAGTGGGATTTCAATTTCATAGCTTCCTTCTCAAATTGTTCATCTTCCGTGCAGTTACGTTTAATCCGTCTGAACTGCCCGGTGGGAACGTTAATCAACCACCTTGGGAGGTGGCAACTGGAGAAAGGGATGAAATTGTTAGTCGCCGTAGGTTTCTGGAAAGTACTACATTTATATCTCCCATCAAGGACTTCTATTGATAAATCCAAATATTCTGTCTTATTTTTAATATTTGAGGTGAAAATCAAGCCCTTATTATTTATATTCAATTCTTTCAAAAAAACTTCCAATGTGGTCATATCTTCTTTCCAAATAAAAATCACGTCATCAATATAGCGCCGCCATAGGACCAGGTCCCCCCCCAGCTTGGGATCAATGGTGGTCATTTCCCAATCCGCCAAAAATAAGTTAGCATAGCTGGGGGCGAACCTAGTGCCCATGGCGGTGCCCTGCTGCTGCAGATAGTAATCTCCCTCAAAATAAAAATAATTGTGCTTCAAAATGTATTGTATAGCATTCAAAATAAAATCAATCTGAGTATCTTGTAGAGCAGCATCTGTAATCAATTGTCTTTGTATGGCATCTAGACCTTGTTGGTGGTCAATCACCGTATACAAGGACTGTATGTCTAATGTGCCCATGATCCAGTTAGGCTCCACCCTCAATTGCTCCAAGATCTCTATAATGTGAGTGGTGTCCTTCACATAAGATGGAGATTTCTTCACCAATGGTTGCAGGTGAGTATCAATATACTTGGACAAATTTGAGGTAATGGAGCCTATACCGGACACTATAGGACGTCCAGGGGGGTTCACTAGGTTTTTATGGATTTTGGGCAGACAATAGAAGGCAGGTAGCCTTCCCTGAGTGCCCAGTATAAAATCCAATTCTCGTTGGAGAAGGACCTTATTTTGTAATCCTTTTTGGCACAGTTCTCCCAATTCCTGTTTGAACTGTATCAATGGGTCCTTTAACAACTTCAGATAGGTGTTTGTATCCGTCAGTTGTCTCCAACACTCATCATTGTATTTCCCAGTGTCTAATATCACTGTAGCCCCCCCCTTGTCTGCTGGACGTATAGTAATTTCCTTGTTCTTTTGTAATTCCCTGATCGCAGAAATCTCCCTTGTGGACAAATTATTTTTCTTGGTATTGTCTTTCATCTTTCTTAAATCCCCTTCCACGCATTTTTGGAAGGTGGCCATTTCTTTACTGATTTCGTTGCGTGGGTACATTTTTGACTTGTTCTTAAGAGTGGTATATTGGAACACATTAGTCGGCTGACTCCTTGCTATTTCTAACGGATTTTTCAAAAAATGTTTTTTTAAGCAAATTTTCCTGATAAATTTCTGCACTCCTATGTACGTGGAGAATTTATCTGTTTTGGCAGTGGGAGCATATTTTAAACCCTTACTTAATAATGTGACTTGTGGTTCTGTAAGTGTAATCGAGCTGAGATTTACAATAACATTTTTGTTTGGTGTTAATGATGTTTCCTGTACCTCTTTTCTCCTTCTTTTGCTCCTCCTAGTTTTCCCTCTTCTGACGATTTGTAGTATTGGGATCTTTTGTTGTTTATTTGTTCCTCCTCTTGTCTGCCATAATATTTCCGAGGGGGGGGGGGGTGTGATAAAAATTCTCCTCCCTCGGTATTTGATGTGGGGGATTTTTGTGCCTCAGGTTGTAATGGTGGGTGGGTGATTGTCGACGATAATAACCCGGTGATTCCTCTCTTTGTCTCATCCGGGTTTTGTGATGCGCAGGAGTGTGATCTAAAAAATGGTGTTGTTCTGATAATAGGTCATACCTATTACTAGTTGGTATCGTATGGTGTATTTCCCTATTATCTTCCTGCCTCTCCATTAATTTGTCTTCATTCACATATGTCTGTTTTTTAGGTATGTCAGATTTATGTGCACTCCCTCCATATTTTATTCCCTGAGTCTCTGTATATTTCTTAGTTTTCTTATTTATTATATCTGCCTCTGTTTTATCCAACCCTTTGCAGATTCTATCCTGCCACATCGTATACTCATCATTTTTGGGAATTTTCTCTAGTTGCTCTCTTAATTTGTCTATTTTCTTATTCAAATCATCAAGTACTTCTGTTCTCCTTTTAACAATTAAATTCATTAAGGAAATAGACTGGGAGAACAGGAGACTGTTCCATTCGTTCTCAAAAGTCTCATTGAGGAGATCTTGTGCTGGAATTTTAATGATCTGCAGTCCTTTGGGTATTATCCCATGTTCAATATAATGTTGCAGCGATCTGATTTCCCAGAATTGCCTTAGCTGCTTCTGGAGCAGACCTTCCAGTTCCCTAAAACTCATTGTTACAGATTTATCTCCTTCTATAGATATATGTTCATCAGACATGAATCTATAGGACTCTGCCTTAAGTTTCTTACTCTGAATGTGATGCCATAGATCCATCCTACAAGCAAAAGGAGCTCACAACCAAAAGGGCATTTGAAAAATACAAATTGAATAATTGAATGGAGTGGCTCACTATTGCTAGTGGGTGGTACGGTGCTACAAACTAAAAATCGAGGACGCCCTGCCTCAAAATATTAGATATAGTGAAAAATAATAATGAAGCGAGCACTCGCTCTATGGCAATACTCAGAATTTATTTTTTTAAAAATGTAAAGGGATAATAATACAATCATAAAACACTGTGGTTAAACACTATAATATAATTAAAAGGTCGACCATATACCAAATACTGATGAGATTGGTACTAATTCATATAAGGGGCTTATTCAAGCATATAGGAGACTCAACCATGAGCAGTTGTACAGTGGTGTCCAAATACATAAGTGATAAAACAAGTGGTAACAATATTCCTAGTAATACAATGGTGATAAAATAATGTCCATATTAAACAATAGTGCTGACAATTTGAAAATTGTGATATATAACACGAAAAGAGGGCACCAAATAAAAAGCTGTGTGTGAATGCACACTAATAAAGTTGTGTTGTTTCCTACAGCAACCGAAAACGTCCCGGACACTGTGTATTTCCTAAACCGCAACAAACAATATGGTCCGTTGTCTGTGCTCTGTTAGTAAAACTTCAACACAGTCTATGGTGTCCACAGTGATCTTACCTCTATCTAGAGGATGGTCTTTCCTAAACAAAGAACAGTCTTACCTCCTGTGGAGGGACTCCTTGTTTTGCACGCTGAAAGAAAGCTGATGGGGGGAGACTGCTATGCACGCCGCTGCGTCTTCACGGTCTGCAAGTTTCCAACAGTCCCGCTCAATCTCGCGATACTCCGAGTGGGACTGGTGTCCGATCCCGATGTTCACTCAGATAGTGACAGCTGTTCAATCAGTCTTCAAGGTAACGGTTCTTTGGTTAATATTTCTCTTTATAGCATGGCCATGCATGGATCCTTTTGTGTGGAGGTATAAGCGGAGTGTCTGATCGCCCAGACGCATTTCGGGATAATTCCAATCCCTTCCTCAGTGGTAAATCTTACACTCCTAACCTCCTCCTTTTTATACGTTCTTAAGTTATACATAAATCCCGGTTTCCATAATCCAGGATTGGAATTTTTTGGCCATTTCAGCCATGTTGCGGTTTTCATGCGTTTTTGTTGCGGTTTTGCCCTTATAGGTGCGTTTTTACTTGATTATTGTTCTCATGGTTCTGCTCAATCAGTAGGCCCCGGTTAAAAGGTACATATATTTACTAATAGCTTAAAAAACTGTGTGTAAAAATAAAATTGGATAAAAACAGCACAGAATAATAAAAATCTCCAATCCAACACAACATCACTGTCTAGCACTCATTTTTAACAGTAATTATTGATTTTTATTATTCTGTGCTGTTTTTATCCAATTTTATTTTTACACACAGTTTTTTAAGCTATTAGTAAATATATGTACCTTTTAACCGGGGCCTACTGATTGAGCAGAACCATGAGAACAATAATCAAGTAAAAACGCACCTATAAGGGCAAAACCGCAACAAAAACGCATGAAAACCGCAACATGGCTGAAATGGCCAAAAAATTCCAATCCTGGATTATGGAAACCGGGATTTATGTATAACTTAAGAACGTATAAAAAGGAGGAGGTTAGGAGTGTAAGATTTACCACTGAGGAAGGGATTGGAATTATCCCGAAACGCGTCTGGACGATCAGACACTCCGCTTATACCTCCACACAAAAGGATCCATGCATGGCCATGCTATAAAGAGAAATATTAACCAAAGAACCGTTACCTTGAAGACTGATTGAACAGCTGTCACTATCTGAGTGAACATCGGGATCGGACACCAGTCCCACTCGGAGTATCGCGAGATTGAGCGGGACTGTTGGAAACTTGCAGACCGTGAAGACGCAGCGGCGTGCATAGCAGTCTCCCCCCATCAGCTTTCTTTCAGCGTGCAAAACAAGGAGTCCCTCCACAGGAGGTAAGACTGTTCTTTGTTTAGGAAAGACCATCCTCTAGACAGAGGTAAGATCACTGTGGACACCATAGACTGTGTTGAAGTTTTACTAACAGAGCACAGACAACGGACCATATTGTTTGTTGCGGTTTAGGAAATACACAGTGTCCGGGACGTTTTCGGTTGCTGTAGGAAACAACACAACTTTATTAGCGTGCATTCACACGCAGCTTTTTATTTGGTGCCCTCTTTTCGTGTTATATATCACAATTTTCACATTGTCAGCACTATTGTTTAATATGGACATTATTTTATCACCATTGTATTACTAGGAATATTGTTACCACTTGTTTTATCACTTATGTATTTGGACACCACTGTACAACTGCTCATGGTTGAGTCTCCTATATGCTTGAATAAGCCCCTTATATGAATTAGTACCAATCTCATCAGTATTTGGTATATGGTCGACCTTTTAATTATATTATAGTGTTTAACCACAGTGTTTTATGATTGTATTATTATCCCTTTACATTTTTTAAAAAATAAATTCTGAGTATTGCCATAGAGCGAGTGCTCGCTTCATTATTATTTTTCACTATATCTAATATTTTGAGGCAGGGCGTCCTCGATTTTTAGTTTGTAGCACCGTACCACCCACTAGCAATAGTGAGCCACTCCATTCAATTATTCAATTTGTATTTTTCAAACGCCCTTTTGGTTGTGAGCTCCTTTTGCTTGTAGGATGGATCTATGGCATCACATTCAGAGTAAGAAACTTAAGGCAGAGTCCTATAGATTCATGTCTGATGAACATATATCTATAGAAGGAGATAAATCTGTAACAATGAGTTTTAGGGAACTGGAAGGTCTGCTCCAGAAGCAGCTAAGGCAATTCTGGGAAATCAGATCGCTGCAACATTATATTGAACATGGGATAATACCCAAAGGACTGCAGATCATTAAAATTCCAGCACAAGATCTCCTCAATGAGACTTTTGAGAACGAATGGAACAGTCTCCTGTTCTCCCAGTCTATTTCCTTAATGAATTTAATTGTTAAAAGGAGAACAGAAGTACTTGATGATTTGAATAAGAAAATAGACAAATTAAGAGAGCAACTAGAGAAAATTCCCAAAAATTATGAGTATACGATGTGGCAGGATAGAATCTGCAAAGGGTTGGATAAAACAGAGGCAGATATAATAAATAAGAAAACTAAGAAATATACAGAGACTCAGGGAATAAAATATGGAGGGAGTGCACATAAATCTGACATACCTAAAAAACAGACATATGTGAATGAAGACAAATTAATGGAGAGGCAGGAAGATAATAGGGAAATACACCATACGATACCAACTAGTAATAGGTATGACCTATTATCAGAACAACACCATTTTTTAGATCACACTCCTGCGCATCACAAAACCCGGATGAGACAAAGAGAGGAATCACCGGGTTATTATCGTCGACAATCACCCACCCACCATTACAACCTGAGGCACAAAAATCCCCCACATCAAATACCGAGGGAGGAGAATTTCTATCACACCCCCCCCCCTCAGAAATATTATGGCAGACAAGAGGAGGAACAAATAAACAACAAAAGATCCCAATACTACAAATCGTCAGAAGAGGGAAAACTAGGAGGAGCAAAAGAAGGAGAAAAGAGGTACAGGAAACATCATTAACACCAAACAAAAATGTTATTGTAAATCTCAGCTCGATTACACTTACAGAACCACAAGTCACATTATTAAGTAAGGGTTTAAAATATGCTCCCACTGCCAAAACAGATAAATTCTCCACGTACATAGGAGTGCAGAAATTTATCAGGAAAATTTGCTTAAAAAAACATTTTTTGAAAAATCCGTTAGAAATAGCAAGGAGTCAGCCGACTAATGTGTTCCAATATACCACTCTTAAGAACAAGTCAAAAATGTACCCACGCAACGAAATCAGTAAAGAAATGGCCACCTTCCAAAAATGCGTGGAAGGGGATTTAAGAAAGATGAAAGACAATACCAAGAAAAATAATTTGTCCACAAGGGAGATTTCTGCGATCAGGGAATTACAAAAGAACAAGGAAATTACTATACGTCCAGCAGACAAGGGGGGGGGCTACAGTGATATTAGACAGTGGGAAATACAATGATGAGTGTTGGAGACAACTGACGGATACAAACACCTATCTGAAGTTGTTAAAGGACCCATTGATACAGTTCAAACAGGAATTGGGAGAACTGTGCCAAAAAGGATTACAAAATAAGGTCCTTCTCCAACGAGAATTGGATTTTATACTGGGCACTCAGGGAAGGCTACCTGCCTTCTATTGTCTGCCCAAAATCCATAAAAACCTAGTGAACCCCCCTGGACGTCCTATAGTGTCCGGTATAGGCTCCATTACCTCAAATTTGTCCAAGTATATTGATACTCACCTGCAACCATTGGTGAAGAAATCTCCATCTTATGTGAAGGACACCACTCACATTATAGAGATCTTGGAGCAATTGAGGGTGGAGCCTAACTGGATCATGGGCACATTAGACATACAGTCCTTGTATACGGTGATTGACCACCAACAAGGTCTAGATGCCATACAAAGACAATTGATTACAGATGCTGCTCTACAAGATACTCAGATTGATTTTATTTTGAATGCTATACAATACATTTTGAAGCACAATTATTTTTATTTTGAGGGAGATTACTATCTGCAGCAGCAGGGCACCGCCATGGGCACTAGGTTCGCCCCCAGCTATGCTAACTTATTTTTGGCGGATTGGGAAATGACCACCATTGATCCCAAGCTGGGGGGGGACCTGGTCCTATGGCGGCGCTATATTGATGACGTGATTTTTATTTGGAAAGAAGATATGACCACATTGGAAGTTTTTTTGAAAGAATTGAATATAAATAATAAGGGCTTGATTTTCACCTCAAATATTAAAAATAAGACAGAATATTTGGATTTATCAATAGAAGTCCTTGATGGGAGATATAAATGTAGTACTTTCCAGAAACCTACGGCGACTAACAATTTCATCCCTTTCTCCAGTTGCCACCTCCCAAGGTGGTTGATTAACGTTCCCACCGGGCAGTTCAGACGGATTAAACGTAACTGCACGGAAGATGAACAATTTGAGAAGGAAGCTATGAAATTGAAATCCCACTTTGAGGAGAAACAATATCCCATGGGAGTAATTAATGAAGCCCTAACCAATGTGAGACAACTAGACAGACAGGAATTCTTTAAGGAGAAACAACAGCCGCAGTTAGCGGATCCGTCTTCTTCTTCTTCTTTTCTGGACATCAGACTTGTGCTCCCTTTCACCATTAATTACAAAAAGATTCAAAGGATGATTAGGTCTCACTGGCCACACCTACTACATGATAAAACCATAGGCCACCTCCTACCACATACACCAAAAATTACTTTTACTAAAGCTCCAAATTTGGGTTTAAAAGTAGCCCCATCAGTCCCAAATAGAATCCAAAAAGACAACACATTAGGTTCTTTTATGAAAATGAAAGGATTCTATAAATGCGGCAGGTGCATAGGATGCAAATCCAACAATTTACCACGTAAAACCCTAGAGATTGGCTCAACCCAAAATAAATACAAATGGACAATAGACGATTGTATCTCTTGTAATACGTCAGGGGTTATTTATTTGATCCAATGCCCCTGTAACCGTCAATATATAGGGCGGACAAAACGCCCTTTAAAAACAAGGATTAGGGAACATATCTCGAACATTAAGAAAGGGTATGATAAACATTCATTGTCGAAGCACTACAAAGACGTACATAATAGTAATCCAGATAACCTAAAATTTGTTGGATTAGAGAGGATTGAAAAACATTGGAGAGGAGGAGAATTTATTCAGAAGATGTCTAGAGCAGAATCTAGGCAGATTTATGAATTCGGTTCCCTATTACCATTTGGACTGAATTCTGATATGGAGTTGTTTGGTTTCATTTAAGGGCAGGGCCCCATCCCCGACGGGAGGTCCCTAGCTTTACCGTTTATCGGTGCTGGGACCCCCCCTCTGGCTTGGGACCCTGTCCAGATCCGACCATCTCCAATCCAACACAACATCACTGTCTAGCACTCATTTTTAACAGTAATTATTGATTTTTATTATTCTGTGCTGTTTTTATCCAATTTTATTTTTACACACAGTTTTTTAAGCTATTAGTAAATATATGTACCTTTTAACCGGGGCCTACTGATTGAGCAGAACCATGAGAACAATAATCAAGTAAAAACGCACCTATAAGGGCAAAACCGCAACAAAAACGCATGAAAACCGCAACATGGCTGAAATGGCCAAAAAATTCCAATCCTGGATTATGGAAACCGGGATTTATGTATAACTTAAGAACGTATAAAAAGGAGGAGGTTAGGAGTGTAAGATTTACCACTGAGGAAGGGATTGGAATTATCCCGAAACGCGTCTGGGCGATCAGACACTCCGCTTATACCTCCACACAAAAGGATCCATGCATGGCCATGCTATAAAGAGAAATATTAACCAAAGAACCGTTACCTTGAAGACTGATTGAACAGCTGTCACTATCTGAGTGAACATCGGGATCGGACACCAGTCCCACTCGGAGTATCGCGAGATTGAGCGGGACTGTTGGAAACTTGCAGACCGTGAAGACGCAGCGGCGTGCATAGCAGTCTCCCCCCATCAGCTTTCTTTCAGCGTGCAAAACAAGGAGTCCCTCCACAGGAGGTAAGACTGTTCTTTGTTTAGGAAAGACCATCCTCTAGATAGAGGTAAGATCACTGTGGACACCATAGACTGTGTTGAAGTTTTACTAACAGAGCACAGACAACGGACCATATTGTTTGTTGCGGTTTAGGAAATACACAGTGTCCGGGACGTTTTCGGTTGCTGTAGGAAACAACACAACTTTATTAGCGTGCATTCACACGCAGCTTTTTATTTGGTGCCCTCTTTTCGTGTTATATATCACAATTTTCACATTGTCAGCACTATTGTTTAATATGGACATTATTTTATCACCATTGTATTACTAGGAATATTGTTACCACTTGTTTTATCACTTATGTATTTGGACACCACTGTACAACTGCTCATGGTTGAGTCTCCTATATGCTTGAATAAGCCCCTTATATGAATTAGTACCAATCTCATCAGTATTTGGTATATGGTCGACCTTTTAATTATATTATAGTGTTTAACCACAGTGTTTTATGATTGTATTATTATCCCTTTACATTTTTAAAAAAATAAATTCTGAGTATTGCCATAGAGCGAGTGCTCGCTTCATTATTATTTTTCACTATATCTAATATTTTGAGGCAGGGCGTCCTCGATTTTTAGTTTGTAGCACCGTACCACCCACTAGCAATAGTGAGCCACTCCATTCAATTACAGAATATCTAGACTTATTGATAGAAGCACTAGATGGAAGGTACAAATGTTGTACCTACCAAAAACCTACAGCGACCAATAATTTTATTCCCTTCTCTAGCTGTCATCTTCCTAGGTGGTTGATTAATGTTCCCACCGGACAGTTTAGACGTATCAAACGTAACTGTACGGAAGATGCCAAATTTGAGGAGGAGGCCATAAAAATGCAATCTTATTTCTTAGACAAACAATATCCCACAGGAACAATTAATGAAGCTTTAACCACTGTGAGACAATTAGACAGACAAGATTTCTTCAAAGAAAAACAACAATTGCAGATGGATGATTCATTTTTGGCATAAGATTAGTACTTCCCTTTAATAATAATTATAAGAGGATCCAAAAAATGATCAGGGCTCATTGGCCACATCTATTAAGTGATAAGGTAATAGGTCACCTCTTGCCACATGCGCCAAAAATAACCTTTACTAAAGCCTCCAATTTGGGTTTAAAGGTAGCTCCATCAGTACCAAATAAAGTCCACAAAGACAATACCTTGAGTTCTTTCATGAAGATGAAGGGATTCTACAAATGTGGAAGATGTATGGGGTGTAAACTCAATAAACTCCCACGGAAAACCCTGGAGGTTCGTTCAACCCAAAACAATTATATATGGAAAATTGACGATTGTATTTCTTGTAATACATCAGGGGTTATTTATTTGATCCAATGCCCCTGCAATCGTCAATATATAGGTCGAACGAAACGCCCCTTAAAAACAAGAATCAGGGAACACATCTCCAACATAAAGAAAGGGTATGACAAACATGCACTGTCTAAACATTATAAAGATAAACATGACAGCAATCCATACAATTTACAATTTGTTGGATTAGAGAAGATCGACCAACATTGGAGAGGGGGCGACTACATCCAAAGAATGTCCAGAGCGGAGTCTAGACAGATTTATGAGTTTGGATCCTTATTATCATTCGGACTGAACTCTGACATGGAGCTGTTTGGTTTTATATAAGGTTTGGGTCCCATCCCCGATTTCGGGTCCCAAGCTTGGCCGTTTATCGGCGCTGGGACCCGACCTCTGGTTTGGGACCCCTGCCTGATTCCACCATCTCCATGTTTATTTATGTTTATTTATTACTTCCGTAAGCCATCTGGACTGATCTTAGTGGATCTTGTTGTTATATTGAAATGAGAAAAAGGTGCAACATTATTTTAATGTTTTTATGATTTTTAATTATTTGCGATAATTTTTTATCAATTTTAAAGTCATACAGAGATGTTTTATAATCATTGGGATGAGAATTAAGCAAAAACGCATTAACCGAAAAATGGTGGAAACTTAACTGATACTCCGATCCTGGACTACAGAACCAGGACTTACAGAATACCCTACAAATGTTTAAAAGGAGGAGGTTAGGAGTGCCCGATATCACCACTGAGGAAGGGATTGGAATCATCCCGAAACGCGTCTGGTCTATCAGACACTCTGCTGGAACCTCCATAGAGAAGACCTTTTGCATGGCCATGCTATAAAGATAAAGGACTAAAAGTTTGTAACCTTGTGACGATTGAACAGCCCTTAACACAGTGAGTACGGAGATCGGACGAAATTCCCACTCGTAGTACCGCGAGACTTGGGCCGGATCGTCACAGCCTGCAGCTGTGAGCACGGAGCGGCGTTTCCAGCCGAGCTCTTACACCGCATCAAGGAAGAGATCGTGCAACACGGCATTAAAGGAGGTAAGACTCCTCACTCCTTGGAAAAACATCACCCTTTATACGGAGGGGAAAGTTGAGAAGTTGTTTTAGACTATTTATATAAGCGCATTTCACAATAGGCCGAGCACAAACAAACGGCCAGCACATGTGATGCGGTTCATTGCGGACTTATTGCTTCAGTCTCTACCTTCACAGAAAGGACTATAAACGTATCTGCACGTTGAATTGGGTACTATAGGGCTCCATCAGGTGTCCTTATTTATAGTGCATTTGCCCTCCTTTTTTCACATTTTTTCACATTGAATTGCACAGATTTTATGTTTTTGGTTATATGAACTCACTTATATATATTTTATTCACATGAGATACATTCCATTGTATTCACTATTGCATTGTCACTTTATTTGGATACCATTCTATCCCACCAAGACACCATTGGAGTGCTTCTTACGCTCTATCCAACTGTGATACGTTATTTCAACAAGTGGTTTATACATGGTCAACCATTAATTTTATATATTGTATACTATTTATACAGGGTGGGCCATTTATATGGATACACCTTAATAAAATGGGAATGGTTGGTGATATTAACTTCATGTTTGTGGCACATTAGTATATGTGAGGGGGGAAACTTTTCAAGATGGGTGGTGACCATTGCGGCCATTTTGAAGTCGGCCATTTTGAATCCAACTTTTGTTTTTTCAATAGGAAGAGGGTCATGTGACACATCAAACTTATTGGGAATTTCACAAGAAAAACAATAGTGTGCTTGGTTTCAACGTAACTTTATTCTTTCATGAGTTATTTACAAGTTTCTGACCACTTATAAAATGTGTTCAATGTGCTGCCCATTGTGTTGGATTGTCAATGCAACCCTCTTCTCCCACTCTTCACACACTGATAGCAACACCGCAGGAGAAATGCTAGCACAGGCTTCCAGTATCCGTAGTTTCAGGTGCTGCACATCTCGTATCTTCACAGCATAGACGATTGCCTTCAGATGATACGAGATGTGCAGCACCTGAAACTACGGATACTGGAAGCCTGTGCTAGCATTTCTCCTGCGGTGTTGCTATCAGTGTGTGAAGAGTGGGAGAAAAGGGTTGCATTGACAATCCAACACAATGGGCAGCACATTGAACACATTTTGTAAGTGGTCAGAAACTTGTAAATAACTCATGAAAGAATAAAGTTACATTAAAACCAAGCACACCATTGTTTTTCTTGTGAAATTCCCAATAAGTTTGATGTGTCAAATGACCCTCTCCCTATTGAAAAAACAAAAGTTGGATTCAAAATGGCCGCCTTCAAAATGTCCACCATGGTCACCACCCATCTTGAAAAGTTTCCCCCCATACATATACTAATGTGCCACAAACAGGAAGTTAATATCACCAACCATTCCCATTTTATTAAGGTGTATCCATATAAATGGCCCACCCTGTATATTATATGCCATTTATTTTCATTTTTATTGTATTGTATTGATCAATTGACATTTTATCATTAAATCTGAGTATTTGCCATAGAGTGAGTGCTCGCTTCCTTACTTTTACATTTTACTCCTTACATTGAGGTTGGGGCGTCCTCAATTCGAGCTAGTAGCACCGTACCAACCACTATCGGCAGTGAGCCACTTCATTCAATTAACCCTTTTAACACAGAATCATGCAGTTTACTGAGGTTTGTTAGAATTCAGAGATACTCTGCTAATGTGGGGATTCGCTCTGGTAGGCAGGTTATAGAGGCAATAGACCAGGCAATATAGAGGTAATAGACCAGGTTTTAAATCAATCTCATAACATAACAGAACAGTCCCTTTTCAGGCTTGGTGCTTGTTCACACACATAAAAAACTAAATAACATTCACCTGGTATCCTGGGTGTCAGTTCACACCCGGCTGAATGCTCAGCCTCAGAAAGTCCACTTGCAGGCTGTAAGGCAGCCTGCTCGCCTGACACACGGCCTTCAGCCCTTAGCGCAGAGAGCTCCCAAAACCACAGCGTCTCCACAGCTTCACTGTGAAATGGAGGATAATCCACACAGCTGAGACTGCTGGCTGGGTTTTTATATCCCAGCCAAAACCCGGCCTGGTGCGTGGGGAGAAGCCACCCACCCTGCACTTTGGCTGCTCCCAGTAAGAGCTGGCACGGATCAGCTCTACAGCCATACTAACTAACAAATAGTGTCAGTCAGTTCTAACTGCCGCTGACACTTTAAATTACCAGCTCTTACCTCACCGAGGCCAGGAATCTCGGTGACACATACCTTCCGTCAATGACGGACCCTTGCACCTTCCTACATAATATAAGATGAAAAGACTGATGTGAAATGCAATATACAAGTACTAACAAATGCATAATTGTGGCAAGTATGATAAATGGTGCTGCCATACAGTCTGCTGACCCCAGCGATTAACAGCAGCAGGTAGGATTTTTCTGAGGAACCTTTTCTATAGTTAGCCTCAGATATGCAGATGTAAACTAAATGCTTTAAAACACAGAGGGCCTACATTTTATTCTGACATGTGGATAACATATTACACATAGTTCTTGTGAAATGTTTTTTTCTTCCTTTTTATACTAATGAGAAGGATATTTCTAAGGTCATATTGTATAATAAATTAAAACATGATGAGAATTAACAATGTGGTTATACACTGATCAGCCATCTAAACTGGGTTTCCATGCAGTAGTGTATGGTGGTAGTTGGCAACGCAACACTGCAAAACCACAGCAGATTGCGATGAATTAGCTTCACCTGTACTTACTGAGAAACCAAGGCAGTTTGTGGTTTTGTAGCAACATGCCCCCGCCAACACCTTTTAGCTGGTGTGTGAAAATGCACCACTAAACCACTGACTTGATTCTTGTTCCTCATATGGAGTAATTAGTACCTACCAAAAATATGTAAGAGTCTTTGACACCCAAGGCTAATTGATGTGCGTGGGAGGTGAAGGCGATATTGTTTAGTCCAGACATGCCCAACCTGCGGCCCTCCAGCTGTTGAAAAACTACAACTCCCAGTATGCCTAGACAGTCTACAGCTATTGGGGCATTCTGGCAGTTCTAGTTTTGCAACAGCTGGAGGGCTGCAGGTTGAGCATCCCTGGTCTAGTCAAATCCCAAAAAGAGCTACTGTAAGACAAATTGCTGAGAACGTTTAGGCTGGTTAAGATAAGTGGCAGAACACACAGGCTCAGATTTCCTAATGTATCTGCACCAAAAATCCATAAAAAAAGTGGCAAAAAATTTAGTAAATTAGATGAATTTGGCACTTCTATAGTTTCTATGTCGTCGTCCCCCGACATGTCTAAAAAGGGGTGGGGCTTAGTGGAAACTGGGTAGGGCTTCATGGGAAAGGGGGCAGTCTTAAGATGCACCAAATTGTGGGCACAATTCTGGTGTAAAAATATTTCTCAAAGTAAGCCAACCAATAGATATATAGTCAGAGAAAAGTGTCTATCGGCCACACCAGATTTATTCTCCAACCTGAGCCCCTGTGATGAATCTGATTCAGGTCTAGAAAGCCTGTCTAGACTTACGCCATCTATGGGCTTAGTAAATATGAGTCATAGTTCATATTAGCTTCTTGTGTATAAAGCTCTAAAGCCACAGACCAGCCAGAATGTCCATGTTGACCTTTGCCAATGCTGAAAGCACCTACAATGTGAACATCAGAACCTGGAGCAATGGAAGAAGGTGGCCTGGTCTGATGAATCACATTTTCTTTTAACCCCTTTGGATAGCCAGATGTACGTTTGATGCTTGATGAAGAGATGACACCAAGATGTACTACGGTAAGGCCTCTTTCACACTTGCGTTGTCCGGATCCGGCGTGTACTCCACTTGCCGGAATTACACTCCGGATCCGGAAAAACGCAAGTGTACTGAAAGCATTTGAAGACGGAACCGTCTTCCAAATGCGTTCAGTGTTACTATGGCACCCAGGACGCTATTAAAGTCCTGGTTGCCATAGTAGTAGTGGGGAGCGGGGGAGCGGTATACTTACAGTCCGTGCGGCTCCCCGGGCGCTCCAGAATGACGTCAGAGCGCCCCATGCGCATGGATGACGTGATCCATGTGATCACATGATCCATGCGCTTGGGGCGCCCTGACGTCACTCTGGAGCGCCCGGGGAGCCGCACGGACGGTAAGTACACTGCTCCCCGCTCCCCACTACACTTTACCATGGCTGCCCGGACTTTAGCGTCCCGGCAGCCATGGTAACCACTCTGAAAAAGCTAAATGTCGGATGCGGCAATGCGCCGAAACGACGTTTAGCTTAAGGCCGGATCCGGATCAATGCCTTTCAATGGGCATTAATTCCGGATCCGGCCTTGCGGCAAGTGTTCCGGATTTTTGGCCGGAGCAAAAAGCGCAGCATGCTGCGGTATTTTCTCCGGCCAAAAAACGTTCCGTTCCGGAACTGAAGACATCCTGATGCATCCTGAACGGATTTCTCTCCATTCAGAATGCATTAGGATAATCCTGATCAGGATTCTTCCGGCATAGAGCCCCGACGACGGAACTCTATGCCGGAAGACAACAACGCAGGTGTGAAAGAGCCCTAACAGTGCAAGTCCCCATAGGTAGAGTAATGCTTAGAGCAATATTCACTGGGAAACATTAGGGGCTTGGCATTTATGATGATGTTGCTGTATTTTGACAGGTACCATATACACAAATGTTGTAGACCAAGTATACCCCAGTAAATATGTAAATATGATACTCTTTTTTTTTTTTTTTTACAATTTATTAATAAGGTCCTTTACGTTCCATAATTAATTTTGAGTATGCATGCCTACATAATGTACACTAAAGCTATAAATGAAAGAAAACACAGATGCAATCACTGGAAATAGTTTACCTATAGCTATCTGGGGTGCAAACGGATAGCATTTGTAGATGGATCCGGATGTGGATCCGTCTAACAAATGCATTTAAACACCGGAACTATCTCTCTGGAAAAACAGATCCAGTTTTATTTTTTTTGCCATTTTTAAACGTCTGCGCATGCGCAGACCGGAAAACCAGGTCCGTTTTGCCACAACAATACGGTATTAATACATTTCAATGGAAAATAATGCCGTATCCGGCATTCCGGCAAGTGTTCTGGAATTTTGGATGGAGAAAATACCGCAGCTTGCTGCGGTATTTTCTCTGGCCAAATACCGTAAGAGTGACTGAACTGAAGACATCCTGATGCATCCTGAACGGATTGCTCTCCATTCAGAATGCATTAGGATAAAACTGATCAGTTTTTTTCCGGTATTGAGCTCCTATATAACGTTTGCCCATCTTAAATATCTGTGACATTCAGTGTAATTTTTTCTTAGACGCTGGTGATAGCCAGTGGCGGATCCAGAGCCTGGTCTCAGGAGGGGCACTTCCAGATTATTTTCTGTCCGCCGCCACAAAACAATGGTGCTTATAGAACAGACTACACAGTGTAGAGGTATACTGTATATTGTGTTGCACAGTGTATGCTATATGTGTATAACATAAACATATTTCACATGAAAACTTACCACTGGCTGGGGGGCTCGGTGGAGCTGATGTTGTGTTTTATCCTAATGAGAAAGATTTCATAATAAGTATTTGGAGAAGGGGCAGAGGGGTCGCAGAGCAGGGAGAGGCTGGTGCTGCTACTAGGGGGCTCATACCATGGGGGGAGTAATAAAGCCCACTATAATTCCCCCCCCAGTAGAAATAATTCTGCTTATAATGTGACAGTGCAAAAAATACTCCCTTGTAATGCCCCCAGTTGAGCTAATGTCCCAGTATAAAATACCTCTATATAGTGCCCCCAGTAAATGCCCCATAGTGCTTCTCTCCCCCCTTCCTCCTAGTGCCCCCATAATGTACCAGTATAAAATGCCCCATATATAGTGCCCCAGTAGATGCCCTCAGTGTCCCCCATAATTTGCAAGTATAAAATACCCCTTCTTAGTGCTCCCTGTAGATGACGCCATAGTACTCCTCCCCCTTCCCCATAAGACCCACCATAATGTGTCCCAGTATAAAATGCTACTGTACAGACCCCCACATATAAAATACCCCTTCTTTGTGGCCTCAGTAGATGCCCCTATAGTGCCCACCAATAATGTGCCAGTAATAAGTGCCCCCAATAATGTGCCAGTAATAAGTGCCCCAATAATGTGCCAGTAATAAGTGCCCCAATAATGTGCTAGTAATAAGTGCCCCCAATAATGTGCCCAAAAAAATGTGCCCCCAATCATGTGCCAGTAACAAGATCACCCCAATAATGTGCCAGTAATAAGAGCACCCCCAATCATGTGCCAGTAAAAATAGCTCCCCATCATGTGCTAGTAATAATAGCCCCCATCATTTGCCAGTATTAAGAGCACCCCCATCATGTGCCAGTAATAAGAGCACCCCCATCATGTGCCAGTAACAAGAGCCCCCCATCATGTGCCAGTAATAAGAGCCCCCCCATCATGTGCCAGTAATAAGAGCCCCCCATCATGTGCCAAAAATAGGAGCGCTCCATCATGTGCCAGTAATAAGAGCCCCTCCCCATCATGTGCCAGTAATAAGAGACCCTCCCCCATCATGTGCCAGTAATAAGAGCCCCTCCCCCATCATGTGCCAGTGATAATATTGTACATATAAAAAAAATAAAAACACTTACCTCCATGTCAGCGATGCGATGCATGCCTCTTCTGGCCTGTGTCCCACGCTGTATGGCTCAGGTGGCATGATGATGTCATCTCGCCGCCTGCGACGGTCTCAGATAGGCTGCCGGCACTAGGCCGGCATCCTATCAGAGGAACAGGGTGGGGAAGCGCCTCTCCCTCCCCTGCCCCGCCGCAGCACAGCCATCTGTATTGCTGTTCTGAGGACGGCGATGCAGATGACTATGGAGATGAGCGCTTCCACAATGGAAGCACTCATCTCCCTGTGCCATGCCGCCGCCCCCTACTTGTGAGCAGGGCTGCACAGCCAGCTCGGGGGGGCAATTTCCCTGTCACCCCCCCTGGATCCGCCGGTGGTGACAGCGGCATTACCTGCGCTACATCTCCTGTATAACGTTTCCACATCCTAAATATCTGTGACATTCAGTGTAATTTATTTGCACATACACTTGCGCTACTGTACGTGTGACATAATTGCAAGCATATATACCATTTAATATGCTCAAGGCTAGCAGTAAGGGATGGGGAAGTGGGCGTGTTGCTGATGGTGCATGCAGGAGGCCGTGGCCCTGGGTGCGGTGAAACTGTGCCTGCTGCCAGAGCACAAGAAACACACTCATCCATGATACCTAGCTTCATGTCCCAGATTGCAGGGTGGCGCAGGACACCACTCTCGAAGTCACACCAGTGTGACCAGGTGGTCGGTTGGATTGCATCAGAAAATGCTTCCAGTCGGTTAAGCACCACCCTGTCTTCCACAAAGTCCAGTCTCAGTAGCCAAGTGTCACAGAAGGTGAGGGAATGGAAGCAAACAAAACACAACAAAATTAAACAAAACAGCAGGCTAGGTCCCACAGTTAGGGAACATGAAAAGCCTTTCCCTGACTGCTAACAACATGAGCAAATCTCAATGGTAGAAGTGTTCATGCACTCGAACCTAAGCCCTGCTGCAACTGATACAAACCCTCATCTAGGGAGCAGGCGAAAAGACAACTGGTTCCTTGCACAAGATGAAGGAATCCACGTCTACAGAAGGCCTAGCCAGAACAAACAACAGAAGGGAAGGAAGGAGGACTTAACTGAAGATGAACTGGGAGCAGGAGATCCACAAAGTACCAGCAGAGAACTCCAGGAGAAACTATAAACCACAAGGGCTATAGTGAGAGGCAGGTATAAATAGCATCACTAACAAACTAATGAGCAGAACCTGTGAGGGGGTGGGATCCTGCCCAAAGCCACAACAAAGCAATCTGTCAGATTCACGTGAAGCAAGTCTGACAGATCTTCTCAGATCACTCACAGGGCAGGGCGTGACACCAAGAGTCTGGTCAACAGAATCCTCACCCTGATACTCCTTCCACCCACCATGGAGAGTCTTGGCAAACAAGTGATCCCACACTCGGATATTCAGAGGAGCTGTTTTCATCGCCATGCCTTAATTTGGGCCTTTTGTCAAGTCCGCTTGAAGAGGGACATGAGGAGATCTTGTGCACTGATTCCCAAACTCTTGAGCATCCACATTTAGAAGAAGATGACAGTGGGGAACAGCAATTAGTGCTTCACAAGGTGGATGATGATGATGAGACACAGTTGCCAATAAGTCAACGGCAATTAGTGTCTCAAGAGGTTGATGATGAGGATGAGACACAGTTGTCAATAAGTGAGTGTCACGGTGGGGAGTGGTGTCAAAGGGTAAAAGGGTATCAGCCTCGCCAAAAGGAGTAATAAGGGAGCAGGTCACCTCCTACAGCGTCCCAAATCCTCTCCCTGACTCCTCACCGTATGAGCGGACCCTGATGGTAGGACGGCTCATACTCTGGATTCCTAGGGACCCTGAGTCGCCCTGTAATCCCTCACCAAGGAGCCGGGAAGAGACGACCTGTTCATCCCAGTCATGGAGGAGCAAGAGTCTCTATCTGAGGCCAGGCTGCAGGGAGAGGGGAACATATACAGCATATGGAGTTGGCAGGAAAGCAAAACCCATAACACACTTACCTGCCACAGACACACTGACTGGAACCCGTGCACAAGTGCTTCTGTCCACACCAACATTAAAGGACACAGCACAAACCACAACCACACAGGAACCCAGGACATCCCATAGCTGCAATAAACGTGAGATAGCCATCACCAGCCATGTAACACAACACAAGACATACAACACCCTGAACATAAGCCACGCAAACCAAAATAAAAGAAGGGAAAGAGACACCATAATAACATCAATGACCACAAGGGTGGCCCTCACTAGACCGATGATAAAAGCCAGGAACAGTGAACCACCAGCATACACCAAGGCTGGAGGAACACTCAGCTTCAGGCATCCAGCAGAGGCTAAATAGCCCAAGCAGTCACACCCACACACACATAAACCCAGTGTTCACAAAACACTAGGAAGGGAGTTAATCCTTTCAACACCAGACAGAGGAAGGAAGCCACTTAAAGGGGAAGTGCACACACAAGCATACCAAACCACACGTTACCACCGGCAACAGCATGCGTGACAACCAAGTTACGGCAATCACCCAGAAGGCTGAGACACTGCCACCGCATGCTCACACAGCAAAACGTTGCAGCGGGCAACCGCAAGTGTGGCAACAGTGTCAAAGCGCAAACCAAAGGACGTGACAGTGAGGTTCTTGTTAGATCAACAAGTCAGGAGGATGAAGTGGAAGAGGAGGTGGTAGACGATGAAATCACTGACCCAACCTGGGAAGGTGGCAAGCCGAGTGAAGACAGCAATACAGAAGGGGAGAGATCCGCAGCACCGCAACAGGCTGGAAGAGGCAGTGGGGTGGCAAAAGGGAGATGGCGGGCCACACCAAAAAGGCCCACAACTGTTCCCCGGAGTACACCCTTGCGGCAATCTCACTTGCCAAGGGGTAGGTGTTCCGCAGTTTGGCGCTTTTATGAGGAAAGTGCGGACGATAAAAGAATTGTCATTTGCAACCTGTGCCGTACCAAAATGAGCATATCCCCTGTCCAAGACGCAGGCACGGGTGCCTCCGGCCCTGCACCAGCCACCCACAGGCCATAGCACTAAATTCACACCTTTCCAAATTGCTAGCCACGGAAATGTTGACATTTAGACTTGTGGACACTGAGGCTTTCCGCAGCCTGATGGAGGCGGCCGTCCCGCGTTACTCAGTCCCCCGCTGCCACTATTTTTCCCAGTGCGCCGTCACCGCCTTACACCAGCATGTGACCCGTAACATCACCCATGCCCTGACCAACGCAGTTATTGGGAAGGTCCACTTAACGACTGACACATTGACAAGTGCTTGTGGCCAGGGATGCTTCACTTCCCTGACGGCACACTGGGTGAACGCTGTGGAGGCCGGGAGCAAGTCGTACCCTGGGATGGCACAGGTGCTACCGACACCAAGGATTACGGGCCCTACTTCCATCAGGATTTCCACCAAACCCTACATTAGTGGCTGCAACCCCCCCTTCTCCTCCTCCACCTCCTCCTCCACTTCCACCACTGAATTCTCATCTTGCAGCACCAGTCATCCATCAGTCAGTAGCTGGAAGCAGTGTAACACTGCAGTGGGAAAGCAGCAACAGGCCGTGCTGAAACTAATTTGCTTAGGTTACAAACAGCACACCGCCGCAGAGCTGTGGCAGGGTATAAGGGACCAGACTGCTCTGTGGCTCTCTCCACTCAACCTACAACCAGGCATGGTCGTGTCTGATAATGGCCGTAACTTGGTGGAGGCTTTGGAGCTCGGCAAGCTCACACACATACCATCCCTAGGCAAAATGTTAAACTTAGTGGTTCAGTGGTTTCTCAAAACCTACCCTAATTTGCCTGAGCTACTGGTGAAGGTGCTCCGCATGTGTGCCCATTTCCAAAAGTCATCTACAGCTGCCGCCGGTCTGGCAGTGCTGCAGAATTGCAATTGGCAGCTCACCGACTGTTGTGCGACGTTAGCACGCGCTGGAACTCCACGTTCCACATGTTGGCCAGGCTTTGTGAGCAGCAGAGGGCAGTAGTGGAAAATCAGCTCCAACATGGTCGTCGCCTTTCCAGTCAGCTTCCGCTCTTCACAAGCGATGAGTGGGCATTGATGTCTGTCCTCTGTGAGGTTTTACCAACTTTGAGGAATCAACAGAGATGGTGAGCGGCGATGCAGCTATTATCAGCGTAACCATCCCACTTCTGTGTCTACTGAAACGTTCGCTGCTCACAATGAAGGCAGACACTTTGCATGGGAAGAGGTGGAAATGGGGGACGACAGTACACAGGGTGATAGCCAGACCACCCTCCGATCGTCTTCTCAGCGGAAATTGGATGATGAGGAGGAGGAGGAGCAGGAGACGGTTGCCTCCGCTACAGAGCTTAGTACCCATAGCAAGTTTAGTCCATCTGTTCAGCGTGGATGGGCCGAAGAGGAGGAAGAGGATGAGGCGATTGAGAATCATCCTACTGATGAGGACAGCGAAGTCTTGTCTGTTGGTACTCTGGCACATATGACTGACCTTATGTTATTATCCTGCATTTCCCATGACTTTTGCGTTGTACGCATTTTGGCCAACACTGATTACTGGTTGTTCACCCTTTTCGACCCTCACTACAAAGAGAACTTCTCATCTCTTTTCCCTATGGTGGAGAGAACTAGCAAAATGGTGCAATACCAGAAGGTCCTTGTGGAAATATTGCTCCGAAAATTTCCAGCTGACAATGCTGCCGGCAGAATACGTAGTTCCTTGGGCAACCGAGGAGGAGAGACGAGGGGAACACACAGCAGTTCCAACAGAGGCAGGGCAACACTCTCCAAGGTCTGGGACAGTTTAATGACACCCCGCCAGCACTCTCACCCTGATGAGTAAACTAGTGTCACGAGGGAAAATTTTTGGCAGATGGTGAAGGAGTACGTAGCAGTCCGTGTCAGCGTCCTCAGTGATCCCTCTGTGCATTACAACTATTGGGTGTCCAAGCTGGACACGTGGCACGAACTGCCGCTCTACGCCTTCGAGGTGCTGGCCTGGCCTGCCGCCAGCGTTTTATCAATGCGGGTATTTAGTGCTGCTGGGAGCATAATAACTGATAAGCGCATCCGCCTGTCAACTGAAAATGCTGACCGGTTGACTCTGATCAAAATGAACAAGGCCTGGATTGCCCCTGACTTCTCTACTCCACCAGAGGAAAGCAGCTGAACATAAAGGCACTTGAAATGTAACTTTTATGGTGTATTGAATACACTGTATTCCCATGGACCCCTTCCACCACAAAAAAAAGGGCATATGGTTCAATCTTCCTTTTCTCATCCTCCTCCTCCATCATATCATCATGTTTATTAGGCTGCCCTCGCTCCTAATGTTTTAGAGGGTCAGCTCAGCAGCAGACTCTCACCCCAAATGTTTTATAGCGTCACCAGCAGGCCCTTGCCTATAATGTTTTAGATGTTCAGATCAGCAGCAGGCCCTCATCCCAAATGTTTTAGAGGGTCAGAACAACAGCAGGCACTCGTCCCTAATGTTTTAGAGGGTCAGATCAGCAACAGGCCCTCACCTCTAATGTTTTAGAGGGTCACCAGCAGGCCCTTGCTCCTAATATTTTTGAGGGTCTTCAGCAGGCCATCATTCATAATTTTTTACGGTTGTGTATGATGCCCTCCTTTGTGTGTAATAAATGGTGTATTGGAGTGCAGGTTCCTTATAATTTTTGGCAGCCCTTTCACTTAGTGCATAGGCTTTATGAGTGTAGGAGTCCCACTACCTGAACAATTGTACCACAATGTGAATGAGGCCCTCCTTTATGTGATATACAGGTTGTATCAGAGTGCCTCTTCCTTGTAATTTTTGACAGCACTTGCACTTTATATACAAGTAAATATACAGGAAAGAATGTTTCCTAACAATTTTTCCTCTAAAATGGATTTTATCTTCGGTTTTGTGCGTATTATTGTCAGTCTATAAAAGTGGCGTACTTCTCGGACAACATCGTTCACAGCAGCGACCTGGGAGTCCAAGATGCATCCAACATCCTCCCTGGTTTAATGCTCTGGTTCTCCTATTGACTTCCATTGTGCTCGGGAGCTCTGTAGAGCACCCGAGCATCCCAAAGTGTTCTACTCGAGCACCAGAGCACCCGAGCACTTTCGTGCTCGATCAACACTACTGTCTAACTAATCACTATGTCAGCTTATAATAATGATGTCATGCCGCATAAGATCTACAGATGTAGCTGAGCTGAAATTTATTCTGATAACACATCACAATGTTATCTTGGTTATCTCGTAACAAAGGCCATTGAAATCCATTTAAAATGTAGTTTTTCTTGCCATTTTTAGTTTTCAGTTTAGCTTAGCTGTATCTGTACATAAACTGAATAACAATTAATATGTGCTACCATTCATTATCATGGATCTGTAATGTGCTAGGTATCAGTAGTATCTTTAGCTTGCTATGCCAGTTTTAACCTATGATATTAGTAATGTTGATAGTTTAATGGGACCTGCAAGCTTTTACCACAACCTCTTTACCCTGAACTGGCACATGATTAAATAATATTGGACTTAAAACTGATTTAGTAGTGGCCTTTGCCCTGCATTTTCTGGTTGACCTTGTGGTCACGACCACTACACACTTTACTGTCCTTTTGCAGCTTGAATATGTTTTTATTATGGCAGGAGTTATGACTTGTTTAGATCATTTATCTTATAAATGTATTTTTATGCTAGCTATCTGCTTGTCTTTAACACGCTACAGATCTAAAAATAGCATCAAAAAACAAACATTGGAAAATAGCCTGACAGTATTTGTATTGCATAATTCAATGTGTACATCAATCCAAATCTTATACACCTATTTGTATTATGGAATAGATCTCAAAAAAATTGTACTGCACAGGGGAATTTGTAGTAACCTAGACCAGAGGGTACTACAAATTGTGTACCTGTCACAAACGTACTTGTCCAGGCTCCAACTATGTGGTCCCTGGCTGCGGCAAGGTCGCGCCGGGAGACACACGCTGCTGAACTGCACCATTCCCCCCGTGAGTCGCTGCCTGGTCAGTGGCCATGCCCTTGTTGACATTGTCAATTTCATAGCAACGGAGCTCCCTTACCAGTAGAACCCAAAGTAAAACTCCCTGATTGGTTGTCTGGTGAATGTAAATAATTTGTTATAATAAATTACTAATAGGAGTTTATTATAAACCACCTAATATACCAGGGTCCACAGAAAATCTACTACTAATCAAGATAGACAAGGCGGCAAATCATAATGAGGTGGTTATTATGTGGGACTTCAACTACCCAGCTATAGACTGGAAAACTGAAAGCTGTACTTCTCATAAAGGAAACAGGTTCTTGGCAATAACCAAAGATAATTACCTTTCCCAGCTGGTTCAGGACCCAACTAGAGGGACGGCTATACTGGACTTAGTATTAATCAATTGACCTGACAGAACAACAGATGTGCAGGTTGGGGGACACCTGGGAAATAGTGACCATAAATTAATAACCTTCCAATTATCCTTCAAATGACCGTTTCTACAGGGAGGAACAAAAATACCAAACTTCAAAAAAGCTAACTTTAGCCAACTAAGAGAGGCCATAGGCCTAACTAACTGGGACAAAGTCCTCAAAAATAAAAATACAGCCACAAAATGGGATATTTTTAAAAGCATCCTAAAATATAATTGTGAGAGGTACATACCTTATGGGAATAAAAGGTTAGGAACAAGAAGAAACCAATGTGGATAAATAGAACTCTAAAGAAGGCAATAAATGACAAAAATAAAGCATTTAAATCACTAAAACAGGAGGGTAGCGAGGAAGCACTGAAAAACGATAAGGAAAAAAATAGAATATGTAAAAAATAAATAAAAGCCGCCAAACTAGAGACCGAGAGATTAATTGCCAAAGAGAGCAAAACTAACCCAAAAATGTTCTTCAACTATATAAATGGTAAAAAGTATAAATCTGAAGGTGTCGGCCCTCTACAGAGCAATGAGGGGGGAGTTGTAGAGCGCGACGAGGAGAAAGCAAAGCTATTAAATATTTTTTTTCTCCACTATATTTCCTGAGGAAAATAAACTGTCAGATGAAATGCAGAATGTAAAAGTAAATTCCCCATTAAAAGTGTCCTGTCGGACCCAGGAAGAAGTATAACAGCGACTTAAAAATATTAAAATAGACAAATCTCCAGGGCCAGAGGGCATACACCCCCGTATCCTAAGAGAATTAGGTAATGTCATAGGCCAGACCCTTATTTCTGATATTTACAGACTCTATACTGACAGGGAGTGTTCCACAGGATTGGTGCATAGCAAATGTGGTGCCAATATTCAACAAGGGTGCTAAAACAGACCCCGGAAACTATAGGCCGGTAAGTTTAACATCTGTTGTGGGTAAACAGTTTGAAGGTTTTCTAAGAAATGCTATCTTGGAGGATCTCAATGAAAACAAGCAAATAACATCATATCAGCATGGCTTCACGAGGGGTCATGTCAAAATAATTTAATCAGTTTCTATGAGGAGGTAAGTTCTAGACTTGACAGCGGCGAATCAATGAATGTCGTATATCTGGACTGCTCCAAAGCATTTGGCACTGTACCACATAAAAGGTTAGTATATAAAATGAGAATGCTCGGACTGGGAGAAAACGTCTGTATGTGGGTAAGTAACTGGCTCAGTGATAGAAAACAGAGGGTGATTATTAACGGTACACACTCAGATTGGGTCACTGTCACTAGTGGAGTTCCTCAGGGGTCAGTATTGGGCCCTATTCTATTCAATATATTTATTAATGATCTTGTCAAAGGCTTGCACAGTAAAATATCATTTTTTTCAGGTGACACTAAACTGTGTAAAGTAATTGACATGGAAGAGGACACTATACAGCTTCAGATGGATCTGGATAGATTAGAGGCTTGGGCAGAGAAGTGGCAGATGAGGTTTAACACTGACAAATGTATGGTTATGCACATGGGAAGGAATAATGCAAATCACCCGTACATACTAAATGGTAAAACACTGGGTAACATTGACTTGGAAAAGGACTTAGAAATTTTATTAAGCAAAAGCAGTACTAAGCAAACTAAGCAGTAAAAAACAGTATCAGGCAGCTTCTGCCAAGGCCAATAAGATAATTGATTGCATCAAAAGGGGATAGATGCCCGTGATGAGAACATAGTCCTACCACTTTACAAATCGCTAGTCAGACCACACATGTAATGTGTACAGTTCTCGGCTTCTGTGAACAAGGCAGACATAACAGAGTTGGAGAGGGTTCAGAGGAGGGAAACTAAAGTAATAACTGGAATAGGGCAACTACAGTACCCTGAAAGATTATCAACATTAGGGTTATTCACTTTAGAAAAAAGACGACTGAGGGGAGATGTATTTACTATGTATAAATATATCAGGGGGCAGTACAGAGATCTCTCCCATCATCTATTTATCCCCAGGACTGTGACTATGACGAGGGGACACCCTCTGCGTCTGGAGGAAAGACAGTTTGTACACAAACATAGAATAGGATTCTTTACGGTAAGAGTAGTGAGACTATGGAACTCTCTGCCTGAGGAGGTGGTGATGGTGAGTACAATAAAGGAATTCAAGACGGGCTTGGATGAATTTCTGGAGTGTAATAATATTACAGGCTATAGCTACTAGAGAGTGGTTGTTGATCCAGGGAGTTATTCTGAGTGCCTTATTGGAGTCGGGAAGGAATTTTTCCCCCCTTAAGTGGGGAAAATTGGCTTGTACCTCACAGTTTTTTTTTTTGCCTTCCTCTGGATAAACTTGCAGGATAACAGGCCAAACTGGATGGACAGATGTCTTTTTTTGGCCTTATATACTATGTTACTATATTACCTTTCAGGAGAGCTGCAAGTTGTATTATAATGTCTCTACTTTAGGTGGACCCACAGGAATGGGCATTTTCCCTGTCGCTGCACTCCCCTGAATTGGTTTCTGTGGATCGCTTCTTTTCCTCATTAGGTCTCCTGTGTGATGAGACAGACAGTGCGGCTTATGCGGAGAGTCAGCTTCTGTCTTTGTGTCAGGGCAAACGACGGGTGGAGGAGTACTGTACATAATTCTGCAAGTGGTGTACTGCCTCAGGGTGGAATGACCCAACTCTTAGGTCACACTTTAGATTGGGCATTTCTGACACGCTGAAAGACATTCTGGTTAGTCATCCTACCCCAGGATCTCTTGACGAGGCTTTGTTTTTAGCTATTCGACTCGACAGGGAACTTAAGTGAGAGAAATATGTCTATGTCCATTTCTCTTCTCTTTCCTCTGTCCCTAAACCCTCTGTACCCAAGGTCCCTGAGGAGTCCGAGGAGCTTATTCAAGTTGGAGTCATGTCCTCTCAGCAGCAGTAGGAACATTGCCTAAAGAGTGGATTGTGTTTCTACTACAGCAGCCCTGCTCATCAACTGTGGTCTTGCCCTGTTAGACCAAAGGCAGAAAACTTTAGCATCTGAGTGATGATCAGGGAGGTAATTTAGATGCACAGGTATTTCCCAAAAGATATGATAGAGTCCTCTTGCATGTTAATTTGTTTTCACTGGGAAGGTCTGTCTCTGGTCTGGCTTTTGTTGATTTGGGGGCCGCTGCAAATTTGGTTAATTCTAATTTTGTATCTGCTTTGGGTCTTGTGGTCTATACATTACCTAAACCCATTCCGGTGTCTGGGGTAGATACCATTCTACACTGCGTGCAGAATTATTAGGCAAATGAGTATTTTGACCACATCATCCTCTTTATGCATGTTGTCCCTCTCCAAGCTGTATAGGCTCGAAAGCCTACTACCAATTAAGCATATTAGGTGATGTGCATCTCTGTAATGAGAAGGGGTGTGGTCTAATGACATCAACACCCTATATTAGGTGTGCATAATTATTAGGCAACTTCCTTTCCTTTGGCAAAATGGTTCAAAAGAAGGACTTGACAGGCTCAGAAAAGTCAAAAATAGTGAGATATCTTGCAGAGGGATGCAGCACTCTTAAAATTGCAAAGCTTCTGAAGCGTGATCATTGAACAATCAAGCGTTTCATTCAAAATAGTTAACAGGGTCGCAAGAAGCGTGTGGAAAAACCAAGGCGCAAAATAACTGCCATGAACTGAGAAAAGTCAAGCGTGCAGCTGCCAAGATGCCACTTGCCACCAGTTTGGCCATATTTCAGAGCTGCAACATCACTGGAGTGCCCAAAAGCACAAGGTGTGCAATACTCAGAGACAAGGCCAAGGTAAGAAAGGCTGAAAGACGACCACCACTGAACAAGACACACAAGCTGAAACGTCAAGACTGGGCCAAGAAATATCTCAAGACTGATTTTTCTAAGGTTTTATGGACTGATGAAATGAGAGTGAGTCTTGATGGGCCAGATGGATGGGCCCGTGGCTGATTTGGTAAAGGGCAGAGAGCTCCAGTCCGACTCAGACGCCAGCAAGGTGGAGGTGGAGTACTGGTTTGGGCTGGTATCATCAAAGATGAGCTTGTGGGGCCTTTTCGGGTTGAGGATGGAGTCAAGCTCAACTCCCAGTCCTACTGCCAGTTTCTGGAAGACACCTTCTTCAAGCAGTGGTACAGGAAGAAGTCTGCATCCTTCAAGAAAAACATGATTTTCATGCAGGACAATGCTCCATCACACGCGTCCAAGTACTCCACAGCGTGGCTGGCAAGAAAGGGTATAAAAGAAGAAAATCTAATGACATGGCCTCCTTGTTCACCTGATCTGAACCCCATTGAGAACCTGTGGTCCATCATCAAATGTGAGATTTACAAGGAGGGAAAACAGTACACCTCTCTGAACAGTGTCTGGGAGGCTGTGGTTGCTGCTGCACGCAATGTTGATGGTGAACAGATCAAAACACTGACAGAATCCATGGATGGCAGGCTTTTGAGTGTCCTTGCAAAGAAAGGTGGCTATATTGGTCACTGATTTGTTTTTGTTTTGTTTTTGAATGTCAGAAATGTATATTTGTGAATGTTGAGATGTTATATTGGTTTCACTGGTAAAAATAAATAATTGAAATGGGTATATATTTGTTTTTTGTTAAGTTGCCTAATAATTATGCACAGTAATAGTCACCTGCACACACAGATATCCCCCTAAAATAGCTAAAACTAAAAACAAACTAAAAACTACTTCCAAAAATATTCAGCTTTGATATTAATGAGTTTTTTGGGTTCATTGAGAACATGGTTGTTGTTCAATAATAAAATTAATCCTCAAAAATACAACTTGCCTAATAATTCTGCACTCCCTGTATTAGCCACGGGATTTATTGAATATCAAACTATTGATTCGAAAAATGTTCATTGTATGTTATGAATAACCTGTTATTTTGGATTTACCCTAATTGAGAAGTCCCTGTCCAGTTTTCAATTGGAGTTCTGGGGAATTAATCAAGTGGGGTCCTCAGTGTGCTAATCATTGCTAGTCTGTCCAGCTTTCTTGTCTGCAGCTGGAAGAAGGTTCTCTCCATGGGTTCATCAGGGACGTCCAGCAGGTATTCTCCAAAGGGGCTTCTGAAGCTTTGCCTCCTAATCGGGAATATGATTGCTCCATTGAGCTGGTCCCTGGCGCTAATCTCCCCAAGGGACAGCGTGAAAGACTGGCTATAAAAGACTACTGTATATTCATGATAGTCTAAAGAAAGGGCACATCCGACTGTTTCTCTGTAGGGAGCTTCTGTTTTGTTGGGACGAAGGATGGTGATTTGTGCCCTTGTATTGACTAAAGAGAGCTCAATAAAATTATTTAGTTTTATATGGAGGACCGCGTTGCTTCACTTTCCATCAAGGTACAACCTCTCCCAGTAGGATTCCTTTGCACTTTCCAAATACAGTGACATATGGATCTTTGCATTAGCTTTTACCCTCCTGGTAGATTGTATATACCTTCAAAAGGGACGTACGCAATAGTGAAGTACTGCCACAAGAGGTAAAATGTACAATTTATTATACTCACAAGCCAAGTTGCTTAAAATGCCTTAAAACAACGCTGCATAGCCTTGTGTTCATACCCGACCCGGGTTTCGCTTGACGCTTCGTCTGGGGTGAACAGACTAATGAGTTCGGAGCTGGCTGATATACCAATTAAACTCCGCCCTTTTTCTCAACAAGTTAAAAACACTAAAACAATCACATACCTAGGTTAGAGTCTTATATCAAAATCATAATAGCCGTATAATGTAACATTACAAATCACATCCACCCACACACTGGTTAACTATTAAAACCTATTATACACATCAGAATCACTCTAAGTAATGAGCCAATCCATGTTAGCGGACAGGCTTTCATTCAAAAATACTTTAACTGTCACGTGTCCACTATAAGTTTCTCCACTTTCATTCACAAAGATCAGACCAAGTCGCATGGTCCCTACCTACCAATTAGAGGTCTCTTTTTCATACCTGACTACCAAAAAAGATTGAGAGTCTCCTCCCATATCTATATCGCAACGATCTGTAAGTACTATACCAGACATGGTTTGAGATCGAAATCTACATTTAAACCTCCTGGCTGCAGGGTGGTCCGCTTGTATATCCACTCAACTTCGTGTTTGTTAATCCTAGCAATCTGGTCACCACCCCGCCAGTATGGTGTAACCAGTTCTATACCCATAAACTTCAAACCTTTGGGATTTTTTTGATGTGTAAAGTGTAATGAAACACTTTGAGTTTCAAGGCCTTTCTTGATATTCCTTATATGCTCCTGAATTCAGATTTTCAATTTGCGGGTGGTGGGCCCGACATACTGAAGCAGTCCAACAAATAAATAACACCTTCTTTTTCACAGGTGATTTCCCCATTGATTTTATGGCAATTCCCTTTAACTGTAGATTGAAATGTCTGTGCGCACCGCTCCCTATCCGTCATGCTTCTATTTTTGCATGGCAGGCAAAAGCCGCACCATATGAATTGTTGCTTATTTTTCTTTCCTTTTTTCTCCTGTATAGCACTGTGGACCAGATGGTTGCGCATATTGAGGGCTCTCTTATAAATAATGTCAGGTTGTTTGGGTATTATACTTCCCAAAATGGGATCATTTTTCAAAATAGACAAATTTTTCCAGATTGCATTTTTTATAACTCCAGCCTCTATATTATACTGTTAGGAATGAAAAGCGAAAATCCCTTTCTTTTTTCAAACCTACTATTTCTTTTTTGCCCTACCTTCTGTCATTATTTACCTGCTTTTTGCTCTCATTTATGTCTTCAATATTGTACCCCTTCTCTACAAAGCGATCTTGGATGATTTGGCTCTGTTCTTCATAAATTCCAAACATTTTTTTCCGTCATTGCCAAACCATTGACTGATTTGACCAATAAGGGGGATAATCTTTTCCATTGGTCTCCCGAGGCTCTATTCTCCTTTGAGACGTTAAAGGGGAGTTTCATTCAGACACCTGTACTCATCCAACCTGATGTTACACAACCTTTTCTCTTTGAGGAGGTAGGTGTTGGTGCTGTGCTATCTCAGGGGCCATCCTCCTTAACTAATTTAAAACCCTGCACATTTTCTTTCCCGAAAATTCTCCTCCGCTGACAGGAATTTGAACTGTTGGCCATCAGGTGGGCCGTCAAAGAATGACACCATTTCTTAGAGGGGGCTAAGCATCAAATCACTGAGATTAAGGATCACAAAAAAATGTACTTATCTGGATACAGCCAAGCACTTGAATCCCCGGCATGCGGGGATGTCATTAAAAATTTTTCAATTATACTTTTTGTCCTGGGTCTGGTAACATGAAGGTAGATGCCTTACCACATAGTTTGGGTATTGAATACTCCATTGTTACTGAACCTGGTAACATTCTGTCTCCTGGTGTCTTTGTCACCATCATTAATCTTGATCTGGCTGCTGAAATAAGACGTTGTCAGTACTTGGCTTACAATGATCTTCCTTCTGGTAAATTGCTTGAGCCTCCAAACTTTCCCCTTAAATTTCACTGTTCTGTTCTGGCAGGTTATCCAGGTATTGCGGGGACTAAACATCTGGGCTTCCAAGCCTAATGATGGCCTAATTGGTCACGCGCTGTGGGTGCCTTTGTCTCAGCATAAGATTAGTGTTGATTGAGCATGCTGAACACCAGTTCCGATGCTCGGCAAATTGAGATGTTCGGCATAATATTGCATGTGCTCGAGCGCAATGCTCGAGTCTCTTCCCCCCACGTTTATTGGCTGCTACGCAGCCAATAAACGTGCAAGTAAGTACTGCCACTCACTGTAATGCCATAGCCATGTTGGTTACTGACATTATATTGATTAGCTGGCTGGAATGCGTCATCCGGTGCAATAAAGCACCCAATGACACGTGGCTCGGCCAGTCTTAGTCAGGGAGAGCTGTGCTGTAGAAGGGACAGATAGTGTAGGGAATTGAATTTTATTTTATTTTTTGTTAGGCAGGGTTGGTGTTAGAGACCCAAAAGTCCTATTAAGGACTATTGTTGTGTCTGGCAGCAATAGATATTTTTAGAGCAACCTGCGCTAAATTGCATGCTATTGTAGAGACCCAAAAGTCCTTTTAAGGACTATTGTTGTATCTGTCAACAATATATATTTTTAGTGCAACCTGCACTCAATTCCGTGCAATTGTTTGGCCGCTGCATTACGGCCGCGACATTACCTGCGCTACATCTCCTGTATAACGTTAGCGTATCTGAAATATCAGCGACATTCAGTCAAATTTTTTTATTGCTGGTTGCAGTGACATTATCTGTGCTACATTTCCAGTATAATGTTAGCACATCCGAAATGGTGAAAGCGTCATTACCTGTGCTACATCTCCTGTATAACATTTGCCCATCCTACAAAACCTGCGCTACTGTACGTGTCACATACTTGCAAGCATATATACCATTTAATATGCAGAAGGCGAGCAGTAAATGACGGGGAAGCGGCCGTGCTGCTGATGGTGCATGCAGAGGCTGTGAAACTGTACCTGCTGCCAGAGCACAAGAAACACACTCATCCATGATAATGTAGCTTCATGTCCCAGTTTGCATGGCGGCGCAGGACGCCACTCTCGACGTCACACCAGTGCAACCAGATGGTCGGTTAGATTGCAGCAGATAATGCTTCCAGTCGGGTAAGCACCACCCTGTCTTCCACAAAGTCCAGTCTCAGTAGCCAAGAATCTGGTCAACAGAATCCTCACCCTGATCCTCTTTCCTCCCACCATGGAGAGTCTTTGCAAAGTGATCCTGCACTCGGATATTCCGAGGAGCTGTTTTCATCGCCATTCCATCGCCAAAACCGCTTGAAAAGGGACATGAGGAGATCTTGTGCCCTAATTCCAAAACTCTTGAGAATCCACAGTCAGAAAAAGATGGCAGTGCGGAATGGCAATTAGTGTTTCACGAGGTGGATGATGATGATGAGACACAGTTGCCAATAAATCAACGGCAATTAATGCCTCAAGAGGTTGATGATGAGGATGAGACACAGTTGTCAATCAGTGAGGTTGTTGTTAGGTCAACAAGTCAGAGTGAGGAAGTGGAAGAGGATGTGGTGGACGATGAAATCACTAATCCAACCTGGGAAGGTGTCAAGCCGAGCAAGGACAGCAGTACAGAGGGGGAGGGATCCTCAGCACTGCAACAGGCTGGAAGAAGCAGTGGGGTGGCAAAAGGGAGAAGGCGGGCCACACCAAACAGGCCCACAACTGTTTCCCGGAGCACCCCTTTGCGGAAATCTCCCTTGCCAAGATCTAGGTGTTCCGCAGTTTGGTGCTTTTTTGAGGAAAGTGCGGACGATAAAAGAATTGTCATTTGCAACCTGTGCCGTACCAAAATGAGCAGGGGTGTGAACACTAGCAGCCTCACCACCACCAGCATGATCCGCCACATGGCATAAAAGCACCCTATTAGGTGGGCCGAACGCCTGGGTCCAAAATCAGTGTCTGCGGGTCACACCACTGCCTCTTCTTCCCCTTTATTATGTGCTGCTCAATCCCCTGTCCAAGATTCAGGGCCGGATCCCTCCCGACCAGCACCAGGACCTTCGCAAGCACCATCAGTTAGCACATCTACTTCTGTGTCCCAGCGCAGAGTACAGATGTCCATACCCCAGGCCTTTGAACGAAAAGCGCAAATACCCAGCCACCCACTCACAGGCAATAGCACTAAATTTGCACCTTTCCAAATTGCTGGCCCTGGAAATGTTGCCATTTAGGTTTGTGGACACTGATGCTTTCCGCAGCCTGATGGCGATGGTGGTCCCTCGTTACTCAGTCCCCATCCGCCACTATTTTTCCCAGTGATCCGTCCCTGCTTGCACCAGCATGTGTGCCGTAAGATCATTCGTGCCCTGTCCAACGCAGTTATTTGGAAGGTCCACTTAATGACTGACATATGGACAAGTGCTTGTGGCCAGTAACGCTACATTTCCCTGAAGGCAAACTGTGTGAACGATGTGGAGGCCGTGAGCGAGTCGTAGCCTGGTATGGCACAGGTGCTACCGATGCCAAGGATTGCGGGCCCTACTTCCATCAGGATTTCCACCATCACCTGTGGCGAAACCAACCTCGCCACTGGGTTTTGGAGGGGCCTGTTTACCAGCCTCTTGCCCCAGGATTATGGGCCCTCTCATCAGCCAGGCCTCATTTGTTCACAAAGGACTTGGACTAACTTAAAACCCTGGTCTAATTCGTGCCATTTTGGGATGTTAAATGTCTGTGTGTATTGAAAAGGGTGGGACATTGTATACGTTGAGTAGGGAGGACTGTTCCATTGTCTCTCTGTGTGTGTTGGCGATGTCCTTTGTCCTGAGAGATAATTGAATTACGTCTCGGTTGTCTCCAGGACAGAGGATTTTGTGTATTCGCCTGCCTGTGATGATTGCATCAACCCAGTGTGAGGTAATTCTATCACGGGCAGAGGGGAGGATTTTGAGTGGGAGTGTCTGAGTGTATTGTACGTGGTTATTGGCTGTTTTTACAAAACCCTGTGGGTAGTAACCTTGTTGGAAGATGTGTATAAAATGCTTGTGTGTTAAAATTAAAGAGTTCCTGTTTTTATACCTTCATGAAGTTTTGGCTCATGTTTGGGGAATGGGATAACTACACTCTTGGGATTGCTATATCACAATACTCCCCTGAGTATAAGCTCTTGCAAGAGCTTGTTCATGGTTCCTGCTCTCTGCATTTAGGAGAGGTTCACCCACTGGAGCCTGGAGCCTTGTTGTAGGTCCAGGGTGGGTAGGAGACGGCGAGACCTCCACCAAGCTTTGGCGGTTCGTGGGGTCTGCAGTGCTGATGGTGTCAAGTGGAGTGCTTGGAGTCCTCTGGAAGCACTAGGAGCATCTATCAACGGAGGTACCCGGTCGGGGTGCTAGGCGTTCCGTTACATTGGTGGCAAGCAGTGGGATGGCGTCCTAGTGTGAGGAGAAGCAGCTCGGAGACACCGTTCGTGGAGTATATTGAGGGCAACGCTAGTATCCGTACAGTGCCCCTGGCTACAGCAATATGGATGCCGTTGGTTCCTGCACAGCATTCCATGAGGAAGATCACCTGGATTACAGGGATGCCGAGCGGAAAGGCGTATGGCACCAGGCTCTGGAGGACGTGCAGCGTCGGAGGGGTGAGAGTCTTCGCAGTGAGGAGCAGAGATTGTGAATGCGATTGGCGCTGCGACTACCTCTACTGGGAGAGCAACCATTGACGGAGTGGGTGTCAGAGCTTGAGACACTGGTATGGCAGGAAACCTGGCTGGATGATGCTTACCAAGCACTATGGTGGGACACAGTACGACAGTCTCCATGGATGGAGGAGTACGCCAAGCCCGAAGGTGAGGAATATAATTGCCCTGGTTTATTATGGGAGTCTTTTGAAGACATTGACTTTGGGAGCACAGAAGAGTCTAGATTTTGGGACATTACTGACTACAGGTTGGACTTGCACAATTGGCCTACAACTAGTGGGGTGAGGGCAGATCTGACCTTTCTGGTCCAAAGGGAGTGGGAGCTGGAGCAAGATTATCAACAGTTGTTTCGCTCCATTCAAGCCCAGCGCAAGATGCAAGACAGTTGGATACCAGGCCCAGACCTGCAGCCCTTCCCCTGGCAAGTCACAGCTGAGGTATCTCCTACTTCCTCACCAACTGTGGAGGTAGGGGACTTCATAGACTGGTACTGGGAGAAACCCCAGTCGGCAGGTGGAGATGGGACCGTAGTCACTCCACCGGCCCAACAGGGTGGCTGGGCAGGCGGCCCAGATCCCCAACTGTCACTGGGAGTACAGGGAGAGTAGATTGTTGGTCCCTCATCTCTGCAACAACCAGAATCACTGGTAGTGGAGACAGTCGGTCTCACTACCCAGCGGCAGTATACTCTACAGGGAGAGGAGACAGTTGGTCTCTCTCCCCAGCGGCAGATGGGGTATCCAGAGGAGGGAGTAAGTGATAGCCCC
Source organism: Bufo bufo (assembly GCF_905171765.1). NCBI lineage: Eukaryota > Metazoa > Chordata > Amphibia > Anura > Bufonidae > Bufo > Bufo bufo. Next base: position 222,768,904 of record NC_053394.1, read on the forward strand.
CCTCCACAGCTCTCTCCCAGCCCAATACTGAGGGTAGTGGGTAAGGCCTTAAACCCCACTGACCCCTCTCCAGCAGAAGAGCTGGCATCAGAGCAGAGCGCCGCTGGCCTCTGCCCTAACCGTTCATTTACTACCCAACAGGAGTTGGCACCATGCACCCCAGCTGAAGTACTGGCATCAGGGCAGAGCGCCGCTGGCCTCTGCCCTCCCCTATCCTCTTCGCCAGAGCCGGACTTTCCACAGGCTACCCCAGCGGAAGAGCTGGCATCTGGGCAGAGCACAGTCGGCCTCTGCCCACCAAGTACCTACAGCTCCAAGCTAGAGAACAACAAGGAAGCAAGGAGTCGCAGATGCCCACTCAACAGCTGGGAACATACAGAACAGAGCCAGGCCCCAAAATTTAACAGGTCCAGTATGGGGTTGTGGTTGGACTGCCAGACTAACTCAGGTACTGACCGTGAGGTCAGGTACCTGGTTAGTCTTCCCTGGGAGGGGGAGATGTGTGGCGAAACCAACCTCGCCACTGGGTTTTGGAGGGGCCTGTTTACCAGCCTCTTGCCCCAGGATTATTGGCCCTCTCATCAGCCAGGCCTCATTTGTTCACAAAGGACTTGGACTAACTTGAAACCCTGGTCTAATTCGTGCCATTTTGGGATGTTAAATGTCTGTGTGTATTGAAAAGGGTGGGACATTGTATACGTTGAGTAGGGAGGTCTGTTCCATTGTCTCTCTGTGTGTGTTGGCGATGTCCTTTGTCCTGAGAGATAATTGAATTACGTCTCGGTTGTCTCCAGGACAGAGGATTTTGTGTATTCGCCTGCCTGTGATGATTGCATCAACCCAGTGTGAGGTAATTCTATCATGGGCAGAGGGGAGGATTTTGAGTGGGAGTGTCTGAGTGTATTGTACGTGGTTATTGGCTGTTTTTACAAAACCCTGTGGGTGGTAACCTTGTTGGAAGATGTGTATAAAATGCTTGTGTGTTAAAATTAAAGAGTTCCTGTTTTTATACCTTCATGAAGTTTTGGCTCATGTTTGGGGAATGGGATAACTACACTCTTGGGGATTGCTATATCACAATACTCCCCTGAGTATAAGCTCTTGTAAGAGCTTGTTCATGGTTCCTGCTCTCTGCATTTAGGAGAGGTTCACCCACTGGAGCCTGGAGCCTTGTTGTAGGTCCAGGGTGGGTAGGAGACGGCGAGACCTCCACCAAGCTTCGGCGGTTCGTGGGGTCTGCAGTGCTGACGGGGTCAAGTGCAGTGCTTGGAGTCCTCTGGAAGCACTAGGAGCATCTATCAACACCCGGTCGGGGTGCTAGGCGTTCCGTTACATCACCAACATTAGTGACTGCAACCCCCCTTTCTCCTCCTTCACCTCCACCTCCACTTCCACCTCTGAATTCTCATCTTGCAGCACCAGTCAGCCATCAGTCAGTAGCTGGAACTAGTGTAGCACTGCATTGGGGAAGCTGCAAAATGCTGTGCTGAAACTTATTTGATTAGGTGACAAACAGCACACCACCGCAGAGCTGTGGCAGACTGAGCTGTGGCTCTCGCCACTCAACCTAAAACCAGGCATGGTTGTGTCTGATAATAGCTGTAACTTGGTGGCGACTTTGGAGCTCGGCAAGCTCGCACAAATACTATGCCTAGCCCACATGTTAAACTTAGTAGTTCAGCGGTTTCTCAAAACCTATCCCAATTAGCCTGAGCTACTGGTGAAGGTGCGCCACGTGTGTGCCAATTTCCGAAAGTCATCTACAGCTTCCGCCAGTCTGGCAACACTGCTGCAGCGCTTGCAATTGCCAGATCACCGACTGCTGTGAGACGTGAGCATGCGCTGGAACTCCACGTTCCACATGTTGACCAGGCTTTTTGAGCAGCAGAGGGCAGTAGTGGAATACCAGCTGCAACATGGTCATCGCCTTCCCAGTCAGCTTTCTCTCTTCACTAGCGACGAGTGGGCATGGATTTCTGACCTATTTGAGGTTTTACACAACTTTGAGGAATCAACACAGATGGTGAGCGGCGATGCCGCTATTATCAGCATAACCATCTAGCTTCTTTGTCTACTGAAACGTTCGCTGCTCACAATAAAGGCAGACGCTTTGCATGTGGAAGAGGTGGAAATGGGGGAAGACAGTACACAGGGTGATAGCCAGACCACCCTCAGTTCATCTTCTCAGCTTGAATTGGATGAGGATGAGGAGGAGGAGCAGGACCCCCGCTACAAAGAGAACTTTTCATCTCTCATTCCTGTGGTGGAGAGGACTAGCAAAATGGTGCAATACCAGAAGGTCCTTGTGGAAAAATTGCTCCAAAAATTTCCAGCTGACAACACTGGTGGCAGAGTAAGTAGTTCCTTGTGCAACCGAGGAGGGGAGATGAGGGGAACACACAGCATTTCTAACAGAAGCAGGGCAACACTCTCAAAGGCCTGGGACAGTTTAATGACACCCCGCCACCACCCTCACACTGATGCACCCTCACAAGGAGGGAATAATTTTGGAAGATGGTGAAGGAGTACGTTGCAGACCGTGTCTGCGTCCTCAATGATCCCTCTGTGCATTAAAACTATTAGGTGTCCAAGCTGAACACGTAGCACAAACTGTCGCTCTACGCCTTGGAGGTGCTGGCCTGCCCTGCCGCCAGCGTTTTGTTAGAGTGGGGGCATAATAACTGATAAGTGCATCCGACTGTCAACTGAAAATGCTGAACGGTTGACTCTTATCAAAATTAACAAGGTCTGGATTGCCCTTAACTCCTCTACTCCAGCAGAGGAAAGCGGCTGAACATAAAAGCACTTTAAATGTGGCTTTTATGGTGTATTGAATACACTGTATTCCCATGTACCTCTTCCACCACAAAAAATTGTATATGGTTCAATCTTACTTTTCTTGTCCTCCTTCATATCAATTATTAGGCTACCTTCACTCCTAATGTTTTAAAGGGTCAGCTCAGCAGCAGGCCCTCAACCATAATTTTTTCAATTGTCAACTCAGCAGCAGGCCCTCACCCCTAATGTTTTAGAAGGTCAGATCAGCATCAGACTCTCACCACTAATTTTTTAGCTGGTCAGATCAGCAGCACACCCTCACCGCTAATTTCTTAGATGGTCAGATCAGCAGCAGACCATCACCCCTAACTTTTTTAAATGGTCAGCCCAGCAGCAGACTCTCACCCCTAATGTTTTAGATGTTCAGATCAGCAGCAGGCCCTCGCCCCCAATGTTTTAGAAGGTCTCCAGCAGGCCCTTGCTCCTAATGTTTTAGAGGGTCACCAGCATGCCATTAATCATTACAAGGAACAGGCACTCCAATACACCCTTTATGTGTAATAAAGGGTGTATTGGAGTGCCGATTCCTTGTAATTTTTGACATCCCTTTCACTTAGTGCATAGGTTTTATGAGTGTAGGAGTCCCACTACCTGAACAATTGTACCACAATGTGAATGATGCCCTCCTTTATGTGATATGCAGGTTGTATCAGAGTGCCTCTTCCTTGTAATTTTTGGCAGCACTTGTACTTTATATACAAGTAAATATACAGGAAATAGTGTTTCATAACAATTTTTCCTCTAAAATCGATTTTATCTTCGGTTTTGTGAGTATTATTGTCAGTCTGTAAAAGTGGCATACTACTTGGGCAACATCGTTCCCAGTAGCGACCTGGGAGTCCAAGATGCATCCAGACATTCTCCCCATGCTGTTCCCGAACAATTTCAGTGGTGTTTCCATCAATTTCTGACCTTTTCTGGTGAACCAGCCACCCTCCCCTCTTTAGAGCAGGGGGTGTCTGGTTTAATGCTCTGGTTCTCACATTGACTTCCATTGTGCTCGGTTGCTCGGTAGAGCACCCGTGCATGCCGAGGTGTTCTACTCGAGCACCTGGGCACTTTTGTGCTCGATCAACACTACATAAGATGTGTGTGTCAGGGCCAAAGTACCAAGGAGATGGTCTATAGGTTTCCTTTGTCCCTTGCCCATTGCACAGAGACCTTGGGCCCACATCTCTATAGACTGCATTACGGAGCTTCCACCCTCCAGGTGTAGGTCAGTCATTTGAGTAGTCATAGATAAATTCTCGAAGATTTGTCATCTCGTGTTGTTAAAGAAACTTCCTAATGCAAAAGAATTGGCTACTTTGTTCATGGACAACATGCTTAGATTGCATGGCATACCTGAGTCGATTGTCTCTGATAGAAGTGTCCAGTTTGTCGGGATCAAACTCTCCTTCTCATTAGAGATGTCCCGAACTATTCGCCGGCGAATAGTTCCCGGCAAACATAGCTTGTTCGCGTTCGCCGCGGCGGTCGAACATATGCGATGTTCGGTCCGCCTCCTATATGTCATCATTGAGCAGACTTTGACCCTGTACCTCACAGTCAGCAGACACATTCCAGCCAATCAGTATACCCTCCCTCCCAGACCCTCCCACCTCCTATCAAATAGCAAGGACAGCATCCATTTTAGGGACAGCATCTATCTTAGATTCATTCTGAAGCTGCAGTGTCACAAATTTGACTAAGTTGAAATCGCAATGCGATTAATACGGGTTATATTAATCGCAATTGCGAATTCAACTTAGAGCTGGGTTCCTAATGGTTACAGTGGCGATGCTATGGCTGGTGTCACCCGGTGCGGTAGAAAATGGTGTCACCCCTGCCCCCCGTCCCCCCCCCGAAGCCATAATAAAGAGATAAAGAGAAAAAAAAAGAAGTCACTAAGTCAGCTCCAATCAGATATCTGCATAGACCCAGAGTCTTGGTCTATGTGCAGATATCTGATTGGAGCAGACTTCTTATTTTCTCTTTTGCACATAAACATTTAAACTATATTCCTTAGTAAAAATTACCAGTCCACACCATGTGGGTCTATATTTATGAGGGCCCCCCTGAGCAAAGATTAGTAAATGTGGCCTGGTGACCCCAGCCCACAGTTCAACCCAACCCCTTATGTCTCCTGGCCTGGGGCCATCTCTATAATAATCCACAGTAATTTATGAATTGGGTTAGGTTATTAACTTATTATTATTGGGGTATTATTAAAATAATTTGGTCTATAAAGTCAGAGCCGCTCTAAATACCTCCTCCTCCCGGCACCAGAGACTCCTGCAGGGCAGCTGCCGCGGCGCCCCACCACTCACCAGGCTGCAGTGAGTCACACCCCCGTCCCCCTTTACCACGTGATGGCGCGACCAATACAACCATTATGAACTCAGACCTAAGTTGTAATCGCAATGCGATTAATACAGGTTATATGAATAGCATTGCGAATTCAACTTACCACACTCTGCGTCAACTACGTAATTTTCCATGGGAGTTTTGCCATGGATCCCCCTCCGGCATGCCACAGTCCAGGTGTTAGTCCCCTTGAAACAACTTTTCCATCACTATTGTGGCCAGAAAGAGTCCCTGTGGGTTTCTAAAATTCACTTGTCTATTGAAGTCTATGGCGGTTCGCCCGTTCGCGAACATTTGCGGAAATTCGCGTTCGCCGTTCGCGAACTGAAAATTTTATGTTTGCGACATCTCTACTTCTCATCTGTGTTTCATCCTGAGACAAATGGACAAACCCGGTCAGCCTGAATTGGAGCAGTTTTAACTGTGTTTTGTTTCTGACTGCCAAAATGAGTGGAAAAGGAATTTGCCCTTAGCGGAGTTCGCTATTAACAATCATGTCAGCTCCTCTAGTGGCATTACATATTTTTATTGTAATTATAGTTTTAACCTGTGTTTTTCTTCCGTCTCTGGGTCCAGCTCTGTAAATCCTGCTGTGGATGCTCATTAATGATTTGTGCACAGTTTCTGCCCAGGCTCACAAAAGCCTGGAAAACGTTCAAAGCATCCAATGTGAGCAAGCAAACAGGAAGCGGTCTGTAGGTCTAAACTTTCTTTTAGCTGAGCCAATATGGCTTTCTACAAAAAATTTAAGTCTCAGGGTACTTTCACACTTGTGCAGACCTTTAAAAATGTGAAAAAGAGAAATACCGGATCCGTTAGGTTGAGGGTAATGTCACGAACGTACCTGTCCAGGCTCCAGCCCTGCTGGCGCACTTGTGCTGGGTGGCACTCACTGTTGGGACATGCCACCAGTGATGCATTTGCATCCATAGCAACAAAGCAAAATGCTCTGTTTCTCCTTGCAGAGTACGTATGCTGGGGGAGATTAGTAGGGGATTGGTTCTAGGTGTACCTGGTACTACTGGGGGCTGAGTGATTGCCCAGCCATCCTATGGATATGCAACTTGTGTTCTTGTCCTATGGAGCGCCAAGTCCATGGACCTATCAGGTTCTGATCCAGGGAATCTGTGCCCTATTTAAATCCACTGCTGGCAATACACCTTTGCCAGTGATAGTATTTGACTCCCTAGCTTTGCTCCAGGTTCCAGTTCTGTGTGTATTTGAATTGCTTATATTATTGAACTCGGCCTGCTTTGACCACTCTCTGTTTCATATTTTGGTACTGTTTTTCGTCTGGCTCTGACTTCAGCTTCGCTATTTGACCACTGACCCATTTCCATATGACTCTGTCTCTGTGTTGTTTTGTCTGTGTGTGTATATCTTGCACTTTATCAGATTAGGTAACATCAACGAGTTGCGGACTTGATGCCAAGGGCTTGCACTGCAGGTAGGCAAGAAAAGCGGGCGGGTTTCCAGTTAGGGTTTACTGTCTGTGTATTCCTGCCTACTGTGTTACAGTATCATTATTTATTGCATATTTCACTGTTTGCATCTGGCCATAGTTCCCAGCATGGAATGATTGGAAAAAGTTGGCAGTAGCAGGGTTAACCACCCTGTTCCTCCCCTAGTGGTAGTCAATAAAGTGCCAAGGGGGGCGGGCCATCCAACCCGGTTGCCCGCTGTCAGGCAGGTGTCAGAAGCAATGAGTGCGTCCATCAATACAGATGGAAGCGCTCATTGCTGGAACGCTGGGGAGCTGCGGTCCTGTTACTCACTGACTGCTCAGCTCCCTGTGCTCCTTCTCTTCTTCAGGCCGGTGTACTGTATGGTGAAGCAGGGAGCCTTCTGCTCCCCGCTCCACCATTCAGCCTGAAGACACAGATTACATGCTGGTCTGTGTGGGAGGAGCCTGCAGCCTGGGAATCTGCCTGAGTTCCTCCCACACAGTGCAGCAGAGTGATCTGTGCCTGCAGGGGAGAGAGGGATGTGAGCATCAGGAATGAGAAAGGGTGAGTAGTGAATAGAGGGCATTACTACTGTGAAGGGGGCACAGCGGGCATTACTACTATGAAGTGGGCACAATGGGCATTACTACTATGAAGTGGGCACAATGGGCATTACTACTATAAAGGGGGCATAATGGGCATTATTACTATCAAGGGGGCACAATGGGCTTTAATGCTATGAGGGGGGCACAATGGGAATTATTACTATGAAGAGTGCACAATGGGCATTACTACTATGAAGGGGGCACAATGGGTATTACTACTGTGAAGGGGCACAGTGAGCATAACTACTGTGAAGGGGGCACAATGAAGGGATAAGTACTTTACGGGGGGCACAATGTGAGTATAACTACTGTAAAGGTTGTTGCACAATGAGGGCATAAATACTGTGAGGAGGCATAATATGGGCATAACTACTGTGAGGGAGTACAATGTGGATGTTATTAGGGGGCACATATCTGAACATAACTTTCTAAATCTATGCCAGCAAGGGAGCAGGCGTAGATTTAGGCCAGCGGTGGATGCGTCTAATTTATGTACAGACCGGTGACTCTACATAACTTAAGGAGTGGGGTACCAAACTTAGAGTGGGAAGCAAAGTACCTGGTACCAAAAGTCAGTAGAGTAGAGTTGGTGCTATGCATCTTTAGGTCAGTAGTTTTGGCATTAAATTCACTAACCTGTACATTAACATTACTATATCTTCCTTCCAGGTACGGTGATATAATAGATGGAACTGTGGTAGAAGGATGCAGAAAAATATTCTAAAAATGAAAATGAAAAACTAGCATCAGAAATAAAATGTCACCAATTTGAATGCACTGTATAAAATGTCACCCATGTGGGTGCACTGCATAATAATATGCGGTTATATCTTTATTAAGGAAGCACAATCTTAGGATCCTGCCTGCTGTATTATGTAGCACATCTTGTGGCGTAATCTATCATGCTGGTAGATGGAGCTGTGGTTATTTTTTCCTTCATCTCAGCACTGACATAAATATGCAAACACATCGAAGCTTTACTAATCAATGTCTTGTGGTGATTGCTAAAAATCCTCCCCCTTGCTAGAGGTCACTTTATTATCAAGGGATTGTCTGCTCAGTTTATTCAGCTTCCTCTGTGAATTCTCTCCATAGTCAGGCAAGCATAGGCACTCCCACTAAGAAAATAGATGCTGAAATCTCCACAGAAATACAGAAATAATGGCAACTCTTTCATGTTGTTTCAAACCATACAAATAGCATCAATATTGTTCAGTCCTATTAAGCTTTTATACAACAGGGAAGGCTATGCCTTTGAATAGAGCACTATAGTAAAGATTTAGTTGCCATTAAAAGCAAAATACCAGGATGATATTTAACTAGCATTGTCTGTCATTGTCAGGTACCTGGTATTGACCACATTTCTAACCACACAGTTTGCCATTATGCTCAACAGATGAATAGATGTATATTACCATTATTTTCATCAGCTTTTGTCTGGATACAATCATACTATGATGTGTTATATTTGTTTGGCACATAACATGTCCATATTAGAGATGTCCCGAACTATTCGCCGGCGAATAGTTCCCGGCGAACATAACTTGTTCGCGTTCGCCGCGGCGGGCGAACATATGCGATGTTCGGTCCGCCCCCTATATGTCATCATTGAGCAAACTTTGACCCTGTACCTCACAGTCAGCAGACACATTCCAGCCAATCAGCATACCCTCCCTCCCAGACCCTCCCACCTCCTCCATAGCAAGGACAGCATCCATTTTAGGGACAGCATCCATCTTAGATTCATTCTGAAGCTGCAGTGTCACAAATTTGACTAAGTTGTAATCGCAATGCGATTAATACAGGTTATATTAATCGCTTAGCGAATTCAACTTAGAGCTGGGTTCCTAATGGTTGTATTGCTAGAATATAACGAAGATAGAGAATATAGTGCTATATTCGTTATATTCAGCACTTCTAGCAATACAACCATTAGGAACTCAAAACTAAGTTGTAATCACAATGCGATTAATACAGGTTATATTAATCGCATTGTGAATTCAACTTAGAGCTGGGTTCCTAATGGTTGTATTGCTAGGATATAACGAAGATTGAGAATATAGTGCTATATTCGTTATATTCGTCAATTCTAGCAATACAACCATTAGGAACTTAGCTCTAAGTTGAATTCGCAATGCGATTAATGCAGGTTATATTAATCACATTGCGAATTCAACTTACCACACTCTGCGTCAACTACGTAATTTTCCATGGGAGTTTTGCCATGGATCCCCCTCCGGCATGCCACAGTCCAGGTGTTAGTCCCCTTGAAACAACTTTTCCATCACTATTGTGGCCATAAAGAGTCCCTGTGGGTTTTAAAATTCGCCTGTCTATTGATGTCTATGGCGGTTCGCCCGTTCGCGAACATTTGCGGAAATTCGCGTTCGCCGTTCGCGAACGGAAAATTTTATGTTCGCGACATCTCTAGTCCATATATAAATCTTGATATTAAAAGGAGTTGTTCATATAGAACAATCCCTTTGTTGCGAAGCATATTTGGATCTGCTGTGCCACTTAACCACTTCACAACCGGGCCATTTCCCCTTCCTGATTTTGCAAATCTGACATGTGTCACGTTATGTGGTAATAACTTTGGAATGCTTTTACTTATCCAAGCCATTAAGAGATAGTTTTCTCGTGACACATTGTACTTCATGACAGTGGTAAATTTGAGTCGATATAGTTCACCTTTATCTATAAAATAATCCAAGATTTACCAAAGAATTTAGAAAAATGAGCAATTTTCTAAATTTTAATTTCTCTTTTTTTAAAACAGAAAGTTATACCTCATAAAATATTTATTACTTAACATTCCCCATATGTCTACTGTATGTTGGCATCATTTTGAAAATGTCATTTTATTTTTTAGGACGTTGGTAGGCTTTGAATTTTTATAAGCAATTCTTAAAATTTTTAAGAAAATTTCCCAAACCCGCCTTTTAAGGATTAGTTCAGGTCTGAAGTCACTTTGTGGGGCTTACATAGTGGAAACCAACCATAAATGACCCTATTGTAGAAACTACACCCCTCAAGTTACTCAAAACTGATTTTACAAACGTTGTTAACCCTTTAGGTGTTCCACAAGAATTAAAGGAAAATGGAGATTACATTTCTAAATTTCACTTTTTTGACAGATTTTCCATTTTAATAAAAAAATTTCTTCAACACATCAGGGTTAACAGCCAAAAAAAACCACAATATTTATTACCCTGATTCTGCGGTTTACAGAAACACCCCACATGTGGTCATAAATGATGTAAGGGCACACGGCAGGTAGCAGAAGAAAAGGAGTGCCGTATGTTTTTTTTGAAGGCAGATTTACCTGAACTGGTTTTTAGATGCCATGTCCCATTTGAAGCCCCCCTGATGCCTGATGACAGGGTAGATCATGTGTTATTTTTATAGACCAAGTAGTTACGGACGCAATGATATCAAATATGTCTACTTTCTTTGTTTGTTTGTTTCAGTTTTACATAATAATTATGTCTCCATTTTCTGAACGCCATATTTTTTTTATTTTTATGCTGATCACCTGGTATAGGGGCTTGTTTTTTGCAGGAAGAGTTGACATTTATATTGGTACAATTTTTTGGTACATAGGATTTTTTGATCATTCATTATTTCACTTTATGGGGCAAGGTGACCAAAAAATTGGTTGTTTTAGCACAGTTTTTATTTATTTATTTTTACAGCGTTCACCTGAGGAGTTAGATCATGTAACATTTTTATAGAGCAGATCGTTACGGATGTGGAAATACCTATTATGTATATTTTTGCTAATTTATTTAAGTTTTACACAATAATAGCATTTTTTTTTAAAATTATGTTTTAGTGTCTCCATAGTCTGAGAGCCATATTTTTTTTTTTGGACCGATTGTCTTAGTTAGAGTCTAATTTTTTGCAGGATGAGGTGACGGTTTGATTGCTACTATTTTGGGGGGCATACGCCTTTTTGATCGCTTTGTGTTGCACTTTATGTGATGTTAAGTGACAAAAAATTTAATTTTGGCACTGTTTTTTTTTTTTATGGTGTTCATCTGAGGGGTTAGGTCATGTGATATTTTTCTAGAGATGTTTTTTACGGCAATACCTAATATGTCAACTTTTTTATTGTATTTCACTTTAACACAATAATAGTAGTTTTGAAGAAAAAAAAACAAATTTTAGTGTCTCCATTGTCTGAGAGACATATTTTTTTTATTTTTTGACCGATTGTCTTAGTTAGGGTCTAATTTTTTGCAGGATGAGGTGACTGTTTGATTGGTACTATTTTGGGGGGCATACACCTTTTTGATCGCTTGGTGTTGCAATTTTTGTGATGTAAGGTTACAAAAAATAGCTTTTTTTGGCACTGTTCATCTGAGGGGTTAGGTCATGTGATGTTTTTATAGAGCTGGTTGTTATGGATGCGGTGATACCTAATATTTATATTTCTTTTATTTATTTCACTTTAACACAATAATAGCATTTTTGAAACAAAATAATTATATTTTAATGTCTCCATGTTTTGAGAGCTATATTTTTTTTTTAATTTTCTTATGTAGGGGCTCATTTTTTGTGGGATGAGGTGACGGTTTTATTGGCAACATTTTGTCGGACATACGCCATTTTAATCACTTGGAGTTGCACTTTTTGTGATGTAAGGTGACAAAAATGGCTTTTTTGACACAGTTTTTATTATTTTTACTTTATTGGGGTTTTTTTCGTTAGTTTTTTTTGTTTTTTTTACACTTTGCGTCCCCCATAAGGTCATACAAGACCTCTGTGGGACATTTACCTTCACTTTTTTTTTTTTTTCACCATTGATTACTCCTGTAACTGGGGCTGACATAGTAGACCCTCGGGGGTCAAAAAGCACTGACGCAAAGTACTGAGGGACCAGGAAAAACTTGTCAAGGACAGGCTAATGCATTGGAGTATATGAGAAAAGAAATCTAATGACTGCATCTTCCCTATGGGATCTTTTAAAAAGTATAAAGTTAAGTTTTTAAAAATATTAAGGAAAGATATTAAATGAATCAAGAAAGATAGTAACAACCACGATACACCTACATCCAGTTCAGCTTGTTATTCTGCAAGCTGATCATGAGGAAAGCAAAAAACTTTGTCTTTTTTCTAAATGGAATAACCCTAATTTTGATAACATTTCTGGGTTACATAGTTACATAGTTAATATGGTTGAAAAAAGACATAAGTACATCAAGTTCAACCAAGAGATAGGTGGGGACGTGAATCCCAGAAGGAAGTAAGACTCAGATTTCTGCACATTTTCATAAGCATTAATGTCATTTGCCTTCAAGAATTAATCTAAACCCTTTTTAAAACTGCCCACTGTTCCTGCTGTGACCACATCCTATTCCACAGATTCACTTTTCTTACAGTAAAGAAGCTTGGACGCTTGTGGAGACTGAACTTTTTCTTCTCCAGTCGGATGAAGTGCCCCCTTGTCTTTTGAGGGCATTTTATATATAACAGTTTTTTTTGTATGGCCCATTTATATATTTGTATAGGTAAATCCTGTCTCCCCTTAGACGTATCTTCTTAAGACTAAATACATTGACCGTATTTTTCGCCCTATAAGATGAAAATAGCAGTGCGTCTTATGGGGCGAATGCTGCATTTTGGCGATGCAGCGCGGCGGGTGTATCAGCTGAGAGGGAGGAGGGGCTGGGGGCCGGCATCTGCTTTTATAATGACAACGGGGCCCATGCAGTGACTGTATTCTACTACACGGGCCCCGCTCACTGTATATAATCGTATCTGTAATTGTTAATTGTTATGTATATAATGGGGTAATCAGCGCCTGTATTACTTACAAGCACTTGGTAGCAGAGAGGCGGGAGGAGGCAGGCCGGGAGGACGGGCGCTGGCAGCGTGAGTCACTATGTCATGCGCCTGCACCGCCCACTTTATGAATGAAGCAGGCGGCGTGGGCGCATGACGTAGTGACTCACGCTGCCAGCACCCGTCCTTCTGGCCTGCCTCCTCCCTCCTCTCTGCTACCGAGCGCTTGTAGGTATACAGGCGCTGATTACCCGATTATATACATAACAATTAACAATTACAGATACGATTATATACAGTGAGCGGGGTCCGTGTAGTAGAATACAGTCACTGCACGGGCCCCGCTGTCATTATAAAAGCAGATGCCGGCCCCCAGCCCCTGTATTGGGGGTCATTCACACTACAGGGACACTGTTATGGAGGGGATCTGTGGATGACACAGATCCCCCCATAACAGTGTCATCCACAGATCCCCATAACAGTGCCATCCAGAGACCCCAATAAGAGCGCCATCCAGAGATCCCCATAACAGTGTCACCCACAGATCCCCATAACAGTGTCACCCACAGATCCTCCATAACAGTGTCACCCACAGATCCCCCATAACAGTGTCACCCACAGATCCCCCATAACAGTGTCACCCACAGATCCCCCATAACAGTGCGCCATCCACAGATCCCCCATAATAGTGTCATCCACAGACCACCATTAGTTCAAAACCCACCAAAAGCACACCTTTTGGTTCAAAATTTTTTTTTTTCTTTTTTTCCTCCTTAAAAACCTAGGTGGGTCTTATGGGCCGGTGCGTCTTATAGGGCGAAAAATACGGTAATTATTTTAATCTTTCTTCATAGCTAAGACCCTCCATGCCTCTTATCAGTTTAGTTGCTCTCCTCTATACTTTTTCCAGCTGCAGAGCATCCTTTCTATAGACTGGTGCCCAGAACTGAACTGTATATTCCAGATGAGGCCGCATCAATGCTTCGTAAAGTGGTAGTATTACATCCCTGCCCTCCGTGTCCATGCCTTGTTTAAAGCATGACAATATCCTGGGGGGCGGAGCTAGTGCCGGAGCTGAATGGCTGTGTCTTGCTGAGCTCCGCACACTGACCTGCTGAGATACTAGCCCACGCAAGCACTAAGACCCTAAACATGGTCAAAATCAGTGGACAGAGACCCTCTGAGCCAGGCGCTGTCCCCAAATCGACGAACCCTAACTCGGGGATGGCCAAGTTTCTCAAGAAACAAGCGTCAGGTCCAGGCGCTAAAGAATCCAAAATGGCGCCGCTGAACGACCGCGCTCCTGATGTCGGAGAGGAAGGTCAGTCTGAGGGGGAAAGTGAAGCGGGTGACACAGGATCCCCCCGAGCCTTACCGATGTCCAGATGGTTCATTAAGCAAGCGTTAGCTGAAGCTTTACTCCCGCTGAAACAAGAGATATCAGTCCTGACTCAGGAAATTCAACATGTGGGTCACAGGGTTGAAACGCTGGAGACCACGCAGGCGGCTACACTTGAGCACAGCTCAGCGATGGCTCAATACCTCTCCATCTCCATCTGTCAGACGCATATCAACACACTATATGTGAATATGGAGGATCAAGAAAACCGCAGCCGAAGAAACAATCTTCGATTTTGAGGTATACCTGAATCGATCGCAAATGATGAAATCATACCTGCTATCAAACACATCGCATCCTCCCTTTTAGGGCGCGATGACTCCTCAGGCCTCATAATTGAAAGAGCCCACAGAGCTCTCAGACCAAAACCTAAAAGCACTGAGCCGCCCAGGGACATTATCTGTCGCTTCTTGAATTTTGTGGATGAGGAGAAAATCCTTACTGCTGCGAGATCTGCAAACAGCGTCTCTTTTGGAGATAACCCTGTATCGATATAGCAGGACTTAGCCCCGATTACCCTCCAAAAGAGAAAAATGCTTAAACCTCTCACAGATCATCTACGCAACTTGCGGATCCCATATAGATGGACTTTCCTCTTTGGCCTTTCCTTCAATTACGCAAAAAAATTCATCAGGATCTCCTCATACGAAGACCTCCAAGAAGTCTTATCCTCCGCGGACATTCCTCCTCTAGATATCGCCTGCTGGGACACTGTCTCAGATATCGCCTCTCTACCAGACCTACCTAGGATGACTCCGTGGGAGAGAGCCAGCACTCCAAAGCACCAATGAGCGAAGAGAAGAAATAGCCTTCTGACCCCCAAGAGGATCGCCTGGTCCACCTCGTAATACCTAAGGATAACATTTAACTGTTATAGCTAATAACTACCGTTGACCAAACATACTCATCTTCTTCCCCCCCCTGAACCCCCTTAACTATGCCACCTTTTCCTTCCACCCACCCCCTACTTCATCCCTCTTAGACCCCCCCCTTCTTCTCCCCTGCCCCTCCCTCTCCCTTCCCCCCTATAATACATTTTTGGTCTCATTAATACAACTTCTATCAACTCGTAGCAGGTCATTTTAATTGGGTTGATACCCTTTGCCCCCCCTCCTACTAGAGGCCAAAGAGCTTCTCACTAATGTCCTCATTGTTGGTTGCCTCAACTCGACCCTGGTTTTGTTATTGGTTTGTTTTCAGTTTTTGTTTTTCGTTGCTATTTTACAGTCAGAGAGTATTAATGAACTATATCTATGGCTATAAGTATGTGGCATATTGGGACCTGACTCTCCTCGAGGCGGCCTATCACTCCTATACTCCCTCTTTTAGATGGGACGCGCAAAACAGCGTTCATACCTCCCTTCACTCCCCATATAATTTCTCATGACAGATTTCAAACTTTCATCCTTCAATGTGAAGGGACTTAGGTCACCCTCTAAAAGATCCAAAATCCTCTCTCTTCTATGGAAGGAGAGCTGCTCAGTAGTTTTCCTCCAGGAAACCCACTATAAGCAGGGTAAATTCCTAGACCTCTCCCACTCCAGATTCCCAGAGTGGTTTCATTGCGGTTTGGATGGCGCAGCCTCTAGGGGAGTCAGCATTGGCTTTCGAAAAAACGTCCCATTCCAGTATTCCACCCATATATCAGACCCAGAGGGAAGATATATTATCCTGAAAGGGCTTATTGGCCATAAGATATTCACCCTTGTGAATGTCTACTCCCCTAACTCTGATCAGGTCCCGTGGCTTCTTGAGGTCCTATCTTTGGTGGAGTCCATCAGGGAAGGTATACTAATTTTAGCGGGTGACCTAAATATCGCTCTACACCCTCCCATAGACACGTCCTCTAAAAAGTCACCGATATCAGTTAAACTTTTGAAAAAGCTTAAAGGGGTTCTGCACTTTTTTTTAACTGATGATCTATCCTCTGGATAGATCATCAGCTTCTGATCAGCGGGGGTCCGACACCCGGGACCCCCGCCGATCAGCTGTTTGAGAAGGCAGTGGCGCTCCAGGAGCGCCGCGGCCTTCTCACTGTTTACCGCTGGCCGAGTGACATCACGAATAGTATCAACTGGCCTGGGAGGGGCTAAGCTCCATTCAAGGGAACGGAGCTTAGCCGCGCCCAGGCCAGTGATACTAGTCGTGACGTCACTGGGCCTGCGGTAAACAGTGAGAAGGCAGCGGCGCTGCTGGAGCGCCGCTGCTTTCTCAAACAGCTGATCGGTGGGGGTCCCGGGTGTCGGACCCCCGCCGATCAGATGCTGATGATCTATCCAGAGGATAGATCATCAGTTTAAACAAAGTGCAGAACCCCTTTAAATTCTAATTACATGTAATGGGCCTGATAGACATATGGAGATGTATGAACCCTTCTGCTATTGACTAAACTTTTTATTCAGCTCCAGGTCATTCATATAGTAGAATTGACTATATCTTCGTACCTAAGGACTTCCTGCATCAATCCTCAGACCCTCAGATTAGAAGCATTACCATCTCGGACCACTCTCCAATTTTTTGCACCTTTCATGTCCAACCAGAGACTGGTAAGCCCCCCACTTGGAGACTTAATGAGTCCATATTGAGCGACGATGGTCATATAATTCATTTCACCTCCCTCCTAGAACAAATTTTTAGGACTAATGACACCCCCGACATTTCCCCGCAAGTATTATGGGATGCCCATAAAGCATTTATCCGAGGTCACTTTATCAGTAAATGCTCCTACTTAAAAAAACAAGCAGACAAACAGTTCTCCTCATAATTAGACCGTATACACACCCTAGAAGTGTTACAATCCATTGATCCTCAACACTTATCAGATCTCTCAGCTCTTAGATCTGAGCTCAAAAACCTACGGAATAAAAAAACAGACAAGTATTACCTTTCTACAATGACCTTTACAATTTACCTCCCCCACTGCCTCCCAAACTAACATGGATGCAAATCCGCTCACCAAATCTTTTTTAGATACCCTAAAATTACCATCCTTAACCCCTTCCCAATGCGAAGAACTCTCAAAGCCTTTCACTATTGCGGAACTCACCGCAGCCCTCAAAAGCTCTCCAAAAGGTAAATGCCCCAGCCCTGATGGGCTCTCAACTATCTACTACTCTACAGTCCAAGCCACGTTAATCCCTTATTTGATACGTGTATGTAACCAAGCCTTACAAAATTGCCCCCTTTCTCCAGACATGACGAAGGCAGTGATTACTATCATACCGAAAGAGGGTAAAGATCCCACCCAATGCGCCAATTACTGCCCCATATCCCTTCTAAATATTGACTTAAAACTTCTAGCGAAGATGCTTGCATCTAGAATCCAATCCATTCTCCCAAATCTGATTCATCCTGACCAGGTGGGGTTTGTTAAAGGACGGGAAGGAAAAGATAATACAACCAAAATCCTAGACGCTCTTTATTACACCTCAATAGGGATAAGCGAACCCGAACTGTATAGTTCGGGTTCGTACCGAATTTTGGGGTGTCCGTGACACGGACCCGAACCCGAACATTTTCGTAAAAGTCCGGGTTCGGGTTCGGTGTTCGGCGCTTTCTTGGCGCTTTTTGAAAGGCTGCAAAGCAGCCAATCAACAAGCGTCATACTACTTGGCCCAAGAGGCCATCACAGCCATGCCTACTATTGGCATGGCTGTGATTGGCCAGTGCACCATGTGACCCAGCTTCTATTTAAGCTGGAGTCACGTAGCGCCGCACGTCACTCTGCTATGATCAGTATAGGGAGAGGTTGCAGCTGCGACGTTAGGGCGAGATTAGGCAGATTAACTCCTCCAAAAGACTTTATTCTGTGATCGATCTGCAGCTGTGGATCATTGAAGTGCTATTATTGACTTGCTCACTTTTTTGAGGCTGCCCAGAGCGTTTTTAGATCACTTTTTTTCTGGGGTGATCGGCGGCCATTTTGTGACTTGTGGTGCGCCAGCACGAGCTATCACCAAGTGTATTTAACCATCGATAGTGTGGTTATTTTGTGCTATATCCTACATCAGCTGCAGGCTGAGCCTGTGTCACCGAAGTGCATTTAACCATCAACAGTCTGGTTATTTTTTGGCCATATACTACATCAGCTGCAGGCTGAGCCTGTGTCACCCAAGTGCATTTAACCATCAACAGTCTGATTATTTTTTGGCCATATACTACATCAGCTGCAGGCTGAGCCTGTGTCACCCAAGTGTATTTAACCATGGATAGTGTGGTTATTTTGTGCTATATCCTACATCAGCTGCAGGCTGAGCCTGTGTCACCCAAGTGCATTTAACCATCAACAGTCTGATTATTTTTTGGCCATATACTACATCTGGTGCAGGCTGAGCCTGTGTCACCCAAGTGCATTTAACCATCAACAGTCTGATTATTTTTTGGCCATATACTACATCTGGTGCAGGCTGAGCCTGTGTCACCCAAGTGCATTCAACCATCAACAGTGTGGTTATTTTTTGGCCAAATATTACATCAGGGGCAAGTTGAGCCTGTCACCCAGCGCCTAAAAAATAGACCTGACATTTCTATTCAACCAAATCTGTACTGTTTTAGCTAGTCAAGTTATTTGTATTGACCGTAAAAGCACACTTTTTTTCTGGGTTGAAAAAGCATTCCCAAATTTCCCATTCTCAAAATAACTAGTTTCTGGTATTTGAGGCCTACTTGAAATCTATCCCAAAAAGAAAATCTTACATTGAAGGTATTGATAGTGTCATTCAGAAAAACCTAAAACACACGCTAGCGTGCTGATAGAAGTGTCATTCTGTGATTAAACCTATACCTGTCACACAGCGCAAAAAAAAACAGGTCTCACATCTCTATTCAACCAAATCTGCACTGTTTTTGCTGGTCAAGTTATTTGTAGTGACCGTAAAAGCAGACTTTTTGTTCTGGGTTGAAAAAGCATTCCCAAATTTCCCATTCTCAAAATAACTAGTTTCTGGTATTTGAGGCCTACTTGAAATCTATCCCAAAAAGAAAATCTTACATTAAAGGTATTGATAGTGTCATTCAGAAAAACCTAAGACACACGCTAGCGTGCTGATAGAAGTCTGATTCTGTGATTAAACCTATACCTGTCATACAGCGCAAAAAAAAACAGGTCTCACATCTCTATTCAACCAAATCTGCACTGTTTTAGCTGGTCAAGTTATTTGTAGTGACCGTAAAAGCAGACTTTTTGTTCTGGGTTGAAAAAGCATTCCCAAATTTGCCATTCTCAAAATAACTAGTTTCTGGTATTTGAGGCCTACTTGAAATCTATCCCAAAAAGGATATCTTACATTGAAGGTACTGATAGTGTCATTCAGAAAAACCTAAGACACACGCTACCGTGCAGATAGAAGTCTGATTCTGAGATTAAACCTTAACCTGTCACACAGTGCAAAAAAAAACAGGTCTCCCATTTCTATTCAAGCAAATCTGTACTGTTTAATCTGGTCAAGTTATTTGTAGCGACCGTAAAAGCCCTATTTTTTTTCTGGGTTGAAAAACTATTCCCAAATTTGCCATTCTCAAAATAACTAGTTTCTGGTATTTGAGGCCTACTTGAAATCTATCCCAAAAAGGATATCTTACATTGAAGGTACTGATAGTGTAATTCAGAAAAACCTAAGACACACGCTACCGTGGAGATAGAAGTCTGATTCTGTGATTAAACCTTAACCTGTCACACAGTGCAAAAAAAAAACAGGTCTCACATTTCTATTCAATGGTCTGCCGGGTGTTCACTCCAAGGTCATGGAAGTCACGCCTGCGGCCACCCCGTTCTCCGAGGGATATGTCCTGAAATCCAGCTGAAAGCTGCAGAACATCAGTCGGAGGTCTCTCCACTACTGGCGGGCCTCTCTGGCGCCCTCTTCCCACAAGCAAAGGCTCGGCTGGTGGCTGCTGGGGTCTTTCAATGCGTCTAGGTTCTTGAGCCTCTTGCTCCTGTCCAGGCTGTCCTTGGCTGGGCTGCCCCCTGGCACGTGCTCTTCCGCGGGCTCTGGCTCGTCCACTCATCTTCTATTCCTGAGAGGATATAAACCGCTAATAAGGTCAATCTGCCGCCTAGCAGCTCCGCCGTGGCACAATCACCTCAGAACTCGCACACTGGTGACTTTAGGTATCTTCACTGGTCACTTTGAGCAGAATGATGACATCCGAGTCACGGCACCAAATGTAACCCTCTTTTCCTTGCACCATCTGCGACACCTCCAGCTTTCACACTCACTCGGTCACCAGCTCCTCCAGGCATAAACTCTAAGTGGACTCTAAGGGACGACACTCAGGTCTTCTGTGGTTTAAAGCTTTATTGAGGTGTAGTGCACTTGGCTGGAGCCTGTAATACAACAGGGAAACACTGCCACTATGTGGTATACAGCCTGGTCACCAGCCCACCTATATCATAACAGGCAGTCATTATATTACATTCCCACATACATGTTACAGGATATAACAAAGCATACAGAAAAATGAACAAGAGAAAATCATTTACAAAGATATTGCAGCAGGGTGACCTGGAATACAGCATGTCTTGCAGCCATTTTAGGAAGAACACATGTCTCTTTAACTGTACATCATCTATTCAGCCTAGGATGTGCTGCAGGGTTTAAAGGCTGCTAAAAAACATACAGTCACCTCTTTACATTCTACAGAACTATTATGGGTATATATTATAACTTTTTACAATAGATAAATGAACTTTAGCTTTAGAGAACTTAGACAGAGATCCTACCTCCTTCACAGTAAATGTCTGCACTGAGGAGACCAAACCAAGTAGCAGAATACACAGGGGGCTTTCTGGAAGAGTCCACTGTAAAGACTCTGTCTGTTAAAACTTTCCTCAGTTATCTAATAGCACATTTGAAGAGGTTTATTTAGCATGTCCTGACTCTCTGCTAACAGCTTATGAATATATGGAACTATATTTAACAAGTGATCATTGCTGAAGCTCCTGTATATTGGTATGACCCTATTGCAAACCTGCAGACTGGATATTTGGTGAAACTTCATGTGGTTCATATCGACTGTACTACACCACTGACATGAAGCCAGATTCTTTGCTATGGCATGAAGAGACTGATTCTCTGCTGACGTGAAGCCAGATTCTCTGCTATGGGACCTCTGTCCAATTGATATTGGTTCATTTTTATTTTTTTTATTTTTATTTTAATTCATTTCCCTATACACATTTGTTTGCAGGGGATTTACCTACATGTTGCTGCCTTTTGCAGCCCTCTAGCTCTTTCCTGGGCTGTTTTACAGCCTTTTTAGTGCCCAAAAATTTTCCAATATAATCAATTTTTTCCAGGAAAAAACAAGGGTTAGGGCTCTTTCACACCTGCGTTGTTGTCTTCCGGCATAGAGTTCCGTCGTCGGGGCTCTATGCCGGAAGAATCCTGATCAGGATTATCCTAATGCATTCTGAATGGAGAGAAATCCGTTCAGGATGCATCAGGATGTCTTCAGTTCCGGAACGGAACGTTTTTTGGCCGGAGAAAATACCGCAGCATGCTGCGCTTTTTGCTCCGGCCAAAAATCCGGAACACTTGCCGCAAGGCCGGATCCGGAATTAATGCCCATTGAAAGGCATTGATCCGGATCCGGCCTTAAGCTAAACGTCGTTTCGGCGCATTGCCGCATCCGACATTTAGCTTTTTCAGAGTGGTTACCATGGCTGCCGGGACGCTAAAGTCCTGGCAGCCATGGTAAAGTGTAGTGGGGAGCGGGGAGCAGTGTACTTACCGTCCGTGCGGCTCCCCGGGCGCTCCAGAGTGACGTCAGGGCGCCCCAAGCGCATGGATCATGTGATCACATGGATCACGTCATCCATGCGCATGGGGCGCTCTGACGTCATTCTGGAGCGCCCGGGGAGCCGCACGGACTGTAAGTATACCGCTCCCCCGCTCCCCACTACTACTATGGCAACCAGGACTTTAATAGCGTCCTGGGTGCCATAGTAACACTGAACGCATTTGGAAGACGGTTCCGTCTTCAAATGCTTTCAGTACACTTGCGTTTTTCCGGATCCGGAGTGTAATTCCGGCAAGTGGAGTAAACGCCGGATCCGGACAACGCAAGTGTGAAAGAGGCCTTAACTGCCAAACAAAACTCAATATGGGTTGCCCTGATTCTGTAGTTTGCAGAAACACCCCATATGTGGTCGTAAACTACTGTTTGGCCAAACGGGAGGACATAGAAGGAGGGTAACACCATATGGGTTTTGCAAGGCAGATTTTGCAGGACTGGTTTTGTTTATACCATGCACCCCTAGAATAGAAATTTAAAAAAAGTGACTCCATCTAAGAAAGTACACCCCTCAAGGTATTCAAAACTGGGTTTACAAACTTTGTTAACCCTTTAGGTGTTCCACAAGAGTTAATGGCAGATGGGGAAACAATCTAGAAATTTCTATTTTTTGGAAAATTTTCCATTTTAACCCTTACTTTATTACTGGAAAAAATGGGTTAACAGCGAAAGAAAACTCAAAATGGGTTTCCCCGATTCTGTAGTTTGCAGAAACACCCCATATGTGGTCGTAAACTACTATTTGGATAAACGGCAGGACATAGAAGAAGGGGAACGCCATATGGTTTTTGGAAGGCAGATTTTGCTGGACTGGTTTATTTACACCATGTACCCTTTCAAGCCCCTTGATGCACCCCTAGAGTAGAAACTCCATAAAAGTGACCCCATCTAGGAAACTACGGGATAAGGTGGTTGCTGTTTTGGGACTATTTTAGGGGTAAATATGATTTTTGGTTGCTCTATATTACACTTTTTTGAGGCAAGGTAACAAAAAATTAAAATTCTAAAATTGTTTCTACATTCGCTATTTAGTTTTGTGGAACACCTAAAGGGTTAACAAAGTTTGTAAAGTAACTTTTAAATACCTTGAGGGGTGTAGTTTCTTAAATGGGGTCACTTTTTTGGAGTTTCTAGTCTAGGCTACATCAGGGGGGGCTTCTAATGGGACATGGTGTAAAAAAAAACAGTCCATCAAAATCTGCCTTCCAGAAACCATATGGAGTTCCCTTCGTTCTATGCCCTGCCGTGTGGCTATATAGCCATTTACGACCACATATGGGGTGTTTCTGCAAACTACAGAATCAGGGCAATAAATATTTAGTTTTGTTTGGCTGTTAACCCTTGCTTTATTACCGGAAAAAAGGATTCAAATGGAAATTTTGGCCAAAAATGGGTGTTTTGGCACCATTTTTAATTTATATTTGGTCAAATGTTATTTTTATAGGGAAGATTCTTACGGACGCGGCGATACCTAATATGTCTACATTTTAAAATTATTTGGATTTTACACTATATTATCATTTTAGGAACCAAAAAAAAATATTTTAGTATCTCAATAGCCTGGGAGCTACGTTTTTTTTTTTTTTTTTGGGCGTATATCTAATGTAGGGGCTAATTTTTTGCGGTATGAGATGGCGGTTTTATAGGCACTAATTGGGGGTGCATATGACATTTTGATCGCTCGCTATTACACTTTTTCTGATGTTAGGTGACAAACACGTTTTTTTTTTTTTTTAACGCTGTTCAATCCGGGGGGTTGGGTTAAATGTTATTTTTATAGAGACGATTTTTACAGACGCGACGATGCCCAATATGTATGGCTCACAGACTTTGGAGACACTAAGCAGGCATCCTAAAACTGCGGCCCTCCAGATGTTGTAAAACTACAATTCCCACCATGCCGTGCTGATGGCTGTAGGTTGTCTGGGCATGCTGGGAATTATAGTTTTACAACATCTGGAGGGCCGCAGTTTGAGGATGCCTGCACTAAAACTAATATTTTTTTTGGGAAAAAAAATAGTTTCCGTGTCTCCAAAGTCTGAGAGCCATAGTTTTTTATGTTCTCTAGGGGACTGTTGAAGATTATAAAAATTTAGTACTCCATGGAAGTGTGATACTCCCTGAAGCAATCGATAACGCAGAGGCCCGGATGATCGGGGCAAGTGTCACACTGAGTGGTGGTGTCCTTCCGGATCCACCTCTTGTGATAAACTCTGCATCTTTTTTGGGTTCGTCCCTTCTTTCCAGTATGGGGGACCACACCTGGAAAATGTTGGCCAGGGACGATCCGGGCGCCTCCAATTCCCGAGGTACTCCGGCCTGCTCTTTCCCGGTCCAAAAAGATCAGGTCTTTGAGGACTGCCTCATAGAATTGGAGGAATGTCCCTGTGCTGCCAGCGCTTCAGGATAGTACAAAAGAGTTGTACAAGGCAACCTGTACCAAGTAGACCGCAACTTTTTTGTACCATGCCCGGGTTTTGCGCATGGCATTATATGGCTTGAGGACTTGATCAGAGAGATCAACTCCTCCCATATACCTATTGTAGTCGACGATACAATCGGGTTTGAGGAACGTTGCCGCGGTACCTCTCACAGAGACGGGGGTGGTGCTGTTACCGTGGATTGTGGACAGCATAAGGACATCCCTCTTGTCCTTATACCTGACCAGCAACAGGTTTCCACTGGTAAGGGCATGGGTCTCACCCCTGGGGATAGGTACCTGGAGGGGATGGGCAGGGAGGCTGCGTTGATTTTTCCGCACGGTCCCAAAAGCGAACGTGGATCTGACGGCAAGGGACCTGAACAAGGGAATGCTGGTATAAAGGTTGTCCACGTACAAGTGGTAACCCTTATCCAGCAGTGGGTACATAAGGTCCCACACGAGTTTCCCTCTAACACCCAGAGTGGGGGGACATTCTGGGGGTTGAATACGGGAATCTCGCACCTCGTACACACAAAATTTGTAAGTGTACCCTGAGGTACTCTCACAAATTTTGTATAGCTTCACGCCATACCTCGCCCGCTTTGTGGGAATGTATTGGCGGAAACTGAGTCTCCCCTTGAACGCAACGAGAGACTCATCAACCGCGACCTCCCTTCCAGGTACTTAGGCCTGCTCAAATTTGGCCCCGAAGTGATCGATGACCGGCCGTATCTTATACAGACGGTCATGGGCAGGATCACCTCGGGGGGGGGGGGGACATGCTGCATTATCGGAATAATGCAGACATTTCCGGATGGCCTCAAACCGGGCACGTGTCATGACCATACTGTAGAGTGGGGTCTGGTAGAGGATGTCCCCACTCCAGTATTGCTTGACACTGGGTTTTTGCATTAGACCCATATGCAGCACGAGGCCCCAAAATGTCCTCATCTCGGCTGCACTGAGCGGCGTCCAGCCACCGGGTCTATCCAAAAATGAGCCCTGGTGCTGAGCAACGAACTGTTGGGCATACAGGTTCATCTGCTCCACTATCAGATTCACAAATGGGCTACTGAAAAAAAACTAAAAAAGTCAATTTCAGTAAACCCCACTGTGGGAATCTGGATTCCTGGATTGCCAGCAAAATCCGGAATCTCGGGCTCAAAGTGCACTGGGGGATACCAGCTAAGTTCATCGGCAGGGGGCTCCGGTGGGCTTATTTGGTGGGCCGGGAAACCAGGCTCGTACAAGGGTGGGCCACAGAATCCCTAGCATGTGGGGCGTCTCCGCTGCCTTGGGGGCTGATCGTCATCAGATGATGATGAGGAGGATGCAGATCACAAAAGGAATGTGGGGTCATCCTCATCCTCACTGGGGCTCTCGGAGTCAGAGTGGCAAGTGGCAGGGGGGGTCTGGGGTCTGAAAGCTGAAACAAAGAAAGTTTAGAATAAAAGTGCTTATTTTTTTTTTTCCTAACTTTTCCCTTCTGTCCCTGCCTAACGGTGCCTCTCCCTCACTGACCCTAACCTACCTGGAGGGCGATGGGTGCAGGAGGGTAATGGATTACGATTAGGGGGACTCAGGAGCTGGTGCTGGACGGTGCTGCAGGGTGCTCGTGCAGAACAGGAAGAGGAGGGGAGAGAGGAGCACAGGAAGTTTGAATCTTGCGCCTCTCTCCCCTGCACCAATCAGCACCCTGGACAGCAGCATTCAGCACCAGGGCCAGCACCGCCTCTTCAAATCTTCGGACTGTGATTTGTGGTGTATAATCACGCCACCGATCGCAGTCTTTTTCCGGTTCATCGGGTCACCGGAGACCCGAATGGACCGGAAACGCAGCAAACGGCAGGTCTGAATTGACCTGCGGTTTTCTGCGATCGCCGATACGGGGGGGTCAAATGACCCCCCTGGCGTTGTTACAGGATGCCGGCTGAATGATTTCCCGTTAACCCCCGCAGCGCTGGAATCGCGATTTAAAGCCATGATGTACAGGTACGTCATGGGTCCTTAAGGAATCGGGAAACATGCCGTACCGGTACGTCATGCGTCCCTAAGTGGTTAAACTCACCCTACTCAAATTCAACTTCCCTGCCCCATATATACACGCTATTTTCGCAATGTACAATAATGCTTCCGCCTCGGTTCTAGTGAACAACCGCACATCCTCCAACTTTTTGATTAAGAACGAAACCCGCTTAGGTTGCCCCCTCTCCCCTCTCATCTTTTTCTTAGTCATGGAAACCCTCATGCAAGCCCTTAGACAGGAGAACTCCATCCAAGGCTTAAAAATTGGGTCCCAAGAATTTAAATTAGCCGCCTTTGCTGATGACCTCCTAATTCTCACTACTAACCCCCTTACCTCCATGACCAAGATACTTTCATTGCTCAACAATTTTAGTTCACTTTCCAATTTTTTAATTAACCCACAAAAATCGCAAATCCTACATACTGGCCTATACCCTTCTTCCATCAAAACACTCCAATAAAATTCCCCATTCAATTGGACTGATCAACATCTAACATATTTGGGAATTAAAATAAATGCTCATCTTCCCGACCTCTTCCATCTGAATTATACTCCCCTTCTACAATCCATCGCCGCTCAATTGGACATTACCTTTCCTGGTTTGGCAGGAAAAATATGGTGATGTCGTTGGTCATCCCTAGGCTAACTTATCTCCTCCAGGTACTGCCCATCATAATTCCCAGCTCATTTTTCAGAAAACTAAACAGACTCATACGTCAGTTCTTGTGGCAAGGGAAAAAGTCTAGAATTTCTCTCTCCACTCTTATCAAACCTAAACGCTTTGGGAGTATTGGCTTACCTGACCCTGAGTTATACATGAAGGCCATCCACCTTTGTAGAGCGATTGATTGGATCCGCACCCCGCCCCCACAAAATGTGGCTCCACATTGAGAATGTTAACTTTAATTCCCCCCTTAAGTCTCTTTTGTTATCAGGCAAACCCCTAACATTCCTACCTCCAATGTCTAATCCCTTGATTCGTTCCACCATTAAAGTATGGAATTGGTTCTCTTCCAACCACAGGGATCTATTCCCTCTCTCTCTCCTCCTATAAATTAAAGATCTATATTCCCTAGCCCCTATGGAGATTAGATCTTCAGCCCCTCCAAAACTTAAAACATCATCCACCCTTATAACAGACCTCCTTGACAAAGATGAATCTGTCCTTTCTGAACTAGAACTAGCCTCCACCTTAAATATCCCTTCCACCAATTTTCTCACTCTTAAATTTCTTAGAGCTGAGTTACTCCTACATGCTAGGTCTTTACCCAACACACGCTACCCCCCTAAATTGCTACATGCTACCCCCCCAAATTGATCTCCCTTCTCTACAAAAAGCGAAACCTTCCCCCCGCAAGGGTTAAACCCGCCTTCGTAGGCATTGGGAAAAAGACTTAGACAGACAATTCTCTGACAAAGAATTGAATGCACTTCTCAATATTCCACACAAACTCTCAAGGTGCGTCCGGGTGCAGGAAAACGGATACAAAATTTTGTCTAGGTGGTATAAAACCCCTGATAAGATAGCTCTCCTGTACCCCGACGTTCCCGATACATGCTGGAGATGTGGTTCAGAGAGGGGCACTTTTATGCACATTTGGTGGAGTTGCCTTCCAATATCGATATGGTGGAGACAAATCTTCCAAATAAGTAATAGTATTTGCAATTCAGGTTCCCCCTGCACCCCTGAAATTGCCCTTTTATCGTTAGGTATAACAAAGTCTGACAAGCAAACAACGTTATTATCTTACCTGTTATCAGCAGCCCGCCTCTTGATTCCCACTAAGTGGTGATCTTCTGAAACTCCCTCCATTGAACAATGGAGAAAGAGGGTAGACAAAATTTACCGTCTTGAGGAGATTTCTAACTGGGAACTAGGAACCAGAAAGAAGTTCCTCTCTACCTGGTCCGCGTGGAAAAAATACAGAAACTTCTCCTAGCTACTGTGTACCCCAGGATCTCCCCCCTTCATCCCGCTTCCTTATCCAGAGGATAGCTTCCCCCCCCCATCTGCTTTATGTCATATTCGATGTTAGATTGATGTAAAATGAATTACTCAATGCATTCTATGCGTGCCTTACTCATATGCATATTCTGATACATGTTGAGAATAACTTGTACCCTGCTGTGTCAGGAAATACTAGATACTCATTGTACTGTAATTTTATCCTTTAATCATTGCTTTATTGTTTAAAAATCAATAAAATTGTTTGCCCAATCACTCAGAGTGTTCAAGCCAGCTTGTATTTTATGGGTACTGTAGTCCACCCATTCCAGTTATTACTTTAGTTGCCCTACCCTGAACCCTCTCTACCTCTGTTATGTCTATCTTGTTCACAGGAGCCCAGAACTATACACAGTAGTCCATGTGTGGTCTGACTAGAGATTTAAAAAGTGGGAAGACTATGTTCTCACCATGCCCATCTATGCCCTTTTTGATGTAACCCATTATCCTATTGGCCTTGGCAGCAGCTGCCTAACAATGGTTTTTACAGTTAAGTTTGCTGTCCACTAAAGTTCCTAAGTCCTTTTCATTATTAGTATTACCCAGCATTTTACCATTTAGTAAGTACTGGTGACATGTATTGTCCCTTTCCATGTGCATAACCTTACATTTGTCAGTGTTGCACCTCATCTGCCACTTCTCTGCCCATGCCTCTAATCTATAGCATACTGTCCTTTTCCGTGTTAATGACTTTACACAGTTTAGTGTCATTTGCAAAAATTTATATTTAACACTGACAAATGTAAAGTTATGCACATGGGAAGGAATAATGCAAGTCACCCGTACATACTAAATGGTAAAACACTCGGTAACACTGACATGGAAAAGGATCTAGGAATTTTAATAAACAGCAAACTAAGCTGCAAAAACCAGTGTCAGGCAGCTGCTGCCAAGGCCAATAAGATAATGGGTTGCATCAAAAGGGGCATAGATGCCCGTGATGAGAACATATTCCTACTACTTTACAAATCATTAGTCAGACCACACATGGAGTACTGTGTACAGTTCTGGGCTCCAGTGAACAAGGCAGACATAGCAGAGCTGTAGAGGGTCCAGAGGAGGGCAACTAAAGTAATAACTGGAATGGGGCAACTACAGTACCCTGAAAGATTATCAAAATTAGGGTTATTCACGTTAGAAAAAAGATGACTGAGGGGAGATCTAATTACTATGTATAAATATATCAGGGGTCAGTACAGAGATCTATCCCATCATCTATTTATCCCCAGGACTGTGACTGTGACGAGGGGACATCCTCTGCGTCTGGAGGAAAGAAGGTTTGTACACAAACATAGAAAAGGATTCTTTACGGTAAGAGCAGTGAGACTATGGAACTCTCTGCCTGAGGAAGTGGTGATGGTGAGTACAATAAAGGAATTCAAGAGGGCCCTGGATGTATTTCTGGAGTGTAATAATATTACAGGATATAGCTACTAGAGAGGGATCGTTGATCCAGGGAGTTATTCTGATTGCCTGATTGGAGTCGGGAAGGAATTTTTTATTCCCCTAAAGTGAGGAAAATACCTCACAGGATTTTTTTTTTGCCTTCCTCTGGATCAACTTGCAGGATGACAGGCCAAACTGGATGGACAAATGTCTTTTTTCGGCCTTATGTACTATGTTACTATGTTACTATTATGCAACCCTTCTACAATTACATTAATAAATATATTGAAAAGAATAGGGCCCAATACTGACCCCTGAGGTACCCCACTAGTGACAGTGACCGAATCTCAGTGTGTACCGTTAATAACCACCGGTTACTTACCCACATACGCACATTTTCTCCCAGTCCAAGCATTCTTATTTTATATACCAACCTTTTGTGTGGCACAATATCAAATTCTTTGGAGAAGTAAAGATATACGACATCCATTGATTTGCCGCAGTCATGTCTAGAACTTACCTCCTCATAGAAACTGACTAAATTAGTTTGACATGACCTATCCCTCATGAAGCCACGCTGAAAAAGCATTTTACCCTTATTTTCATTGAGATACTTTAGAATAGCATCTCTTAGAACCCTCAAACTGTTTACCCACAACAGATGTTAGACTTACCGTCCTATAGTTTCCAGGCTCTGTTTTTGACCACTTTTTGAATATTGGCACCGCATTTATTAAACACCAATCCTGTGGAACACTCCCTGTCATTATAGAGTCCTTAAATATCAGAAATAAGGGTGTGTATATTACATTACTTAATTTTCTTAGGCAACGGAGGTATTCTTCCTGGGTCAGACAGTCCTCTTTTAATGGGAAGTTTACTTTTACACTCTGCATTTCATCTGACAGTTCATTTTTTTCAGGGAATAAAGTGGAGAAAAAGTATTTTAAAGCTTTGTTTTCTCCTCATCACTTTCTACTACTCCCCCCTCATCACTCTAAGGGGCCAACACGTTCAGGTTTAAATGTTTTACCATTTATATAATTGAAGAACATTTTAGAGTTAGTTTTACTCTCTTTGGCAATGAATCTCTCTGTCTGTAGCTTGGCTGCTTTTATTTGTCTTTTACATATTCCATTTTTTTACCTTATAGTTTTTCGATGCTTCCTCACTACTTTCCGATTTAGTGATTTAAATCCTTTTTTTTTGTTATTCGTTACTCTCTTTAAATTTCTAATTATTCACATTTTTCTTGTTTTCATTTTTTCTTGTTCCTCATTCTTTTATTCTCATGCTGTATGTACCGCTAAGAATTAGGATGCCTTTAAAAATTTTCCATTTTGTAGCTATATTTCCGAGGACTTTTTCCCATTTAGTGAGGCTAATGGCCTCTCTTAGCTGATAAAATTGTGCCTCCCAGAAGAAACTTTCTTTTGAATTACATTTGGAAGATTAGTATTATTGGGAGTGTCCCCCAACCTGCACATCTGTTGATCTGTCAGGTCTATTGATTAGTAATAAGTCCAGTATGGCTGTCCCTCTACTTGGATAATTTTTATTTTATTTTTTATAAATCTTTATTGCAATTTTTACAAACATTACAAAATTTGTTCAGTATACAGTTGATACATTTATATACTTAAATCCCCACCCCCCACCCTTTGCGTGCCACTTACTCCCTCTCTAAAAGAGAAGGAGGAAAAAAAAATATATATATTCCTCTCTTCCCCACCTCTGGTCTCCCCGTCTCACCAACTCCCTCTCCCCTATCCCCTGATCCCCACTTTCCTTCCCCACGAACTACCTATTTTTATTTAACCACTCCTGCCACATCCTAGCGAATCTATATTTTTTCTTATCATCTACCAAATGAGATTCCTCACTGGCGAGCGAGACTCTAGTGGAGCTCTCCCATTCTTTAACCGTGGGGGCCTCTTCCCCCCCAGTGTCCAACAATACATTTCCTGGCCTGGAATACAAGTTTAGATACTATCGATGTTGAAGGGCATCCACACCATCCATCACCCCCAATATACATTTTTCAAATTGCCTTGACACTTTAATCCGGTGATATTACTCTATTTTTTCAATAACCTTTTCCCAGTACTCTTGGATTTTTACACATGACCATAATACATGTATATCGTCCACCCCAACCTCCCCACATTTTTGACAAGGGAAAACTTTATGCTTATAGCACTTCATTAACATCTTGGGGGAGTAGTATAGACAATACAATATATTAAATTGAATGATTCTATGTGAAAAATTCCTTGAGACCTTATTTTTTGCCTGTATGGCGAGTTCCCAAAAATCTTCCCGTTGAGGGTTTAGGTCCCTCTGCCATTTGTTCATTAAACTATCGACTGCTCTTCTCTTAGTCTTTTGGTGTAACAAGCATTGATATATTCTTGAGACCAATTTCGTAATATTAGCCAAAAGCTGCGGTAGGGCAATTATTTGTGTGCCTTTTCCTATTGACTTATTCAGTGCTTGCTTTAGTTGAAAGTAATAAAACCTCAGCTCTATATTTTTCAATTGACAGTTATCCTTACGTTTTCCATAGGGAATTATATCCCCCTCTTGCCATACCTGGCCTAATTTATATATTCCATGTTTCCACCAGATTTTTTGTTCAATAAACTTTAATTCTATGAGATGAAAATTGTCCCACATTATGGTGTCAGCATGGAAACCACTCTGGGACCACAATTCTCTTGCCTCCTTCCAATTTTTAGCCATCAACTCAAATAAAGGTGTCTTATTACATTTCTGTTGCGTCAAAATACCTGCTTCCAGTATTTTAAAAATATTACATTTTTCCAGTCTTTTATTAATCCCTGTTATTATAATCTTATATCTTTGCGTGTCACACCATGATATCATATTTTTTATATGGCCAGAA
This sequence comes from Bufo bufo, assembly GCF_905171765.1. NCBI lineage: Eukaryota > Metazoa > Chordata > Amphibia > Anura > Bufonidae > Bufo > Bufo bufo. The sequence goes on from NC_053394.1 coordinate 222,801,862, forward strand.
ATAAAGTAAAGTTCCAAATCTGGTACTGATAAACCACCCTACTTCTCATGGGTGCACAATATTTGTGCCTTTATCCTCGTTTTTTCCACCACGCAATATTAAATCCGATAATAAGCTAGTTATTATTTTAAAAAATGTTTTAGGGATTATCATCATTGTGTATTCCACAGGGTGTAATTGAGGGCAGGTAATAGACACATTTTCACCAAAGAGATACGACCAGCCATCGAGACATACAGTCTTTTCCAGACCTCTATTTTCTTCCTAAGTTCCTGTATTTTTGGTACCACGTTCATCTGTACATAGTCCCTGGGGTTTGGAGTAATCTAAATGCCCAAATATTTAACAGGTTCATTAATCTTGATTTCCAGCAAACCCGGTCTGAAGTTGTTCAGAGGATCAATCGGGATACAAGCTGATTTAGACCAGTTTATTCTAAGACCGGCATATTTACCAAACTGGTCAAATACTTGAAAAATCCTAGAAAGTGATCCATGTGAACCCACAAATAGCATAATATCATCTGCATGCAGAGCAATTTTTTCCTCGTGAGTACCATATCTAAACCCCACAATTTCTTTGTCTTGCCTGATCATATCGGCGAGTGGCTCCATAACTATAGCAAATAGATCTTGAACCAGTTGAGAAATGTAATAGTCTTTGCTTATTGCTAGTACTGAGTGAATCGAAGAATCCGAAGTGGAATTCGATCCAAACTATAGAAAAATTAGATTTGCGGTGAATCCGAATTCCCTGGTGCTTCATGGTAACAAATCAATATTTTCCTTAAATGGCGGCTTCATGTGTTACAAAGTAAAAGTATGAAGCTCGGAACAAGAGATTACCCATAATGCAGTGCAGTCAGCCAATCAGCAGATGGCCATCCCCTGTGATGTCACAACCCTAAAAAAATCCTAATCCCTCCTGGCCTCCACCATTTTACAGTGAACTGAACATAGTGACAGATGTGCCAAGTGCTAGGGACAGTAGGGAAAGCTTAAATTGTAGAATCTTGGATAAAAAGACTACAGGGGCTGTCTAGGGAGATCATAGGGAGACTTTTTACACACTGTAGGTAGAGCATAGGGGGAATGCCGGGACAGTAAGGGCTGTGTAATCTGAATCTGAAGGGATCCATAGGAGACAGGGCAGTTTGCACCAATCCCTGGACACAGCTATCTAAATGAACAGTGTTCACCTTGTTTAATAGATAAGCACTTCCATTGCTTCTTGCTTTTCAAATCTTAAATACGTAGATAAGTAATTCTATTACACCTTTATTCCCAAGTTGGGGTGAATAGGTAATTTAACTGTTATTGGTGTGCCCACCTTGTTAAATAGATACGCAGATCTATTGTGCCTGGATTCTCAAATTGTAGTGAATAAGTAGTGTAATTTAACTGTTATTGGGGTGTCCCCTTTGTTAAATAGATAAGCAATTCTATTACGTCTTGATTCTCAAATTGTGATGTATAAACTGTGTAATCTAACCATTATTTGGGAGCCCACCTTGTTTAATAGATAAGCAATTCTAATAGGCCTTGATTCTCAAATTGGGGTGAATAACATGTCTAATATAACTGTTATTGGGGTGCCCACCCTGTTTAATAGATAAGCAATTCCATTAGGCTTTGATTCTCAAATTGGGCTAAATAAGCTGTCTAAGGCTACTTTCGCATCTGCATTTTTGCTGGATCCATCAAGGGATCAGTAAAAATGAATCCGGTCAATAATACAACCATCTGCATCCGTTCAGAGCGGATCCAGTTGTATTATCTCCAAAACGTACAAGATGTTTTTTTTTTGTGTCTGTAAAAATGCCGGCATGAAAATACAATGTAAGTCAAAGGTTCTTGCTCACTGTCCCATGATGCACACAAAAACACTGCTGGCAGTGGTTTTGTGTGCATAATGGAATGCAACGAAATGGAACAGAGCACATACTAATACACTCCATTCATGGTCGTTCAGTTTTGTACCCATTGAAAATGAATTGGGAGAAAACTGAAGCATTTTGCTGTGGTTTTTAAATCCTGTGGCAGATCTCATAACCGTACAGCAAATTTAGATGTGAAAGCAGCCTAATACTACTGTTATTGGTGTGGCCACCTTGTTAAATAGATAAGCAATTCTATTACGCCTTGATTCTCAAATTGGGGTGAATAAGCTGTGTAATTTAACTTTTATTGGGGGAGCTCACCTTGTTTAATAGATACACAGATCTATTACGCCTTGATTCTCAAATTAGGGTGAATAAGATGTGTAATTTAACTATTATCGGGATGTCCACCTTGCTAAATAGAAAAGCAAGTCTATTACTCCTTGATTCTCAAGTTGGGGTGAATAACTATCGTAATTTAACTGCTATTGTGGTTTTCATTTTATCTTTTAGATAGGTAATTCTATTAGGCATTAATTCTCAAATTCGGGTGAATAAGCTGTCTAGTTCTACTGTTATTGGGGTGCCTACCTTGTTTCATATATAAACAATCTCATTAGGCCTTGATTATCAAATTGAGGTGAATAAGTAGTGTAATGTAACTGTTATTGGGGTTTCCACCTTGTATTATAGATAAGTAAGGTCTGACCCTCTGTGCTCATGCTCCACTGCCATGACTGGTGGGGGGGGGGGGGGGGGGGGGGCAGTAGCAGCAACAGCTTCATAAACAGCCAGTTAAGTCTGGGGTCTCTGATGAGCAGTTTTCTTCATCTGTCTTCTGAAGAAAACACAGAGCAGCAGCAGCCGGATATCCAGCAGAACCTTAATCAGCAGGTGGTGGCATACTTGGACTGCACCCTGACACCCATGATCCAAAATCCCCTGGACTACTAGATGTTACGACACTCACCGCCAGGTAGATGAAGCCGCCGTTTAGTGAATAAGCCCCTTTCTCCAGAAATGCAGTTTTTAATCCAGCCGATCGTCAAACTCCCGAATGGAGCATACGAAGTGGCAACTCCCGATCAGCAATTCAGTCGAACTCCTTCCACAGCTAGCAATATACGAAAGCGCTGTCCCAATAATAAATCCCTCCACAAACGAGACCAAGCTCCGTTTTGAAAGTCAAACAGGAATCAATTTTATTGAGGGCTACCCACCCGTAATTATTTGCAGGTCTCCATCTGGTGGACACGCCCCTAGGGGACCAGAATGGAGACTGACACAGGACAGACATGCAGCACTACAGAGACAATACATCCCCCACAATGCATCATGGTCTCCTCCTCTCTGCCCTGGAGACCTGAGGAGTAATCCCATTATCTCTCAAGACAGAGGGTAACCACAATACACATGTGGGGACAACAGAACAGACATCACCATTTAAACATACAATGTCACAACCCTTTTCAATACACAGACATTTAACATCCCAAAATGGCACGCATTAGACCAGGAGTTCAAGTTAGTTTAAGTCCTTTGTGAACAATGAGGCCATTTGGGTTAACTAGCAGCACACTCTTCTCCTGGGTGGCCGTCCGTCCAGTAGTTCCAATCGGTATTTGGGGAAACACACGAACAGGGGCATACGGGCAGGAAATCCAGCGAAATGAAGGCAAACAGACGAACCAGCAATATAGGCCTATACAGATGGATCTGTCACACGGCTCCCCCCTTGTGGGACACTCCGGCAGACCCGGCTTGACCCTTTAGCAGGTAAACTTGGGGATGACCGGACTAGGAGGTAGCAAGAACGTCGGTTTGCCGGGACAATCCATCTGCATTCCCATTCTGCTTACCGGGTCGGTAGCTGATGGTGAAGTTATACAGTTGTAAAGCTAAACTCCACCGCAGCAGTCTACCATTGTCTCCTGAGACCCGGTTAAGCCAGACAAGGGGATTGTGGTCCGTCACAAGGGAAAATTCCTGTCCATACAAATAAGGGCTTAACTTTTTCAATGCCCAGACCAGGGCCAAGCATTCCTTCTCCACTGCCGCATAACTCACTTCTCTGGGTAACAGCTTTCTACTGAGATATGCGACAGGGTGCTCTCCTCCATCTTCCCCGACCTGGCTCAGCACAGCCCCCAGTCCTTACATGGAAGCATCTGTATGGACGAGAAAACGTTTGCTAGGGACTGGGGCAGCCAGGACAGGGGCATTTACAAGAGCCTGTTTGAGTGCTTGAAACGCAGCTTTACAAGCCGGAGACCACAGGACCTGCTTAGGGAGATATTTCTTGGTCAGGTCAGTCAGGGGCTTAGCAATAGTGCTGTAGTCTGGGACAAAGCGTCTGTAATACCCTGCTGTCCCTAGGAAGGCTAACACCTGGGTCTTAGTGATAGGTGTGGGCCAGTTAGCTACTGCCTCTATCTTTGCCGGCTCTGGTCTCTGGCTCCCACACCCCACTCTGTGACCCAGGTATTGCACTTCAGCCATGCCTAGATGGCACTTCTCTGGCTTCAATGTCAGGCCAGCAGCCCGAATTTTGTCCAAAACTACCCCTACATGTACTAGGTGTTCCTCCCAGGACCCACTGTAGATCGCAATGTCATCCAGGTATGCACACGCAAATTCCTGGGATCCATCGAGAAGTCTATCCACCATACGCTGAAAGGTACCCGGGGCATTCTTCATCCCAAATGGCATGACCTTAAATTGGTACAAGCCAAATGGGGTGACGAAGGCCGACTTGGGGATAGCATCCTCGGCCAGGGGAATCTGCCAATAGCCTTTACACAGGTCTATGGTGGTCAGATAGCGTCCCCTGGCAATACGATCTAATAATTCGTCTACCCGGGGCATCGGGTAGGCGTCAGTGGTGGTCCGCTCGTTGAGCCGCCTGTAGTCTACACAGAACCGCGTGGTCCCATCTTTCTTAGGCACCAGGACTACAGGCGAAGCCCAAGGACTATCGGAGTGTTCGATGACCCCAAGCTGGGTCATCTCCTGTATCTCCTTCCGCATTCCTTCTCGGACTGCTTGAGGGATACGGTAAGGGGGCTGTCGCAGGGGGTTCTGTCCAGGGGTCTCTACCTTATGTACAGTTAGGGTAGTGTAGCCAGGCTCTTGGGAGAACGTCGCCTGCTTCTCCCACAGAAGCTGTCTTGCCTGTCCCTTCTCTGTGGGGCTTAATCTATCCCCTAGCTGTACAAGACTAGTAAGGTCAGTCTGGGAGTCCCTCTCTAACAAATCGGGTAAGGGTAAACTCTCTGTATCGTCTGCAGCAGGGGCACATACTGCAGCAACATCCTCCGGTCTCTCCTGATACTCCTTTAGCATGTTCACATGAAAGAATCGCTGGATCCTCTCATCTGAACAGCTGGCTATGAGGTAGGTAGTATCACACACCTGAGCTAACACCTTATACGGGCCCTGCCAAGATGCTTGCATCTTGTTCGCCTTCACAGGTTTGAGCACTAGCACTTTCTGCCCAACCTGGAAGACTCGCTGCCGGGCACCCCGATCGTACCATCTCTTTTGTCTCCCCTGGGCCACCTGGAGATTCTCTCTTACCATCAGGGACAGTTTCTCCATGCGGTCCCGGAGTTCCAGGACATACGGTACTATGGGGGTCCCTTCCTGCTCTGCCCCCCCCCTTCCAGTGGCCTCTAATGAGATCTAGGGGTCCGCGGACCCTCCTCCCATAGAGCAACTCAAAGGGGGAGAACCCAGTAGATTCCTGGGGCACCTCTCTGTAAGAAAACAACAGATGAGGCAGGAATCGCTCCCAGTCTCTGCAAGTGTCAGAAAAGGTCCTCAACATCTGTTTGAGGGTGCCGTTAAATCGCTCGCAGAGGCCGTTAGTCTGTGGATGGTACGGGGAACTAAGTATCGGTTTAATGCCGCACACCCTCCACAGTTGCTGGGTGAGCACAGCGGTAAATTGGGTTCCCTGGTCAGAGAGAATCTCCTTAGGGAACCCGACCCTAGTAAAAATTCTAACCAGGGCATCAGCAACTGTCTCTGCCTCTATATTAGACAGCGCTACTGCCTCTGGATAGCGAGTGGCATAGTCCACCACGGTGAGAATATACTTCTTACCGGATGGACTAGCCCTGGCCAGTGGACCCACAATGTCAACGGCTATGCGGGCAAAGGGCTCCCCAATGATAGGCATAGACATAAGCCTAGCTCTTGGGTGGTCCCCCCGCTTTCCTACCCGTTGACAAGTGTCACACGTACTACAATATATCCGCACAGCCTGATTAAAATTTGGCCAAAAGAAGTTCTGCATGATCCTATAGGCTGTGCGGCGGGACCCTAGATGTCCGGCTAATGGAACATCATGCCCTATCCGCAGAATCTCCTGCCGGTATTTTGCGGGCACCAACAGCTGTCGATTCGGCGGATGGGCAACACTTTTCTGGGACGGTTTAGGGATCCTATATAACCTGTCCCCCACCCATTCATACCGCTCCCCATCTACTCCTACCTCTCCAGTATCTGCTCTGTCTCTATACTTCTGGAGAGTCGGATCTGCCTGAGTTTCCCTCCCAAACTCCTCTTAGGAATCCCAGCTAGCAAAGGTCTGTCCTAGGGTATCAGTCGGGGAATCGGGTCTTACCTGGGTCTCAGCAGCAGGTGGGCTGGTTCCAGCAGCACGGGTCTGGGCCCGGGTAGTCACTGGGTTGACATCAGCAGGTCCCATTGGAGCATAAGCAGAAACCAAAGGGGCCAGGTCATTCCCGAGCAAGACATCAGCAGGCAAGTCTTTCATAACCCCCACATTCACATGTCCAGAGCCCACTCCCCAATCCAAATGAACCCGGGCAACAGGTAGACGGAACACGGCGCCTCCTGCTACCCTCACTGCCACAGTATTTCCAGTGTGTTGGTGTTCCGAAACAAGGTTCTTTTGGAGCAGGGTCATAGTGGCTCCGGTGTCTCTCAGACCAGTGACCACTTTGCCATTTAGTCTAACGGTCTGCCTGTGTTGCTGCCGGTTATCCTGCTGGGCTGCTTGTACTGGATCCGCCTCATGTAGTATACCCCAAAATTCCTCCTGCTCAAGACAGTGAGCGGAAGACTGGGGTGGCTGCTGATGTCCGCCGGCTGGTTTTCTCCACGACTGCGCTTGGTTGTTATTGTTCAATGGGCACTCCGGTCTCTTGTGCCCCAACTGTTTGCACCCATAGCACCGGATAGGCTGAGAGTAATCCCGGGCGTTGAACTGAGCTGGCTGAACATAATTGTTCGCTGGTGGTATTGCGGGGGTGCGTTGCGCTGGGGGGTGATACAAAGTAGTGGTTGGAGGTGCTGCCGGTTTGTACTCCACTCGGGTAGGGACCTTGGCTGCTGTCTGGTCTAGCCTTCGTGCATCTGTGTATTCATTGGCCAGACGAGCAGCTTCAGGTAAGGTAGCGGGTTTGCGGTCCCTAACCCACTCTCTGACTCCTGCAGGTAACCGATCAAAGCAGTGCTCCAACAAAAATACTTGCAGCACCTCTTCCCCAGTTACCGCTTGACACCCTGCCATCAAGTGGGCTGCGTTGCGGTGTACCCTGCATCCCCACTCCACATAAGAATCGCCAGCCTGCTTGTTAGTGTCCCGGAATCGCCGCCGGTACGCCTCAGGGGTGACAGCGTATCTGGCCAAAAGGGCATCTTTTACTGCCCGGTAACTTGTAAGTTCCTCCTCTGGGATGGCCCGAAAAGCCTCACTGGCCCGGCTGGATAATTTCCCAGAGAGGATAGTGACCCATTCCTCTGTGGGTACCTGGTGTAAGGCACACTGCCTTTCAAAATCGGCCAGGAACCCGTCAATCTCTCCCTCCGTTTCCACAAAATGTCTAAATGCAGCAAAAGGTAGCTTTCTCCTTCCATTATTATTATGGGGTACCTCTGCTGCTGCAGCTCCTCTTCCCTGGAGCGCCTGTTGTGCTGCTACTGCTGCTTGCACCTGAAACACAATATCTGCTGCAGGGTTGGGGCCAAGGTGTGCCAGCCTTATCTGGACTGCCCGGTTAAATTGTACCTCCTCGGGTGTTAAATCCAGTATGCCAGGCACATTAGCTCTCTCCGTTCCCTGTGCTGCATCCATCTCCAATAATATAGAAATAATCTCTCTCTTCTTGAGATTACTCGCTGATCGTCCTCTGCGTTCCAATATATCTTTAAGGGTAGCACGCCTTAATTCCTCATACTGCATTTCCACCCTGGGATTTGTAGCTGGCCTTCTGGGCGGTGGGATTCATCCCGTTGCTTGCCACCAATTGTTAAGACACTCACCGCCAGGTAGATGAAGCCGCGGTTTAGTGAATAAGCCCCTTTCTCCAGAAATGCAGTTTTTAATCCAGCTTATCGTCAAACTCCCGAATGGAGCATACGAAGTGGCAACTCCCGATCAGCAATTCAGTCGAACTCCTTCCACAGCTAGCAATATACGAAAGCGCTGTCCCAATAATAAATCCCTCCACAAACGAGACCAAGCTCCGTCTTGAAAGTCAAACAGGAATCAATTTTATTGAGGGCTACCCACCCGTATTTATGCAGGTCTCCATCTGGTGGACACGCCCCTAGGGGACCAGAATGGAGACTGAAACAGGACAGACATGCAGCACTACAGAGACAATACATCCCCCACAATGCATCATGGTCTCCTCCTCTCTGCCCTGGAGACCTGAGGAGTAATCCCATTATCTCTCAAGACAGAGGGTAACCACAATACACATGTGGGGACAACAGAACAGACATCACCATTTAAACATACAATGTCACAACCCTTTTCAATACACAGACATTTAACATCCCAAAATGGCACGCATTAGACCAGGAGTTCAAGTTAGTTTAAGTCCTTTGTGAACAATGAGGCCATTTGGGTTAACTAGCAGCACACTCTTCTCCTGGGTGGCCGTCCGTCCAGTAGTTCCAATCGGTATTTGGGGAAACACACGAACAGGGGCATACGGGCAGGAAATCCAGCGAAATGAAGGCAAACAGACGAACCAGCAATATAGGCCTATACAGATGGATCTGTCACACTAGACATGCAAAATTGAAGTGTGGCCCCAACTGGAAAAGTAGGAGGAGAATGAGGAGCTGAAAGGCAATGAGGAAGACCAATCAGATGACCTAGAAGGACTGTGGCAGTATGCAGTGGAGATGGAGGCAGGAAGTCTATATAATTCTGTTGTGCAAGCGGCCAGATGCATGTTGAGTTGCTTGCATAGTAACAGCCACATTATCATCATTAAGCAGAGGGATGACTACTGGCTCTCAACAATCTTAGACCCTCGCTACCGGGCCAAAATGGGGTCCTTTTTTTCACCTTCTTAGAGGGATAATAAACCTAAATACTAAGGAAATCCTATGTAGTCAGTTGATCGCTGCCTATGTGCGCCATCACATATCTTCATTAAGGTTTGACCAGTGGGACCTTCTGTGCTCACACTCTACTGCCATGACTACTGGAGGAGGAAGGAGGGGGCAGGAGTAGCACCATCTCCATCAGCAGCTTGAGTCTCCAGTCTATGATGAGCATGTTTCTTCACCCTCCTACTGAAGAAACCAGCTAACAGGACATGGTGCAGAATCTGAACCAGCAGGTGTTGGCATACCTGGACTGCACCCTGTGACCCCATATCCAAGATCCCCTAGACTACTGGGCAGACAAACTTGAATTATGGCTGCAACTGACCAAGTTTGCCCTGGACAAGCTTTCCTGCCTGGCCTGTAGTGTGGTTTCAGAACGGGTGTTTAGTGCAGCGGGGGCATAGTTACCCCAAAGAGAACTTACATTTCAACAAAATGTTGAAAGACTAACCTTTATACACTGCGTGCAGAATTATTAGGCAAATTAGTATTTTGACCACATCATCCTCTTTATGCATGTTGTCTTACTCCAAGCTGTATAGGCTCGAAAGCCTACTACCAATTAAGCATATTAGGTTATGTGCATCTCTGTAATGAGAAGGGGTGTGGTCTAATGACATCAACACCCTATATTAGGTTTGCATAATTATTAGGCAACTTCCTTTCCTTTGGCAAAATGGGTCAAAAGAAGGACTTGACAGGCTCAGAAAAGTCAAAAATAGTGAGATATCTTGCAGAGGGATGCAGCACTCTTAAAATTGCAAAGCTTCTGAAGCGTGATCATCGAACAATCAAGCGTTTTATTCAAAATAGTCAACAGGGTCGCAAGAAGCGTGTGGAAAAACCAAGGCGCAAAATAACTGCCCATGAACTGAGAAAAGTCAAGCGTGCAGCTGCCAAGATGCCACTTGCCACCAGTTTGGCCATATTTCAGAGCTGCAACATCACTGGAGTGCCCAAAAGCACAAGGTGTGCAATACTCAGAGACATGGCCAAGGTAAGAAAGGCTGAAAGACGACCACCACTGAACAAGACACACAAGCTGAAACGTCAAGACTGGGCCAAGAAATATCTCAAGACTGATTTTTCTAAGGTTTTATGGACTGATGAAATGAGAGTGAGTCTTGATGGGCCAGATGGATGGGCCCGTGGCTGGATTGGTAAAGGGCAGAGAGCTCCAGTCCGACTCAGACGCCAGCAAGGTGGAGGTGGAGTACTGGTTTGGGCTGGTATCATCAAAGATGAGCTTGTGGGGCCTTTTCGGGTTGAGGATGGAGACAAGCTCAACTCCCAGTCCTACTGCCAGTTTCTGGAAGACACCTTCTTCAAGCAGTGGTACAGGAAGAAGTCTGCATCCTTCAAGAAAAACATGATTTTCATGCAGGACAATGCTCCATCACATGCGTCCAAGTACTTCACAGCGTGGCTGGCAAGAAAGGGTATAAAAGAAGAAAATCTAATGACATGGCCTCCTTGTTCACCTGATCTGAACCCCATTGAGAACCTGTGGTCCATCATCAAATGTGAGATTTACAAGGAGGGAAAACAGTACACCTCTCTGAACAGTGTCTGGGAGGCTGTGGTTGCTGCTGCACGCAATGTTGATGGTGAACAGATCAAAACACTGACAGAATCCATGGATCGCAGGCTTTTGAGTGTCCTTGCAAAGAAAGGTGGCTATATTGGTCACTGATTTGTTTTTGTTTTGTTTTTGAATGCCAGAAATGTATATTTGTGAATGTTGAGATGTTATATTGGTTTCACTGGTAAAAATAAATAATTGAAATGGGTATATATTTGTTTTTTGTTAAGTTGCCTAATAATTATGCACAGTAATAGTCACCTGCACACACAGATATCCCCCTAAAATAGCTAAAACTAAAAACAAACTAAAAACTACTTCCAAAAATATTCAGCTTTGATATTAATGAGTTTTTTGGGTTCATTGAGAACATGGTTGTTGTTCAATAATAAAATTAATCCTCAAAAATACAACTTGCCTAATAATTCTGCACTCCCTGTAAAGATAAATCAGAAGTGGTTCAGCCGGGATTTCCACACACCGGTGCCTGATGCATCAGACTAGACCATTCTTGGCAGTAATGTTCTGACTACAGTGTGCTGCCACGCCAGAACATTGTGAAAAATGGCCCGTTACTTATGGCCACATGCTTCAGCCACTATTCTGATGACACATACCTGCTGCCATCTTCTCCTACTGCCACCACCTTGTACTGTTACTGCCACTGCTGTTGTCGCCCTTCCCCACCTCCCCTCTCTGTGACTGGGCCGCTGTGTTCTCCTCATGCTGTTGCGTCAACAGTGACATCAGCACAAACTTACTGCTGAAACCCTCCACTCTATGTCATGGGGCCACTACTTTTATCACTGGCTAAGAAAATAGGTTATCTATCAATCTATGTGGAGACAGCAGATGGTGTAAAATGAGACAGCTTATACTCACTATAGTAGAATCAATGGCTAATAGAACAGGTTCTCTATCAATTAATGTGAACACCCCACAAACAGTGAAATGAGACAACTCTTTCCCACTGTATTACAATCATAAGCCACTGTGCTGTTCCTTTCATATTGAATTTCTGCACTGTATTATTTCTTCTTTCACCTATGTTGTTTAAGTCTATTGTTCTCTGCTGCCATCTGCTGGCCGGAATTTGTATGCTGCACGCCTCGTTCGTTGTCTATAAAGTTTTATTTCTGGGCGTGGTTTTAGCAGCCTTGGGCCTGGTCACTTCCTGTAGCCTTTTTCAGTGCTGCATTCTTTGTGACTGGAGACACACACCTTGGCTTGTGAAGGCATCAGTTTTTGACCAGCAGTTGCCTCAGCAGTTAGCCTCTGGAAAGACATCCACATCACAGCATCTACTGCATTCCTGTATTGCATCACCGTATGTAACTGCTCTGGATCAAATAAACCCACGTTTGATTGCATCCTCATGTCTACGTCTGGATCCATCTAACCTGAGCATCTGCCGGTCCGGTCTGCTCCACTGCTTGGATACGAAGGTAGGCCAGTCACAAAGCCATTATCAGTTACACCTTCATTCGCCTTCATGTGGGGACAGAACAGTCAAAAACTGCCTTAAAGCCTTATACCCCAGTCATATCCGTCTGAATGTCCAATGCCCGGCTGCAGGTTCCCTCAGAGCCCAGTGCCACACTCAGGAACCTCCCCTGCAACAGGCCGACTCCCAGCAAATCTGCCCGGCAACAGTGCATGTCCCATAAGCCTAAGGGGAAGCACGGCGTGTCCGCAGTAGATATATTCTCGCCTGGAAGTCCTCCACTACTCGCCAAGCCACTTTCTACATCCTATATTAACCCTTGCTCGCATGATATAAGAACTGTTCACGCACGCGGGGCCTCCCTTAAACCAAAACCCCGCAATTCACTAAAAGGACTTTGGGAAACTCATCGGGGTGCCTCATCTGAGCCGCACTGCAATTTTCAGCCCCCAATTCAAAAGTTCGATTTCTTAAAGAGACAGTGCACCTTAAATCAAAATGTCCGAAAAGGACCTTGTACAGTTCCCCAGCGATGAAACAAAGCAAATGCAACCTGATACTGATCATTATGAAGAGCTGGAGGTAGAACCCACACTTCCAGCAGACCAAGTCACGCGACCAAGGCGCTCTCTCAAACCAACTATAAAGGTCACGGAAAACTATCACACCAGGAAAGATGAGCTATGTGACAACCTGGAAGAGCTATGGGAACGAGTTTCCTCCCTCATATCAGGACTTAAGTCCTCCTCAGGCGATGCCACCAGCTTACAAGTTGCCGTCGGGCGGCTGAACGCAGCCCATGAAAGATACAAGAGACTGTCCACAAGGTATATAACCTTTCTAAAAGACTCTAATATTGAAGAAGCCCCGTCAGAATTGTGCAAGGCAGAATCAATAGACAGACAAAGAGACGCCATGGTGCTGGATGCTAAAGATAAAGTGGAACTCCGTATCTCTCATTTGCAAGAAACTAGATCACACAGATCGCATTCATCCAAACATTCCTCGCGGTCCTACAGATCATCATGCTCTAGAAGCTCCACCCTGAGCGAAAGATTACTAGAGGCCCGCATAAATGCAGAGCAATCCAAAGTGAGGCGTGCCTTCACCGAAAAAGAAGTCCTTGCGAGGGCAGAGGCACAGACGGCGGCCAAGAGGGCTGAAGCGGAGGCAGAAGCCAAGAGGGCTGAAGCAGAGGCGGCGGCCAAGAGGGCTGCAGCAGAAGCAGAAGCCAAGAGGGCAGAAGCTGAGGCTCGAATAAAGATCCTTGAATCAGAGAGGGAAGAGGAAATTGCATTAGCAAAAGTAAGACTACTTGAGCAAGCATTGAGCCAAGGCCTTGATTCAGTCTGTTTACCACCAGAGGAGATAGACGATCCAGCTGATCGCACCAGCGACTACAAACTAAAACAGTTATCTGCAACACCCCCAGTGTGCAGTACTGTCCAAGCCAACAACACTGAAACCTCCAAGTCAGCTCTACCTGCAGTGGCAGCGATACCCACAGCACCCGAGCAATCCAATAACAGTTGCCCAGACGCGCCCTCTCAAGGGCAGTTATTACAGCAAGATGGCTACCAGGTGTTTCCTGGCCTACCTCCACAGCTCAAGCAGCAGTCATCAGAATCTACAGAGGCTAGACCACAGCTCAACCCTGCAGCAACATCATTCTACCCGGAAGCATCTCACCCTTTCACGCCACGCAGCCTATACGCCCCAGGGGCATCACAAGTTGTCATGGCAACAAGCAGTGAGAAATCAGATATGTCTGAGTTTGCCAGGTTTATGGTGAGCAGAGAGCTAATTAACACCAGTCTCTCAAAATTTGATGACCGTGCGGAGAGCTACAGAGCCTGGAAGGCAACCTTCAAAGCCGCCATCGCCAACCTCAACCTAACCGCAGAGCAGGAGCTCGACCTCTTGATCAACTGGCTGGGCCCAGGCTCCACAAATCGCATCAAGAGCCTTAGAACTGTCTATGTGGGACAAGCAGAAGCAGGTCTCGCTGCAGCCTGGCAGAGACTCGAACGCACCTTCGGCAGTGCAGAAGCAATAGAGAAGGCACTATTCAGGAGACTGCAGAACGTCCCCAAGATCAGTCTCAAAGATGTCCATAAGCTTCAGGATTTAAGTGATTTGCTCATGGAACTGGAGCTCGCCAAAAGAGACCCTCGTCTGTCCGGGCTGTGCTACCTGGATACAGCCCATGGGGTGAACCCAATTGTCGTGAAGCTACCATACAGCCTGCAAGAGAAGTGGGCGGCATCAGTCTCAAGGTACAAAAGAGTGCATGACGTCACCTTTCCCCCATTTATTCATTTCTGTAGATTCATCGATGAACAGTCCCAGATGAGGAATGACCCCAGCCTCGACTTCCTGGAGTTCAATACTACAGCCTCAGTGACACCATCATCAAGGTATGAAAGTATTGTACATAAACACAGAGACTTTAAGAGCAGCGTGAATGTTAGAAAGACTAACCTACCATCATCTGCAGTTCCCACTGGTAGACAGTACACTACCTCATCAGGAGACAAGGCCTTCAATCGTGAATGTCCCATTCATAAAAAAACCACACTCACTGAACAAATGCAGAGGATTTAGATCCAAAACCATACAGGAGCGCAAGAAAGTCCTCACCGAGCTTGGGGTATGTTTCAAGTGCTGCGCTTCATTGGAGCACATGGCTAAGGACTGTAAATCCATTATCAAATGTGAGAAGTGTCATAGTGATAGACATGCCTCAGCTATGCACCCAACTACACTCACAAGGGACTCACCTGCTGCTGTCACCACCAGTCCTGCTCAAAGTCATGGCGGGGAGCCCCAGAACCACGCTAACACAGCCACTGCTGTTTCCTGCTCATGCTCGGACGTATGTGGGGAGGGCCAGAGTGAGAAATGTTGTGCCCGCATATGCCTAATCAAGGTCTACCCGGAGGGGCTACCAGAAAAGGCAGTAAAAATGTATGCCATCATTGATGACCAAAGCAACCGCTCCCTAGCAGGACCTAAATTCTTTGAAGCCTTTGGTATAAAGGGACCGTCAGAACCCTACATCTTAAACACCTGCTCGGGCCGCATAGAGACTAGCGGCAGGAGGGCACAAGGATTCATCGCTTGTTCCGTCAGTGGAAATACGGAAATACCTCTACCGACTCTGATCGAATGCGATCAAATACCCAACCATAGGGATGAGATTCCTACCCCGGAAGCTGCATTTCACCATCCACACCTAAGGCACCTATCCAACGTTATCCCACCTATGGACAACAACGCTGAGATTCTACTCCTGCTTGGCAGAAACAATCTAAGGGTACACAAGGTGCGTAAACAGTGTAATGGTCCCGACTATGCACCATACGCCCAGAGACTGGACTTGGGATGGGTAGTCATAGGAAATGTATGCTTGGATCAACCAAAAATCCGCTCATTCAAAACGTACGTGCGTGGAGATGGACGCACAACTTGCATTAAGCCTTGCCCTCATCACTATGAGGTGAAAGAGAAGCCTCCAGACCTCATACAACCACCTGACGACATTCCTCCCTTTGCCGACAACTTGGGAAGATTAGTCTTTCATACCAGCAAGGACGATGATAAAGTAGCTTTGTCAGTAGAGGACAGAGAATTTATCAAGATAATGGACAATGAGTTCCTTAAAGACGAAACCAATCACTGGGTTTCTCCATTACCCTTCCGAGCTACCAGGGTGAGACTCCCGAACAATAGGGAACAAGCTCTGTCTAGATTTAACTCTCTTCAGCGTACCATGAACAGTAAGCCTGAGATGAGAGAACACATCGTTGCCTTTATCGACAAAATATTCCGCAACAACCATGCAGAACCAGCTCCATCCTTAGGGAAGAATGACGAGTGCTGGTACTTGCCTTCATGTGGAGTGTATCACCCACGGAAACCTAATCAAATTAGGGTTGTTTTCGACTCAAGTGCCAAACATCAAGGTGTATCTCTTAATGATGTCCTTCTCACAGGTCCTAATCTGACGAATAACCTAGTTGGAGTGCTGATGAGGTTAAGAAAAGAGCTCGTTGCCATCACCGCTGACATTGAACAGATGTTCCACTGTTTCGTAGTCAGAGAGGACCACCGGAATTTCCTCAGGTTTCTGTGGTACAAGAATAACGACACCAACGCAGAGATGGCAGAATATCGAATGAGGGTACACGTATTTGGAAACAGCCCTTCACTTGCCGTGGCAACTTACGGCCTTCGGCGCACTGCATTAGAGGGAGAATCCGAGTACGGTAAAGACGCCAGAGACTTTGTAGAAAAGGACTTCTACGTAGACGATGGACTCAAATCACTACCGACTGAAGAAGCGGCTATCGATCTGCTCAAAAGGACTCAAAGTATGTTGTACCAAGCTAAACTTAGACTACACAAAATTGCTTCAAACAGCCTGGCCGTTATGAGGGCCTTCGAATCAGGCGATCATGCACCAGGATTCAAGGACATTAACTTGGGACTGGACAGTCCACCTGTGCAGAGGAGCTTGGGCCTCAGATGGGATCTCTCAGCTGACTCCTTCGGTTTTCAGATAAGTTGTGCAGACAAGCCATTCACAAAACTAGGCGTCCTATCTGTAGTAAACAGCCTATTTGATCCGCTGGGATTTGTAGCGCCCATCACCATACAAGGTAAATCTCTACTGAGACAGTTTTCTGAAACAGTCAAGGATTGGGATACCCCACTTCCCTCCGAGAAAGAGCAAAAATGGGAAACCTGGAAGCGATCTTTGTGTGCCTTGGATGAGATCCACATCCCGAGATGCTATATTAAAGCCTCACTTTCCTCTAGCATAAAGAAAGAACTCCACGTGTTCTCGGACGCCTCCACGGAGGCCATCGCAGCGGTTGCCTATCTGAAGGTGACAGAACCCAACAACCAAAACCACGTTGGATTCGTCTTTGGTAAGGCTAAGTTAGCCCCCAAGCCCGATCATACTATTCCCAGACTGGAACTTTGTGGGACTGTGTTGGCAGTGGAGATCGCGGATTTCATACAACAAGAACTGGGTGTCGACATAGCTGAAGTCCAGTATTACACCGACAGTACATCCACAATCGGACCAAGCGATTTTATGTGTACGTTAGTAACCGCATAGAGAGAATCAGGAGGTCCTCCAAACCTGAACAATGGCACTATGTACCATCCGAACTTAATCCAGCAGATCACGCCACTAGGCCTATGTCTATAGGTTCCTTTACTAACTCTACTTGGCTTACAGGTCCAGAGTTTCTGCTTGGAGAGGCAGACGAATGTGTACAGGAAGTTTTCAGCATCCAGGATCCGGATAATGATCCAGAAATCCGCGCTGAAGTTAGTGCATTAGTCACTGGAACAAAGCAAACCGCCAGCTTCGTTTGTCAGCGCTTTGAACGTTTCTCCAATTGGATGAGACCCATCGAGAACGTCCCTGATGGGTGAACAGGACTGTATCAAGCTTCGCAGATCTTCTCCATTCCAAGTTGGAAAACAGGACTATCTATGTTTGCATTCTAACATGTTTTCTTTTACAGGTTGTTTATATTTTATGGACATTCGTCATAGTGAAATCCCCAAAGTGAATTTCAGACGGGGAGTGTGCTGTTCCTTTCATATTGAATTTCTGCACTGTATTATTTCTTGTTTTACCTATGTTGTTTAAGTCTATTGTTCTCTGCTGCCATCTGCTGGCCGGAATTTGTATGCTGCATGCCTCGTTCGTTGTCTATAAAGTTTTATTTCTGGACGTGGTTTTAGCAGCCTTGGGCCTGGTCACTTCCTGTAGCCTTTTTCAGTGCTGCATTCCTTTGTGACTGGAGACACACACCTTGGCTTGTGAAGGCATCAGTTTTTGACCAGCAGTAGCCTCAGCAGTTAGCCTCAGAAAAGACATCCACATGACAGCATCTACTGTATTCCATCACTGTATGTCACTGCTCTGGATCAAATAAACCCACGTTTGATTGCATCCTCATGTCTACGTCTGGATCCATCTAACCTGAGCATCTGCCGGTCCGGTCTGCTCCACTGCTTGGATACGAAGGTAGGACAGTCACAAAGTCATTATCAGTTACACCTTCATTCGCCTTCATGTGGGGACAGAACAGCCACTGCATGGTGAAGTAACTTATACCTGATGTTAACGTTGACCTGTAAGGCTTTACAGAGTTCACACTTCAGTTATTTGTTCAGTTAATTCCAGCAGTTACTGTATGGTGAGCCAAAATCAGGATTCAATCCTACTCTCAGATAAAGAATCATGAAAAGATCTGCATCTGTTTTTGACCCATAACTGACCAAATAAGGGCTCTTTCACACTTGCGTTGTTGTGTTCCGGCATAGAGTTCCGTCGTCGGGGCTCTATGCCGGAAGAATCCTGATCAGGATTATCCCCATGCATTCTGAATGGAGAGAAATCCGTTCAGGATGCATCAGGATGTCTTCAGTTCCGGAACGGAACGTTTTTTGGCCGGAGAAAATACTGCAGCACGCTGCGCTTTTTGATCCGGTCAAAAATCCTGAACACTTGCCTCAAGGCATTGAAAGGCATTAATCCGGATCCGGCCTTAAGCTAAACGTCGTTTCGGCGCATTACCGGATCCGACGTTTAGCTTTTTCTGAATGGTTACCATGGCTGTCAGGACACTAAAGTCCTGTTTGCCATGGTAAAGTGTAGTGGGGAGCGGGGGAGCAGTATACTTACCGTCCGTGCGGCTCCCGGGGCGCTTTAGAGTGACGTCAGGGCGCCCCACGCGCATGGATGACGTGATCGCATGGATCACGTCATCCATGCGCATGGGGCGCTCTGACGTCATTCTGGAGCGCCCCGGGAGCCGCACGGACGGTAAGTATACTGCTCCCCCGCTCCCCACTACTACTATGGCAACCAGGACTTTAATAGCGTCCTGGCTGCCATAGTAACACTGAACGCATTTTGAAGACGGATCCGTCTTCAAATGCTTTCAGTTCACTTGCGGTGTTACGGATCCGGCGGGCACTTCCGGCAAATTGAGTACACGACGGATCCGGACAACGCAAGTGTGAAAGAGGCCTAAGTGATGTGTAAACTGAGCCTGAGTGACACCTGTCACCTGCCGGTCATACTGACGAACAGTAACTGTTTCACTACCAGAAAGGACTAGCTATGCATGTTTCTGTAATGCATAGTGATGTACACCAATATACACTCTACCTCCAGGCTGGGATATAGCTGATTTAACATGCTTCATGACAAATAAATTCGGAACAAAGTAAATTTTTTGGGAAAAATTTGCAAAGCGTCCGAGTCTGTGTTTTTGATCCGTAACTGACCAAATAAATGAGTGTGAACTGAGTCTAATAGTGACACACAGTCATTCTACAGCTAACACAAGTGATTTAAGGCATGTGTTTCCACTGCCACAACATGGCTTAAAAGAACCCTTTTTTTTTTTGTTCTCCACTACTTTGACACTGCTCTTTTTTTGTTTCTTTTGGTTTAGCTAGGGATTAGCTAGGACTGTTGATGGCCTGTATGACGATGCACACATCCATATACTGTATGAGACCTCCCTGTCATCCTGACGCACAGTAACTGTTTCACTACCAGAAAGGACTAACTATGTATGTTGCAGCAATGCACAGTGATGTACGCTGAGATACACTCTCCCTGCAGGCTGGAATATAGCTGATTTAACATACTTCCTAACAAATTAATTCGAAGCGAAACATCTGAAAAGAAGTTTTTGAAAGATTCACTCATATCTACCGACTATACAATGAGGCAGCTGTGGGTTAATTAGCCGCACAGTTCTTCCCTGCAGCATGGCCTCAACCCACCCGCAGCATGGCCGCTCCATATGGCCGCACTCTAAGGCAGATTGGCCTGTGTATACCTGATTTATATTGATTTGTGACAATTCAAATTGTTTGGTAAACTTTGGCGAAGCTGGCGAATCAAATTTTTCAAAACTTTTCTCATCTGTAATAATAAGTCCACAATTAAATATATAAACATATGGCACATGACAACATTTCATAGTATATCCAAAGGGGCCACCACATTCTGATCAGGAAAATTGGTTAGGGTGGGTCTTATGGGAGTTGAAACAGAATACATCAAAACTAGCCTATGGTCCACATTTTATTTAACACCCCCCCCCCCCCCCCATTAATAGAACAGTCTAACTCTACTGAGTACGTGCATGTACAGAAGTAGTAAAGACAAGATAATCTAGAGCTGCACCAAATGGTACAGTAATAAAGATCCTGTGCTCATTTACCACCCATAACTTATGATGGCTGCTAACATCTGCATACATCAACTCACTGTTGGGAGATCCCAAGAATTGAGAGATGCTGGCAGGTTGACACCTGGATTCACCTATATTAGTTTATGCAGAGGGAAAATTGGAAAGTGTCCATAGCTGAATTATTATATCAGTTTAAAGGGATTTCTGGTGTTTTATATTTTATGTAAATAAAGCACTTTCATAATATAATGATAATATCTTAATTGTACAGTATATTTCATGCTAAATACAATTCCTTAATCCCAGAACCCTCTTTTCTGGATACAATCCTAGTTTTGATTCATCCAAAAATCTTTACTTTATAAACAAGGCTCCAGACTTAAAGGGAATGTGGCACCGAAATTTTTTTTTCTGCCAGATAGCAACACATATCCATTTTTTACTTTTTTTTTTTCTGATTGTAGATTTTTTTAAATTGTATTTACTGAACATAATTATGAGGCTTCCATCTTGCCTGAGCTGTTGCTAACAGCATGTAGAGAGCATTTGAAGAATTGCTTTACAGCAGCCACATGGGCCATAGACACAACGTACAGGAAGGTAACTTAATTGACTTCTATGGAAGAGTTTACGAAGTGTGTTCTGTGACCTATGCAGAGGTCAGGAGGGAGTTGATAAGCTTTGACAATCACCAATTGTGAATGGTAGTATGTTACCTAAACACAGAGATGAAATCTGTCATTCTAATTCTGCCTGAAATGATAAGCAGATAACTATAGTAAAGCGATCTGAACAGATGACATAAGAAATGGCACCAATTATTAGGCCAGTGGAAAAACTGCTGAACTTTATGGTTTTTGTTCAAATATTGATTTAAGTATGATTCCTGTATGCTGAGTGCTTCTCCCAACCATAAGGAAGATAATTGTCACCGATATCACAGAATAGGTGATTGCTAGGGAACATATTTCAGTGTGGGTAGGTATTAAATGTATTTAGTGGGAAAAATCTTTAAACCTCTCACGGACAGGATGATTTTCCATTTTTCACTACTTGCCTTCCAGAAGCCATAACTTTTTTTTATTTTTTCCATTCACATAGACATATTGCGGAACAGGTTGCACCTTCTAATGACACCATTTTGTATTATATAGGATGTTTTGGGAAGTTGGAAAAAATTCCAAATGGGGTGTAATTAGAAAAAAAATGCTATTCCGCCATAGTTTCATGAGTTTCATTTTTACAGCGCTCTCATTGTGGTAAAACCACAGGGATTCACATTTGTACAAGTTTTCTTGTGTTTTGAAACAAAAAAAATATTTATTTAAATTTTCATCTCCATATTTTGACTCCCATAACTTTCTTATAGTTATATCTATGGAGCTATGTGGGAGCTAATTTTTTGCCGGAAGATCTGCAGATTTTATTTATGCCATTTTGGAATGTGACTTTTTGATCCATTTTTATTAAAAAAATAAAAAAATTTGAATCAGCCATTTTGATGTTTTTCTTTTCTGTTATTACATTCACCATATGGTATTTAGAGCATTTTTGGACTTGGTGATGCCAATTATGTTTTGTTTATTTATTACTATTATTTTCTTTTTTATTATGGGGTAAAGGGGGCAATATGAATTTTTATATATTTTTTATGTTTTAAAAAACTTTTTATTACTTTTTCCACTTATATTAAAGAACATGAGCATTTGTTTAAATCATGTTTTTATGTTAATGTTTTGTTATTTTTCCAAGTCATTATCTATATTTAAAATGTATAGACTTCCACAATTTCCCACTGGCCAATAAGCCTAATAATAGGAAATAATTTCCTGTGCTATATAGGTAACTTTTCAATAGCTATCTTGTTATCATCATATACATAATTACAATGACAAGTACCGTAACACATATATATATATATATATATATATATATACAGTACAGACCAAAAGTTTGGACACACCTTCTCATTCAAAGAGTTTTCTTTATTTTCATAACTATGAAAATTGTAGATTCACACTGAAGGCATCAAAACTATGAATTAACACATGTGGAATTATATACATAACAAACAAGTGTGAAACAACTGAAAATATGTCATATTCTAGGTTCTTCAAAGTAGCCACCTTTTGCTTTGATTACTGCTTTGCACACTCTTGGCATTCTCTTGATGAGCTTCAATAGGTAGTCCCCTGAAATGGTCTTCCAACAGTCTTGAAGGAGTTCCCAGAGATGCTTAGCACTTGTTGGCCCTTTTGCCTTCACTCTGCGGTCCAGCTCACCCCAAACCATCTCGATTGGGTTCAGGTCCGGTGACTGTGGAGGCCAGGTCATCTGGCGCAGCACCCCATCACTCTCCTTCATGGTCAAATAGCCCTTACTTTCAAAGTTTTCCCAATTTTTCGGCTGACTGACTGATCTTCATTTCTTAAAGTAATGATGGCCACTCGTTTTTCTTTACTTAGCTGCTTTTTTCTTGCCATAATACAAATTCTAACAGTCTATTCAGTAGGACTATCAGCTGTGTATCCACCTGACTTCCCCTCAATGCCACTGATGGTCCCAACCCCATTTATAAGGCAAGAAATCCCACTTATTAAACCTGACAGGGCACACCTGTGAAGTGAAAACCATTTCAGGGGACTACCTCTTGAAGCTCATCAAGAGAATGCCAAGAGTGTGCAAAGCAGTAATCAAAGCAAAAGGTGGCTACTTTGAAGAACCTAGAATATGACATATTTTCAGTTGTTTCACACTTGTTTGTTATGTATATAATTCCACATTTTTTAATTCATAGTTTTGATGCCTTCAGTGTGAATCTACAATTTTCATAGTCATGAAAATAAAGAAAACTCTTTGAATGAGAAGGTGTGTCCAAACTTTTGGTCTGTACTGTATATATTTATATATAGGTAAAAGGAAAATAACTGCAGCTCTTACCTGCCACCTCCCCGTGGAGCACGGATGATCAGACCTGGGCTAAGTCTGGAGCAAAATATGGAAAAAAACAAGGATTCCAGCTCTTCAAGGTAAAAAAAGGCTTTATTCGACTTCCATAAAATCCAACATCAAAAGTGACACATTTTGTTGTGACGCGTTTCGGGCTGTTACATCCTAGCCCTTCATCAAGACAAACAAATAAACTAAAAACCTCCATTTTATATACAGGCAGAAACCTGCCCACTTGATTGAATGATTTCCATCACCTGGGACAAGCACCTGGTGGCCATAGAATACTGGACATAGGGAAAACAATCCCAATCAAGTGGGACGGAGCCCTAAATAGAAGAAAATCAAATCATTTATATTGTAGGGTTAAATCATGTTTTCTGTTCAGCCCCTTAGGTATACATGTTCCAAGGTTGAACATACAGTATGTCTCTCTACTAAAAAGTTTTTGTCTGCGATCTCCCCCTCTAACCGAAACAGTAACTCTTTCGACACCTTGCAGATAAAACGCAGAGGTATCGCCCTTGTGTACAATCGCAAAGTGTGATGTGGCTGCTGAGACATTGTGCGTTGAAACATGTGGGATGTCACTGGGAATGTTTTAGAATTCTCACTTTGAGCTGATTAGTGGTGCATCCCACATATTGCAACACGCAAGTCCGACATGTGATGACATATACAACATATTCCGTGTTGCAATTAATATATTGTTGCAATTTGTGTGTACTGCCATTCGATGTAGATACAATATCTTTACTTACTGACATATGCATGCAACAAATACATTTCTTGCTTCCACATTTAAAATTTCCCTTGGTTCACACATTGCGTTTTCCAAAAATAGGCTACGGCTGACTTTTTGTCCAATGGTTGGTGCTTTCTTCGCAATGCACCTTATACCTGCCTCTGCAATATCCCCCCAACCTTCATCAAAACTTATCACTGGAAAATGTTTACGCAAAATATTGCAGACAAGGGGATACTCGGCACCATTATTTGTGACGAAAGTTACAGGTTCGCTCGAATCCTGAGTGCGGGTTTGAGCATTTTTATTTCATTTCGTTTTTTTCTTGTGAACCTGCTTCGCACTCTTGATTTGAACGAATATAAGTGAGTCTCTATCTACAGATATTGCATGTTCCTTCGCCTTACGAATATTCTCCATCGAATATCCCCTGATCCGCAACCTTGCAGAGATATCAGAGGCTTCCTTTGCAAATAGATTCAAAGAAGAGCAATTGTGCCGTGCCCTCAACATCTTCCCTTTGGGAATGTTCTTGGCTACATGAGGGGGAAGGCAGGATGAAGCATGGAGTAAAGTGTTACCCGCAGTGGTTTTACGATGTGTGCAGGTGTAAACCTTCTGGTTCTCTCGATCACCCCACAATAAAAGGTCCAGAAAAACAATCGAGAAAAAATCGCTGACCATAGTGAGCTTGATCGAGGAAACACAGCTGTCCAAATACTCCACAAATGACTTCAACTCTTTCACATCACCCTGCCATACCCATAACATGTCGTCAATAAAGCGACCATACCATTTCATAGACATCAGATATGGGTTACTGTCCGAAAATGAAAAACTGTTCTCCCACCATGCCATAAACACATTTGCCACCGAAGGCGAAAATATTGCACCCATTGAAACTTCGGATATTTGTAAATAATATGAGCCATTAAACATAAAAAAATTATACTTAAGCAGAAAATCGGTACAAATACAAATATAATCTCGGAGTTCTAAGGTGTAATTGCTAAACATATCCAAAAACCATTTCTAAAAGACAGGAAGTCTTAACATATTTAGGTCTAGCGCCAAAGTGAAAACTGCATTATTTTATACTTTTGTTTATAAAATATAGATAATGACATGGCAAAATAAAGAAATAAAAATAAAATATGCTTTACATAAAAGCAGTATTTAAATAATAGGTTATTTTCTGATGATACATTCCCTTTTAGTCCCATAGGGGACTTGAATATGTGATTGTTAGGTAATTTGTTCCATAGACTGAAATGAATTACAATTGTAGCCCATGGTACATTTAATATGTCCCTATGGAGCCCTTCCCCGCCTCAAGAATTATATTGTGGTAGTTTCAGATCCTTTAGAGGGACTGAGGCTACTACAATGAATGAATGGCTCCCCCAATCTCTGCTCAGGGGAAATTTTCAGGCCCCAGGAATGCAGCACTCCTGGGGAAAAGCTTCTCACATGCCATGGTCAAATGTGACCCTACTGATACTGCCACTACCCAATGTTTTCTATTGAATTCATTGAAAGCAGGCTTCCAATAATAACAAAAGAAATACTATGTAAATTTCCTTGATGACAAGTGTAATCTTGAGCAGTGAATTTTGTCACTTATTTTATTTTGTTGGTTTAAAATAAGGTGACCAGTAACTAAGGCACTCAATAAAAAAATGACGTCAATGGGTAATATTACCTTCTATTACATTTTTATTGCACCATAGAATTCTAGGCTAAGTGTCAGCTTAGATCAATACAACTACTGTACTAGAGCATTCATAGACAATTACTTAGAAATTGACATCTCAGATGTGATTACTGACCATAATTCCTAGGATCCTCTATACAAGTGTTTACTTCCCCAAGTAGGAAATCTAGCCCTAATCATGACAAATAGCACTGTTACTTCAGGCTACTACACAGTGCATACCCTTTCCACTTGAATGTTATATTCAAGGTTAATGTTTTTTTTTAACTTTAGTATGTCTTTTGTAGATTTTTTAAAGGGGAACTCAAAATGTCTGTTCTATAACTATCTATGCAACCTAGAAGACAAGCAGTTTTTTTTTATTGTATAAATTGAAATTAAAGGTAAGAACAATAAAAATCAGACCACCAAAACAGTCCTCCTCTCTGGTACACTGAGAGGACTGAAAATACAGTAACTTGAGGGAATTTACCCTACAGTTGAAGTTCTCCAGCAGGGATAAAAATCTTAAAGTGTTGATTGTGATGGGAGATGTGGGCCTCTGAGCCTCAACTCTACTAGGAGATGTAGACAAGTAGGAGGTGTTCCTCCGCAACCGTCTAATGAAAGTGAGATCTAAGAAGTTTCTACCTGTTTGGAAGAGACATAGAGAAAATGACAAAAAAAGAGGAGGAGAGATAGTAGGTACCAGGAAAGAACTTATTAATGCTTGGTGAGAAGATAATAGGAACTTATGAGGGGCTAAAAAGAACGGTTTCTAAAAAGACAGAATTACCCTACAAAATTACATTGGAGGAGCTCTACTGACTTTTAAAAATCAGCACCATAGAATAAGGCCCATAACTGCATGACATAAAAAGGGGTGTTGGCATTTATTATGGGGATGAATATTTGGTGAAACTTCTATTTGGGGCTTATAGATATTATGGAAGTAGCTTCTCTGCTTGGAAGCCCCCCTCTATGAGCCAGACTAGCGAGCTGCCAATAAGCAGTGATTCTTATTTTGCTTCCAATATTAACTGTGCTGTATTTCGACAGCTTTAAGTTCATATTTTTAGATTCAAAAGTGTGAAGATATTCCCTTATTCTACGTGTAAAATCCCATGTTTGTTATTTTCCAATTATTAGAAATTATATAAGGCATTTTTTACATTCCTTACCAAAGCTGCTCATAACATTCATGTGAACATATATTAACTATTTGCATGATAACATTTATCAGATTTGTGTGCCTGCTATAGAAATTGATATACATTCCATACAAAATAAAACAGAATAAACACAAATAGTGTTTTGTGTTTAGAGCTCCTGTTCAGATCTTTGTGGACCCATTGGTACAGACTACAAAGAGACCACGTGGAATCTGATCCTGCAATTATATTTCATACTTTTTTATGTACGCCAGCAAAAAATAAAAAGGAGAAGGAATATTGCAATATATGGCTCACAGATGTTTATTAAAGCAAAATCAAGAAGAGAAAGTTTGTTTTATTGAATTTCTTTTGTGTGTGTTTTCTCTTTTCTAGATAATTCCAAACGTATTGAGTGGCTAAAAAGCAGTGATGGAGAAGTATGGGTTTGGGTTATGGGAGAAGCTCAGGGGGACAAGCCTTATGAACAAATCTGTGAGGAAATTATGACAGAGAGAGCAAGAAATCAAGCTCAGAAGGAAGCAGAGGAACAATGGTGAGATAATATTAAATAGTATGGCTCATATAATAATCTTTGTTTGTGCAAGTATATGTGCAGTGCCATAGTTAGTTGCCCAAACTGCAAAGAATGTTAAGTTGCAAAGTCTTTAGAAGGTCTATTACTGTGATGGCTAACCTCCTGCACTCCAGCTTTGGTAAAACTACAACTCCCAAGATGTACACTTGCTTGTTTGTTCTCAGAACTCCATAGAAATGAATGGAGCATAGTTTTACCACAGCTGGAGTGCCGGAGGTTAGCTATCACTGGTCTATTACACAGAAGTTCAGAAGTTATGACATTTAATTTATTAGAACTTATATTAGGCACAGGTAACCTTACAGCGACTGAATATCAATGAAAAAAAATCTCCATTCTCTGTTAAAGAAAGTACAAATACCGTGGAGCTGAGAAACAGACTGACATGCTCTGGTCAGATGCTTTAACTAATAGTACTATAATGTATTGGCTCATGTGTATATATATATTGCACCCATTGAAGTTAAAGGGGTTGTCTAGAATTGGTAAAAAACTCAGCTTTTTCCAAGAATAGTGCTATTCGGGACCACTGGCTGTGTCGGTATTGGAGCTCTTTGCCATTGAAGTTAATTGGACTGAGCTGTAATGCCAGACAGAGCCTATGGACAACAATGGTGCTTCTTCAAAGAAAAGCAAATCCTAGTTTCTGACCCTGGATAACCCCTTTAATAGTGTCTATTGTCTGTTCACCCATCTGAATATTGTCCCTTTGTTGGAGACAGCAATGGTTAAAAACTTTTCTGGTCTGGTTTCTCCACCTTTATTTGTCATCTATGGAGAGCCTATGAAGAGGGACAAGCCTGTCTAAGTATAGAGAAAACATATTGTAAATGTAGCTATCCTGTTGCAAAAATAGGTCAGTGATGGATTTATGAAAACCAGACCATTACATACAACTAAAATGGTAGAAAACAAATACTTAAAAAGTGGATTCTTCAGTGCCTGACCTAAATCCAGATGGGTATAATAGGAACATACTGGCCAATCCAATTGGGTGACGCAAGTTATAGCAAGAATAAAGTTTAGTTTGCTAATGAATGAATAAAAGGAGTCTTCTGGTCTCATAGGGTTTTAATGTCAATTTGACGATTTGAAAATAAATAGGCTTAAAGGGAACCTGTCACCTGGATTTTGGGTATAGAGCTGAGGACATGGGTTGCTAGATCACCGCTAGCACATCTGCAATACCCAGTCCCCATAGCTCTGTGTGCTTTTATTGTGTATAAAAACCGATTTGTTACATATGCAAATTAACCTGAGATGAGTCAGAGCTTGAAAATATGACTCTTCTCTGGTCACACAAGTAAGATATGACTCTTTTATGTTAATTTGCATATGTATGAAATCTGTTTTTTTACACAATAAAAGCACACAGAGCTATGGGGACTGGGTATTGCGGATGTGCTAGTGGCCATCTAGCAGCCCATGTCCTCAGCTCTATACACAAAATCCTGGTGACAGGTTCCCTTTAACATGCTTAGTGATGAAAATATATTTACTATGTATGATTAGATATAAGGTAAAACAGACAAATCACATATAGAGTAGTAAAAAGTAAATAATCACCGCTGGCCTACACATACAAATATGGAGATGGCTAACACACCATGGTCATACAAGATATATGGATAGTATTTCAATCAACATCCTACCTGGATGAAGTTCCTCATTGGAGTGCCAATTAACTGTTTGTATGCAGCCAAGTTTATATCCTTTCAGCCCCTTCACCCAAAGTTGTCCAGTGTGAGATAAGCACTCAGGAATTTCTTAGCACAATGAGTGTTGGGGGGGGGGGGGGATTGTGTATGTTATCTAACTCACTACATTACAAGGAATTGTGTTACACAGAATATACAAGGGGCAGAATTAAAGGGGACAGAACCAATCGGTACTTAATTTTGGATGTAAACTACCCTTCTAACACACATAGATGCTCTGC
Source organism: Bufo bufo (assembly GCF_905171765.1). NCBI lineage: Eukaryota > Metazoa > Chordata > Amphibia > Anura > Bufonidae > Bufo > Bufo bufo. The sequence goes on from NC_053394.1 coordinate 222,831,456, forward strand.
TATTGTTGTAACAGCAGCAAGTTATTCGACCAGCTCAGCTATTAAAAGGAGTCTGTCAGCAGGTTTGCATGGTCAAATTACTGGCAGATTCTTTTGTGGTCAAATAAGTTGATAGGGCTACAATTGTAATAGGCAGGAGTAGTGATGAGCGGCAGGTGCCATATTCGATTTCGACGAAATTCGCAAATATTCAATAGAATATTCGTTTCATATTCGTCGAAATCGAATATTCGTCATTATTCTAGTTACCGCGATTATTATGCGATTTAAATAATCGCGTATTGCGATTTTAACTTAAGGCTACTTTCCTATTGGTTTGATATCTAGAATTAGCGAAGATGACGAATATGACGAATGTATTCGTCATATTCCTCAAAACAAAGATAACAAAGTATTCTACATCTTCGTTATAGCTCCATATTCGTCAACTTCGCTAATTCTAGCAATCACATAGGAAGGTTGACTATAGAGACAGCTAAGTTTAATTAGCTATGTGATTATTTAACTTTGCTTTTTTTTATAAATAGAATCATTATAATAAATTATTATAATGATTCTATTTATAAAAAAAAAAAAGCAAAGTAAAATAATCGCATAGCGAATTAAACTTAGCTGTCTCTATAGTCAACTTTCCAATTTGATTTCTAGAATTAGCGAAGTTGACGAATATGGAGCTATAACGAAGATGTAGAATACTTCGTTATCTTCGTTTTGAGGAATATGACGAATACATTCGTCATATTTGCTAATTCTACCAAGCCAACCATAGTAAACCAGGTCCAAGTTGAAATAGCAATTCGATTAATTCAAGTTATAATAATCGAATTTCGATTTTAACAGTACTGCTATATTCCATATTAGGAAAAAACTTAAATACAATAAGAACACTCTCCTGCAGCGCAATCTCTTTTTTTCCTATTTTATTGTGCGGACCATTTCACTCACTTTGTCCTGGAATTTGCAGCGCTAGAGGGAATAATATCTGAACAGGGATCGTACCTTATATTTTTGATTTGATTTGGATATTCCATATTAGGCTAGAATTAACGAATATGGAATATAGCAGTGCTAAGTTAAAATCGAAATTCGATTATTATAACTTGAATTAATCGAATTGCTATTTCAACTTGGACCTGGTTTACTATGGTTGGCTTGGTAGAATTAGCGAATATGACGAATGTATTCGTCATATTCCTCAAAACAAAGATAACAAAGTATTCTACATCTTCGTTTTAGCTCCATATTCGTCAACTTCGCTAATTCTAGCAATCAAATAGGAAGGGTGACTATAGAGACAGCTAAGTTTAATTCGCTATGCGATTATATTACTTTGCTTTTTAAAAAAAAAACTGAATAGTTAAATACTTGATTATTATAATGATTCTATTTATAATAAAAAAAAAAAAGCAAAGTAATATAAACGCATAGCGAATTAAACTTAGCTGTCTCTATAGTCAACCTTCCTATTTGATTGCTAGAATTAGCGAAGTTGACGAATATGGAGCTAAAACGAAGATGTAGAATACTTCGTTATCTTCGTTTTGAGTAATATGACGAATACATTCGGCATATTCGCTAATTCTACTAAGCCAACCATAGTAAACCAGGTCCAAGTTGAAATCGCAATTCGATTAATTCAAGTTGTAATAATCGAATTTAGATTTTAACTTAGCACTGCTATAGTCAATATTAGGCTAGAATTAACGAATATGGAATATAGCACTACTAAGTTAAAATCGAAATTCGATTATTATAACTTGAAATAATCAAATTACGATTTCAACGTAATTCTCAAATCCGACAGTACATTCTAGTATGGAGACGTTCCCATGGTGATGGGGACGCTCCATGAGCACGGAAGTCGTCAGAAGCGGCAACGGGCACTGACTGGAGCAGCCAGGAAGCCAGGAATCCTAAGGACAGGTAAGAACTACTTTTGGGAAGTGGTAAAGAAAAAAATATAACAATAAAAAAAAAAAAAAATGAATATTCGAAATATCGAATTTATAGCACTATATTCGAAATATTCGCGAATTAGCGAAGTGCCGATATTCGCGAAAAAAATTTGATATTCGAATATTCGCGCTCAACACTAGGCAGGAGATGGGGACAGAAGGACAAATATATCTTTTGTACAGATGTAGTCATAAAATTGATAGTGATGGACGAACATCTGCAGGGACAGTTCGCGAATGCGATCAAATGTTCACGAACCGCAAGTTCGCGGCAGGTCCAATTATTTTAATGGCAGGCGAACCTGAAAAAACTTGAGCTCATATTTGCAGCCAAGAAATAATTACTAGAAGTTCACAAATAGTCCCACAACATGGACAGTGACATACCAGATGTATTATTCGAATTTGCGATTTCCATTAATAATTTTTTTCAATGCAAAATATCGGCAATATAATTTTCGCGTACGCGCATGCGCAAATGCACTATATGGAAAGTATATTGGTATACACTCACCTAAAGAATTATTAGGAACACCTGTTCTATTTCTCATTAATGCAATTATCTAGTCAACCAATCACATGGCAGTTGCTTCAATGCATTTAGGGGTGTGGTCTTGGTCAAGACAATCTCCTGAACTCCAAACTGAATGTCAGAATGGGAAAGAAAGGTGATTTAAGCAATTTTGAGCGTGGCATAGTTGTTGGTGCCAGACGGGCCGGTCTGAGTATTTCACAATCTGCTCAGTTACTGGGATTTTCACGCACAACCATTTCTAGGGTTCACAAAGAATGGTGTGAAAAGGGAAAAATATCCAGTATGCGGCAGTCCTGTGGGCAAAAATAACTTGTGGATGCTAGAGGTCAGAGGAGAATGGGCCAACTGATTCAAGCTGATAGAAGAGCAACGTTGACTGAAATAACAACTCGTTACAACCGAGGTATGCAGCAAAGCATTTGTGAAGCCACAACACGCACAACCTTGAGGCGGATGGGCTACAACAGCAGAAGACCCCACCGGGTACCACTCATCTCCACTACAAATAGGAAAAAGAGGCTACAATTTGTATGAGCTCACCAAAATTGGACTGTTGAAGACTGGAAAAATGTTGCCTGGTCTGATGAGTCTCGATTTCTGTTGAGACATTCAAATGGTAGAGTCCGAATTTGGCGTAAACAGAATGAGAACATGTATCCATCCTCTGATGGCTACTTGGAGCAGGATAATGCACCATGTCACAAAGCTCGAATCATTTCAAATTGGTTTCTTGAACATGACAATGAGTTCACTGTACTAAAATGGCCCCCACAGTCACCAGATCTCAACCCAATAGAGCATCTTTGGGATGTGATGGAACGGGAGCTTCGTGCCCTGGATGTGCATCCCTCAAATCTCCATCAACTGCAAGATGCTATCCTATCAATATGGGCCAACATTTCTAAAGAATGCTATCAGCACCTTGTTGAATCAATGCCACGTAGAATTAAGGCAGTTCTGAAGGCAAAAGGGGGCCCAACACCGTATTAGTATGGTGTTCCTAATAGTTCTTTAGGTGAGTGTATAACACCCCGCTTCAATCATTTTTTCAGGGGGCGACTGGTATATCACACCAGTAGAAATAATTTTTTCCAATAACGCTTGTCCCTCTATCGCAGCAGAACCACACACAACTGCCGTACAATACAAATGCACTATAATATACTTTCTAACATAGAAAGTATATTATAACATTGTACACGGAAGGCAATCCATTAGAATATACATAAAGATAAAACGTAACCTTTAATAATGTTACTATGAGGGTCCATTCACACGACCGTAAGTGTTTTGCGGATTCGCAAAACACGTACACCGGCAATGTGCATTCCGAAATTTGCGAACCGCACATCGCCGGCACTATAATAGAAAATGCCTATTCTTGTCTGCAATTGCGGACAAGAATAGGACATGTTCAAATTATTTTTTGGCGGAAACGGAAGCACGGATGCGTAAGTGCGTATATCCGCAAATGGGCAAAGAACTGTCCCTGATATTGCCCTGCAGGGGGGTGCTAATCTGGCCCTGATAGCCTAACCACAGACAACCCGCCCTGATAAGAGCGACCCCGTCCGGAACCTTACCCTATTTATAAATGGCCCTAGTAAGCCCCTAGCCCCTAGGCCCCTGACTTCCAGGTGTTCACTATATAGATTTATATGTTTTTGACTCATTATAAAAGTATATTTTAAGTATATCGCACCCCTCTATGTATCACACATATCGATAGCACACCTATACCACTTTTGTGGCTCTATTAGCTAGTGTTTGGTGTCCCTAACAGCCTGTCCCTGCTCCACACAGCAACCTCTCCCTAAACTGGCTAAACACTGAATGTAAAATGGCGGCCAGATCAGGTTTATTTATAAGGTAGGGGGTATGTCCATGTGCTGAAATGTCTCAATTGGCTGTCCTGTACCTGTCCAGTGTCATGGGTCAAAGTTCTTCACAATTAAAAAAAATATGAATATCTCCATATGTTCACATGTTCGGCGAATCGCGAACACGCAAAGTTCCCTGCAAAACGACCGCCGGGCGAACCGCAAGGCGATCTCTAAAAATTCACTCTGATAACTGATAACACATGAGAGTGTTATTTCATGCGATATTGAGACAAAAGCCATTGAAATACATTGAAAGCGTTAGTTAACCTTTTTGTGCCATTGTTTACTTAACGCAGATAGGAGCCTACAGCCACGACGTATAAGGTCATGCAGCAGTAGGCAAGAGGTTAAAAAGTATTAAAATATAAGAAAGAAAAAAAAAGTTTTTAATCGTTCCTCTGTCTCTCAACTCCATACCTCAGTGTCCTCACAAGTCGCAGGGCTCTGTGAGTTTCAACATCATATAGAGGACTTGGAGGAGGAATAATATCAGAATCCGTGGTCTCCCAGAGCCCTCAGGGGAGGAGGACATACAGGGAATCCTGGACATGCTCTTCAACAAAATTATGGGAGACCCCCCTATCTCATACCACTAAGCTAGACAGGGCCCATAGAGCCCTCCGACCCAAAAGATCCACCCCCCAACCCAGGGACATTATTTGCTGCATTCATGACTTCGCCCGGAAAGAGGCGATGATGAAAGCCAGAGACTCCCGTTTTGTGGACTTTCGGGGGGGCAAGGTCCAGCCTTTTCAGGACATGTCGTGGATCACGCTGCACAAACGTTGCCACCTTCGCCCTCTGCTGGACACCTTGAGGGACCATCAGATCCCAGACCGCTGGGGGTTCCCTTTCTCCTTGAATGCCCGGATAAATAGCCACACTGTGGCCTTACTCTCCTACGCTGACCTCGGCCTCTTTTGTGCCGCGCTGGACTTGCCAGTACCTGACCTCTCTGATTGGGAGATTGCCATGACATCCCTGCCCACCCCTCTTGCTTGGCAGACGATGGAGGCTCACAAGAGACGTCGACTGCCCTCGCCCAAAGTTAGGTATGCTGATCCTGGGGGAGCATCCCTTTCACCGAGATTGGTATTCCCTGAACCCGGAGGAACATATCCCAATCGCTGAAGGGATCATCGGTGTGCCTTAACGTTCTCATTTTTTTTGTCTCCTTTTAGGGACTGTTTTTGCCCACTCAAGACCTAGGACGCTATGATGGTGGCGTAGTCACAATTGTTTTTCTGTTTCTGACCTATTGGTTTTGCTCAGGTTCTCTTTCCCCCCCGTCGGGACGTGACTGGTTTTGGTCCCCAGACAATGGGGCTCAAAGAGTCCACCTTGCTGGTTATTGGTCCGGTGGGTTCGGTCCCCTCTCAGACTTTTTTTTTCTAGTCTGTTTATTCTACAGATTTAGTTTACTGTTTGTTTTTTGTGAAGTCTTGTGTTGTTCGTGTCTTCCCCCACTCCCTTTCGTCCCACATCCTCCCCCTCCCACACCCCCTCCTCTGTGTCTATCCTTTGCTCACACTCTTCCTACCCCAAGAAGAGCAGCCTGGAGGAGCCCACCCCCCTCCCTGGAGTGGACACCTCCTGCGCTTCTGATACTACCTTCATAGATTGTAAGACTCTTTGCTACTCACTCCTCCTGAATGGTTAGGTGTGTCACCTTGAACGTTAAGGGTCTGGGCTCCAATGCCAAGAGGCATCTGGTGATATGGTGGTCATATGGCTTCTCCAAACATTACTACCCACACGCCTTCTCAGCCCATCATAGTCGTCGAAAGGCAGGTGTTGCCATATTGTTGTCAGCCTCCTTTACCATTTCAGTATCCTCCTCCCATATAGACGCCGCGGGTCGCTATGTCATTCTGGAAGGGATTTACCAGGGTCACCCCGTCGTACTCTGTAATGTGTATGCCTTCAACACCTCCCAACTTCTGTTTGTGTGTTGGGTTATACTCAAACTCCAAGGTCTGCCTCCAGCTGCGTGGATCCTGGGGGAGATTTTATATGCTTTTCTCTGAGAACGCGGACCGGTTGTCCCTTGTCTCCACCCCCCCCCCCCCCCCGTCTTCATCCCAGTGCCGCCTGGCTAGGAACTTTCGTAGCGTGATCAGGCGTTTTACCCTCTATGACCTATGGAGGGTGGATAACCCCTCGGGTAGAATGTTTACCTTCTCCCCCCCCCCCCCCATAAATTGCACATCCGGATAGATAACTTTTTTGCCAATGCTCTGACTCTGAAGATGATGCACAATTGGACTTATCTCATGGTCAGACCACACCCCCGTTACCCTCACCCACTCTTCTCAACCTGTACCACAACACACTTGTCATTGGCGCCTAAATGATTCCCTACTGAAATCACTGCTCACCGCGGACGTTGGGGATATATATTATTTTGCTTTACGTTCTTTAGTGAAAACACTGGCTCTGTTTCGTCCTGGACTGTGCTCTGGGAAGCCCATAAGGCGGTAGTTCGAGGCCAATGTATTGCACTGGCCTCGCAACTTAAAAAAAAACAGAACACTCTGGGATCAGGAACTTACGGCACAAATTACTTTGCTATAAACCCAACTAAGCCATAGGCCAAGTCTTTCCCTTCTCCGGGAGCATGTGGAGGCCCGTGCTAAACTAAAAGATGCCTCCATGCATACTGTGGAATTCAGCGATATTATGAAAAACGAAATAAAGCCCACACTATCTTGGCCCATCTATTACTGGATGCTGCCTCCAAATGTGCTCCCCAGGTGGTGAAAGTCACAGCTAACTGTTCCCATTACCAACCTGATGCGATTGCTCGATGTTTTCGTGATTATTACTTTAAATTGCATAATCTTGCCGAATTGCCCAAGCTCTCTCCAAAGGCAGTCGCCTCTCTGAACAGCCCTATATTAGCCGAGGAACTCAGGGATGTGATTAAACCTCTCCCCTTAGCCAAATCTTTGGGACCTGACGGGTTTACAGACCTGTACTACAAAACGTTTGAATCAGAACTCTCCTCCCATCTCCTGGCCTTACTCTAACTCATTTCTACTGGGTTCTCCAATCCCGCCATCTATGCTGTCATCCCATATTGTAGTCATCCACAAGATGGGTAAAGACCCTCAGGACTGCGCTAACTATAGACAGATCGCCCTTCTTAATGCAGACCTGAAAATTTTCACCCGTATTCTCGCCGCTTGCCTAAATGTGTGGCTCCCCAGCCTGGTGGGGTTTATCCCCTATTGACAAGGCGGAGATGACACTTGTCGGGTTGTTGACCTGATTGATGTGGCGACGCGCACCTCGACCCCCACAGTTTTTTTGAGCCTTGACGCAGAAAAGGCCTTCGACTGACTCGATTGGTCCTTCTTATTCTAAACCCTCCAATTCTTCGGTATCGCAGGTCCCTTTCTGCCAGCCATCCTCAGCCTCTACTCTGCCCCTTCGGCACTTGTCAAGTTGCCTTTCAGCTCCTCTATTCCGTTCAATATTTTTAATTGTACACGTCAGGGCTGCCCGCTCTCAACGCTTATTTTTGCATTGTGTATCGAACCCCTTGCAGCACACAAACGACTAAACCCCGACATTCAGGGACTTAAAGTACGAGACAGGGAATTTAAGATCTCCCTTTATGCGGACGATGTCCCCCTCACCCTGACCAATCCCCACATTACACTACCAAACCTACAAAAAGCCTTAACTCACTACAGCAACCTTTCAGGGTACAAGGTCAATGCTTCTAAGTCAGAAGCCCTACGTATCCTTAAACCCGCCTGTGATCTAACATTGCTCCAGAGCAATTTCTCTTATCGATGGTCAGACACCACGCTGAAGTACCGAGATTCATATTACTCCTAGGTATGCCTCATTGTACTCCAGTAAGTTCCCTCCCCTCTTTCAGGAACTTAAGTCCCTCCTCACAAAATGGAAACCCCAATACATATCATTGCTAGGCCGCATAGTAGCGGTGAAGATGTCCCTCCTCCCAAAATTGCTTTATTACTTTGAGACGCTCCCAGTACATATCCCTATGTCAGAATTACGCCTCCTCCAACAGGCCATTCTCGACTATATATGGCAATGTAAACGTCACCGCATCCCCCCTAAGGTTATGTTTGCAGCCACAGATAGAGGCGGCCTATCAGTCCCTAATGTCATACACTATTACTGGGCTTCTCATTTGTGTTCCCAACAGGCATACCACCAAATGGGTAGAAATTGAAAAACTCTGGATTGCTCCGGTTCATCCGAACACCCTGCTATGGCAGCGGGCGCCCGTAGCTCCCCACACTCCCCTCCTGGGGCCTATGGCCTTTACCTGCCACCAACGGTTTGCCTTAGCTTCTCAGAACTCCTCTATGATCTCCCTTCTCTACAACCCAGCTATTCCCTCTAGCTTGACTGCCCCCGTGGTCTGGGTCTGGTCGTCATTGGGTCTCTTCCATCTGGCGGATATTGTAGACGCCTCTACTCTGACATTGAGGTCCTTAAGGTGTCACTTCCTACCCCATTTAAGCACTTATGCAGACTGGGCACAGGGACGAGAGGTCTGATCTCTCTTATCTACCGCCTTCTAGCCACAATTGCAGAGGGCGAGACCTCACATCATGCTTACATGGAAAAATGGGCTACCACCCTTGGATCGCCTGTTTCTCGCAGTGCCTGGCAGATTGTATGGAATAGGGCAGCCCAGTCATCTATTTGCACCATGTATAAGGAGACGCAGTACAAGCTTCTAATGCACTGGTACCATACCAATGCACTCCTACATTCCATAAACCCCACTGTTCCATCTGTCCGCTGGCGGTGCTTGAACGACGTGGGTTCTATGTATAATATTTCCTGGATGTGCCCCAGTGTCATCCCATTTTGGCGGGAGGAAAGGGATGTGGCACATTCCCTTTTTTGATCCCCTGTACCGCTAGACCCAATGGTCTACTTACTTATCCTGCCACCTCCGGGGTTGGACAAGTACTCCTCCAGGCTGTTTCTCTCACTATGTACTGCAGCCAAATCCTTGATCGCTAAATCCTGGAAGCAGACTACCCCCCCACTAAGTCCATGCTTATAGCCAGGGTCCGTGACTTCAGGTCCATGGAATGTCTCACGGCGTCCCTTAAAGGGAACCTGTCACCAGGATTTTGGGTATAGAGGTGAGGACATGGGTTGCTAGATGGCCGCTAGCACATCCGCAATATCCAGTCCCCATAGCTCTCTGTGCTTTTATTGTGTAAAAAAAACAATTTGTTACATATGCAAATTAACATAAAAGAGTCATATCTTACTTGTGTGACCAGAGAAGAGTCATATTTTCAAGCTCTGACTCATCTCAGGTTAATTTGCATATGTATCAAATCGATTTTTATTCACAATAAAAGCACACAGAGCTATGGAGACTGGATATTGCGGATGTGCTAGCGGCCATCTAGCAACCCATGTCCGCAGCTCTATACACAAAATCCCGGTGACAGGTTCCCTTTAACAACACCGTGGAACAATTCCAAACAATATGGCTACCCTGGGATACATTCCTAGCATCCCCCTCATGGTCTCCCCTCCCACCCTACCATCCCCACTCTTACTCCCCCCTTACCTGTTCCTTTCCTTTTGTGTCTTGTCAGTTGTCTTATCCATAATCCCGAGTTTTACTTGTTACATCTTTGGATATAATTATGGGACCTGTACTACTACACGCGATTGCATTCATTGTGCGTGTTCCCATTTTGATGGTCTGCCAAATGACTCTGTATGAGCTATGCCATACCATTTCCTGTTTTTCCCTTTTCTTCCTTTCTGTATTATTGAAAATTTGCATGCTATGTGCTAATAAAAATCTACAGTATAAAAAAAAACAAGAAAGGACTATTTGTTTAGCAAAAATATGACTGTTATACGGCTTTGTGAATGAAAACATAAAACGTTATGGCTCTTGGAAGACATGAGTAAAAAATGAAAAAATGATAAAATGTGTTATAGGAAGGCATTAATGCAGTGTGATGCAAAGCAAATAGGCAATAAATGTGGAGTATTTTTTATTTTCATAAATAGGCACAATGGGGGAGGTTTATCATCTCCCTATGCCGTGGTTTTGGTGTCAAAATGCCACAAAACATGGCTATGTGCCTTTTTAAACACCATTCTGGCTAAATCTAATCACAACTGGAGTTTCATGCCAGCCTTGCCAGTTTCCGAAAAGGGTGAGGTGGGATCATATGCCGTGGCACATTTATCAAGATTCACAAAAAAAAAAATGGTGTAATTGATGACTGAATTCTACACCACCTATATGTTCGAGTAGATTTCAGGCTGGCGTATGAGCTGCCAGAGGAGGTATTTAATATATGACTCATTATAAATTAAATGCCTCCTCCAGCATAGCACATGCTGATCTTCATAATTCAGAGTCTATGACTTTAAATATGACTTTCCTGCTTGTCATGGAATTGGTCTTGGAAGTAGTTTGAAGGAATCTCTACCTATATACAGACCCATGCATTGTCAGAAATTCCCTTTTTGGATTTGTGGATACCAAAAAGAATGTCACGTAGTATGCAGAGTCCTGTGGGGTAAGTGTATGCTAAAGGAACATCCTTTTGGCACGAGTTCAGTAGCTTTACGTCTGGATATGGTTGCCATTGACTTTAACAGATAACCCTAATGTGGTTTTAGCGGAAAGGTGAAATTTGAAGCTCATTGGTCCCAATACAAAATATATAACAAGGCCCACTAGCTGGGCTCTAACAAGTGAGATATGAAAGCAATGTTGTTTTAACCCATTGATTCAAATGAGGAAGTCCTGCTGATTGGACAAATCAATTCTGGAGCAGTCATGTCACAATTTACTCCTTTGACTACTTTTGCAGAATTGTGGCAAATCCATGGTATTTTGACACAATTTCTTGGTTTTTACTCATAAGTAAAAGTTCTTCTGATTACAATATTTTCCAGCCTATATGGCCCAGACCACAATGGTGACTTCTTCCAGACACAATTTAATTTAAGAGAGATAGTGACCCAAACAGTAATAGTCGCCTAGATGGTAATAGTACCCCTCACTAATGTGCTTCACACAGTAATATTGGTCCCTTAATGTCTCACTAAATTATAGTATCCCATGTTAATCCCACATGCAGGCAGCAGTAATACCCCTTTTAAGCACCTAAGTAACATAAGTGTAGTTAAAAATAAGAAAAATTGTAGAAAAACAAAACAAAAAAAATCATTCTTCATTTTGGCACCAAGAAGGCTAGCCCTACTTCTGCCCACAATCTATCTTTTGACCTCCTTGGTTATCCCATTTATGACTTCAACCTCTGCACCCTACAGTTGCACTTTTTCTTTAGGGGTCACTGAGTATGTGGCTTTGAACAAGGCATGATTGTACTTGCATATGTTTCTACACAATACATTTGGATCCATTGCCCAAACATGATGTGAACAAAGGTTCGATCTGGTTTGTTTGATTATTTATGTATTTAACAATGATATCATCATTTTACAAAGGAAGCAGAAAGAGGCAGAAATTAAAAAGAAGTTCCGAGATGCCATGGCCAAAGAAAAAGCAAGAATAGTTGCTGAAAAATGGAAAGTTGAGATTGAGGATCGAAAAGCAGCAAAATTAGTAGAGATGAGATTTCAGGAAGAATTAAAGGTAAGCATGATCTAATTTTATGGCAGTGTATCAAATCCATAGAATGAAGAATAATTTCAATTAAATCCACTAGATATTAGAAAAGGTATTATTTTGTTACCTGTTGTAATAATATGATTTGGGTCCACCATTTTTATATTTTCCAATAGTTTTGGTACAGGAAATGCTAATTGCACTGTCTATAATTATATATGCACGTGATAGGCAGTATAAATTGACAATAGTAACTTATGCAGTTGAGATATCCCTTGACCTTTAATAAATTACACTAGAAGGATATTGTTCCAGCTCAAGAACACTGACCAATCAATGTTCCACACTGTGCCATGCTGGGATGTAAGTAGAAGTCTGCAGTTAACAATCTCTAAAATAAGAACTAATTTGCTCCCTGTAAACAGCTTTTCAAAACCAATGGAGTAGAACGTATATTCTTAATTAAAATCATAGATGTCAACATTTTACAGTAATTATTTCTATAAATGCAACAGAAAAAATATATTAAAGCCCATTTAAAGTTGCAAGGTTTGACATTGTTGCACTTTCATCTGTATAATGGAAATTAAATGGAATAATTCAAAAAGTAGGTTGGCAAACGGTGCATGCATTGCATTCTCTTTCTGGTTACCTTTTCTCCAATTATATTGCAGAAATAAAGAGTATGTGTATTGTACATTGTGATATAATTATGCCCCTGTATTTAAGAGCTATGCAGGTGGGTGTGGGGAGGGGGAGAGTTGGCCACCCCCGTAAAGGTAAGTTTACTTACCGGCTTCCCTGAGCTGACTCCCTCTTCTTCTCTTCCAGGCCTGAAATGCTCCACTGGGCTCCCTGGCTGAAAACATTTGGTTTGCCTGCAGCCAATCATTGGCCACAGTGCTGACCGGCTCCCCTAACGCCATGAAAAATGGTCAGATGATGCAAGGGAATCCGGTCATCGCCAGCAGCAATGTCAAACCATATAATTTTAGTCAGGAAGTCCAATGGAGCATAAAAGGCCTGGAGCAGAAGAGTGGGGAGCCAGTTCTAGTAGGTTTCCTTTATAGGTCCAGCCAAGTGTGGAGGGTTGTAAAAAAAAAAAAAAAAACATTCTTGCAAAAACTCTTTAGGCAGGGTCAGAATGGAGAAATGATTCTGAGAACCTAACATGAATTTATACATAATACCTTCATGTCCATATGCTTCCTATACTAATATTACCATTGCACATACAGTACAGTGTAATATTCAAATATATACTATGCATTCTGTAAAACTTGTTCCTAATATAAAGTGATTGACTTCAAATAGTATTATAACATGCGACCTTAGGATTCCATGTGAAAGCCCATGCCTACCAACGGATTCTCTGGAACTCTGGTGGGTACATCCAACCTTGTATTTTAATTTTTAATCAGTTTTCCCATCATGGCATTCTGTTACTCTAATTTACACGTGTTTCAGAAATGCTGAAATATTCACATTAATTTCTATATAAAAGTTCTGCTCAGAAGTGTTTTTTGATTTATAAGAAATGTTCACTTTATTGTCATAAACAGTATACAGGCATATGTTCGCAAATTTAGAACTTGCTGCAGGGGAGAAACGAGGGCACAGACATTGGGCACCAAAGCATCACCTTCAAAGCAACTGGTCTTCCCTGCTTTCCCTGCATGATCTAAATGGAGCAACACAATAAAATCAGTGCTGTGTTTTTGTTTTGGAAATTGGCATGGTCATGGGCACCTAGGCACCCACTTACATTGTATTTGGGAAGTCTCCAAACCCTTTCACTTTTTTTTACGTTTTGTTATGTTGTGGCCATGTGCTAAAATAAAAAAAAAACAACAACTTTTTCTGCACCAATATGCACTATTTGCTATGACACTTCAACATTTAGCTCTGCACAAACATCTTTCTTAGTAATCTCTGAGCGGTTTGTACATCTTCAGTGGTGTTCAGCTATGGTATACAGTATTCAGTTGATAGAGCATGATTGAAAAAGGTCTTACAGCTGGCAATTGCATGTCAGAGAATAAAAAACAAGCCACAATGAGGAAAAAAGTGCCTGTAGAACTCAGACACAAGATTATGTGGAGGCACAGATCTGAAGAAAGGAACAAACAAATTATTCTGCACTAAAAGTTCCGAAGAGCACTGTGGCCTCCAAAATTCTTAAATGGAAGATGTTTGGAACAACCAGAACAACTGACCACCCCACCAAACTAAGTAATTTGAGAAGAAAGACCTTGATAAGGGAGGTGACTAAGAACCCAATGTTCAGTCTGGGTGAGTTCTAAAGGTCTTCTGTACAGATTGTAGAAATGTCCATAAGGTCAACCATCACTGCAACACTTTACTAATCACGGCTTTATGGCAAAGTGATCAGAAAAAATAATCTTGTAATGATCAGTGGGTGCAAACCCGCTGTCCCACGTGACCAACTTCCTCAGAGGGAGATGTCTAAGTGCACTGCTCGTTCTTCATGATATCTTTGATATGGTGAGGATATACTTTCCTGAGAAGTACACCAGGGCTGGAACACGAGGGAATGGAACCTGGGTGTGGACAATGAGGTACAAGGTCAGGGGCAGGCGGCAGACAGGCATAATCCGTTAAAAAAGATGCAAGGTCCGCTACACCGTAATGGAGAGAAACACTTTCGCTAAACAAGAACTAGACTAGGCTAGGAACCAAAGTTGCCCAACTGCCTTCATGCAGAAGGATGCACCTTTAAATACATTCTGCAGACCAGCTATAGGCTGGAGAAGATAGGAGGTGTGCACGTGTTGCCTCACATAAGGAGGAGAGACATGCCCACACACATCCTATATGCATACAAAGAACTCTGAGCCAGAACCCAAGCGCTGCTCAGAGCCAGGAAGGGTATTCCGGCGGCATAAGCACAAAAAACAGCTAAGAACTCCGCTGCCCTCATCTGTCAGTATGGTGTGCCGCAGCGAGGAGGAGTGAGGAAACCTGGCGCCCATACCTGCGTGTAGGGTCAGAATCACAGGCACGGGGAGCCTGGTTAACACTTCTCCTCAGTAAAAGACACATGAAAGCCTGACTGGAATTAGCAAAAAAGCACCTAAAGGACTCTTAGATTGTGAGAAACAAGATTCTCTGGTCTGATAACACCAACATTTAACTTTTTTACCTCAATTTGAATCATCATGTCTGGAGAAAGCTAGGCACTGCTAATCACCTGCTATTCCATGTTATATACCATTCCTATAATTAAGCATGTTGGTGGCAGGGTCATGCTGTGAGGATTTTTTCCAGTGGCTGGGGCAGGTCAGGATTCAGGGCAAGGTGAATGGAACAAAGTACAGAGATATTCTTGATGAAAGGAATGGCTTAGGGACAACTCTATGAATGTCCTTGAATGGCCCAGCCAGAGCCCTGACTTAAGCCTAAACACCTCTGGAGAGACCTGAAAATGACTGTCCATCAATGGTTCCCTTCCAACTTGAAAGAACTTGAGAGGATCTGCAGAGTGGAAGAAGATCCCCAAATCCAAGAGTGCAATCTATGTAGCAACATACCCAAAAAGACTGGAGGCTATAATTGCTGCCAATGGTGCTTTGTACTGAATAAAGCAGTTAGTTTTAACTTTTTTTAAAATTAGCTAAAATTTCGAATATTCTGTTTTTACTTTGTCATTATGGGGTAGTAAGCACAGGTTGATGAAGAAAAACTTGTTTTATTATTTTATTTAAGCATAAAATAAAATGTGAAAAAAAAAATCGGACATTCTGAGTGCACTGTATGTGACTCTATGAAGCTTCTGTTGCACATGCTGAATTTGGAAAACTACTTTAAACAATAAGCTATACTTATTCATATCAATTCTATATCTGGCTATGAAATTTTAAAACAAGTATGACATTGTTTATAATAATACATGTTTTATTTCTGGTAATTTTTTGACTAATATTGTATTAATATTTTTCTGTATTTTACTTATTGTATCTGCTAAAATTCATAATGTACTGAATACAATTCCCCAAGCTCTGTGCCTTCATTAACGATTCAAAGTCTAGAATTATATGCAGAACACTTAACAAGCGTGCTTTAACCATGCTAAAATATTTAACACTCCACAAATCTCCTTCTTAAAATGATGAGTGGACCATATTTAAAGTCGAGAAAGTGTAGTTTAAAAAATGTCAAGTCCATTAAAGAGCATTTACTTTCCAGACTTATGCAAATGATTTCCTCACTATCAACCAAATGAAAACTATTTGTTTCACTTTAGTAATTATAATGACATAATATTTGACAATATGATTTCAAAATCCTTTAGCTCATAAAGAAGATTAAATAGGAAATTATTCTACAAATTTATTTTCTGCTACAGTAAATAAAATCTTACAGTAATCTGTAAAATCCCAAATTATTCTCCTACTTAATGTCTGTTGTTGGTAAACTAGAGCGTTAGTATTTTTACATAAAGACACATTCACATGATGGAAATTGCATAAGGATTTTAGTGTGTATTCCAAGTCTCAATTATGTCAAGGGGAAATCAGCATAGATATTCAATCAGTGCATATTTTTTCCAAGTGGATTTAAAAGTCACATCATGAAAAAAATACATAAATGTCACATAGTGAAGTGAATGTGCAGTGAGCCCCTGAGGTGCTGATGCAGAGGGTAGGAGTAGTAATGGCCCTGATGAGGTGTTGTGTCACAGTGTACTTCCTCAGGCTTCTGATCCCTGGAGATTGGTGCAGTGGGAAGGTAATTTGAAGAATCAGACCAGAAGTGAATGTAAAAGTCTCTCTTTTAGCTTGTGACATGTCTAGCAGCATAAAGTGCAGATTCTGGCACCAGATGAAGCAGTATGGTGGCAGGTTGGATGGCAATTGATTGGTACTAGCAGGCCATGATGGATATAGGTGTCCTCTGTAATTAGGCTTGATATTAGTTTGGCCTTCTAACAATTTAGGTGATGGATGTCTGAGCTGTAGTCCATCACCTTGCAGCAGTGTCTGTAAAGCTGTATTCCGCTGATCACTCTGTTATCTTGTCACATTGGTGCTTTATTGAAGCAGTATTCTATTATTTGCTTATCTCTCTAGAGTGTTGGTCTCACAGGAGGATAATATTTGGTTCCAAGGAGTAAGAGCTTTGACATGCACTTCCTCTCCTTTCTCCAGCTCAACTGGAAATCTCCATCTTGGCATGAAGCAGAACTAGCCCACTCCTACCAAGAGGGCAGGAACAGGGTGGTTATCCATTGCCAACTATACCTCTTCCTACTGGAATGGACAGCCAAAACAATTTGCAGATACACCCAGATCTGGGGTACTGCAAATGGCATGTGGAATCTTTAACACATATACCTCACTGTTTATCCCCATTGAATGAGGTTAATATTTGTGAATTTCTGCCATGGATTTCATGATGGATATTTCCACCTGAAAAAAAGATATTAATACCAGAAGTATAAAGAAACCCATGTGTGTAAGCATAGTATGATCCATACCTTATTTGGGTGGCTGGGCTGGTAACTTTTTTCACATGTACTCAATACAAGTTTTAGAACTCTGCTACAATCAATGGAGATTGTTACAGTAACATGCAATCATAAAACATAGGCATAACTTATTTAGTCAAATACTCGCTATTAAAAGATAAGATAAGAATATCCCTTAAAGTGTAACTGCCATTCAATATTTATTTGTGTAATGTACCATCGTGTCCAAAAGTTTTGAGAATTACATAAATATTGGAAATTGGAAAAGTTGCTGCTTAAGTTTTTATAATAGAATAGAAATTTGCATATACTCCAGAATGTTATGAAGAGTGATCAGATGAATTGCATAGTCCTTCTTTGCCATGAAAATTAACTTAATCCCAAAAAAAACTTTCCACTGCATTTCATTGCTGTCATTAAAGGACCTGCTGAGATAATTTCAGTAATCGTCTTGTTAACTCAGGTGAGAATGTTGATGAGCACAAGGCTGGAGATCATTATGTCAGGCTGATTGGGTTAAAATGGCAGACTTGACATGTTAAAAGGAGGGTGATGCTTGAAATCATTGTTCTTTCATTGTTAACCATGGTAACCTGCAAAGAAACGCGTGCAGCCATCATTGCGTTGCATAAAAATGGCTTCACAGGCATGGATATTGTGGCTACTAAGATTGCACCTCAATCAACAATTTATAGGATCATCAAGAACTTCAAGGAAAGAGGTTCAATTCTTGTTAGGAAGGCTTCAGGGCGTCAAAGAAAGTCCAGCAAGCACCAGGATCGTCTCCTAAAGAGGATTCAGTGCCACCAGTGTAAAGCTTGCTCAGGAATGGCAGCAGGCAGGTGGGAGCGCATCTGCACGCACAGTGAGGCGAAGACTTTTGAAAGATGGCCTGGTGTCAAGAAGGGCAGCAAAAGAAGCCACTTCTCTCCAAAAAAAACATCAGTGATAGATTGATCTTCTGCAGAAAGTTTGGTGAATGGACTGCTGAGGACTGGGGCAAAGTCATATTCTCCGATGAAGCCTCTTTCCGATTGTTTGGGGCATCTGGAAAAAGGCTTGTCCAGAGAAGAAAAGGTGAGCGCTACCATCAGTCCTGTGTCATGCCAACAGTAAAGCATCCTGAGACCATTCATGTGTGGGGTTGCTTCTCATCCAAGGGATTGGGCTCACTCACAATTTTGCCCAAAAACACAGACATGAATAAAGAATGGTACCAAAACACCCTCCAACAGCAACTTCTTCCAACAATCCAACAACAGTTTGGTGAAGAACAATGCATTTTCAAGCACGATGGAGCACCGTGCCATAAGGCAAAAGTGATAACTAAGTGGTTCGGGGACCAAAACGTTGACATTTTGGGTCCATGGCCTGGAAACTCCCCAGATCTTAATCCCATTGAGAACTTGTGGTCAATCCTCAAGAGGCGGGTGGACAAACAAAAACCCACTAATTCTGACAGACACCAAGAAGTGATTATGAAAAAATGGGTTGCCATCAGTCAGGAATTGGCCCAGAAGTTGATTGAGAGCATGCCCAGTCGAATTGCAGAGGTCCTGAAAAAGAAGGGCCAACACTGCAAATACTGACTCTTTGCATAAATGTCATGTAATTGTCGATAAAAGCCTTTGAAACTTATGAAGTGCGTGTAATTATATTTCACTACATCACAGAAACAACTGAAACAAAGATCTAAAAGAAGTTTAGCAGAAAACTTTGTGAAAACTAATATTTGTGTCATTCTCAAAACTTTTGGACCACGACTGTATAGGGGCAGTGATATTGACCATTTTTGTACTATACTTAAATTACTGAAATCATACACTTCTATTAGAAAAAAGTGGCCCATTTTAAGCCTTAGCAACGCTCCTCTGTCTTCTGTTTACATAACAGTGGAGACTTGCTCAACATTGACTGCGTTATGTAAACAGAAGACAGAAGAGCATTGCTAAGACTCAAAATGGGCAACTTTACAGCAATTTTTCTAATATCAATGTATGATTTAAGTAATTAAAGTATATTACAAAAATGGTCAGTATCACTGCCCCTACACAAAAAATAAAATGGCTGTTACACTATAAATGTATTTCTGTCAAGCATAGAGTAGTACAACAATAAACTAGAGAAGTATAGTATCCATGTGTAAATGTAAGAGAAAACAGTCAACTAAATCACTAAATAAATGAGCAGTAAAACAAAGCAAAAAAATAAATAAACTGAGAAGAACTTGCTTTGATGAAATGGGGTTGCTTCCGGGTTAAAATAAAGATGTCACAGTGCTGGCTCAACCATCTTTACTTCATCATTTAGTGCTTCCTACAGCAGAAACTAGATGGCAAACAGTTTAATGAGCTTGCATTTTATATGTTTGCATGTGTCAAACTACAACTACATCTGGATGAACCTTTTCTGTATCAAATAGCCTTAGAATCAGTAGTGTAAGAATTTATTTTACCAGGAGGTCATCTTGCATGACAAGTATTTTTTGGCACCAAGTAAAGCATGCAAAATGGATTTTACTAGCTACAGCTTAATCTACAGCTAGAACTTTAGTAACCATATGTTGATCCTGCTGCATTGACTGTTGAAAATATTTGCACTCAAGTATAGTATAAAGTGGCATTGTTGTCCTCTGTAATATAGTGTACCAAAGGCATATACCGTTCCAATTCCATCTAATATTCTGTGAGGTTGATCCGGTGGAAAGCAAAAAACTAAAGAAAAAGGAAAAAAACAAAAACATCTTACGAAAAGTTCCTTTCAGACTTCAAATCTGGCAATTAGAATTACTCACTGGAATCATGACCCTTTTCCAAAAATCTAGTAACTATAACTTGTAATATTATTATACTTAAATAATGCATTCAGGCTCCAATTGAACTCTTTTAGTAAGTTTTCAATCATCAGCTCTTCTGGTAGAGTTCAATAGTCTCACTGCTCTCACAATAAAGATCACTGTGCTACACTGTATACATAGCTCCCATTCACTACTGTGGGAGTTACGGAAACAATGGAACTCTGCTTACATTGGGTTATTTAAGGCCAATATGGGACATCCCCAATAACGCTTCTTGAGGTTTGATTGTTTATCACTGGAAAATTAACCTACTTAAAACTTAACTTTTATATTAGGTATTTTCTAAAATAAGTCCCACAAATAGATAAATGTTGTAGATGACTGCAATTAAATATCTGGCAAATAAACTGCCATTTATAGGTACATAGCACCACAATCACCATATAATAATGTATCTTTCAACACAGAATTTTTGTAACCACTCACGGTTTGATGTATCTTTCCTCCAGGCTGATGTGGTGAATCTGGGTCTTACGTGTTTGATGAAGATTCCTTTTGGATCCGTGGACCTTAGTTGTAGATTTGTCTGCTGTAAATAGATTCCAAAGCTTTAAGCAATATTTTTACCCCTTTTCTAAGACGAAGGTAGGAAAAGGGGGGTGGGAGATATGTCTCTATTAGTTCTATTAGGCCTTGCCTGAAAGCGGAGAGGTCTCCCGCCTAAATGCGGAAGAATAACCCCCTAGAGAGCGACCCCACTTATCGGTGGCTGACCCTGGTAATTCTTGCCCTATAATGATAACTCCCAGTGCCTGTATTCCAGATACTCCGTCTAGTATAGTCCCGACACGTTTCCTCTGTCAATATGTATTGGCAGATTCATCAGGGGATAAAAAAAAATATATATAGCTTGATAGCTCTAGCTGATGCTCCGACTGACGATGTGCAGTCCAGGGCGATATCTGGAACCTGCTCCCTAATATACCCATTATAATCAAATAAAGTTAATACATGTGTGTAACTTACATTCGTCCATAGCGTGCGTTCCACCTCCATGAAGCGGAGCCGGAAAAACTTGTCACAGTGGATCTGTAAGCCGTGTACCGGGGTGGGCTCCCTAGAATACAGCGAAGTCGCAGACAAGGAAAGCGACACTGACACCAGCTTAATATGCAAGAACAGAAAACTTTACTTAAACAACAAGTAATAACATAAGCATCACCAAAGCAATACAAACATGCATAGAAACGCTATATCCCGGACCCACAGTCAATGTCCCTGCCCACTGGACAGGCCTAGCCGATGGCGGACACAGCAGAGCCTGTAAGTCTTGCTGTGCCGCTACAGAGGACACCCCTAGCCGGTGGCAAACACAGAAGAGCCTGCAAGTCAATAACTGCGCTGCAGTACAGTACAGTACAGCCTAGCAAAACAATATAAATCCTAACTGACTAACTAATGCGAGGCCTAGGCTAGTCTCTGTAACTTCAGGCGCCACACAATATATTTCAATCAGTAACCAGGTGTAATGACCTGTGTCCGTTCTGGGCCCGAGGATGCAATCTACCAGAGATGGCCACCAACTTCTCAGCAACCATGCGGCCTTGCTTGATAGTGAGGCCTTCTGTCCACACACTGGACTGGTCTTCCTGGGACAACCTCTCTTTCAAAAGAGCTGGATACAGAAAGGATATAACAGCTACTCTCCTTCTTCTGAGTGTCCATTAACTGCCGGTCATCTGCAAGCCAGGATGGAATCGGATTCAGTCCCTCACAGCACAATCCTTCCACCATGCCAGATCAACACTTCCTGGTTCACTCACAGGCAGCAGCATGAGTCATCATCTGTTTTACATATTCAAATCTCAGAGTGTGCTGGCTGTAGCTGCAAAACAGTGGCCTCTAGTGCCCGGAATGCCAAATGACAGTTTAAGTACAGACATTATGCAGAAATAGCTGTTTCACAATCTGCGTCCGGAAATGCGTCCATCGGAAATGCGTATGAGAATTGACAGCGGTGGAACGCAGGTGGAATGCATACATATGCGCAGGCGCTTAGAGATATATTCAGCGCCTGCATGGTTCATTTGAAAAAGATTCTATGTAGCTCTCTGGCGCGTGCGGGAGCCACTTGTGTTAATGATAAACTTACTGAATAATCACTGTCTTTTAACATTCACTGGGATATAATCTATAATTTATAGTTCATAAACCATGTTGAAGTCAATTTCAATGATTATAGATATATATAAAAAAAAACACTCGAAGTCAAAAATATTAGGAGGGTAAATAATACTATATTAGGGTATATTAGAATGGGATCAGCGGTCTTTTAGAAGGGGAACCAGGTGAATAGAGAGATAAGGCTATTAGTTTCTAAAAATCAAGATATGCCCTATCTAGATGCCCTTCTTCACCTATGACTTGATTAATATTGTTCGACCTTTTTTCGGTCTGATACATTTACTTTCTGACAGGTCTAGATGTAATTTATACACAATGTACATTACTTACAGGTATATGGATACAGCGAACAATCATATAAAACATCTAAAGATAACACCTCATTGAGGCCTAATGGGCTCACCGTTTTTAGTCTGTGAGTCCACTCTGCCTCCTTTTGTAATATTTTTCTATTTAAATCTCTACCCTTGGTGAAGGACGTACAACTTCAATTACACAGAACCTCAATGATTTTTAATAGTTGTGTCTCTTTTATGTCTTATATCTCCTAAATGATCCCCAATCCTTCTTCTTAGCTCCCTTTAAAATTTTCCCACATACTGGAGTCTCCACGTACATGTACACAAGTACACGACTCCTGTTGTTTTACAATTTTCAAAATCTCTGATGGTATATGTTTTATTAGTGTTACTAGTGAAAGTTTTGGTTTGGCAGATGTGTAGGCAGGCTATGCAGGATCCACATTTGAAGGTGCCAAGAGGTCTTCTATCCAACCAGGTGCCTGATTTTTTTACAGGTGTATAGTGGATATGGACCAACCTGTCTCCTAGTGATCTACCTCTTCTGTACATTATGGCCGGATACGCGGAGAGGATATCCTTCACGTCAGGATCTATACGTAACATTTCCCAATATTTTTGTAAAATGTCTCTTACTTCCCTATTACAATTATCAAAGGTTCCCACTATTCGAAGCATAGGGTCTATTTTCTGCTTCCTCACCTTGTTAGAGGACAGTAAATCTGTTCTATTAGCATTCAAAGCGGATTTAAAAGCTGTATGTAAGGGTAGGTCTGGATACCCCCTCTGCTTTATCTTCAAATCTCTGGCCTGATTATAAAAATCATTTTTGGTAGTACAGTTTCTGCGGATTCGAAGGTACTGCCCCTTTGGAATACCACATTTTAGGTTAAAGGGGTGATGACTTTCCCATCTTAGCAAATTATTGGCTGCTGTAGGTTTCCTATAGGTTTTTGTTTTAATAATACCATTAGTCAGAGTAATGTACAGATCCAAAAAGGCCACACCTTGGTCGCTTATCTAAGAAGTAAAGTGCATGCCAATCTGATTGCTGCTTAGTTCAGCCAGAAAAGCAGAGAATAGTTTTCTGGGGCCGCCCCAGAATATCAATATATCATCGATATAGCGGACCCAGAAAACTACCCTCGACGTCCAAACACTCTCCTTGGTGAATACCACCGTATCCTCCCACCAGCCCAGGAACAAATTAGCATATGTGGGGGCACAAGCGCTTCCTATTGCTGTCCAACTGAGCTGGTGGAAGAATTTAGAGTCAAATAGAAAATAATTGTGTCGCAGGACGAAATCCATAAGTTTGAGTACAAATCGATTGTGCGCTGTACATTGAGTTGCCCTATTTTTAAAGAAATGATTCACCGCACACAGGCCCAAATTGTGAGGAATGTTACTATAGAGCGCCTCTACATCTATGGATGCCAATAAGACACCCTCTTCAAGATGTAGTCCGTCAATTTTAGTTAGTAGGTGAGAAGTATCTCTAATGAATGATGGAAGTGCCGTAACGAATGTTCTCAAAATCTTATCAATATACACTCACCTAAAGAATTATTAGGAACACCATACTAATACAGTGTTGGACCCCCTTTTGCCTTCAGAACTGCCTTAATTCTACGTGGCATTGATTCAACAGGTTGCTGATAGTATTCTTTAGAAATGTTGGCCCATATTGATAGGATAGCATCTTGCAGTTGATGGAGATTTGAGGGATGCACATCCAGGGCACGAAGCTCCCGTTCCACCACATCCCAAAGATGCTCTATTGGGTTGAGATCTGGTGACTGTGGGGGCCATTTTAGTACAGTGAACTCATTGTCATGTTCAAGAAACCAATTTGAAATGATTCGAGCTTTGTGACATGGTGCATTATCCTGCTGGAAGTAGCCATAAGAGGATGGGTACATGGTGGTCATGGAGGGATGAACATGGTCAGAAACAATGCTCAGGTAGCCCGTGGCATTTTAACGATGCCCAATTGGCACTAAGGGGCCTAAAGTGTGCCCAGAAAACATCCCCCACACCATTACACCACCACCACCAGCCTGCACAGTGGTAACAAGGCATGATGGATACATGTTCTCATTCTGTTTACGCAAAATTCAGACTCTACCATTTGAATGTCTCAACAGAAATTGAGACTCATCAGACCAGGCAACATTTTTCCAGTGTTCAACAGTCCAATTTTGGTGAGCTCGTGCAAATTGTAGCCTCTTTTTCCTATTTGTAGTGGAGATGAGTGGTACCCGGTGGGGTCTTCTGCTGTTGTAGGCCATCCGCCTCAAGGTTGTGCGCGTTGTGGCTTTACAAATGCTTTGCTGCATACCTCGGTTGTAACGAGTGGTTATTTCAGTCAACGTTGCTCTTCTATCAGCTTGAATCAGTCGGCCCATTCTCCTCTGACCTCTAGCATCCACAAGGCATTTTTGCCCACAGGACTGCCGCATATTGGATGTTTTTCCCTTTTCACACCATTCTTTGTAAACCCTAGAAATGGTTGTGCGTGAAAATCCCAGTAACTGAGCAGATTGTGAAATACTCAGACCGGCCCGTCTGGGACCAACAACCATGCCACACTTAAAATTGCTTAAATCACCTTTCTTTCCCATTCTGACATTCAGTTTGGAGTTCAGGATATTGTCTTGCCCAGGACCACACCCGAAAATGCATTTAAGCAACTGCCATGTGATTGGTTGACTAGATAATTGCATTAATGAGAAATAGAACAGGTGTTCCTAATAATTCTTTAGGTGAGTGTATATGCCTACATTCTGTGTTAGGGAATTAATCCCTGCCACTATTGGGTAAGACCCTTATGGATTTTGGGTATAGTATAAAATGTTGGAATCTGTGGGTGAGGTCTTAACATAAATTTATTCTCATCACTAGAGACTAGTTTTTCTTCAAAGGTCTCCAGAAGTAAAACTTCAAGATCAGTATAAAAATTCAGTGTAGGGTCCATCCTAAGTATATTATAAATATTTTTGTCATTAAGGATAGCATAGCACATTTGCTTGTAATCATGGTGGTCCATGACCACCAAGTTTCCTCCTTTATCTGAAGGTTTCATTATAATGTTATGGTCTGTTTCTACCCTAATCATAGCTTCTATTTCACGTTTTTCCAAATTGGATATATTCCTGCCCTTAATTTGTTTTTGTTCTAGTCTATCTAGTTCCTTGGTGACTATATTGAGAAAAAGATCTACGGTATTTGTCTCCATTTGAGGGGGGATTTAATACTTTTGGGTTTTAGATTGGTGAAATGACCCTCCCCAAGTCTCCTTTCCCCTTCTGAGAGGAGATCTGCCATTGTTTTAACCAAGGGAAGATCCTCCAATGGAATACCTAGTTTAACACTTTCCTCTAGATCATTTTGTTAAAAAAAAAATTGTCATTTTAACTTACGGCAAAATATGGATATCTTTGATCCAGAGGAAAGAGCTATATTTTGTAGTTGGTATAAAGGATGTTCCCTTGGCAAGAACAGAGATTTCAGTCTCTGTAAAAAAAAAATTGTGTTAAGTTGATGATCTGCCCTTTCTGGTTCTGATCTATTTTTCCTGTCTGGGGCGGTCCCTCAAATGATATGGGGTTCCCCCTGACTCTAAAAAACTTGATGGTAAATGTAAAGGGATAATATTAATCACCAATATTTCTGTAAATATTGATAATTAATATTCATAAATGGGAGGAGCCATCTATTGATAACTCCGCCCATTTATGCCTTTATATAATAATAACAATACTTTCGCTATGCTCTACACTGATCGCTATGCTAGCTGCATGCCCCTTACTAACTCGCTAACGCTAACAAGTACACGCTACACAAAAGGGTACAAATATAACAGTATTTATTACACCACGCAATACACTAACAATACACTACGCACGCAGTACACTACAATACACTACGCACGCAGTACACTACAATACAGCACTAAATATACAGTCCTAAACTACACTACACGTTCCCAATTCCACCCATCAACTAACTAGACAATTCACACATACAAGTAATATTAACATTGCAATAATACATTCATACACACAAATATCAGTAACCCATCCGCCTGACTAATCACTGTCCCTACGGGGTACGACGAGGGTTACCGGTGGTCTTACAGGGGTGTAAGCTGACCACAAATACAAAGGGTTAACAATGGGGATAATATCAGAACTGTACAGCAATGCAAGGGTGAATACCCTGCAAGTGTACAGTGGGGGGGGGGGGGTGTGGCAGGGTTAGAGCAGGGGTTACCACCAGGGGTTAATCAGGGTAGGGAAAGGGTTACACGGTGGAGCAAGGGTTTGGGGGATCAGGGTGTCCAGTAACATGGCAAGGGTAAGGGGTTACAGGACCAGGGGTGATATGTGAGGGGTAGGTAGGGGCTACACAGGTATACTTAGGCCTTATCCAGGTGGTCATCATGAAGCTGCTCTCTCCCCTGCATCTCTGAATCTAGTCTGGTTGCAAGAGCCCGCACCTCTGGCCGGTTCGGGGTTTTATAGCCCAAAAGCAACCCCCTCCTCCTTCCTCAGGCATGTGACATCATAGTGTCACTGTGACGTATGCCTGCCTACAATCCCCAGAGTCCTCCCCCCCCCCTAGTCCCAAAAATGCTGGGAGTAGGGACATGGAGTTTTAGCCATGGGCAGAGGTGTGGAAAAACAGGTTCTCAGGTTCTTGATGTCTCTGGTTAGAAGGTCCCCTCACAAACGGTGCCAAAGCGTCTGATTGCTTTGGGCCTGAACAAAAGGGGACTAGATGCTAATCAGCTGTTATCCTACAGGCTATAACAACTCTGATGATAACAGTTGGAATTGCATATATGCATATATATATCCACAGATGCTTGAACCGGGGGTATGAATGGGCAGCAATAAGCCCACATACATACTGTCATGCTGACATAAGTGTATATACATAGACACGTGTGCAAATACATACACACATATCTATATATACACACACCCTCGCATATATCTGGGGCATCACATACAGGGGACATATATAGGGGGGCACATATATATACTAATATAAGGGGGATTATAAGGGGGCACAGCTTCCAGGGACCACATATTTCCCACAGGGGCCACCATGAGCCCCTGGGGATCACCATGGGCATCACCCCATGATGCGGTGGTTAATGTATGCATATATATATGCACACGTCTCAACCGTTCCTCAACAATCCCCCTGTTGTCGGAATATAATACGACAATATAATGGGGGAACGGGTTGAGATATGTTTGCCCCCCTTCAACCCCATCTTTGGTGGAAGTTCAGGAAGAACTGTAGTGCACACTGATCTTTAGGTACTTAGACATCCCCAATCCAGCTTCCTCCGACCTGCCCTTCTGTCTTCTTCTTGACATCTTTAGGATACCACACACCCACAGTCTCTTGGTTAGCTGGTCTTTCTTTAACAGTCTTAGTGTCGGCCACCCCCACTTTGGAGTGACCACACCCCCACAGTCTCTCGGTAATTCTGCCGATCTTCAGGTATCTTCGCCCCCCCCCCCCCAATTCTGGAGTGGGTTCACCCTTACAGTCTTTAACTGGCCTTTCTTTAACAGTCTCTTGGTGTCGCCACCCCCACTTTGGATTGACCACACCCCCACAGTCTCTCGGTAATTCTGCCGATCTTCAGGTATCTTCGTCCCCCCCAATTCTGGAGCGGGTTCACCCTTACAGTCTCAGTCCCAACTTTCTTCTATCCAACGTCTGTTTCCATCTTGATGGGTGCAGTTCTCCCGTGGACAGATTAATAGGTCTTTACAAGGCAGGTCAAACTCTTAAGCGGTGATGTCATAGTACCTAAATTCTACTGCGGAGAACACCTCCGCCACACTACACATTCAGCCCTTCCCTTAAGAACCTCACCGTTCCAGGGTTCAAGGTGGCAAATGAGTGATGCCTGTCCCTATCGTGTCCTAATCTTATCCCCATTGACACAAAACACATGTCACATCCCTCCCAACACCACCAAAATCATTATATGTATGTGTACCCATAGAGACTCATGCAACCTGGCATATCTCTACACCTCCAAAGACACAGGTAGGTCGCAGACCCCTGTGTCAATGGGAAACGACTATAGGATGCAAATGTGTACAGCCGAATATAGGCTGTCACACATTTGTACCTAGAGTGTCTATGGGTACACCATCGAACAATAAACACAATCAATCAATAAATACAATGTGCTATGGGGTTTCAGGGTAGTACAAGTTATACGTCCCGAACCCTCATAGGAAACAAAGTGTGTCCATACAATATTTGGCTTCAGGAACAATGTTAGCGTTATGTCCTGAGCCTCCTCCTCTGGATAGTTCTGTAAAGTTCTGTCTGGTTCTGGTGTATTTGGTCAATAAGTCCCTTGACCCTCCGATTACGATGACCAGAACCAGAAGAAGTTTCACTGGGTGAAACAAGTGATAAGTTCTTCCACCCGAACGTCTCCCAAGTCTTCCTCCAGAGCCTAAATAATGCTCCCGCTGGATTGTGGCACAGTCTTCATTGCTATAACACCTCTAGGCAGAGGTCGCTTTGTTGCCAAAATCCAGTGGGATCCTCTGGAGCTTCACAACAGTGTCAGGGGGAATAGCTGGTCTCTTCTGTGGCATCTCCTAGGTTTTTCTTCCGCTCCATATAAAATCACACCTATGGCAGAAGAAACCACCAGGCGCTCCCAGGGGAATTTCTCCCCTAACAGTGCAATTAATGTGAAAATTCCCAGCACCAATACCTTTGACCCATGGGTAGAGAAAGGCATTGAGCTGCCCTTTATCTCACAGGACCCCTCGTTATCCCAACACTGGTGTCTGAACACCCTACCTTCAGAGGATTGAGTCCTCTGCTGCACATCCCTCTGCACCAACAGATAAGGATGGCCGCCCTACTAGGTTAGGATAACTGGAGTTCTGTGGACAAAGCACCATCTTGTTATTGATGGCACCGCATCCCTGTCCACTCATGTGTACCCAGGCTGATTTCCCCCTGTGATCCTGCCTTGTGGAGGCCCGCAGAACCAATG
Organism: Bufo bufo; assembly: GCF_905171765.1. NCBI lineage: Eukaryota > Metazoa > Chordata > Amphibia > Anura > Bufonidae > Bufo > Bufo bufo. Next base: position 222,861,263 of record NC_053394.1, read on the forward strand.
GCATAGGCATGCCCTGGCTCCCCAGGACCCCACAACACAAGAACACAGTCCACATTCTGCTGCCCAACACTCTGCGTCCAATCCCTATGAGAGCTGTGCTACCTGACCGGACTAGAATTAAGTGCGCAGCACAACATTACACCAATGTTGTCTGTCCGCCCCAGTCCCCAGCGCAACACAGCCCTACCGAAAACCTGGAGCACAACAGTGCTATCTGTATCGATCTGAGACCCTGGTTGCCCAGAATAATATCACATCATCCTTTGTGTGCTGCATGGAGAAGGTCCTTATGCCTTCTCCCGACCAGCAGGATTTCCCGTGTGATATTATCTGCTCGCAAACCTATACGTTCTCGATCCACAGTATAACACTGTTCCACTCCAAGGGGACACAGAATGAAACAAAGACAGCAGACGGGACTTACACCACTACATAAATCAGCATGGTAGAACACATCCGCAGACAAGGACTACCACCATCAACATCAAGAAAAACTTACAAACAGATAACAAAAACACACAACATGGACATACACAGGGAACACACGGTGTAACAAATAGTACAGGGGTGTCAAATGTTGCCTAGCCTAGCTTGGCCACTCTGACCCCTCAGCAGCTGGTGATGCTGCCGAGAAGTAACCCCTTTATGGCCAAGCTGACTAGACCCCACTGCCCAATTTGTTACCTGGCTGATACTGTTGGACACATTGCAATTACTTGCACCAGGGCAATTCCTTGCAATGTGTCCTTTGTTCCCACACCTGAAACACGTGACTTGGTTTCCTGTCCTGTGTGTTATGTTCCTATCTGTTTTGCAGTGTCTCGCTATGTGACCTAGGCCACCACAAGCAAAACATCTGATGTTTGCTCTGCATGGCCCAGGTCCATCTACACTGCAGCCGTGCTCCCTTCTCCTGAATTGCTCCATCCTCAGGGACGCACTCTTCACCACAGTTCTTTTTCCCAAAGTCAGGGAAAAATCTCTGTTAGTCTGGACCGGCTTGACCTGATGATTAGACCGGTCACAGACTACTCTCACCCCTTGTGGCCCTGCACAGGGCAACATTTTGGGAGATTCTGACCCTGGCTTTATGGAAAAAGAAAGGGCAGGCACCAACTTGGTGATAACCTGTTGCATGCCAGACATTAGCTGGGACCTTACAGCAACCTGAGCCTTCAATTTGGCTACCGTCACGTCAGTAGAGGCAGTCCGCTCCTTGAAGGCTTTGACTTCAGTATAAGACTGAGTCAACTTAGCCTCAATTTCCTCCTTCTGCCTCTGCAGCTCTACCAACTGTGACTCTATCCTAGCCACCTGCGCATCTCGGTCAACAGTAGACTGCACATTCTCTGCCAGCTGCGCCTGCAATGTCGAAACCTGGTCCGAATTACTGGCACAGCACTGGCAGTGAATGGCCGGAGGAATTGTCTCCGTTGACCGAGACACCAGCGCAACTTCCTTTGGCTTACAGATGCTAGCCTCAAACGTATGAACGAGTTTGGCTAGCATCCGAAGCCGTTTGGTGGCCTTGTTCAAAACCGTCCGTTTGTTAACACAAAGCTTGTCGTAACTACAAGCCTGTGCTAACAAATCGGACCACAGCATTTCTGCTGACTTGTATGTAGTGGGGAGGATGGGGTTAAATGTGCTGTGTCTGCTCAAGTGTTGCAGTGTGGGGAAGTCCATGCTCACCGTTTGATGAGTGTCCATCTTCTCCTTGGCGCCGTATTTCGCAGCTGCTTGGAAGAAGTCCATTTTCCCGGATCGCCTCTTCCCGACCAGCCTGACTTGTACGCCGCTCCCCCGAAGATGGATCTCCTTCAGTGATGTGTCTTCTCCCTTGCAATCACTTGAGCGATGCTTGTTGGTGCTGTACTTTTCCGTGTACCCCAGCGACGGTGACCGTGTAAAGCAAATACAAAAGTATTAATTCACAGAACAATTATAGATTCTCTGCAAAAGATTTTGTTTTAATTCTGGTACTCTAAGGGAAGTATCGCTTCTCCTGTACGAATTATCGGGTCCTAGACGCTCAGACACTCCGCTGACCGCGTCTCTCCTGCCCGCTAATTCACAGTACTAGCGACCCTCAACCTTAAGACCAAAAATAAGCGCAAAATCCACGCAGTGGGCCTGGCTCGCCAATGTAAAGGGATAATATTAATCACCAATATTTCTGTAAATATCGATAATTAATATTCATAAATGGGAGGAGCCATCTATTGATAACTCCGCCCATTTATGCCTTTATATAATAATAACAATACTTTCGCTATGCTCTACACTGATCGCTATGCTAGCTGCATGCCCCTTACTAACTCGCTAACGCTAACAAGTACACGCTACACAAAAGGGTACAAATATAACAGTATTTATTACACCACGCAATACACTAACAATACACTACGCACGCAGTACACTACAATACACTACGCACGCAGTACACTACAATACAGCACTAAATATACAGTCCTAAACTACACTACACGTTCCCAATTCCACCCATCAACTAACTAGACAATTCACACATACAAGTAATATTAACATTGCAATAATACATTCATACACACAAATATCAGTAACCCATCCGCCTGACTAATCACTGTCCCTACGGGGTACGACGAGGGTTACCGGTGGTCTTACAGGGGTGTAAGCTGACCACAAATACAAAGGGTTAACAATGGGGATAATATCAGAACTGTACAGCAATGCAAGGGTGAATACCCTGCAAGTGTACAGTGGGGGGGGGGTGTGTGGCAGGGTTAGAGCAGGGGTTACCACCAGGGGTTAATCAGGGTAGGGAAAGGGTTACACGGTGGAGCAAGGGTTTGGGGGATCAGGGTGTCCAGTAACATGGCAAGGGTAAGGGGTTACAGGACCAGGGGTGATATGTGAGGGGTAGGTAGGGGCTACACAGGTATACTTAGGCCTTATCCAGGTGGTCATCATGAAGCTGCTCTCTCCCCTGCATCTCTGAATCTAGTCTGGTTGCAAGAGCCCGCACCTCTGGCCGGTTCGGGGTTTTATAGCCCAAAAGCAACCCCCTCCTCCTTCCTCAGGCATGTGACATCATAGTGTCACTGTGACGTATGCCTGCCTACAATCCCCAGAGTCCTCCCCCCCCCCTAGTCCCAAAAATGCTGGGAGTAGGGACATGGAGTTTTAGCCATGGGCAGAGGTGTGGAAAAACAGGTTCTCAGGTTCTTGATGTCTCTGGTTAGAAGGTCCCCTCACAAACGGTGCCAAAGCGTCTGATTGCTTTGGGCCTGAACAAAAGGGGACTAGATGCTAATCAGCTGTTATCCTACAGGCTATAACAACTCTGATGATAACAGTTGGAATTGCATATATGCATATATATATCCACAGATGCTTGAACCGGGGGTATGAATGGGCAGCAATAAGCCCACATACATACTGTCATGCTGACATAAGTGTATATACATAGACACGTGTGCAAATACATACACACATATCTATATATACACACACCCTCGCATATATCTGGGGCATCACATACAGGGGACATATATAGGGGGGCACATATATATACTAATATAAGGGGGATTATAAGGGGGCACAGCTTCCAGGGACCACATATTTCCCACAGGGGCCACCATGAGCCCCTGGGGATCACCATGGGCATCACCCCATGATGCGGTGGTTAATGTATGCATATATATACCATACATGCCCGCACGTGTTTGCAGGCATGCATGGATATATATGCACACGTCTCAACCGTTCCTCAACAGTAAACCAGAGGATCCAGAAGGATATTGCTCCTCTGGATTTCTCTGGTCCTTTCTGGTTTGGTTTCCCCATCTTTGATTTCTGCTTCTAGATCCTCTTTGGCCCCTGTTGCCTCTATATCTGGGTCTCCCTCGAAATGAATAATCTGCCGATCTTTCTGTATCTGATGTTTCTATTTCTGATGAAGAGACTTCTTTTATAATCAGTTTATTTTTATCACTTATATGACTATAGGCTTGTTTTTCTTTAAATTCCAGTAGATCCTTTTTATATTGTTTATGTTTTCTTTCTTATATAGAGGCGTGATATTTTTCAACAGAAGTTAGTAAATTACTTTCCTTTTAAGAAAAGTCAGGGTCATTTTTAAACTTGAGTGTTTGATCTATTAGTCCCTTCAATTTAGTTGAGGTTCTTTCTAGTGTTATTCTCTATATTATAATCAAATAAAGTTTGAATTGCAGCTTGATAATCCTCTAAGGATTTAGCTACAGATCTGCAACAAATCCGTTTCAATTTCAACACAAATTATATGTCGATTTTTATGGATGTTGCTCTGGATTTCCCCATGGATTTCACGCTATTTATTGACATTCTTAATGCTTACATACTTAAAATCTGCAGCACATGTTAACTTCCACAAAGACTTCATACTAGAAATGAGTGAATCAATTCTAAATTAATATGATTCGTTATGTATTTCACAAAAATTTGCCCCAAGCTTTAACAATTGGTTTCAGACGAATTGCATATAACCAAAGTGCCATTTTCTGTGGATATTGGTGCAGAAAACCATGAAGGAGGAAAAACAACAAGGATCACATGACACTGAGAGGATATCAGGGAAGCGCGTGCCCTGATTGGCTCAGAAGATGATAGACAGCCTTATCGGCCAATTAAGGGGCAGTAGGCAGACAGGTCCTTATGCAGAGAACAAGACACATGCCATTCTGCTCTCTGCTATGGATGTGCATGTATTGTGACATCTTCTGTTGATTGCAGACACAAGCCTGTAATGCAGTGTGACAGGGACACTATAAAGGAAAGCATATATAGAGAGTGAGGGACTGATCATAGAATTGTGTGCTTAATACAGCTGCTGGCAGATTTTTCTGCCCATTACAAAGTCTGCATTTTTTATGTATGTCAATGACAGTTTATACAGTTCATCGGAGTATTAATGAACAAAATACGTACTAAATAATTAAAGGGTATACGTCCACTTATGTAATTGAGAAAAATTGAATGTGTAAAGGGAAGTTAAAAATAAAACAATTAAAAAAAAACTCAACCCCTCGGACAAGGGTGGAAATATTGTCATCTTAGGGCACAAGCAATATCAAAATATGCCCTTGTGATAGAGCTTTTTGAATTTATCTTAACCCACAATGTGTTTTTGTTTGATGGGCAGTACTTCCACCAGCTATGGGGAGTTGCAATGGGCAGTCCATGTGCCCCTACCTTTGCTAATCTCTACCTGGGCTGGTGGGAGAGAGAGATAGTATTTTCTGATGAGATGGAGCATTTTACCTCGGCAATCTCCCTTTGGATTAGGTACATCAATGATGTACTTATCCTTTTTGTTGGTAGCACCACATTTTTTCTGGAATTTGTGCCAGCCTTGAACAACAACCATTTAGGTTTGTTGTTTAAGTCTGAAATTAGTGAGAGTCACATCTCCTTTTTGGATCTCACGATCACTTTTAGCACTTCTGGACAGTTCATTATAAATTCATCCTATGGCCCTAAGAAGGGGAATACCAAAAGGGCAATATTTAAGAATCATAAGGAACTGCTCCCAGCTAGCGGACTTCAGAATGGCTGCTAGGGATTTACGTCACAGATTTATGCATCGTGGCTATCCACATCGTGTGTTAAAGCAGGCGTATCAACATTCTTTGAGTACCAATAGGGATTTACTGCTCTCCTACTGTGGAGGAGGTTGTCAGAATCATTAGGACATATGACAGTGCTCATGAGGTAGTGTGTGAGGTCCTGGCTTACAACTGGGACATTCTTAGATCAGAGCCTGATATTGGTAACTTGATTCCTTCTAAACAGGCGATCACAAATCATCGGAGTCAGAACATACGGGACCTTCAGGTGCACAGTTTGTATCAGAGTCCCAAACACCAGACCTGGCTATGGAATTCTCTCACTGGCACCTTTCCGTGTGGTACATGTAAGTTTTGCAGATACATAGATAAAAGTAAATCATTTATTGGTAGTGTGTCTGATAAAACCTATTACCCACGTTAGTAAATGCATTACTCTATCAGACAGTAGTTCAAAGACATTTTACTTCAAAAATTGCATTGTTCTACCCATGTTAGTGAACACATAGTTCAAGAAGACATTTTACCGCAAACATTGCATTGTTATACCCATATCAGTAAACACATTCTGGGTTGGATTGGCCCATGCTTTGATACCACAGTGGGCCTTAAAGGATACTGTAGGTATAAATAAACACAGCTGGAGCTGTCTTTAAATTCAATCACATACCACTAGGGTATATTCTTTTGAATCAGAACCTATTAGACTTTATTGATAATATGCCAGTTGGGCCCCAAGAATAATTTCCTCTGGCTGGCCCAAGAAACCCCAGTCCAACACTAAACACATTGCTGCATAAAATTTTGTAGCTGAAAGACATTTCACCACAAAAAAAAAATCATTTTTAAACCTCTGTTAAGGAATGCATTACTGCATCAGACAGTGTAGTTCAAACAATTTTTACTGCATTCCGTAAAATCATAAAAGCGGAAACGAAAGACCCATGCCTCATCATCCGAAAGTCAGAATGTGGGCAGTAGCAGCACCAACACAAGTAGTAGAAATAGTAGCAATGACACTTGTAGCCATGGTGACGGTGGAAGGTCAAGTGGTATGGACAGTTGCAGACGTGGGCAAATACAAAGCAGGGAATCAAAAGGGAGGCCAAGCAGCCGACAATAACTTTATCACAGTGTGATAAAAGTGGCTGGGAGGGTGAAGAAGACTATGATGATGACTGTGTGTTGGACAGGATGTAAAATGTGGATCGGGGTGCTTAGGAATAATTGACATTAGAGGAGGAGGGCGGTGGTCACGGCAGCAATAAAGAGCAGAGGCAACCTATGGCCACAGTAAAAATAAAAAATTACAGGGCCAGATCTTCTTCTATTGTGGTCAGCTTAGGAACTGGTGATGGCACTAATACTATGGGTGCAGGCTCAAAATGTACCAGACCTAGCCCAAGCTTGTCTGCCTCTAGCTCTGTATGAGCAACTCCTGTATGGTGGTTTTCTCCACAAGGCCGGCACATAAAACCACAGCCATGTACACGATACTATGACCACAAGAAAAATATTTGCGACCAGTAATTAACTTGCATTCAAGCTAAATTCTCGCCTGGCCAAGTTGCTGGTTGTGGTAATGGTGGTGCAGTTCTGTTCCTTCAACAAAATTTGTTTCTGTTCTATGATATTCATACTTCTGCCTAGCTGTCCATTTTTTTTTCAAACAAATGATTTAAGATGGCAATTCTCACTTTGCAGGAAGGTGCATGCCACTGTGGACACCTGGAGCAGCTGTTACGGGCACGGATAGTACATATCTCTCATGGCCAACTAGGTCCATGTTTTTGGCAACACTGATGAGGCAGCACTGTAACACCGAGGCTTCCTGCATGGTACCTGTGCTAAATTTATTTATGTAAGGCTTTTTCAAAAATACACTGGTACAATGGTACTGACTATGCACAGGAGAAAGTCCTTGCACTTCAACTATTTTTATGTAGCAGGCAACTACCTGCTTGACTTGAAATGACAAAACAGTCTGCCATTGCACAGGTTGATCCACAACATTCCAGCTTGGTGGATTTCCACCTTGCATATGCCAGAGCATGTGTATGAGCAGAGTTAATTGGTGAATGATTTTGTTATTCATCAGACCACGTAAGCATGTGTTGCTTCAAAGTCAGGCAGTGGAAACTCATCAGAGACGCCTGTACATTCAAGAGGCAACCAGATTTGTCAGTGTAACGGAACGCCTAGCACCCCGACCGGGTTCCTCCGTTGATAGTTGCTCCTAGTGCTTTCCGAGGACTCCACTTGACACCGTACGCACTGCAGACCCACGAACCGCCGAAGCTTGGTTGAGGTCTCACCGTCTCCTACCCACCCTGGACCTACGACAAGGCTCCAGGCTCCAGTGGGTGAACCTCTCCTAAAACCAGAGAGCAGGAACAGCTCTTAAAAGAGCTAGTAGTTATAGCCAGGGGAGTATAGCAAATCTCCCAGCGTATAGCAATCCCCAGCGTCGATCAGTTACCCAAACATCAGCCTCAACATGATAAAGGGTAAAACAGGAACACTTTATTGAGGGTTACCCGCCCGTATTTATGCAGGTCCCCATCTGGTGGACACGCCCCTAGGGGACCAGAATGAAGACTGTGACACAGGACAGATATGCAGCAATTCAGAATACACAGACACAATACATCCCCACAATGCATCATGGTTTCCTCCTCTCTGCCCTGGAGACACCCGAGGAGTAATTAAATTATCTCTCAGGACAAAGGTAAATCGCCAATACACATGTGGATACAACAGGACAGGAATCACCACCCAAACACACAATGTCACACCCCCACAGCAAACAGACATTTAACATATTCCCAGATAGCTCAAGTCTGAGTGCATATCATTAGGTGAATGGCACTCAGAATACACAAATACAATAAAATTAGCTATCTGGGTACCCTCACATAACAAAATACAATTGCAAAGACAGATTTAAGCTGTACGGCCGGTCTGTCTGCTCCTTTAAAGTTAGTATGGGCCATAATCCTGAGGCAAGAGGCTGGTAGCCAGGCCCCTCCGAAACCCAGTGGCGAGGTTGGCTTCGCCACATATCTCCCCCTCCCAGGGAAGACTAACCAGATACCTGACCTCATGCCGGTCGGTATCTGAGTTAGTCTGGCAGTCCACCCACAACCCAATACTGGACCTGTTGAATTTTGGGGCCTGGCTCTGTTCTGTATGTCCCCAGCTGTTGAGGGGGCATCTGCTACTCCTTGCTTTCTTGTTGCTCTCTAGCTGTAGGTACTTGGTGGGCAGAGGCCGACTGCGCTCTGCCCCGATGCCAGCTCTTCCGCTGGGGTAGCCTGTGGGAAGTCCGGCTCTGGAGAAGAGGATAGGGGAGGGCAGAGGCCGACTGCGCTCTGCCCAGATGCCAGCGCTTCCGCTGGGGTAGCCTGTGGAAAGTCAGCCTCTGGAGAACAGGATAGGCGATGGCAGAGGCTGACTGTGCTCTGCCCAGATGCCAGCTCTTCTGCTGGGGTAGCCTGTGGGGAGTCAGGCTCTGGATAAGAGGATAGAGGAGGGCAGAGGCCAACTGCGCTCTGCCCAGATGCCAGCTCTTCCTCTGGGGTAGCCTGTGGGATATCCGGCTCTGGAGAAGAGGATAGGGGAGGGCAGAGGCTGACTACACTCTGCCCAGATGCCAGCTCTTCTGCTGGGGTAGCCTGTGGGGAGTCAGGCTCTGGATAAGAAGATAGGGGAGGGCAGAGGCCAACTGCGCTCTGCCCAGATGCCAGCTCTTCCGCTGGGGTAGCCTGTGGGATGTCAGGCTCTGGATAAGAGGATAGGGGAGGGCAGAGGCTGACTGCGCTCTGCCAAGATGCCAGCTCTTCTACTGGGATGTAGTCAGGGAATCCTATCCCCAGGACCTTGTTGCAGATCGGCTGTGGAGAGGAGGAATCGCTTACCTCCTCCTCCTGGCATTCCTGCAGGGTTGGTGGGGGATCTGAACCGGCCATCCAGCATCTCTGTAGGGCCGGTGGAGAGACCTCGGTCCCATCTCCACCTGCCATCGGGAGGTCTTCCCAGAACCAGTCGATGAAGTTCCCTACTTTGGGAGTTGGTAGGGAAGCAGGGGGTATCGCCAGCAAGTCTTCCCAGTTGCAGGAGGGCAGATCTGGCTCTGCTTGTCGAATAGGTTGGGGATGAATGGAGCTGAGCAGGTGTTGGTAGGTCTGCTCCAGCTCCCACTCCCTTGTTACCAGGTGGGTCATGTCTTTGCTCACCTCCCTTCCGTCAGCATAAACATGCATGCCCATCCGGTAGTCGTAGATATCCCAAAACCTAGACTCCTCCGTGCTGCCAAGATCAATGTCCTCCTCCAAGGCATCCCATAGTAACCCCGATCCATCAAACTCCTCACCCTCGGGTCTGTCGTGCTCAGCCATCGAGGGGAAATGTTGAATGACATGCCACCTTAGGGCCTGGTAAGCGTCCTCTAGCCAAAGCTCCTTACATACCAGGTTCTGGAGCTCTGTTACCCAGTCATCCAGGGGCTGCTCTCCCAAGAGACCCATCCGCATCGCCACACGCTTCTGTAGCTGCTGCTCATAACTGGGGAGACTCTCACCTCGCCGCCGCTGGGCATTTTCCAGGGCATCATACCAGACTTCCTTTCTGTCTGCATCCCTGTAGTCTGCGGCTGCCTCCTCCTCCTCGTCATAGAACGCTGTCCGAAGACTAGCCTATTCCATCCTGCTGTAGCCAGGGGCGCTGTACGGATACTTGCGTTGCCCTCAATTTAGTAAATCCACGAACGGTGTCTCCGAGCTGCTTCTCCTCACACTAGGACACCATCCCACTGCTTGCCACCAAATGTAACGGAACGCCTAGCACCCCGACCGGGTACCTCCGTTGATAGTTGCTCCTAGTGCTTTCCGAGGACTCCAAGCACTCCACTTGACACCGTACGCACTGCAGACCCCACGAACCGCCAAAGCTTGGTTGAGGTCTCACCGTCTCCTACCCACCCTGGACCTACGACAAGGCTCCAGGCTCCAGTGGGTGAACCTCTCCTAAAACCAGAGAGCAGGAACAGCTCTTAAAAGAGCTAGTAGTTATAGCCAGGGGAGTATAGCAAATCTCCCAGCGTATAGCAATCCCCAGCGTCGATCAGTTACCCAAACATCAGCCTCAACATGATAAAGGGTAAAACAGGAACACTTTATTGAGGGCTACCCGCCCGTATTTATGCAGGTCCCCATCTGGTGGACACGCCCCTAGGGGACCAGAATGAAGACTGTGACACAGAACAGATGTGCAGCAATTCAGAATACACAGACACAATACATCCCCACAATGCATCATGGTTTCCTCCTCTCTGCCCTGGAGACACCCGAGGAGTAATTCAATTATCTCTCAGGACAAAGGGAAATCGCCAATACACATGTGGATACAACAGGACAGGAATCACCACCCAAACACACAATGTCACACCCCCACAGCAAACAGACATTTAACATATTCCCAGATAGCTCAAGTCTGAGTGCATATCATTAGGTGAATGGCACTCAGAATACACAAATACAATAAAATTAGCTATCTGGGTACTCTCACATAACAAAATACAATTGCAAAGACAGATTTAAGCTGTGCGGCCGCTCTGTCTGCTCCTTTAAAGTTAGTATGGGCCATAATCCTGAGGCAAGAGGCTGGTAGCCAGGCCCCTCCGAAACCCAGTGGCGAGGTTGGTTTCGCCACAGTCAGTAGGGACAACTGCAGCATAAACTATGTCACCCCTGATAATTATCTTAGAGCAGATGCTTAAGCTGATGCAAAAAAGAACAGAGGAAGAATTACAACTTATGCATATTGCTGGCTGTACTGTAGCTGTTTGGAACCCCCATGGAGAAAGTCCCATTGAGGAGGAAGTGGAGGATGAAGAACAGAAGGTGTCACTGGAAGAGGAGGAGCAGCAGGAAAAGGAAGTCAATGATGCAGGAGAACGAGGCTGGTGATGATGATGACAGCATTGGCCATGATGACCAATCATCTCAGTGGGGGGCTGAGCGGCAAAGAACTGACTTCTCGGGCATGCTCACAGATGGAAAGATGGCAAGTTTTATGCTTGCTTGCTTATATACTGACAGGCGTATCATTCACATGAAGCAATCTGATGATTACTGAATAGCCATACTTTTAAATCCTTGCTATGAAAGAAAAATGGGGGAGTGTTTTCTGTTGCTGAAATTGAGGCCAAGTAGCTTTATTACCAGGATACACTGTGTATGTAGCTTGCCACAGCTTTCAGCAAGCAGATACCTGCTGCCAACGTGTCTGACCAGGAGCGCCTCTGTCTGCCCCTTGGATGAGTCACCCACCTCCTAATGTCTCTGCTACCACCAACAGACCTCATGGACTTCTGGGCAGGCAGATTGGAACAGTGACCAGAACTGACCCAGTATGCTCTCTCTGTTCTGTCTTGTCCAGCATCCAGTGTCATCTCAGAGAAGGTTTTCATCTTGGCAGGTGGCATTGGGCCACCCAAATGGAAAAAGTTCAGTGATGGACGAACATTGGCCGGGACGGTTCGCGAACAAATATTCGCGAACCGCAAGTTCGCAGCAGGCCCCATTAACTTTAATGGCAGGTTTGTATACATCAGCTTGATGTATACAAATGTGCAGCACTCCATGTTTTTGTATCCTGCAGAGTTTATTAAAAAAATGCATACGTTAACGTACATTTTTTTTCTACCATGCAACTGTATGGTGAACGGAAGTCAATGTACGTCATCAGTCTAAGGCATCTGTTGAAGCATACATTTTTGGTATACATTAAATGGATGGCAAAAATAGGATGTTAACCCAGCCCTCGTATCAGAATAAGCACCAGCGGAGCAGTGTGGCGGAGAGGGGAGGCTGCCATGTACTGACAGAGAGCTACCTGGTCCTGGTGGTCAGGGATAAGGACTGTGTTTCCCAAGGATCATTTTCTACTGGGAAATACAGGGCACATATATAATACACTAGAATCGGTCACTGGATAAAAATGTAACGGTCGGCCAGTACAGGCCCAGAAAATTTGCCAATAGGCATTCACCTGACAGCAAAGAATTTGGATTCTGTGGCTGGAGGTACATTAGGCGGTCACAGGATGAAAATGTAACTGTAGGCCAGTACAGGCCCCAAAAATTAGGCAATAGGAATTACCTGACAGCAAAGAACTTTGTATTCTGTGGCTGGAGGTACATTAGGTGGTCACAAGATAAAAATGTAACCTCGCCACGGCACCATCCTCCTCTGACTCCTCTTCAGACTCCTGTTGTTGACTTGTCTCAGATGGAGTAGCCCCCCCCTGGGAATTCATCCAGCATTGCGACTTCCTCATCTTCCTGCTCCTCAACGGCTTGATCAATGACACGCTCCATAATGAAGGCATAAGGTACAATGTCACTGATGGCACCCCCTGGCTGCAACTGACCAGTTTGGTGATCTCATCAAATGGCCGCAGAAGTCTGCCACTGGCGTGGTGAAAAAAAAACAAGCTCCCAGAACCTGCCCTGCTGAAGAGTTCGTACAGGTAGTCATTAACTGCACGTTTCTGCTGGAGCTGCCTATCAAGCATATACAAGGTGGAGTTCCATCGCGTCGGGCAGTCACAAATCAGATGTCTGACGGGCAGGTGGTGTCGCCGCTGAATGTCAGCAAGGCGAGCCATGGCCATGTAAGATCTTCTAAAATGGCCAGAGATCTTCCTGGCCTGCCGCAAGACGTTCTGGACCCAAGGGTATTTGGCAACGAATCGCTGCACGACTAAGTTCAGGATGCGTGCCATGCACGGCACGTGTGTCATTTTGCCCTGTTTCAGCACACTCAGCAGATTGGCACCGTTGTCGCACACCACTTTACCAACTGTCAAATTTAGCGGGGTTAGCCACTGATTGGCCTGTGACCGCAAAGCTGAAAGGAGTGCAGGACCAGTGTGGCTCTTGGCTTCCAGGCACAACAGAAGCAGCACAGCATGGCAACGTATCACCTGGCACGTCAAATAGGTTCTGGGTTGCTTGGGAGGCGCGGCGTAAGAGACGGTAGCAGCGGAAAAGGAGGAGTCAGCCAAGGAGGGGAGCGAGGATGGAGTAGGAGGAGGAGAAGAAGAGGCAGGGCTGCATGCAATCCGTGGCGCTAACACCAAATCTACACTTGCGCCACGGGTTGCATGCTTGACGGTCGTCAGAAGGTTCACCCAGTGGGCAGTAAACGTTATGTACCTTCCCTGCCTGTGTTTGCTAGACCACGTTTCTGTGGTCAGATGTATCTTTGCACCGACACTGTGTGCCAGAGGTACATTCAATTGCAGCTGAACGGGGCCATATAGCTCTGGGATGCCCTTCTGGGAGAAATATTTTCTTCTGGGGACCTTCCATTGCGGTGTGCCAATGTCCACAAATTTATATGGCAGTAGTTAGTGGGCTAGCAGTTCCGACAAGCCGGCAGTCTTTTTTTGTTCAAATATTTGTGCCTTGGAAGCCTGCCTTTTTCCAGATGAACGCAACGACGGCACGGTGGAAGGTGGAGTGGAGGAAATATGGGAGGAAAGAGGAGAAGAGGAAGGAGAAGAGACAGAACGTGGAGCACCAGGAGTGTGTCTTTGTGAGTTCTGACGGTGTTGCTCCCACTGGGCTCGGTGATGGGAGGCCAGGTGCCTTCTTAAGGTGGTCGTCCCTAGGTGAGTGTTGGGCTTACCGCGACTTATGCGTTGACAGCACAGGCTGCAGATGGCAACACTATTGTCAGCAGCGGACAGAGCGCCAGATGTGATCGTGCATGGTGGGTGGCTCATTCCAGATACATAAGCAGTCTGCTTTTTGCCTTCTGTGCACTGTAAGTTCTGCCTGATTCTCATCCTTATCTGCTGCTCCGTCTCTCCCTCTGAACTCCCCTTCTCTTCCTCGCTTGTGGGCAGCCACTTGACGTCCATAGACACATCATCATCGTCCCCTTCACCACCACTGACATTAGATATCTCGGAGTAGGCAGCAACAGCGGGGACCACCCTCCTTGGGCTAATCTGGGTACTGTTGTCAGACTGCTGTGTGGCGACCGTTGATACCTCCTCTTCCTGATCCGATGCCTAGAATGGCTGCGCATCAGTAAGGTCTTGTAAAGCATGGGAAAATAATTCCTCTGACTCGAGCGGAGGGGATATGGTGGTGGTGGTGGTGGTGTATTTAGGGGTGCACACAGCAGAGAGTGAAGAGGGTGCAGAAAGAGAGGATGAGGAGGGTGCAGAAGCGGAAGGCTGAGTGAGCCACTCAACCAAGTCTGGTGCGTCCTTTGATGTAATCACATGCACCTTCTGCAATTTCCCACTTAGGCTCCGGCCTGTTGCACCTGCCCATCCCCTACCATCTCTGCAAAATGGCCTGCCTCTTCCTCTGCCTGTCATTTTCAAAATGACCCTGTGACAAAAGTCACTATAGAAGAGCAGTATTTGTGGAAGAAGGTATATCACACCCCTGCCTCAATAAATTTATTTTCGGGGGGCAACTGGTATATCACACGGTATATAACACCAGTAGAAATTATTGGTACCAATAGCATTTGTCACTCTGTGTAGCTGCGGTAATGCAGCAAATCCGCAAACAAATGCTGCACTATCTAAATGCACTATATAGAAAATATATTATTGGTATATAACACCCCTGCTTCAATAAAAAAAAAATTGGGGGGGCAACTGTTGAATCACACCAGTAGAAATTATTAGTTCCGATAGCGTTTGTCACTATGTATAGCTGCGGTAACGCAGCAGAACTGCACACAAATGCTCCACTACCTAAATGCACTATATAGAAACTATATTATTGGTATATAACACCCCTGTTTCAATCAGTTGTTTTGGGGGGCAACTGGTAAATCACACCAGTAGAAATTATTTCTTTAAATAGTGTTTTTCACTCTGTGTAGATGCGGTAATGCAGCAAAACCGCAGACACATGCTGCACTATATAAATGCACTATATAGAACGTATATTATTGGTATATAGCACCCTTGCTTTAATAATTTATTTTGGGGGGCAACTGGTAAATCACACCAGTAGAAATTATTTGTTCCAATGGCGTTTGTCACTCTGTGTAGATGTGGTAACGCAGCAAAGCCGCAAACAAATGCTGCACTACCTAAATGCACTGTATAGAAAGTATATTATTGGTATATAACACCCCTGCCTCAATCATTTTTTTTTGGGGGGGGGCAACTGGTAAATCACACCAGTAGAAATTATTTGTTCCAGTAGTGTTTGTCACTCTGTGTAGATGCGGTAACGCAGCAGAACTGCACACAAATGCTACACTACCTAAATGCACTATATAGAAACTATATTATTAGTATACAACACCCCTGCTTCAATCATTTTTTTGGGGGGGCAACTGGTAAATCACACCAGTAGAAATTATTTCTTTAAATAGTGTTTTTGACTCTGTGTAGATGCGGTAATTCAGCAAAACCGCAATCAAATGCTGCACTATCTAAATGCACTATATAGAAAGTATATTATTGGTATATAGCACCCATACTTTAATCAATTTTTTTGGGGGGCAACTGGTAAAACACACCAGTTGAAATTATTTGTTCCAATAGCGTATGTCACTATCTGTAGATGCGGTAACGCAGCAAAACTGCACACAACTGCTGCACTACCTAAATGGACTATATAGAAAGTATATTATTGGTATATAACACCCCTGCTTCAATCAGTTTTTAGGGGCGCAACTGGTAAATCACACCAGTAGAAATTATTTGTTCCAATAGCGTTTGGCACTCTGTGTGGCTGCAGTATCACAGCAGAACCGCACACAAATGCTGCACAATACAAATATTGAAGGCTGCTTGCAGCCTGTAATTGTGGGAGGGGCGCACTTACCCTATTTAAACCCCCTCCTACAAGCAGAAGGGCGCCCGTTCTTGCTTCTGCAGCATCAAGCGCCTGACGTCACTTCCGGTCGCGTCTCTCCGTCGGTTCGTCACCCCGCATCCCGTTCGTGTTGCCAGCCGCATCGTCTCTCGTGAGTATCACTGCTCTGCGGCCCGGTCAGACGCGCCTTGCCACTGGCACCTCGTGTCCCTGTTAACCGACCGGCAGCTCCGTCGGGTTCGGGGCTGGCAGCGCAGCGGCTGCCCGGTCTCCCCCGCTCTGCCGCCGCCGCGGCTGCCATCATCCCACAATTATGTATACACATGGGTTTCTCACAGATCCGCATGGTACCCATGTAGGAATGCCTAAGTGTTATTTCAGCTGTTTCATTTATGATTGTGGGGTCCGGGGCTGGCAGCGCAGCGGCTGCCGGGTCCCCGCTCTACCACTGCAGCGGCTGCTATCATCCCACAGTCTTGTGGAATCCACGTGTGATTGCAGCGGTTTTCTTTGTGAGTCGGGGGTTAATATGGTAGGCCCTCATCTCCCTCTTGGTTCATTCCGCCTTCATTCCCCTGGCTGGGGAAGTCAGCATGTGCCCATCGCGGCGGCCCCCCCTCCAGGTGCCGGTCCGGCGCGTGCGCCGCTGGCTGGGGGCGGGGGGGGCAGACCGACCGGTCGCTTACGTCATGGGGGACATGGTTCAGCCAGGGTTAGTCAATTATCGCTGCTGGCGGCGGTACCCTGGCGTCTTCCTGATGTGTTCCCGGTGCGGGGTGCCGGGCGGCGGGACTGGCAGTGCGGCAGGCTCCGTTCCTCAGCTCAATTGCCGGCTGATTCCGACTGTTGGCCTGCTGCCCTGTTAACCCCGCGCTGCTGAGAAAAAAATAAAAATAATAATTAAAAATTTAAAGGGGAACCTTTGATCCTATGCAAGGCTGGGCGCCTGACACAACAGCATATTGACTTCAACCCTGGGTGCCTGGGGGCAGTCGTTCCTGGAGGTCAGGGGTCTGTTGCCTGGCCCTCGCTGGTGCGGCTGTCCTCAGGTCTCCCGGGGGTCCAGCGCCCCGAGTCACTCTGGGTACGCCATTGGTGGTGCCATCAGGTTTGCGGGTTCCGATCTGCTCGGTGGTCGTCCCCGCGGCAACCAGGTGTCATTGTCCCCTGAATCACTCAGGTTATGTACTCCTCGAGCCACTCTGTGGGTGGGGTCCCCGGCCACTCTGTTGCAGGTTCCCTGTATCCAGGCGTCATGACCCCTGAACCGTTGTCTTCCCTGAATCGCTCAGGTACAATGTCTTCCCTGAATCGCTCAGGTGCAATGTCTTCCCTGAATCGCTCAGGTGCAATGTCTTCCCTGAATCGCTCAGGTGCAATGTCTTCCCTGAATCGCTCAGGTGCAATGTCTTCCCTGAATCGCTCAGGTGCAATGTCTTCCCGGAATCACTCAGGTACAATTTCTTCCAGGTATCGCTCAGGTGATGTCCCTGAATCACGCAGGTGTAAGGTCTCCCTGAATCACTCAGGTGCAATGTCTCCCTGAATCACTCAGGTGCAATGTCTCCCTGAATCGCTCATGTGCAATGTTTCCCTGAATCGCTCATGTGCAATGTTTCCCTGAATCGCTCAGGTGCAATGTTTCCCTGAATCGCTCAGGTGCAAGGTTTCCCTGAATCGCTCAGGTGCAAGGTCTCCCGAAAATCGCCAGGTGCTATCTCCCTGAATCGCTCAGGGCAATGTCTCCCTGAATCGCTCGGGTGTTATTTCACTGCATAAGGGACTAGCAGGTCGCGTCCCTCGCCGGGCATCGGTCAAACACAGCTTAATTTTCGTAAGCAGGGCCTCGGCCACCAGAGCTGCAAGCAAGCCACTGTCGTTGCGCCAAAGTTCCTCCCTGTTCAGGTAAGATCCAGCCACGGGGCTGTTGTTACACCCTGTCACTGCATTGGGTATTCGTTGTCACGAGCTCCCGTTCATAGGTCTCCGTCTCACTACAGAAGTCGGTAGCATGGTCCGTTTCGTTCCAGGTAAGTAGCGGACACCGCTATTCGGTCGAACCCGTTCCCCTGTAGCTCTTGTTCGGTCACCCGGGGGAGGGGGAAGGAAATCTCATCTGTCACCTTCGTACCTCCTCCATGCAGCTTGAAGATGTCACAGGCCCCGGAGTCGGATGATAATCTGTCCTTACCCGGGACCTCCGTGTCAGGCTGCGCCAGCAACTCCTCCCTGCGGAGCTGGACCGTTCCAAAGCTTGTGGCAGAGCTCAGACGAAGAGGGATTCACCATCCTGCCACCGCGAGGAAAGCGGAGCTGTACCGTCTCCTAATGACGACACCATCGGGCTCAAGTGACGAGCCATCTCCCTCGTCGATCCAGCTAACCCTCCTGCAGTTGCAGGCCACCATCGCCAGTCTGGTGGGTTCGGTTGCGGATATCCAAACTAGGATGGGGGAGTGGGAGTCCCGGCCTCCTCCGGCCCTGCCTTCCCCAGCCCTTCCGGTCTTACCTTCTACGTCCCAGGATTCGGCGCCAGGTACGGTCCGTTCCAGGCCCCAGATTGCCCCCTCGCATTACATTCCAGAAAACCTGAAAAGGGACATCCTGGCGGGGAGGGACGTCAACCTGGCGTCCATTCTCATTGCGTCGCAAGACGTATCTGAGAACAAAATCATTAATTGCGGGGAGGTCTCGGTAGTTCTTCGGGCCAAGGATACCCGCCTGAACCGAAAACTATCGGTCCCCGAGTTTGTCCTGGCATTTAGCCTCTACCGAGATACCATCTGTGGCGTCCAGCCACACAGGCGTGAGGAGCTGGACTCCTACCTGTACCAAGTCACTGACTTAGGATACAAATACGGGGGAAAAAACTTCTACGACTACCACAGGTCTTTTTCAGCCAAGGCGGCTGCCGCCCTCGCCCAGTTCCAATTTATCACGGACTGGGCGAACCTGGACATGGAGCTGTTCTGCCGCCATTTTGCCGGGTTGCAGGCCCCCACGTGCGCTGCGTGCCAGTCCATCCAGCACACGGCCAACTGGTGTCCCAATCTCCCCACCCCGGCCCGGGAAGGCTCCCAGCCAGGCCCCTCTGGCAAGCAACGGTTCCAAGGTTCCACCGACAAGCTGGGCAGGCCCATTACTTTCTTAGGCCAGAGTCAGGTCTGCAACAACTTTAACGCCTGGGGCTGTGGTTTCAATAGTTGTAGAGCCTTGCACGTGTGCTCCCTCTGCTTCAGGGCTCACCCCCGCTCCAGCTGCCCGAAGAGGCAACGTAAGACTCTATGACTAGCCAACATCAACATCGAGCTCTTGGGCGTCCTGTTGCGAGATCACCCCGATCGCCAGTCAGTGGAGTTCCTTCTCACCGGTTTCGAGAGGGGTTTCAATACGGGCTTCATTGCCCTCCCTCAAGTTTTCTGGGAGGGAAGGAACCTACAGTCGGCTAGGCAGGACACCGAGGCGGTGGCCACCCTGTTGCAGGACGAGGTTCGCAAGGGGTTCCTGCTAGGCCCGTTCAAATCCATTCCCTTTGCGGAGTGGAGGATCAATCCCATTGGTCTAGTCTCCAAGCAGGCATCCAATAAAAAGCGTCTGATATACGATTTGTCAGCTCCACACATGTCGCCGATCCCCAGTCTTAACTCCCTGATCCCGTCAGGGGAATTCTCGATGTCCTATGCATCCATCGACGAGGCCATCCAGTACATCCTGCTGGCTGGGGAAGGGGCTTGGTTGGCCAAGGCCGACATTGCGGACGCCTTTAAACTGCTCCCCATCCTTCCTCGGTTATGGCAGTATTATGGGTTGCATTGGGCAGACGGGTTTTATTTCGCTAACCGCCTCACCTTTGGGTCGAAAAGCAGCCCGTGGCTGTTCGACAGGTTCGCCTGTGCGCTGCACTGGATCCTTGTCCATCATGGGGGTATGGACATGGTCATTCATTACTTAGATGACTTCCTGATCGTCGAGAGACCCCAGGGGCCCCCATCAGGCTTGGAGAGCTTGCTCCAGCTGTTCGCCAGTCTCGAGGTCCCCGTAGCATCTGCCAAGACAGAGGGTCCAGGCACTGGGGTTACCTTCTTGGGCGTTACTCTAGATTCGGTCCGCATGGAGGCCAGCCTCCCCGCTGCCAAGCTTGCCAAGATCAAGGCCGCCGTTTCCTCCGCGGCCTCTTCTGGAGTCTTGTCCAGGCAGGAGCTATAGTCCCTGTTAGGGTTCCTTACCTGTGCCTTCAAAATCATGCCACAGGGCAGGTCCTTCATTTCTCGGCTTCTCAATCTCCTCCCGACTGCTCCGGATCAGGACTCCACCGTCCGGCTGGACGGTCCCGCCATGGCGGATCTTCAGATGTGGCGAACGTTCCTGACTGGGTCGAATGGCATTTCCTTGTTCGTGCCATCCCCGGATGCAGCATCCCCCACGGTTTACACCGACGCCGCGGCCTCCCGCGGGTTCGCGGCAATCTTCTATCTGCACTGGTTGGTCGGCAGTTGGCCGGTGGAGCTCCTGTCCGAGGCTGAGGCTATGAGGTCCTCGCCACTGTTGGAGTTATACCCCATTGTGGCGGCTGCCCACGTGTGGGGTCCGCTCTGGGCAAACAGGTCAGTCATCTTGAGGACGGACAGTCAGGTCCTGGTGGAGGTAATCTCCAAGGGGAGGGCCAAATCTCTCAGGATAATGTCCCTGCTGCGTAAGCTTGTCTGGCTGTCCTTGGAGTTTAACTTCCATGTCTTCGCTTTCCATATCCAGGGAGCGCAGAACGTGGCGGCTGACGCCCTGTCCCATTTTAACCTCAATGTTTTCTTTCAGGAACTCCCAGAGGCAGATCCCATCGGCGTAACAGTTCCACCTTACAGCGCCCTCCTGCTGGACTAGAGCCCCTGATAGCAACCGCGCAGTCACTGGTCCGGCGGTCACTAGCCACCAACACCGCCAGGAACTATGACACCGGGCTCAGCATGTTTAAGCGTTTTGCTGACACCCATCCGCAGGGGGAGGTGGACGAGGTCACTTTCATCATGGCCTTCATAGCCCATTGCCACTCCCACCGCCACCTCTCGTTTAATACCATCAAGCTGTATTTGGCAGGCATCCAACACCACCGGATGCTCAGCGACCCCTCTGCCAGATCCATCTTTTCAAATCAGGCCATCAAAGCCATCCTCAGGGGCATTCAGAAAGTCAGCACGGCAGTCCAGGTGCGCAGGCAACCGGTTTCAGGTGAGCTTTTCCGCAGGTTATCCATAGCCCTGGACGGTCTTCCTTTTGGCCAATTGGCAAGCATCGTTACAAAAGCGGCCTTGTATCTCGGGTTCTATGGGTTCCTCAGACCCGGGAAATTCACCTGCAGCGCCATCTCCCAAACAACCCTGCTGAAGCGACATCTCGCCTGGCACTCCGACCACTTCATTTTGTCCATTCCGTCCTCCAAGACCAGTCAAACCGATCCCCCCACGGAGGTGGAATTTTACCCTACGGCCAACTGTTGGTGTCCTATAAAGGTGCTCCAGGAGCTCCTGGCCTCCCTCCAATCTCCCGCTTTAGACGGCCCGTTGCTCCCGGTTAACGGTAAACCCCTGTCTTCTACCCTGTTCATCTCCAATATCCGCACCCTGGCAGCAGGGTTGGGTTACAACCCTAGCACAATATCCGGGCACTCATTTCGTATAGGGGCCGCGTCCGCAGCTTCTAGTCACCAGGTACCGGCGCACATCATTCGCAAGATGGGTCGTTGGAGGTCGTCCTGCTTCACAAGGTACATTCCGAATCCACGGGCTGAGGTATCCCGAGCCTTCTGTTCCTTGGCACTGTAGGTCACACAATGCTTCAATAAATATCTCATACCCTGCAACGTGCCGGTTCTCTTTTTGCCCACTTATTCAGGCCTTACCTCGTCACTGGCGTCGGGCACACTCCAGCCAGTTGGGTCAGGACAGTCCATAGGCATGCCTATTCTGTTCCTCGCGCAGCTCCTCCCACAAATATTGAAGGCTGCTTGCAGCCTGTAATTGTGGGAGGGGCGCACTTACCCTATTTAAACCCCCTCCTACAAGCAGAAGGGCGCCCGGTTCTTGCCCCTCCCTCCCATCCCTTTCATCATACTCCTCTTGGCCCACTTATTCAGGCCTTACCTCGTCACTAGCGTTGGGCACACTCCAGCCAGTTGGGTCAGGACAGTCCATAGGCATGCCTATTCTGTTCCTTGCGCAGCTCCTCCCACAAATGCACTATAGTATACTTTCTATGTTAGAAAGTATATTACAACCAGGGGCGTTGCTAGGGTCTGCAAACATCCGGGGCACAAGCCCACTGTATCACGCCCCCATGAAGCCATGCCCCCATTGCCTGGGGGGGGGGGCTTCACAGTAGTTATTAACCCCTTTCAGCAGTCCCCCCCTTCACAGTAGTTATTAACCCCTTTCAGCAGTCCCCCCCTTCACAGTAGTTATTAACCCCTTTCAGCAGTTCTCCCTTCACAGTAGTTATTAACCCCTTTCAGCAGCCCCCTTTCAGTGAATGGATGACTGCTGAAAGGGGTTAATAACTACTGTGAAGGGCCTAGCCGTCTGGGCAACCCCACAGATCAACAGATCATCCCTTCAGTATACCGTATCCTGCAGTAACTGAACTTTAAATCAGCGTTCATCTCATTACTTTCTTACACACTCGGCTCCGGAAACATGCAGTGCGGGTGGCGCTAGCTCACTGACGTCACGCGCCTGCGCTGCCTAGTGGGGGGAGCAGGCCCGTGAAGTCAGTGAGCGAGTGCCGCCCGCACTGCATGTTTCCGTAGCTGAGTGTGTAAGATAGTAATGAGATGAACGCTGATTTAAAGTTCAGTTACTGCAGGATACAGATTAGGATTACACTTTATAAATGTATCCTCCTGTCCTGTGAGTGGCGGGGACGGTGTAGAGTAGCGCAGGAGAGTCAGAGCGGCCGGCCATGCCAGCATAACATTCGGGGCACTGGTCAAAACCGCCCCTGATTACAACCCTCAGTATGTCACACCTATCGATAGCACACCTATACCAGTCCTTAAAAGGACTTTTGTGGCCCTATTAGCTAGTGTTTTGTGTCCCAAACAGCCTGTCCTTGCTCCACACAGCATCCTCAAACACTGAATGTAAAATGGCGGCCAGATCAGGTTTATTTATAAGGTAGGGGGTATGTCCATGTACTGAAACATCTCAATTGGCTGTCCTGTACCACCTGATAGATGTGTCATGGGTCAAAGTTCTTCATAATATAAAACAGTGATGGCCAACCTTTTAGAGACCGAGTGCCCAAACTGCAACCCAAAATCCACTTATTTATCGCTAAGTGCCAACACGACAATTTAACCTGAATACCTATATAGTATATCTTCCATTTACTTTGTCATTTAGCTATATGAATAGAAGGAAAACTCTAAGGCATATTGGCATGCCCGAGACTTTTTCCAGGGCGTGGGTGCCCACAGAGATTCGAGTGCCGCCTCTGGCACCCGTGCCATAGGTTCACCACCACTGATATAAAAGAATATGGCGTGCGTGAATATCGCCATATGTTTGCCCGAACGAGCAAAGTTTGCCGCAAAACGGCCGCCAGGCGAAGCGCAAGGCCATCTGGAGGCATGGATCAGGATTTTCACACACTTCTGGCTCAGGCCGATGAATAGATCTACCTTTGATTATGGTGCCCCACCATGCCACTGCCAATGTCTGCTTTTCTACCATCAAGTTCCACATTGTATGGTTGCTGCTGCTGCCAGCATCAGGACACTGCTGCTGTCTGCCTGCTTACTATCATGTTCCATACTTTATGGCTGCTGTCATCATGCCATTGTCACTTCCTGCCTTCCTGCCTACCATCATGCTCTCTACCATGTGGCTGCTGCTACTGCTGCCATTGTGCCCCTGCCACTGTCTGCCCACCTACCATCACGTTTTGTATTGCATGAATACTGCTGCTGCCGCCATCATGACACTGCCACTGTCTTCCTGTCTAGTATATGGCTGCTGCTGCCACCATCACAGCTGCTTCTTCCTGAAAAAGCATAACACATCTAATGCCACAGTGTGTTTTAACCCCTTCATGATGCAGCAATTTTTGGAGCCATACATGGACATATGAGGCCTTGTTTCTTGTCGGATAAGTTGCACTTTTTAATGGCACCATTTAATATTGTATATGATGTGGGGGAAACAAGAAAAAATTTCAATTGATAAGGAATTGGAGACAAAATTGCCCCATAGTTTTATGTGTTTTGTTTCTACGACATTCCCTATGCAGTAAAACTGTTACCTTTATTCCATGGGTCAGTATGATTACATCAATACCACATTTTAATAAATTTTCCTGCATTTTAATACTTAAAAATATATATATAAACTTTGCCGTATTTTGAACCCATAGCTTTCTATTTCTATCTATGAAGCTGTGTGAGGGATGATTTTTTTTTGTGGGGTGATCTGTAGTTTTTATTGATACCATTTTGGTATGACTGTTCAATCACTTGTATTAATTTTTTGATGGAGGTAAATCAAAGATAAATTTTTTGGTGTGTATTGTGGTACGGATTTTGGTGCAGGTTTCCTGTATTAAATTCCATGGAAAATTCATTCTGCAGTGGAAAATGCTGTCAAAGTCTGCAACAAAATCACAGATTTTTCTGCAGCATTTTCCACCGCAGAATTAGTTAGCCATTGAATTGAAAGGAGAGATTCTCATACAGAAAATCCACAACATAAAATGATTTACCCTGCAAAATGTCAAGTTTGCAGCAGAACACAACGTAGCGGTGGACAATCTTCAGCCTCGTAGGATGACATGTAACATGAGTGAAGTCTTCATGGTGCGGATTTTCCACGTGTGAAGTCATCAAATTTGAAAAAATATAAAAAATATACAAAAAAATATAATAATAGGAGACTTCAGAGTGTCATATACTGTACCAATTTTCTGACCAATTGGAGCATATTTGATTCTGTAGAATCAAAATTGAAAATAAAAAGTTCACTTATCTCTTTTCCAAACATTTATTTATTTATTTTTTATCCTGCATGTGGATGTGATTTTATAAAATCTCATCCATTTTGCTGTTACTGTAAATTCTATGGAATTCCATGGTTGAAAATCTGAAGCATAGTCATTTTTACATATTAGCATGGTCATTCTTACATATTAGCCACACACATACAGGGACTTAGACTGTAGTGCCCTGCCGATTCATCCGCCTAAGTTATGCAGAAGCACTGGTCTCTACATAACTTCTGCGGACTTTACACTTGTCTAAATCAGATTTAGATAATTTTTTACACCTAAAACAGGTGTAGAAAATGACAGGAACCTTGATTTTTAGGAGGGGTTCCCAAGAGATTATAGTCAGTTATGGGGTTTTATTCTTTTAGCTTTTGGAGGGAACATTTTAGTCACATGGGTTACAGGGAGGTCATCGCGGGGCAAAGTTTTCTGGGTTGGTAAAGGTCAGGGATTGGTGAGAGTTGTTGTCGGGTTTGGGCAGAATCTGCCCAAGATGATAATGGCTTTTTATTGGTTATTGTTCTGGACCAATCGTGACTGGGTCAGAATAGAGTTATCTTTCTAGCCCAGCCCTGATTGGCTAATATGTTGTCATGTGTTGTATGCTTGATGTATAAATTCTCGTGTAGGTGAGGGGCATTTGCCTTACCTATACTGGAATTGGGGTGCACGACCACCAGCCCTTGCCTTTTTTTTCAGTTATTTAATTGCCACAGCCGTTTCTGGTGACCAGGGTAAAATTTCTTAGTGATAAGAAAACTGTGATAAAGCTCGAGCTTATGGCTGAGCTTATTTATTCATATATCTGAAGTTATTGATACTTTATGGTTATTCTTATATGGTTTTATTCAAGTTTGCTGATATTATGAATAAAGTTTGGTGAGTTTATGTTGTGAATTTAAAGTAATTTTGATTTAAACTTCAAATTAGGGGACGCTCACCAGTTAACCGGTGCCTAGCCTGCTGACAAAACGTATTAATATATATGAACAAAAATAGACGGCACAGTTATTTGCATGTGCCTTTATTTGTTCTACTATCAATAAAAATATATTTCATATAATTTACAATATATTACGTACAATTCATAAACCAGTTTCAGTGAACCCAGTCCTGTAGATGCGGAGCTCACGCATGTAAAAAATATTAAAATATAAAGAAATGTGGTTGGTGCAATCTTAAAAGTCACTTGGTGTCGGCTTTATTATGATTTTATAATGTTCTTAATAGAACACAACTTAAAAGTATATTATTCTTTCATTACCTGCCAGCGTATTTTTTTTGTCAAGCATATTTTTTTTGCCAGCGCTAAAATATGGCAGATAGCTTCAAATTAACTGTTGATAGGTGTTTTGGATGTTTATAAACCCTTATATAGTTCACTTGCTATTATAGTAGGTTTTAGTTCTGCTATATGTCAGCAGTTAATTGCCCTTGAATGTTAGATGCCTCCACCTATAGTTAGTGAATTAGTTTCAGATCTGCTGTTAAAAAGAACACTTGTGCGGTCCAGTTATAGTTAAGCTGTTAGTTAACACTTAATAAGTCAGTAGGTTAGATGTCATCACATATAATCTGTTTAGCTGGTTGTGCCACAAATATGTCCGTGCAGCCTGCCGTGTATTCACACACCACCTGCTACTTTCATGCAGCCTTCATGCGGCACCTGTTTTGTCTGCACAGCGCTTACATTCATAGGTATAGCACTTGGTATTGTAGCAATCACTTTGTTCCACTTTTGGACAATGCATTCTTACTACTCACTGTTCTGTTGAACTGGTTTGTTCACAAGTTGATTGTATTACTTCTTACTGTAGTGCTCCCCGCTGGACCTGCTCGTTCACCGGCTTGGTCTTCTGTCGGACGTTCTCTGGCGCATGCGCTCAGGGATATCTGGTCCGCTGGTACTTAGCTGAAATCTGTGATCGTGGTTGGACTTCTAAGTTTCCATCCACATTGGTTCCCCACAGTCCGACACTCCACAACTGTCACCAGACGTCCTTCCTCAGTGGTATAAAGTTCAAAATTAAATGAGGTACTGGGAATTGATACTGAGATTAAATAGTATCAAGTAAAATCAAATGTCCGGACCGGATCACTTTCAAATGGAATATCGCTACTTGTATTATCTTGCCCATATCATTCACATTATGCATTTTAGTTTCCTTTTGTACCAAAATTATAAAATAAAAATAAATAAGGAGTAATAAATACTATAAGGGATAAAATTAAAAATAGAATGTAAAAATACAAATGAAAATAATAAAATGAAAAGAAAAAAAGAAAAAGAAAACAATAAAAGAAAATGTAAAAAAATAAAGATAAAAAATAGAAAATGAATAGGATATGTGGAAAATATGTATTCGATGCAGTATAGGGGTGGGAGGAAAAACACAAGAGACGCCAATGCATTGATAGCAACATAGCCTTGGTGTCTGTGTTCGATCCCCACACCCATCTATAAAAATCCAAAAATTTATAGTTCTGCATTGAGGCCCTTAGGCATCAGGGAACCAAAATTGTATATTTTCTTTGCTTCACATCAAGATATTTGAGAAATAAAATCACCCCCCCCCCCTCCAGTTTTCTCTGACTGACTCAATTGCTGAAAATGTTAAATCCTTTGAATTGCTAGCATGGTGTGTTTTTAAAATGACTGGACAGTGTATGTTTGTCATAACCTTTTTGAATGTTGTTGATATGTTCTGCAATTCTAACTTTCAAAGCCCTTTTTGTTCGTCCAATATACAGCTTTTTGCACGGGCACTCTATTAAATAAATGACTGATTTACTGTTGCACGTGAGTAATTATTTTATTTCCCACATATAATTATTTACTGTGGATTTTATTGTAGTTGTTCTCTTGGGGAATTAGTTTGTTTGCAATTCTGGCACTGTCTGCATCTGTAAAAACCACTTAGAGACAACCAATTATTTGGTATTACTTTCTTTTGTGGGTGCTTGATAGTTGGTGCTATTTTTAAACATAAATTAGGTGCTCGAGTGTATACTATTGGCAGCTGGGTGTGGAGAGTTGATCCTATTTGTTTGTCTTCTTTTAATAAATGCCAATGTTTTCGAACTATTTTTGAAACCTTTTTTGTAGTCTGTGTTACATGGCAGCACTATCTTACATGAATCTATTGTGGTTTTTACTTCAATTTTTTGTTTAGGATTAAAGAACAAGGACCTATCCATGTTTCTTACTTCACTGAGAGACCTCTCCAGTATTTCTGCTGGGTAGTGTTTCTCTAAAAACTAGATTTTTAGCTGTTCTGCTTCTCGTTCGAACTGTTCTTGGAAGATGACAGCTTGTACTTAAAATGAACCCATTTTTGGCTACATATTTTTGAAAGGTGCTGCATGCAAATTTTCCATCTTGTACATTTATTTTTAAATGAAAAAACTCAATGTCTTGGAATTGATATTAGGGGTAAATTTCAAATTAAAATGGTTGCTGTTGATTGAGTCAATAAATTCTAGGAGTGCTTGTTGTGATCATCCCCATATAATTAAAATATCGTCAATGTATCTTCGCCAGAGCACCAGGTCTGTCCCCAGCCTGGGATTGATGGTATCCTGTTCCCAAGCTGCCATAAATAAGTTGGCGTTGCTGGGGCGAACCTAGTGCCAATGGCAGTCCCCGTTGTTTGCAGGTAGTACCTTGAATTAAAATTAAAATAATTATGATGGAGCACAAAGTATATACCATCCAATATGAATTGTATTTATTCTTCTTTCAATTTGCCTTCTTGTTTTAGAATTTTGGAAGCAGCTTCTACACCTTGTTTGTGATTAATGCATGTATAAAGCGAACTGACGTCAAGAATCGCCAAAATCCATTGTTCTTTGTATATTGTGTTTACTAACAGTTTGACCACCGTTGTGGTGTCTTTTAAATGTGATGGAGTGTTTCCGACATAGGGTTGTAAGTAGTGTTGGGCGAGCATGTTCGGCCAAACAGTAGTTCGGCTCGAGCATCGAGATGCTTGGCAGATCACGGTGTTCGTCCAAATACTGCGTGTGCTCGAGCGCGATGCTCGAGTCTCCTCCCCACATGTTTGTTGGCTGATACTCAGCTAATAAACACGCAGGTAAGAACTACCATTTACTGTAATGCCGTAGCCATGTTGGCTGCTGGCATTACAGTGATTCTCTGGCCGGAAAGTGTCATCGGGTGCTATATATGTAAGGCTCAGTATTAGTCAGGGAGAGCTGGAGAGCAGAAGGGAGAGATAGTGTAGGGATTGAAATAGCAATATTTTAGTTTTTATACTTGTTATAGACCCAAAAGTCCTTTAAATTGCTAAAACTTGTTAGAGACCCAAAAGACTATAGTTGTATCTGGCAGCAATATATATTTTTTGTGCAATCTGCGCTAAATAGCTTGCAATTGTTTGGCTGCTGCAGATAGCGACATTATCTCCTGTCTAACGCGTGCGTAGCCTAAAAATATCCATGACATCCAGTGTACTTTTTCCGTAGATGGTGTCTTCTGCGGACAGTTACATTACCTGCGCTACATGTAATTTTTTATTAGGCGGTGGTGACAGCGACATTACCTGCGCTATACGCCTGTTTAACGTGTGCATATCCTAAAAATATCTGTGACATTCTGTGTACTTTATTTGCGCATACACTTACAAAACCTGCGATACTTTATGTGTGACATACTTGCAAGTATATATACCATTTAATATGCGCAAGGTGAGCAGCAAGGGACGGGGAAGCGGCTGTGCTGCTGATGGTGCATGCAGAGGACGTGGCCCTGGGCATGGTGAAACAGCCAGAGCACAAGAAACACACTCTTCCATAATACCTAGCTTCATGTCCCAGTTTGCAGGGTGGCACAGGACACCACTCTCGAAGTCAGACCAATGTGACCAGGTGGTCGGTTGGATTGCAGCAGATAATGCTTCCAGTCGGTTAAGCACCACCCTGTCTTCCACAAAGTCCAGTCTCAGTAGCCAAGAGTCTGGTCAACAGAATCCTCACCCTGATAATCCTTCCACCCACCATGGAGAGTCTTGGCAAACAAGTGATCCCACACTCGGATATTCCGAGGAGCTGTTTTCATCACCGTTCCTTAATTTGGGCCTCTCGCCAAGCCCACTTGAAGAGGGACATGAAGAGATCTTGCGCCCTGATTCCCAAACTCTGGATCATCCACATCTCTGGAGCATCATCAGAAGAAGATGGCGGTGGGAAACGGTAATTAGTGTTTCAAGAGGTGGATTATGATGATGAAACACAGTTGCCAATAAGTCAACCACAATTAGTGTCTCAAGAGGTTCATGATGAGGATATGACACAGTTGTCAATAACTGAGGTTGTTGTTAGGTCACAAGTCAGGAGGATGACTATAGTGAGGAAGTGGAAGAAGAGGTAGTGGACGATTAAATCACTGACCCAACCTGGGATGATGGCAAGCCGAGCGAGGACAGCAGTACAGAGGGGGAGGGATCCTCAGCACTGCAACAGGCTGGAAGAGGCAGTGGGGTGGCAAAAAGGGAGTAGGCGTGCCACTCCCAAACAGGTCTGCAACTGTTCCCCGGAAACAGTTGAGGAAAGTGCGAAAGTGCGGATAATAAAATAATTGTCATTTGCAACCTGTGCCGTACCAAAATAAGCAGGGCGTGAACACTAGCAACCTCACCACCACCAAAATGATCCGCCACATGGCATCAAAGCACACTAATAGGTGGGCCGAACGCCTGGGTCCACAACAAGTGTCAGTTGGTCACACCACTGCCTCCTTTTCCCCTGTGTTACGTGCTGGCCAATCCCCTGTCCAAGACGCAGGCTCGGATGCCTCCTACCATGCACCTGGACTTTCGCAAGCACCATCAGCTAGCACATCCACTTCTGTGTCCCAGCGCAGCGTACAGATGTCTATACCGCAGGCCTTTGAACGAAAGTGCAAATACCCAAAACCCACCCACCGACCATAGCACTAAATGCGCACCTTTCCAAATTGCTGGCCCAGGAAAAGTTGCCATTTAGACTTGTGGACACTGAGGCTTTCTGCAGCATGATGGTGGCTGTCCCACGGTACTTTGTCCCCAGACGCCAATATTTTTCATGGTGTGCAGTCCCAGCCTTACACCATCATGTGTCCCGTAACATCACCCGTGCCCTGACCAACGCAGTTATTGGGAATGTTCACCTATCGACTGACACATGGACAAGTGCTTTTGGCCAGGGACGCTACATTTCCCTGACGGCACACTGGATGAACATTGTAGAGGCCGGAAGCGAGTTGTACCCTTGGATGGCATAGGTGCTACCGACGCCAAGGATTGCGGGCCCTACTTTCATCAGGGTTTCCGCCACCACCTACGTTAGTGGCTGCAAATGCCAGCTCACTGACTGTTATGCGACGTGAGCACGTGCTGAAACTCCACGTTCCACACGTTGGCCAGGCTTTGTGAGCAGCAGAGGGCAGTAGTGGAATAACAGCTGCAACATGGTCGTCGCCTTTCCAGTCAGCTTTCGCTCTTCACAAGCGACGAGTGGGCATTGATGTCTGACCTCTGTGAGGTTATACGCAACTTTGAGGAATCAACAGAGATGGTGAGCGGCGATAACGCTATTATCAGCGTAACCATCCCACTTCTGTGTCTACTGAAACGCTCACTGCTCAGAATGAAGTCGGACGCTTTGCATGTGGAAGAGGTGGAAATGGGGGAAGACAGTACACAGGGTGATAGCCAGACCACCCTCAGTTCGTCTTCTCAGTGCAAATTGGATGATGAGGAGGAGGAGCCGGAGACGGTTGCCTCCGCTACAGAGAGTAGTACCCATGGAAGTTTTATTCCATCTGTTCAGTGTGGATGGGTAGAAGAGGAGGAAGAGGATGAGGAGATTGAGAGTCATCCTCCTGATGAGGACAGCGAAGTCTTGTCTGTTGGGACTCTGGCACACATGGCTGACTTTATGTTAGGCTGCCTTTCCCGTGACTTTTGCGTTGTTGTACGCTCTTTGGCCAACACCGATTACTGGTTGTTCACCCTTCTTGAGCCCCGTGTTCAAAGAGAACTTCTCATCTCTCATTCCTGTGGTGGAGAGGACGAGCAAAATGGTGCTATACCAGA